>NC_071612.1:18874229-19485733 GCF_014839835.1 Dryobates pubescens | reverse complement strand
ATTATCTGCTGGAAGTCATGAAATGAGCCAGTGGCATTTCATCCTTGAGGTTTATTTTCAAATCCAAAGAAAATGAAGCTCATGGATACTGTGAACTCAGACTGACAGATTTCACACAGCTTACCCCAAAATTAATAAATGCCTTGGTGGTATTGCTTCCTTTCTTCTTTAATTAAGTGATTTCCAGATAGAGTAGACAGCAATATTAAAAATTAAAGGATACACCAGATCTTATTACTAGTTTTCCTGTTCTGCAGCTCTAGTGAGAATGTTAACATTTCCAGAAGCTTTCTGTATTTCTGCCTATTTTTTGTCATCTTCTGAAGCAAATTTGATGCCAATTCCAGAAGATGAGAAGATAGTAAAAGTGCCATACAGAATTAATTTCAGCTGCAACTCACATTTCAGAGTAGTACTTTGAAGGCAGTACATGCAGCATATTTGATATTCTCAGAACATATGCATCACTGCATATCTACTTTGGCTGACAGTTTAAGTGAGAGATACAAATATTCTCTCCTGATTGCAGCATTCCATGTTTCACCTAAGTCACACAGAACCCTTTGCTGTCAAAATTTTCCTCCTATACCACACAGCTCCTATCATGACAAATTCTGAATTGTAGAGGATATCCACAGAGCAGAAATGCTAAGTATGGCCTATGGCAAAAGTTGGATTAATTGCTAAAATATAAAAGGCATCCAAAACACTGCATACACACTTTGCAACATCATCTCTTGCCAAAAGCAGGCTTCCGGGGGGAGTGGGGTGTGTGTGTGTGTGTAAAGTAAGTCCTTTACCAATACTCAAATCTGCCAGTACAAGAGCTTCATATACATCAAAAATCAAGAAAGGGAAATCGTCCTTGGCTTTAAAAATAGAGCTTGACTTCAAATAAAAACAAAGTATAAAGCTGATTTTTGTCAAAAAATTAAGCTTGATTCAAAACTTGGCAGTTTTTGTGTGCATGCATGCAAGAGAAGGGTATTTCTAGTGAAAATGAGAGGGACCTCTGCATACATGACAGCCAGACAGTGGGGGCTATCATCCAAAGATCCAGGAAACTGTATTCATATATTTGCAGTTGTGCATTACAGATTCTAGACCAGATCTAACCATAAACAACTTCCCTGCACAGAAACTGATGAGCTCTGAATTGTTCTTATTTCATTTTAGTTTAATTAGCTTTCTGCATAGAAATCTGTCTCCTTGCTAACAAGCTACCGAGTCTGGGCTTTTGCTAGACTAGACCAGGTTGGGAAGAGACCTTCAAGATCATTGCATCCAACACCATCTAATTGACTAAACCATGGCACCAAGCATCCCATCAAGTCTCTTCCTAAACACCTCCAGTGATGGGGACTCCACCACCTCCCTGGGCAGCACATTCCAATGGCCACTCTTTCTATGAAGAACTTCCTAACATCCAGCCTAAACCTCCCCTGGTGCAGCTTGAGACTCTGTCCTCTTGTTCTGGTGCTGGCTGCCTGGGAGAAGAGGCCAGCCCCCACCTGGCTCCAACCTCCCTTCAGGTAGTTGTGGACAGCAATAAGGTCTCCCCTGAGCCTCCTCTTCTCCAGGCTAAGCAACCCCAGCTCCCTCAGCCTCTCCTTATAGGGCTTGTGCTCCAAACCTCTCACCAGCTTTGTTGCCCTTCTCTGGAGGCATGTGCAACTCAGACCACAAAGTCTGTCTAGACCAGCATTCAGTCTCAGAAGAGGCCAAAAGAAGAAAACCTTAATAACAAGATTATATTAAGTTTACAAATTCAAATGTAAATTAACTTTCAATTTACATTTATAGAGCTTTTTCCTCAAGACCATAAACCTTGCCCAATAGTATAAAGCCTTGACAGAGCACAAGGGGGTGAGAGGGTGGAGGGGGCTGTTGGTAATGTTTTAATCATTTGTTGTTGTTTTTAAGAGCCACAAGACTGCATCTTATGAAATTGTCACGTCCTGGGAAAGACCATGTTTATTTACACTAGAATTTAACAGGACAATGGAGCACCTATTCAGAGTCTGCCAAGTCATGATTCACTAAGCAGAGTCAAGGTTAGACCCAGATGCCAATAAAGATTCATTAAGTATGAAATACAATATCAGCAGTGTCTTTGTAATGACCTGAACGCTAATTTTAGCTCAGAGTACTCAAATTCCCCAATGAAAGGCAGGCAAAGAGAACAATTTAACAGCTTTTAACCACAAATGTGATAACACATAAAACATCTGAAAAGATAGAGAGCTATATAAAAGAGAGTAGGCAGGTGATACGCAACATTTCAAATGTATAGTATTTACTTTTTTCTTTATTCCAGTGCATTGAATGATTAATTTTCCTATTTGCTTCAATTACTGCACCAAAACACTAAAAATATTTGCATTATCTAATTCATACACGATGCTATACCAGAAGACTAAGACAGCTAACACAACAGCATCTACGGAAAGGAGTAAAAATCATGCAGAATTTTTTCTGTTGTGAACTCTTCATGAACAAATAGCATGAGAAATAATTCACTAGCTGAAGAAATACTTAGGTTACTAAGCCCTTCCAAAAAAAACAAAATAGAAATAAAATACACAACAAAAAGAAAGCATACAAAAGTTTGTAGAGTAAGAGATTTGTGGTTTTTACTAAACTTTATAGGTTGTTTTCATGCCAGTAGGTTATTCTTGCTTGTCACCTAAGAAGCATTCTAAGCAACCAACTGAAATCAGACTGAATGAAATTTCATCCTGGATAAAATAGAACAGAATAAACCAGGTTGGAAGAGACCTTCAAGATCATCAAGTCCAACATATCATCCAACACTATCTAATCAAATAAACCATGGCAACAAGCGCCCCATCCAGTCTCTTCCTAAATACCTCCAGTGATGGGGACCTCCACCACCTCCCTGGGCAGCCCATTCCAATGGCAAATCACTCTTTCCATGAAGAATAACTTCCTAACACCCAGCCTAAATCTCCCCTGGCACAGCTTACATTCTTTTACTTTGGAGTGAAATTAAATTTTCAGCCCACTTTAGAATGCAGTACAATTAATTAGTGGAGTAACAATCACCAAACCACTTCCTTTCCCTTTTAAAGCATTAGTGCTTTGTAACACAAATAAGGGGAACCAAATAACAGACATTTGTGACAGATAAAACCATTTCTCCTCTAAAGCATTTTCTTGAATTCAGCCAATCCAGGCTGCCATAGCAGGCTGGGCAAAGTCCTCTGTAAAATGAGCTGCTGGTGCTAAATGTCTGGCTGGACAATCAACAATGCTGCAATCAGTAGGACATGGTAAATATGTTATCTTTGTTAAGCTGAATGCAGAGGATTGACTAGACTTTGATACTGAACTATTTGTGTCACCATAGTATAAAGATAATAACTAAATCCAGTCACATTCACAGCCTGAAAAGATGATATTAGTATTAATGCTAACATGCATTATATTTCACATGAAAGAGTTTGTTTTAATTTGAATTATAAATGTATGTCATTGGTTTTCCTAGGTGAAATATTTTAATCATATTGGATGGAAAACCTAGAGTTTGTGTTGCCTACATCCTATATCCCTTAACATGGAATCCTCAGCAGGAGCAGCTGGACTGGTAAGTACATAAGAAAATGTCTCTCATATACCTGCCATGCACTCTAACAAGATGCCAGTAAAAACACATATGCCTCCAGGATGACACAATAATATGTTACACTAAAATGTTTTAATAGAGTAATATAGAAGCCATTATTTTTTACTCCTTTCATTTTAAACATCTTTCCAGTACACTCTATTTCTTTCTTAGTCTTCTAATAAAACTATTTTCTGTGTCATCACCTGATTGTATCATCAGAGATCAAAACCACTTTTTTTTCCACCAGGTCCACCTTAGTATTTCTGTATACCTATTGAAGAGTCTTGCAAAACTCAGTATGGGTCATACCTGAGTGTTAAAAACTGACTTTCAATCTAGTCATTAGCAAACTAATCTCTAAAAATATCCTAAAAAATCCTTTATTTTTTTCCTTCAGAAATTAACATTATTCCTGGAATTTCACTTCAGGGTAACCACAAAATAATCACTGTGTTACCCTTATCTGTTCATCATGAACATGTAATTCCAATAAGGTATGTTATATTCATAAATATAATGTATAGCTGAAAGAGGAAATAAGAATGTCAACAACAATTCATGAAGTTCACAAAATAACTGCTTCAATTATGGAAGAAAGAAAAAAATATACCATCATAGTTCAAAAATGCTTAAGGAGCAACACAGGGAGAAAACAGTTTAGAATGTATGATGTAGCACCATACAGGTAACTCAATCACATTTAGAATGTAAGATGAAGCACCATACAGGTAACTCAATCACATAAAGTGGACTTAAGCATGTCTAATGAAAAAAAAAAGTTTACAAAGTGCTGAAGATAAATGGGGAAGAAAATCAACAAATAATCTATACTCAAAACATCCAATAAAATATCAGAAAAGTAGAGGCAGTTCTTTAACAAGCAGCAAGCATGTCAGAAGGAGGTAGCCAAACCACAAAGGATCTGGGAAGTGGCAGACATTATTGACAGAGCATGGAACAAGTGAATTAATTGCCTCAGAGTTGAGTACAAAAGCCAAAAAAACAGGGATCAAGAATTCTATTCTAATTTTTAATGAGAACATGTGCTTTAAAATAAAAGAAAGAAAAAAAAAAAAGAGTGAGAAGAACCCAAGTAATTAAATAGTTTTATGAAACTCAAAAACTGAGAGTATCAGTAGATTCTGGCTTAAAGAAGTTTATCAAGGTACTGATAATTCCTTTGGTGCAGAATGTGACTTGGAATATCCTGAAATAATTAACTAATCTTCATTCATACAGTTTCCCAACCACACATGCCATCTCCTTAGTCATGAAAAATGGAAAGCAATTCTATGAAGTTTATGCAATATATTGCATTATGGCCAGCAGGAGACAAATGGAGTAATAAAATGTATTTCTCCAAATCAATCTTGGCTTCAAATGGAAAACAGGGTACTAGGAAACGTTCAAAAGTGCCACCTGCAATCAGGAAGGGAACATAAGATACCACCCATAGTCTCAGAGAGATGCAGATCTTATTGAAACAGGTGAACATTTGTTTAGTATTATAGTAAAAACAAGTCTTTTTCATCTGCTCAGACCCATCAACATTCATGGTAACAAAGATGAGTTTCAACAATCAAAGAGAAGATTGTGGGGGAAAAAAACCAAAACAAGCAACAACAATAACAAACAAAAACTGAAACCACCAATACAAACAAAAAACCCCCAAACCAACAAGCTACAACACAAGACCCAAAGACCTGAGACTATTTTAAACCAGAAGCAGCGCTCTCATTTTTTGGGGGGGTTTGTTTTGTTTCTACCTTTTTGTACTTTTTGGATGTCTTAACGTAGTTCTGAGGAACTTCTTATTCTTAGCACACAACATTCTTGAGTTTCTCCTGAGCATTGTTTTCAGTTTGCACTAAGAGGACAGGCCAGTGTCACCTGAATGATTCCTCTCTCTCTCTGGGCAAAAAAAAAGTAAAAGCTAAATATACAGGGCATAGTTTTGTCTGATATAATATCACACTGATCTGAGCTCAGAAAACACGATCAATGAGAAGACAAAAGCCAGAAGCATGCTGCATTTGGTTAAAAAAATAATTGTTTTCTTTGTTAAAGATGACACCACCTCCCAAAGAACTGTATCAAATGCTCAGCAAAGCTATGCAGTCTTTCAAAAGGACAACATATAATTTTTATATATTTTTGTCAGTAAATTATTCCAGCTTATGGCAATCAGCGGTTTATGGACTTTTTGAGTTAAAGGGTGTCCATTAGTATATTAATTAGCCACCCATGGACTCATCTTTTATGAATTTAACCAATTCCTTATTGAACTTTCATCAAAAATAAAGATCAAGAGGTTAGTGATTTAATTTCTAAATCATGAGGATGAAATTATTTAAAGGCAAAAGAAGAATAACTGTTCCCATTTGTATCAAGATTAATGTTGACATTTAATTTGAGACTGCTTAATTCACAATCAAGGCAGTATTTCCATTTTTATATGTCAAAAATATTTGCATTAAAAGAAGATCATTTTAGCCGTCTTAGACCCATGTCAAAATTACCACCACAGTGTTATTTTTGTTAATGTAAAAACTCCCTAAGTAAGCTCCCTAAATGCAACACAATTCAAATAAATGCAAAATTAATTATTCTAGAATTACAAATCTACTGGAACATTTACAAAATGCTAATTTACCGTCTCACCACAGGATATGGGAAATGAGACCTAAAACTTATTTACCTGGCAAAATTCTTTTTCCCCATGTAATGAAAGTTACAGTATAAGCCAATCTTTCTTAATCATAAATTTTATTCCAGTCTACTCCTAAGAAAGACAAAATCCCCTCATTGTGCTAGCCCCAAAGGGTACCAAAACCACCACTGACAAAAAGTGGGGTATAAACTAGCAAATAAAGGTGTTTACTGACATTCTCCCTTGGTGTATTCCCTACCTGGGCCAAGATTTAAAGTGCTTTTAAATATGTCTTATCCTTACACATAAGAATTAATGAATTGACCTCCAAATACCCAGCTTCCTTTTTTTTCTGACACATTAAAGTAGTTGTCCTTTAACCCTTTAGGGGACACAGCATATAACTCACACTATTGTATATCTAGAAAAGGTGATGAGAAGATCCTGAAATCTCCAAATGCCTTTTCTACAGCACAGCTTGCTACTCCAACCCCAGCTTGGTTTTAAAACAAAGATTTCACAGCTACAGAGCACTCATTCTCTTTGTTTTCCTTGCATATAATGTTGGTTGCATTTTTTTCATTGTACTGAAATGACCCATCAGAAACACAGGGCACAAAATTTTTCTGTAATGCAGTGTTTCTGTAGTACTTTATGCCACAATGATTGCTGTAATTTAACCCTTGTAACAAAAAGCAGATTCATCAATAAAACTTCAATTTATAGTATCAGTTTGGAACTGTTTATTTCTTCCATGAAATACTTTTTTTGTTATGATTTACTCAAAGAGTTCATCGCCTAGCAGTACTTGCACAGCACTGCCAGAAGCAATCATCCACGATGTGTTGTGCTAGCTCAAAGGACAGAGAATTGCATTTGATCCAAGAATACAGAGCTGTATCTATTTATATGGACAGTAATCTAAGTTACAAAAAATGTTATCTATAATTCTATTTGTTTGTTCCTTTCAGTGTAACTAATTTTAAAATGCATGCCAAAGTTAATGGGGCATAAATACATAGTATAGAAATCAAAATGCTACCTGAAATAAATTACTGCACTGTTGTACTTAATAGAATAGAATAAACCAGGTTGGAAGAGACCTTCGAGATCGTGTCCAACCTATCATCCAACACTACCCAATCAACTAAATCATACAACCAAGCATCCTGTCAAGCCTCGCCCTGAACACCCCCAGCGACGGCGACCCCACCACCTCCTCAGGCAGCCCATTCCAGTGGGCAATCACTCTGTGTAAAACTTCCTCCTAACCTCCAGCCTAAACCTCCCCTGATGCAGCCTGAGACTGTGCCCTCTTGTTCTGGTACTGGTTGCCTGGGAGAAGAGACCAACCTCCGCCTCACTACAACCCGCCTTCAGGTAGTTGTAGAGAGCAATAAGGTCACCCCCAAGTCTCCTCCTCTCCAGACTAAGCAACCCCAGCTCCCTCAATCTCTCCTCATAGGGCTTGTGCTCCAAGCCCCTCACCAACCTTGTTGCCCTTTTCTGGACACGCTCCAGCAAGTCAACATCCTTCCTAAACTGAGGGGCCCAGAACTGGACACAGTACTCGAGGTGTGGCCTAACCAGTGAAGTATATGGGGGCAGAATGACCTCCCTGCTCCTGCTGGCCACACTGTTCTTGATGCAGGCCAGAATGCCATTGGCCCTCTTGGCCGCCTGGGCTTACTGCAGGCTCATATTCAGCCTACCATCGACCAGTACCCCCAGGTCAATTTCTGCCTGGCCACTCTGAACCCAGCCTGTAGCACTGCATGGGGTTGCTGTGGCCAATGTGCAGAACCCAGCACTTGGATGTGTTAAATCTGTTACAGAATGTTACAGAATACAGAATTAACCAGGTTGGAAAAGACCTTCGAGATCATCAAGTCCAACCTATCACCCAACACCATCTAATCAACTAAACCATGGCACTAACTGCCTCATGTAGTCTATTTTTAAACACTTCCGGTGATGGTGACTCCACCACCTCCCCTGGGCAGCCCATTCCAATGGGCAATCACCCTGTGAAGAATTTCTTCCTATCATCCAGCCTAAACCTCCCCTGGTGCAGCTTGAGAGTGTGTCCTCTTGTTCTGTCACAGGTTGCCTGGGGGAAGAGACCAACCCCCACCTGGCAGTTGTTCTCACACAAATACAATGCAGAAGTGCTCTATAAAGCTGTGGTCCTCAGCTGTTTTTTGGTTTGTTTTTTGTTCCATAAGACTTAATTTTACAACATGAATGTTTTATGATTCTTCTATGTATATGGAAAGATTCATCTGGACATTTTTATGAAATCCTTCTTTCTTAAGCTTTTGGGTTGGGGGTTCTATACTGGATACTTCTTTGGTCTTAACAATTCTTGTGCTGCTTTGCACAGCCACACAAACATCTGTGACAGTGCAGTGGAGGGAAATGTAATGGAAATAGAGGAGTACACACCTGTGGAAGCTGGTGGTGAGACTTCTTTTGAAGAGCAAATTTGCAAGAACACAGAAGCACAGGCTAGGGCAATTCAGAAGTCTAATGCTAACAAACAAAACTTGAGCCTTTTTTCTTGGTATTCATCAAAAGAAGGATTAGCTTTGAACATCTGATGTTCTACTTCCAGCATCAAGTCTGATGTTTTATTACAGATTCATTTCACACAGCTGTTAAAATACATTTCAATGCAAGAATGTTAACTAAATGTTCCGTTGATTCACTCTCAAAACTCTCCTGTTTTTCCATGACAAAAAAGAAGCATCTCACTTTCAGTCCACATTTGTCTCTCAAAAGTGTTGCATAGCATAGGCCTGCAGTGATAATCTTAAACTCTGATTTACTCCAAAAGAAATTGTGATCCCCTGAAAGTCAGCGGTGTTACGTAATTTCTTTACTCCTATAGTCACTGGAAGCCGCCTAGAGAGCCTGTACACTTAAAGTGCACTGCTATAGTCCATTTGATTTTCCAGTCTAACAGAAATTTCCCAGGGGAAGGAGCATATGATGGGTTTCCTGTAGAAATCTATAAGTATAATCAAATAAGAAGATAAAGCTAACTATAGTTTTCAGGGAAAATGAGATGAGGCAGAATACCTTTTGAACCAGTAAGGGTTAAAAATCCAAAACATGAGAAAGTAGCGATGCTCAGCTTTGGAATACACCATCAGCTGTAACAAATGAACCAAGCTGCAAGTATTTTTAGATTAAGCAGGCATCTTCCTACCTAATTACACTGAAGTCAAATAACTCAAGAAAAGTAGAAGTATGTAGGATAAGTGGGGTATTTGCCCTCTGCGTAGGAGGTTCTCCCTCAATGGTGCTCCAGTTTAGGCTAAGGTAACACACCTTACCCAACACTACATCTTCTGGAAGCTCTATCACAAAGTCAGAGTAAAGAATTAGAGCTCTTAAAAATATTAATGAATTCTCTTTACAGCTCTTTTCATTTATATGCTTCTGAGCACTTCAAAATAAAGAATCCCACAGAGACGATAATACTTTGAGTAGGAGAGTGACTGATAAATGACCATTCATTAAATCCCTCCAAAAAAGCTATTAAGAGGCTTCTCCTCACTACTGCTCCTGCCATTCTCTTATGCACCATAGACCCCACAAAAGAGTCTGGCATCATTCACATAAAAAGAAGGCAGCAGCTTGAAAACCTACTCTTGGTGAATTCAAGTTACACCAAATCAAGCATTCTCTTTTAGAAAATAACTTTATTCATTAGCTAAGCATTTAACTGACTATCAAAGGTTTCAGAAAACAGGCTGATGCTACATGAACAGCAAACTAGCTATAGGTCATCTTCTCAAGAGAAGATTTACAGTCAGTTAGTAAAAACAAACAAAAAGTGAGCTGGCAAAACTTTTTTAAAGGATATAGTGGTATTTATAAAATTGCAGAATAATTTTTATCATTCCAAAAATAGACGTAGCGATGCATATTTACAATATGAAGTAAGGGTTACAACTGAAAATTGAACTGGTGATGACCGTGCAACTGGAGTGAACATGATAATACATTCCAGCTTGAAGCGACTATTTGAAATCCCACATTGAACTGCAAGCTGGGCAGCCCAAATGCTTTGGTCAAAATAACATCAATGTAAAATATTTTAATATATTCATGCTCTAAAACACTGATAAGAAAGGAGGATACATGAGGCTAATTTATGCTACCTCATGCTTCCAAAACTACTTTCCTGTTTTCTTTCTGCTGTGTGGAAAACTACTTTATGTTGATGGCAAAGGCTGAATGTTACGTACTTCTGCAATGAAGTCTGAGACTTATTCTGTGAAGTGGCTGGTTTGATTTTTCTCTCTGCCTATATTTTCAGATAAATGTTCTATATTTGAATGCACTATCTTTAAATGCTTTTCACTTATTTTCTCAGTGCTAAAGAAGAAACCATCATAATATTCTTTGGCAGCAAATGCTTTTAAGTTTTCCTCTCCGAGTCTTCATTTTCCTCCCTCTTTTTCTTTGGAGTATTTTTTTCTTTTTCATAACTTGAGGTTTCAAAAGAAATTCACTGAATTTCCTAAAACTGGATGGAGTTCTTTTAGCATGCAAGCATTCCAGAGCTTTAAAGACAGCCAAAATTGAAAGCATGGTTAAAGTAGTTCCTTTTTTGAGTTTTGTTTGTGTGGTGTTTTGTTTTGGTGGGTTTTGTTTGGGGTTTTTTGGTATTTATTACAAGCCCTACCAAGAAAATGAGAGCTCCAAACCTGCAAAGGTTTTGACTCTTCCCCCTTCCCCCCCACCTCTTCTTCACCCCCACTTCTTCACCTATGTGAAGAATTATTTTCTCTACTTAGCTAACCTGGATTTTAGGACATGTAAGAGTTAGATAAAGATTTAATCAATGTACTTGGTCTCCCTGTAGACCTCAGAGAGGCCTACAGACAAAACCTCTGACTTCCATTAAGCCTATCTATTCCATTACATGGGTTGTGCAGGTATGAGAGAAACCGATTCTAACTTTCCCTTAATTTGTTTTGTTCACCAGCCTGAGGACATCAGAGCACTTACATTGCAGCTATGTGAAGGGAATGAAGTTTAAGGAAAAGAGAAGCCCACCTGCACTCTAATAAAAGGAAACATTTTCCCCTTTCAGAATTCTTAGCAGTATCTGTTTACAAATAAACAAATTTAATGGGAAACCCAAAGAAACGAAAAGCAAAGCAGCAATGTGATCAGGCTGATCTGCACCAGAATAGGTTTGCTAATGCTTCATTTGTCAGAGCCTAATTTCCACACATTTAAACAAAGGCAACTTTTTATGACCAAAACCAATAAACAAGAAAAGTATTTGGTGTGCCTTTAAATAGTCATGTACTACGCTGCTGTATACCCTACTGTCAGTGGATTGTTAACCATCTTTTCAATTTCCAGTGTAGACCAATTTGGCAAAAATTAAATAAAGCTCTTAATGCTTTCAGAACACGAATTCATCACTTACAGAGATCAGTAGAGCTATGAGAAAAACTCAAATGATACCAAAAATAACCAGCAACAATTACAGTTAAAATACTAAATGTGAATATAAAAATATTGCTGAAACCCTTTAATTTGTTGGCAGTAATTAAGACAATTGTAACCATCTCTCCTTTATTCATTGTGTCTTTATTCTATCATTTAAAGCTATTTATAGTGACACTAGGTTGATTCACCATAATTTCCTTCCACCCACAACCATTTGTAATTTTTTCCTCCTGTAGTTTCATAAACTTCATGGTATTTTTCTCCCATTTCCATCTGCTGATAAAACACAACCTGTCCTACTGTGCTTAAAATAACATAAAAGAATCAGGGTCAGAAAAACACCCACTGAGCAGCACAGTTTTTAAAGAGTGCATTTTGATATTCATCTTTCTTCCTTCTAATTCTGCAGATGCAAATTAGTTCAGTGATGGAACAGAGTGGATAGTGAAAAAGTGTTTACATTTAGAAATACTGAGACAAGCAAAGTAATAAGTTTTGACATTTATGACCTTTCTATTTTCTATTATATGAATATGAAATATCAATGATTATTTGCTTCCATTTCCAGTCTAGCCTTGATCAATGTGATAGAAAATCAGAATAAAAATAGTGTAATAAAATATACAGTGGACACTGAGAACAGTGTAGATATAAAACACACAGAAAAATTCAGTTCAAATTTCACTTGGAGTATTTCCTCCCTGTTAACTGAATTTTTCTTTAAGCAGTGCTACCATCTTTCAGCTTTCACTACAATGTGTTCATTCAAGCTAGACTTCTGTAAAATTTGACTGAGGAAAAATGGGGGGAGGGTTTGGTTGTTTGTTGGGGGTTTTTTAGCCTAATTCAGTACCAGAACAAGAGGACACAGTCTCAGGCTATGCCAGGGGAGGTTTAGGTTGGATGTTAGGAAGAAGTTCTATGCAGAGAGAGTGATTGCCCATTGGAATGGGCTGCCCGGGGAGGTGGTGGAGTCACCATCACTGGAGGTGTTCAGAAGGAGACTTGATGGGGTGCTTGGTGTCATGGGTTAGTTGTTTAGGTGGGTTGGATTGGTTGAGGGGTTGGACACGACGGTCTTGAAGGTCTCTTCCAACCTGTTTTATTATTATTATATGGTCCCTGAATATTCAAAACTATATCTGCTTTGGTCACATACATGCACAAAACAGTGGTTTTAATTAACAGCTCAATGGATTTAAGAAGATAAATCCAATACGACTGAACACAATGGATAGAGAAGCACATGTATTTTTTCTTCATCAGGTTCCCATTTTCCATATAACATTGGGGGTTTTTTTATTTTTTTTTTTTTAATCTCTACACCTGATCTGTTAAAGAAATGTCTCAATTTGTTCAAGTTCCTCCTACATCACTCCAGCACCCTTTCACTGTGCTGTGTTCTCCACACCTTCCTTGTGAGTGGGTGTTTTCTGCCTTTCCTCAGTGAGGATTTTACAGACTCCCTTCCTGTAACCGCTCCCTAAACTTCATGACAGGGATTTAACCACTGGCAAAAGTGGCCATAAGTCCAAATGTAAAGGGGAAGGAAGAAAGCAATAACTTCAATAAAAGAACATAAGTTATTCACTCAGAGAACCCCCCTCCCACAACCCTCCATCCCTAATTATATAAATATACAAACCTGAGATTTATTTAGCTTATTTTCTGTGATAACACTTTTGTCTGAGATCAGTGACATCAGCTGTAAGCAGTAATCTTAATGTGAATGACTAAATTCTTGGATGAAAAGGTGCACAGCAGCAGATAAGAAAGACATCCACTTAAATGTCTGCTTTCAAACTCCAGTTCTAAATGCCACTTTTAGCCAGCCAGAAAACAAAACCTTCCTCTGTATCCATGTGTCAGATCTAATGGGGACAAACATACCATTGGGTAACCCACCAAAAATTTGTTAATCCACAAATACATCCAAGAAAACTGTAAAGTATTTGTGGAAGGTTTGTAACCAAAACTTACATTCATTGACTACAATATTTAGTATGAATTCTTTACTTTCATAAACTAATCTTATTCAAATAATTGCAAAATATTCCTATGGAAAAAGAAACTTCCTCTGTTTAGGACCTTTCACTCTCATCCTTGGACTACTTGCCACCATCTCTATGCTCATCAACATCATTTTACTTTATTTTAAATAGAGATTAATTTTTTTGATCAGGGCACCAATTTACCAGTACTTCCTTGGAAATATGTGGATGTAGTACATGGAGTTAAATACTTGACTTACATATGTGTGTTCATATATATGAAAAAAATTAGTAATAAGTTGCATATGTTATTGTTATACACAAACCTCATGTAAAAGACTGTTGGACAGCTGTTGGGTTCACCTTGACCAATGCTTTCAGGACCAGATGTAAGCAGGCAAAGACCTTTATTACATTATACAGCAAAGTTATATAGTCTATGAGAAGGCACATGTGTCACATCTCAATTGGTCATTTTCTACTGGCATACATGTAATTAAGACATACAATAAGTCAAAATAACAAAACAACATTTTAACTCATCCAACCAAATTCTGCCAAGCTTCTCTCCTTCAGTTACAAGGTGTTTACATTACTCTGAGTCAAAAACAAAACATAGCTTTCTCTAACTGGAACAAAGGCAAATCTTCATAGCCTTCCAAAGCTATCTGAAAACAACCCCCTTCCCACAACCTCAGAATGCTGTCCATACTGATATGTACACACATGTATACGCATCCATGCTCTAGAATGTGCAAACTAGATATGGATATAAAAAAGCATAAGCATTTTTTTCATTTTTTTTTTTTGGTGGTGGTGGTTTTGTTTTTTATTGTGCATAAACAACATCCTCCTCTAGAATCTGAAAACAGTTTAAAGACTGGTGTAAAAATCATTGGTGGGGGAAAAAAAAAAAAATCCATTACTCCTCACTGCAAATGTTTGTTAAATGTAAATGCTGATACTCTGCTCCTTGGAAGAGCGTTTATCTGCACGTGGAATTTCATGATAAAAGGCTTTAAAGTCCCAGGTTTCTCTAGATAAACCCCACTAGCTTACTGATGCATGAATGCACTGAAATTGAATTACTGTACAACAGCAATTACTTTTCACAGTACAGTTATAATGAGAATCAGCTTCACAATGAACACCAGGTAGATGCAGTGGGAAAAGTTAATAAAAAGAAATCCCTTATTTGCATTTTCTGCTGCAGTAAAGGTAGGTGTCTCAAAGGAAAAGAATCCTGAACACTTGATTTGCCATCTTACAACTAAATCAAACACGTTTACAGGATTTCTAGTTATTTGTAAAGAAACACTAATGAAAATAAAGATTTAAGTGCATAGCTAGTTTCAATAATAGCTTTTTGAATGCTCCCTAGTAATTTTTTTTATCTTTCATTTTGTTTTCTTTTTCACTTCCCTCAGTCTTCCTTTGATATTTTTCTAGTTACACCCTTAAAGAACAGGATGAAGTTAATAGTTTTAATTCCAGCTTTTTTTTCCACTATCAAGTTTCCTAATGGGCATTGTCATCATGCTGTATTCCTCTTCATTTCAAACAAAGAGAATCTTTAAAATATCATAAAACCTTCCAAAAAATTAAACCAGAAGTTTAATGATTAAAAAAAACCCCAAAAACAAAAACCACAGCTATTTTTTAATTAAGACCAATCAAGGACATTTCCTATGAATGAAATCACTGAAAGTCCAGGAAAAGCAAGTGAAGGAATACCACAAGTGACAGCAGGCTATGCAGGGCTCTCAAAGGGATCATTTGGGTTTGGCTGCAAAATTAAACTCGCTGCCGAACAGCACAGGAAATGCTTCCACTGATGCCACCTTACAGACAGTAAGATTTTCCCCAGCTCAAATGTCTTTGTCTTGAAGATAAATGGATAAATCTACACTTGTCACAGCTAGAAAGAGAGCTGCAGAAACATTGAATGAAAAGCACTTCTCAATGTTTTTAACTTCAATCATGTCACAGATATTTCAAAATAAAATCTGAAGTTGCCTCTCTGAAATTCGATCAAGTAGGGCAGTATGAGGAAGGAAATAGTTAACAGGAATATCCTAAACTGACGTACATCTAAGGTAAATAGTGAACAGTGGGGAGGGGAAGAGAAAAAAAAAAAACAAGTTGTTTGCTAGGGTTTCCATCAGTGAGTAGATGACAAAAGGTTATATAATTGGTTTAGCACTTTCAGTTTTCCATTTATTGTATCTATCTGACAGCACAAAAATAGGACATTCTGTGATAGGATAATTGCATGCTGAAGGGTAATTCAAACAGGGGATGGATATGATAAAAATCATGCTGAACCAACTAATCACTATGAAAAGCGATGAGAGAGAAAGATAAAAATTCAACCAGACTATAAAGGGAAGGAGGGGGAGAAGGAAGTTCAAATGTGATTAGGAGCTTCAAACAAGTTAATGTGTTTGAAAGCATAAAGAAAAAAAAAAGGCAAAAAACACAACACCAAAAAACCCCACACCACAAACCCAAACCTGAGGGCCTTTCCAATCCTATTCCTATATTTCCAAGTCACAGAATCACCAAGGTTGGAAGAGACCTCAAAGATCATCAAGTCCAACCTGTCACCACAGACCTCATGACTAAACCATGGCACCAAGTGCCACATCCAGTCCCCTCTTGAACACCTCCAGGGATGGTGACTCCACCACCTCCCCAGGCAGCACATTCCAATGGCTAACAACTCTCTCAGTGAAGAACTTTCTCCTCACCTCCAGCCTAAACTTGCCCTGGCACAGCTTGAGACTGTGTCCTCTTATTCTGGTGTTGGTTGCCTGGGAGAAGAGACCAACCCCCTCCTGGCTACAACCACCCTACAAAGAGTTGTAGACAGCAATAAGGTCTCCCCTGAGCCTCCTCTTCTCCAGGCTAAACAATCCCAACTCCCTCAGCCTCTCCTCACAGAGCTTGTGCTCGAAGCCTCACACCAGCCTCATTGCCCTTCTCTGGACACATTCTTAGCCTTTTCAGCAAATTAAACATTTTATATACTGTGCTTTTCTGAATAAGTTCCACAGATTTCTACATCTTCTAGGGCAAAAAAAAAAAAAAAGTATGTTGCTTAAAATCATTTATCTAAAAAGTATTCCAAATTAAACCATGGATTTTTCATGTACTTAAAGCAAATCCGATGAGCAGCATAGGGTAACAATTTGGAGTAACATGGGAACACGTTTTCTGAGCACTCCGATTTGAACTCTCATTATTGCCCCCCCATTATTTTTAGGGCTGATATATTTTGAAGGGATGTCTCCATTCACTACATATCCAAATATTACTGCTAATGCATCTAAAAATTATTCTAAACTCTAGGTTTCAGTGCTCTTTTGTGCAAGTTTTCATCAAAAACTTATGCTAGCAGTCTATTATTTTAGAGGCAAAGTGATGCACAGAGCAGAGATCTTAGGTCCAGAGGAGCTTTGTAACTCACATTTCACCTCTCCAGATAGGAGGAAAAAACTTAACTATGATGCATCAAAGAAAGAATTCATGCAAAACCTGCACTGTACCAAAGGATTTTTTGTACTTACCATGAAATAAAATGCTAAACACTACATAAAAGATAACATAAAAGATCATTCACTACACATCTAGCAACCAAGATGGATCATGCTATGTAATTATGCAGAAAATAACAACTGTATTGGAAGTACACTTAATGGACCATTTTCCAGAAGTAGAGTCCTTGTCCAAACCAAGCTTCTAACTCCTTTTCCAAAAACAGCAACCTCCCAAAGAAGGCTCTGGCGCCAAAACCCTTTCACACAACACTATATGCACAGTTTGACTTCACAGAATTTGAGCTTCCTTTTACTCAGAGCATGGTGGCCTATTTTTTTCCCTTCTTAGATAAAAACACCATCTGTATGAAGAGACCAAACCACTTCTAAACACTCTCAAACATTAGAAAACATTTGTTACCAAGTTTCAATTGAGAGAAAAACTGTCATTCCCTAGAGCACTCCCCCCAGATGGAAGAGAGCTCTGAGGAGGAACAAGCGTGAAGCTTGCTGGTCATTTCTCACTCTAAAGTTCTGTTCTGAGTATGGTTTTTTGACATTGTTATGATCTCAGGGTAACAGGTTTTTTTCTGCTAAACAACAAGGCAAACACCCATCCACAGCCCGTATACCCACCAACATCCCTCCCACCCCCAAGTCAATATTCTCCAGGCTTCTGGAAGCTGTTGCATGCATCTTGAAGTGCAGTTTTTCTCTGAAAACAGACTCCAAAAATAGCATTGAGAGGTTCCATGTTTATTGTCTTTCTCTGCTTCCCTGCCAAGAGCACTCAGTTTACAAGCTGAAATATGTTTTACTTCACTGCCAGCCCAGAAAATTCAGCCTCTAAAATACAGCCAAATTCCTTCCTCCTTTTTGCACCGTAACGAATAATAAAAGGCTGAAAACAAAACTGTATCTACAGTTACATAAAAGGAATCCCTGGTCCTTGGGTGTGCCACGCAGCTTCACAGTTCAAACAATATCCTTCAACTCAACGGAGCTGACAAATCTGGCTGAAAGTGTCGCTGGTAGTAAATGGCATCACCATAATGTCCCATTAATTTGTTGATACAGGTGATGTAATAGAAAGTACTGTTACAAGCAGTCACATTCTGGCAAAGAATAATGCAAAGCAAAGACTACCACAGGAAGACTTCTTGTTCTTCAGTACACGCATGTTACAATGAACTCCTACTCGACATAGTAAAACACAGAAGTCGGAACTTATTTGTTATGGAAATCTAATCTAACATGGCACCAAAGCTCCTAAAAAAAGGAGGATCAGAATGGAGATATTAAAAAATAAAAAGAAATTAAATCTACAGATGTACAGAAAGCTCCATGGAATTACTTAATGATCATTAAGTTTCATTTAGAGTGATGTAATGCTACCAATTAAAAGAATTTTGGATTGAGTCCTGTTTGATATATCTGCATTTTTTCTAGATTTGACCAAAAGGACAGGTGTTGAAAACTAAAGGACAGTTATTGAACTCAGCCAATTCCCTCAAATACTATTTCACAACAGTGAACAGTGTCATTAAATCTGCTTTGGTTTGCTGTTCTGAAATCTTAACATTTTAATGCACATGTAGTTACTGAACACAAGTAATGCCTTACAGACACATGTGGGAAAGTGGTAGTCCAAACCTAGTTGTTCTCTCCTGCGTTTATCTATTGATAGTATAAATAATTTATATCTATTCTCCTGAACACCAATGCTAAAATACTTCTGAATGCTTTAGCATTTCCGCTTCAGCGCCTTCAATCACCAGTACAGCCTGCGGAGCAGAGCTAAATTATATACTTAGTTTTACATCATAGAATGAAATAGCAAATTGATCTGCTACTTACCCGGACAGCTTCAGACTTCTTATGAAACATTTCTTCCATATTCTTTGCTAACTTTTTCACAAGCTGAAGGCCGTCAATTTCTTCTATTGCAACATCCTTCTCATATTCTTTGTATTTCTGGAAGAAAAAAAAAATAAAACAAGAAAAAAAGATTTAGGGAAAAGTTATTCATAGTGAACCAGCTAAAATGTTGACAACTAATTATGAGTTTCATATGACACTTTTGCTGATGTTCTTTATTTGATGCTTATTTGTGTGACAGAAGGCTGCTTTGTGCCAAGATGCTGTGACAGGGATAGAAAATCTGTGTTAGAACCACAACTTTAAATAACTCTAATAGAAAAGTTTATCTTGTGCACTACAGAAAAACAATAATTCCTCTACACAATGTTTCGATTACCCCTCCCTGCAACTGAACAACATCCAAAAAGAGTAGTAAAATTTCCTCATATCTGAAAAAACAACCCCAAACAGAAAACAGTGTCCCCCCACCCCCAAAAAACAACCCACACATTTAAAAACCCTGACATGCTTAAAAATCCACTGTGCTTTTGCAACCTAGAATCCTCCCCATAGCTGAACTACCTAACTACCTGTAGATGTCTATTTAACAAGCTTTATACACCACTTACATGAAGAAAACTTGTATTACCACCTTATTGAGACATTCTTAATTTTCCATGCAAAGAAAACCCTAAATGAACCACACAAACACAAGCTTTTATCCAAAAGCAAAGTGTCCTTTACACAACATGGATGAGCATTTACTTATGGTCTCTTTTCACAGTGTAAGTAACTCTCAGACTAAGCACTACAAGCATACTCAATTTTTATCCTCTGTTTTCTGCATACTATTTTTTTCCTTATCAGTTTTACAATGAAGCTTGTAAGACTATTATACATTAAGAAAGAAAACGGCACTTAGTACTAAGAACATTCCTTTTGCCCACTAGTAACAGCTTTTAGTCTAGTTGCTGTTGCTTATCTCTGTTTAAAATGTGTATGGTTGTGATGAACTGATCATTGTCCATTAACTATTCACACAATTCTACTTCGATGATACTTGCAATGAAGATGAAAAGCATGCCTGGCGTCTGCTAGGTTTACTCCTATGTACAAAAAAATGTCTTCCAAACGTCTGAAGCAGACACTTGGGGCAACACATGGCACGTGACTCCGAAGTCAGAGATTATAAGCTGGTATTTTTAAAATTTACCCATAGAATTATGACTATCACCAAGCCTTCTATAAATTCAGAGAAAAAAAGGAAAAATAAGGCCATCAAAAACAGTGGCCCAAAGTATCTAGATGAACACTAAGCTGATAGAAGAAGTGAATGTGTCAGGATGAATTAATTATCAGCCCCTCAGCTGGTGACAGAAGGAAGGGCTCTTTTGTACCTATTTCTTCAGACAACACTGATTTTCCACGTCAAAGCGACAATTGGCACTTGCTTTAAACTTTACAATTCCCTGTAAAAAACTCATATGAATATTTTGATAAGTAAATAATATTTGATACTCATTTCCAGACAATTTCATAAAAAGGCTAAAAAATACAATGTTATCAGTAAACATTCAGGACACTGATTTTTATTATTATTTTTAATATTCAATAATTTCAGTAATTTTTTTTTCTACACTGTTTCCTGTCATGAGACTCTTTTCTAGCTGATATTGTAGTAGTAGTCTAAGAAAGCTCAAGCAGATCACCTGCATTTTTCTCCCTCAGGTGCAGGAGGGAAGATTTGCCCTTTTCCCCCTTATTGGTCTGCATTCAAAAGCCACAGAGTTCCGATTTCAACTCTGCTACTCCGTTTATGCTGCTACTTCAACTCAGCACTGGGAAAAAAAATCATTTGGAATAGTGATTTGTCTAAAATAGAAATATATTAAATTATTATTTACTGGAGAAAATACCAGAACACCATAGACAACAAAGAGGTAAATGTCATTGCAACAAACGGGGGGGGGGGGGGGGGGGGGAATGTAGTAAATTAACAGTAAATTGAACACATTCTCAGTTAATTAATGATGTCAAAGTCAGTCCACGCCCCAGAGGATTTGAAGCTTTAGAGAATTTAAAACAAACTAAACAAAACGCACTGCTGTGAAAAACTATTGTATTTAGTATGTCAATAGATCAAGTACAAATTTGAATCACTTATTTCAGGCTGCACAGATCATGTTCAACATATCAAGTTCAGATAAAAGCAGTTTCCTTCAGACTTGACCTTTGAGTTCTTGTAAAGCATTCTAAAATGCATCACTTCAAGAAACTGTTTTCAGGTCATGAGATTTATTGATTTAAGCTCTACCATCAAGTGAAGAAAACCAGGCAATTAATCACTGCATTTGTCTGAAAACTGAATGGTACAGCTGAAGTTGACAAATTTTCTAGGCACAGAGAATCAGACCATACAGTGTATTCGGCCACTGCGAGAAAACACTAAAAAGCCATGCTTCTGAAAATTAATGCTAGCCTGTACATAACATAGATGGGATTTCTCAACTGATAATTTATGAATTTATAATTATGCTAGCTCAGAGTACATACATTTTTTTTTTCCTAACTTAAATGCCAAAGTTTCAACATTAAAAAAAACCCCATACAATTGAAGGAAACACATTTCAGTTCAAATTTGAAAAGACCACATATTTTGCAGGGTGCATGTCTAGTCAGTTGTTGGAAACCTTCAAGAACATTTGCAAGAAACTAGGAGTATTTACCTGATCTGCAAGACCTTGGCAATCAAGAGGTTTACATAACAAGGCGTTTACATAATATGTATTTTACATTCCGTATTTTACTGCCAGGAAAAATATTTCTATTATTTTTTTCAGCCACCATTGGAAGTTTCCAAAACAGGAGAAATTATGTGGTTGGAAAAAACACCATCTGGTTTTAGTAGCCTTGTGCTCTTGAGACTGTGTCTGAAGAGAAGAGGGGCTACCTTAATCTGCGCGTGCCTATGGGATTCCTCTTAGTACTCAACGCGCGTCAGGCTCGGAATTTAAATTCAATCTAGGAAGTGGTTGATGTTATAATAACTATCAATGCAAGAAACTGAAATCACAGGAAACAGGGAAAAAAAAAAAAAGAAATAAAATATCAAACCCAAACAAACTAAAACCAACCAGGCAAAAAAAGAAAAAAAAAACAAACACACCCAACAAACCAAGAACAACCACCCAAAACACAAAACATGACAGAAGTGTAACAAAGGATGACTCCTCCTTTCACTGCGGAGACTTTGTCTGACCTCCTGGCTCTCATCATTTCCATGCCACTAGATTTTTAAATATTACATTTGTTTTTCATTTAAATTAATTAGCTAAGCCAGCAAAGAAATAGTCCCTTTGAAATAAATTAGAAATAGTTTTTAATTTTTTTTTTTTTTTCCAATGTAATCCTGCGGAAACAGCAGCAAGGCACTATGGTTGCAATTAAACAAAGCACTGTCACTGAGTCATAGAAAAAAAAGCCCTTCTAGGGCCAGATTCTCCTCTGAACTTGCAAAATACCTTGTAGTACTTCTACTCTAAATAGCTCTTTCCAAGCAGAGCCTTAAACAGCCACTACCCTCCAGTGTAAAAAAGGTTAATTTAAATAAAGACAACCACAAGACAAAATACTTAAATAAAATAAAAAACTTGTTTTCTATATTTTACAATATTTACTCCAGCAAGAGATACTGAAAAGTTCTCAACATCTGTATCATACCCAGTAACACACTGGTACTGTTATCAACCTCTTTAGCTATCCTGTAGATAATTGACTTGCATAACGAAAATGTATGGAAAGTTAGTCACAGCTTCTTCGGATAAATGGATTTCTAATTATCCACACAGTCAAATAGGCATAACTGTGTTATAAAAAACACACCAATGAAAAAACATACTCAAAATGCTGGCTCTCTCCGCTTGCAAATATCAGCATTAGGTAAGAAATTCTCCGAAGAGACAAGAGCATTTATCATTCGAGAAAGCAAACACAAAACCCCCAATTTTTTTCCCCGGTATCTGTTTTGCCAGTTCACTTCACAAGTGCCAAGGAAAGACAGACAGCACTGAACTGTCAGAACTTTTAATGCTTTTCACAGATTTAGGTGGGGGAATTTTTTTCTTGCATGGTAAATGATCATCTAGAAATACCATGTCAGAAAGCAAGCTATATGAAACTGAGGTCTGAACCACTAAATTCAACCCAAGTATGTGACACTGAACCACCATCACACCAAAAACAAGAAAAGCACACAAACATACAACAAACCTAAATGCACCCTAAAACTCATGCAGCTTGAGTGATCTAGGCAGGAAAAGAAATAGCCTCTTCAAGCAAGACAACCTCTGAAAGATGCCATATGTCAGCTATGCTTTCAATTTTTCCCTCTTTATTTTTTCTGCAAAAAGAAACATGAACTTTGTGTTCCTATTTGGATCTGCTTCTATCATCTCTTATCAAAATCAAGATGATTGCCTTTATGCTACATGTAAAAATATTTCAAGTTACTCACAAGAGTAACAGACTCAGTCTTTCAACAAAATTGTGGGGGCTTTTACACGTGCAGAACACTACAACCATTATGATGAAAATTCTTCCCACTTCCTGGGATTTTTGGACTTCTCTCTCAAAGTAACCTTATATTTTGAATTTCTTCTAGAGTGTAGGGATCAGAAGGTTGATAATATGCTACACTTGTATGAATCACAAAAAATGTCTTGCACTAATCTATTCCTCATTGCAATCTAAAAATAAAGCTCACGTACCTTTTTAAATGCTCTTCTCATTGCATAATGATTTTTTCATGTGTATTATTAACATTACTGCACAAAATTGAAAACAAATGGCATTTATTCAAGGTGATTTAAAAACACCTACTCCTTTTTACGGGAATAAGCTCCCTCCTTTGCGGGGGTTTGGTTTTGTTTTGGTTTTTAATTATAAAACCCAAACCCTACAATTAAAGTGGAGCAAACTGACAAAGTAGTCACATTAGGCACTGCCTTACACCATTAATAGTTCTGTCAAGATTAAAGGTGCTACGCACAGCTATGCAAAGTTTTCTACTACTAGCCAAAAACAGCTCTGAGGTTTTGAATCAAAACTAAGAATATAAATTGCTTTCAATGTGGAAAAACTATCAAAGCATTTTGTGATACAATGTTATTTTAAAACACCTATGCTCATATTGATTGAACAAACAGTGAAAGTTCAAACTTTATGCGACTTGAGCTCTTCAATGTTCTATCACACCAGCACGCAGCCTTTCAGCACACGAAGGATGGTAGAGCAGTTCCTAGAAGATGATGTAAAAATATACAGCACATCCTCCAACTGCTTCATTAGAAGTGAGTGGTCGCCAATTATATATGTGTTGTTGGAACAAACCCAAATCTGAAGCCAAATAAAAAGCTGTCTCCAGAACTACATGTGAATAGGAATTGGAGCTTTCCCACTGAGCAGAAGGGTACTCAGATGGCATTACCACAGCAGAGATATCAAATACAGATGGTACACTCCTCTGATAGACTCATCTGTGAATCTCTCCTCAGCAAAAGGTTTTGTATTTTCCCATTATCACATTGACCCTATGCTGTGTGTGGTTTTTAAACTAAAAGTGCCACAGTTACGTTGTTATTATTTGGTCCTCCTTTCTCTAAAATGTCTTTAGTAGAGCAACTTTAAAGGCTGTAACAAAATAAGCAACAGTGGTGAGCAATTATTTCAGTTCATCGCTGGCATAGAATTTTTCATCCACAGAGCTCCAAAGACTCTATGGAAAGATCATCTACGATAATCTCTATTCTCTACATGAAGATATTAAGATATACATAAAGTGACATGCCCAGTGTCACACAGCAGTTCAGAACTATGAAGAGAGCAAGCTTTCTTGGTTACTCTTTCAATGCCCTGCCCAACAGACCACAAAACACTTCGTTAAGTTCAACCTGATCTGAACGGAAAGATGAGTCACAAGAGCATACTACTTCTCACCTTGACAGTAGAGAACTCCCTGATAATTGGGAGTTTGTGTTACACCACATTACACACTCCTATTAACCTTTACTGAACCTCGTTGTGTTGATGATATCCATCAGCAATGACCAGTGTGATGGCACACTCATTTTCCTCTCTGCAGACAAATTTTTATTCACTTCATCAAATGACTCTAAAGATCTCTACATTATCCTGTCACATTTGACTCTTGCCTTACTCTTGTCTGAAGATCTCCCGTTAGTTGCTTCATGAAACACACTTTGTAATGAAAACTATTAAAATCTGTTACATATTATTTTACTCTGGCTAGCAACTCAAAGCTGTACCTGATATATTACAGCCAAAGATCAGCTATACTGGGAAATTCATTATCATCAGACTTGACAAGGATAGTTGCTGCTTTCATTGCAAAACAATTTACACATAACATATCATAGTCACTGAAAGGGCACTATAGCCCCAGCATATTTAATCTTTACAAAGATACTTACTGTTGACCTATTTTCACCTGATTTTACATTCAAGTGCTGCAAAAGCAAAACAATTAAAGCATTAAGCTGAATGATTATTTTTAAAAATACCCAATTCCTGATTGAGCAATATTCTTCTGCAGTGTCTATGAACTGTATCCACACACAAAGAGTTGCCTCCTCAAACATTTGCATAGCTAGGTATGCATAGGTGAAGCAGGTAAACAGCAACAAAGGGGAGAATTGCCAACATACCAGGTTAAAACACAAGGGCTAGTGTGCAGAAATAAAAGCTACTCTACAATATATAAACAAAATTTAAAAGCAGTTGCATTGATGATGCATAAAATATAATATTATCTAATAAATAAAGATATAAGGAAATATGCTCTGAGACTTCCAAATGCTTGCTTCCTAAGACTAATTCAATATTGCAGTTTGAACTTGAAGCGGTTAATAAGCCTCCACCTAAACAACTATCACCAAAATGGATGGCCCAAACAATCTGTTTAAGAGATCAAATTTTAAGCAGAGGTCTGGAATACACTCCCTTTCCCTTTAACAAAGTTGCTTTGGGTCAGGGCTAACCAGAGTAACAAACCATGTTTAAAGAAGCTTTATCTTGCTGCTGCCTCCAGTGTCCAAAGGGATCTCGGGACTCTCGCAAAAGACTGCCAGCTCATCAACTTCCCTGATTATAAACTCAGTCATACTGAAAATGGTTGAAAAGCAAATTACTGTCCTGTAAATTCTTTTAGGCATCTGGAACATTCACAGGCCATCATGAGTGTTTTAAGAGGCAGTTAACCGAGACTATTGAAAACTTCTTTAGAAATGTATCTTACAGAAGGTATCTAGGTAATTAAACATATCTTTGCCTCTGTTTTGGAAGAGAACACAAAGCCCTCATTTAAACCATAAAAAGAACATTCTAGAAGTGCCCTGGAGACTCCTTTTCCCATAAAGACTTACTTGATACTCTGGAAAAATCACTACAGTACTTCATGTGCACTGCTTTAAACAGTGAACAATGCCATAGCTATAAATCTGCGGAATCGCAATATGACCCAGAGGGCATGTTCATCCAAGGCAAAGCCATCACTACATTTTGAGGTGAAAGCAGCTATATTAGAAGCATGTTACATCTAATCTGCTTCTCACAAAAGCCTGAGGAAATGTGAGAATGCAGTCCTTTCATCCTAGACAGTTATTCTGAGTCACTGAAGATTCAGAAATAGAGAACCTGACAAATCACTATTTTCACCAATTTCTCAGCTGGGATGAGATACTACAACATTTTCCTTTGTACATCAAATTGCATCAGTCTGCTCTGAAAGCCTTTATGGTTACTGGAAACAAGGACAAGTGAAAGAGACAGCATACTTTGAGCTGTAAGGTCACAGGATACATCCACCAACCAATTCTTCCAGTCAGACTTTCTTTATAATGTTTTTGTCTCATTACACTTCCTTTTATCACTGTGTGTCTGTCTCTCCTTGTTGTTCCATTTTGGCAGACCTACGCCTGCCTTACAGCCAGCTGTTGTTCAGGGTTTCAGCATTCCTATATAATTTTTTTAGACAATGCTTCTTTTCTGTCTCTCCATCCTCCACACTTACCCCCCAACAAGTAATAAGACTAAAAGAACAAGAAAGAAAGGTGGAGACAAAAAAAAAAAAATGCATTCTAAAGACAAAACTTTGCTTAACAAAACCTGTCTTGAGGCATAGGTATTAAAAGCACTGCCCAGATAGAATAGCTAATGGCTAGTGCTCCTCAGGAAAAAAAAATAATAGAAACCTGTCATCTCATTCTCGGGGAACAAACTCTGTTGGCAGTTTGCAATATTCTGTGTAAGTAACACTCATCTGCTTGGATAGTACTTCTAGTCCTTTACCCTGTACATTGTGCAGGACCTTCAACATTAACTATTAAATGGGCTTTGTTTCACTGTTTGCCACTATGAAGGATATGGCATTGATCCCTGCAACTACATCTCATCATTACACTTTTCTGTATCCAGCTGATAAAAGTATTGATATTGATTTAGGGGTTTAGACAAGTATCAGAACACTATGCGTAAAAGTAGTAACAAGATAAAGCATAACATCTGAATATCTGAACTCAGGTGCATAAATTTGGGGTTCCAGTTCTTCATTTAATCACTGAACATGAAAATCATTTTATTTTTAAAACTCCAAACTCCCCTCAGTCGCATCAAAACCAGTAATGGCAGGATGCTATTAGCATCGTCAAAAAAATCAGACCACCTGCACGTGCTCTGTGTGCAGATGCCTTGAGAATTCAGCAAGCTAAACATTAAAAAAAAAAAAAAAACAAAAAAAAAAACACACAAATAAAATCTGAAAACCAAATTGTAGCATTCAGCATTTCCTGGAGGTGTGAAAACAAATCTATGTTTCCGCCACACAAGCTTTTCCCTTTCACGCGTGATTCTCAGTCACACAGAACAAATGGTATGGAGCAGCTAGCCTTTTTGTACATTAAGGTAGTGCATTTACCATGAGTTCTTTCAAAGACTCAAACTGGTCAACACACAAGAAAAAACAAAGGGTTAAAGTTTGATTGCCAAACCACAATCAATCCAGCAGTTAATAGCTGCCTTTGAAAGACAGTAACATGATATAATCAAATGCCCTGTAGAACACACCTTGCTCAGGCCTTTTTCTCTGTGGACTGTTTAGCTATAATGCACACATTCTTAGACCAGCATCTGAAATACTGACATGCTGCTACCTCCCAGTATGATTTTTCTCTCCCCACTTCCAAACACTTCTAATGTTTTGGGGATTTTAAAATGGTTTTTTGTTTATTTGGAGATCGGAGCAGGGGCTGTGGGGGAGGTGCATGTTTAGTTGAGGGGTTTTTATGTTGGTTGGGTTGGTCTTTTGTTGTGTTTTTGTTGTTATTGTTGTTAGTTTCTTTGGGCTGGTTTTATTTTTTCATACCCTTTTTTTTTTTTAATTTGGGTTTTCATAAATTGGAAATTGGATGACTAATTTACACTCTAACAGTCTTTTTACCACATCACACCTATGTTATACCAGAAGCACATATTCCAAAACACCAAAAAAACACTGAGCAATTGAAAATTTTGCAGAAAGGAGAAGCAAGAATATTAGCCTTGGTCTCAGCTCCCATTCTCACTCAAAATGTAAGATATTTAAAAGGATAACTAGCTACCTATACTATGGTCTGCATGAAAGCTTATGTCAAAAACTAACCAGATTCAGACCCTTTACTTAGAAATTTGTATAGTCTCATGCCTGTATTACACTCTTGGTTTTTTTACCCCTTACAAACAAACCAATCTACCACAGGAGCACAAACAAATAAAACCACAACCCTACCCCCATAAAAACCCACCACCACCACAACAATCCAACCCACAAACAACTTCACTACCAAGCTAGAAGAGAATTCTTTTTGTGCACATGTGTGTCACTATTTGATCAGATTAGAAACATTTCACCAAATGGTCACTTTAGTGCCTGCCTTTATTATTATTAAATTAAAAAACTTTTGCCCAAATGTAACTGATTTAAACATGAAACAAATTTGTCTCAAGTTAGTGTAGGGCACATCCCTCTGCTAGTATTTACAGAGGTTTCTACATGTGATTAGTCATATCATACGTACATAAACATGGAGATGGTTATTTAGCTTTTGTCTGATTCTCAAAGGACTAGAAAGTTTTTGAAATTTAAAAATTAATTACATTACCAACAGGGTTCATCTTGCCAAATAAAATAACAAAATTAGGTATTAAGTAGTACCACAATAGGTCATTGCCACAGCATGTAGAAAATTAACTATTTACTCAAGAGTCCATAGTATAATACATAAGCTAATACATTTATCAAAGAGAGTACGGGGCATTTCTGCTAGGAAAGGACCCAGCAACAGCTTTGTTTTGCTTGGTCAATAAACCACTATTAATAATAACTATCTATGAATTAAAGATACATCAATCTGCATAGCAGAGAAGAGAAGCCATGAATAATAGCCAAATCGATACTACAGAGTCATAAAGAATACAGCATGCTGTCCTTCTGGTTAATGGTAATTAATTTACTCTTGCTCCCTTTGCACATGGAAGCTAGTAGAAGAACACTTTAATCACATAGAAGTTGTTAATTAGAGAAAGAACACATACTGTTGTCTCCTTACTGTATCTTTTTCTGTTCATACCCTTAAAGCACTTTAAAATATACTACTTTATTTGCACACATCTAGAGAAAACAGCTTGTGTTTTAGGAACATATGCACAAACTGGCTGATATTTTCAAGTACTAGAATTTGAAAATTTGCTTTATAAATAAAAGATCTTGGGCTGCTCATTAGCATAAGCAACCAATATCTAAAATCACATTTCTGCAACACAAATACTCCAGAATGGATTGTGTGTGCAGAAAGGGTTTAAGCCCTACACGGGTCATTAAGCCATAATGGAAAGCTTTAATAATGAAAAGTTATGTTTGCTTAGATTTCTTTTATTGGACTCCACTAGTTAATTAAATAATAATAATTTTTGAAATTAAAGAGACCAGGCTTAAGTGATCAGCACTTAATTGAAGATTCCCCTTCTTTGAAAAAAATAAAAAAAAAAAATAAAATTTGGTGGTCCTGTTACTTTGGGGGTCTAGCCCTAAACCAGCAAATCTCTAGAAGAGGAAACAAGATCAAGCTACTGGTTCTCTGGTTTAAAAATCAATTCCATTGTTTTGTGAAGAACAAAATTTTAATACTCATTGTGTTTGAATTAATTTTTTTCTGGATATTAGGAAAAATTTCTTTGCTGGGAGAGTGATGAGGTATTGGAACAGGCCACCCAGGGAGGTGGTGAAGTCACTATCCCTGGAGGCATTCAAGCAGCATGTAAATGTGGCACGCCAGGAGAGAGTTCAACAGTCATGCCAGCTGGGTTACAGTTGGACTTAGCTATCCTAAAGTTCTTTTCCAACCTTAATGATTCTCTTCTATTATTATATTGCTGCACAAAGTAAACTTCAAATTGCTACAATTCACAGTACATTATCATGAAGAATATTTTCTAGGAATGGAAACTTTAATGTTGATGTCTTTGTGACAATGTTCAAACTGCCATCAGCAGACTGGTACTATTTAATTGCTAAATAAAACTACAGAATTTTACTCAATCTCAAAACACCAAGCTGTCTCAGTCAGAGGTAACTGTTAGTCAATCCATTGATACATTCCCCTCTGCTCAACACAAAGCAACGACCTTCTTTGTGAACTGCATTCAAGCTTCTTGAACAGCAGAGTAATTAACATATACTTAAGTTAAAATCACACATGATCCTATCGAAGCAGACAAAACAAGTCAGCACTTAAAGCTATCTATGCAGGAATTAGGGTCCCAGAGATCATTTCTGAGTCTCAACAGATCTGTGTGTACTTTTGCTAAATGCATGCCATCAAGCTCAAAAAGCTAATTTCCAAGACTGAGCTTGGCCTTTGGTTGTTTACCAGCAACCATGTGAAAGATTCATAATGTAGGGTCATATCTCCACCTTGTGAGCTTTCCAGCAAAGTTTTACTGAGAAGGAACATAATGCACATAACCCAGAGCAAATTATGCCCTTAATTTCCAAGACCAGATTTTGTCATGTTAACCTACTGAAAAATAATAATTATTTAGCTTCTTGTCAAACTCTACCTGGCTATATAACACCGTGAATTTACTTTCAGGTTTCTTCCTTTCACAAAAATGCAATTTGTCCCTTATTACTATGAATGTACAATGAGTAGTGTACATCAATAAAATATAATTGTGGCTACTGGACATAGTTTGCATTTGGAGGTAGGCAGAGCTGTATGCGCAGGATTGCCAGAGGCATACATCTGTTTGTGCAGTTCTAGTTCAGTAGCTTAAGGAATGAAGTATCACCTCATTACAGAACTGCCATGTATGAGTGAATTTGTGGAGCTTGCCCTCCTCACAGTCAGACAGTTCTAATCTCCTTGCAAACCACAGTGGCAGCACCGAGATGAAGTGTTAAGCTTATCAGGCCTCATCTGTACCATCACCTACTTAGTTAAGCCCAGGCCATCCATTTCTCTGTCATTTCATTGTTCCAGAGGTGCCTGGATGCATAATAGTCACTAGCCAGAGATGCAAGATATCTTTAAGATTTCACAAGAGCCACCTACTTTGTTTTGGGTGTTTTTTTAAGGCAAACTGAAAACAATTCCCAAGCACCATTTTAAGCAGAAACAGCACTACCTGCATTTTTTCCTTACACTGGAATTCCACTTTGTGCTATCAAGACATAAAATAAATTAATAGCTTTATTGTAACAGTCATATTACCTACCAGTATTTGCATACAAATTCCTAACTTAAGAAAAAAACAACCCACACCAACAAAACCTGTGTAGTCATTACTGTTGGGAAATGTTCTGGTAATTGAAAATCTTGTAATACACAAAATTTGGTACTCAATCATTCTTTTTGGGCAGTATCAAAATCAACAATTTTGATTCAGTCACACAATAAGGATTACTCTTCAGTGGTTTGGAAAAAAACACCATATATTGGAAAAGGTTACTTTAATTCATTCAAAATGTCCATTTTTTAACCATTTGCTTTTAGTTATACAACTCTGCTTTCAAGATAATACCTTAAACTTTTCATTTGAGAATTAAGGTTAAAAACTTTACATGTGAGCAATTGTACCCACAAGATATCCTAAAAATTTGAAGTAGCCGCTAGCACAGTATTCTGAGCTAGGCAGAAAACTTACCCTTAGATCAGTCATTCTGCTATTTCAGCAGCACCACAGCCAATATAGCAACCTCTTGGTGAGAGGTTTGACCACAATGGACTCCCTACCAAGCAATTTCTAAAGCCAGGGGACTGAGATGGACTAACCTCCAAGGTTCCTAGTCACCAGAAGAAGGAAATTCTTCCTCTCTCCCCCAGATATTGTGGAAGGAGAAGTAAAACAGTTTAATTAAGCTAGTTAGCAAGGACAAGGATGTTGATTTAGTTCTCAGTTTTACAGCTTTCTGTCACTACTGCATTTGAAACAAAACAACCAAAAAAAGGAAAAAAAATTCAAGGAATAATTATGCAAATATCCCAACCACACTCCAGCCCATTTATGTCCTTGCTCCAAGCAGAGATTTTCATGATAGCTTTAGAAGAGATGTGTGGTTGATGGAAACTCAATCCCAAAACAATGAAAAGAAAATTGTATGACCTCACTTGTTTAAGTAACTATGCAAAAATCAGGGCTTAGGTGCCACTAAGTGTGAAATAGTCTACATTACACAAAAAGCCACAAGGTGCCCTGACAAGATGATACTGCTAAATAAAACAGTGAAGCAGAAACTGAAGAAGGTGCAAAATATCTAAACACGTTTTTTTCTAACCTCTAGTACTCAAAAGTGAAAACAGCTTCTAGCAAAGTAATAGCCTATCATATATTCATGTTTTCTAATAAAAGGTAATGATCAGTTACCAGTTTTAGAACTCTCTGATGACCCCAATAGCCTGGAAAATAACCTCCACTATATCTTAGGTATTCCCATCAAAAGAGACCAAGGATAGACAAGTCACCGCTATGTATTCCTGAAGAGTGACTCACTTCACTGTAAAATGTTTATTTCACAATCAGTGGTTAAAGAAATCATCTACCCTCTATCACTGCTGGTGGACCATTAACATCCCACTAAGAATACCAGCACAGGTTATTTTCTTCTCCCTATCTAGTTCTGCTGACCCAGTGTGTAAGATTACTCTCTGGAAAGGAAAAGCCACAGGGACAGCATGAGACACATTTCCTTCTTGTGAGGCCCTCATAAAAGTCTCTGGTTACTGTGGGATGACAAGAGAAGTGCCAAAGCACAGCAGCACAGCTGACAGGAAGATAATGTCCCAGTGCAACTCTTCCTGGATATTTTACTGTTATTACTTCTGTAATCCTCATCTCTTTGTTCCGTTAATTAGCGTACAGTGGGTATAATCCTGCTCAAAAAAAAAGTCTTTGTTCCTAGATAATAATTTCATTAACAAGCAGAAACATTTTACAAATTTTGTTACAAATTATTTAAGGTCATAATCAGCTGGCCATCTCTGGCTTTCCTTGCAATTCTTCAGTACTCCAGTTTCTAAACAGTATCAGTAAACTACCATCAGCATATGAAAGGATCAATTAATTTAGAAAATATATCCAATTCCAATCCTCTTAGAGATTAACTTTTGTATATTGCCTATAAAAATGTCATAGTTCCCATCTTTCCTGGTTTAGGAAATTGGAGATGGGTTTAAACGTCATAGATTGGGAAAAGAAAGGATAAATAGGTCCTCTTTTTTTGCACAGTACACAAAGATTCAGAACAAAGCACTTGCTAAATGACAACTGGGAAGACAGCACAAATCTCCCAGGCACTGCGGCTACCTTCTCGGCACTGCGGCAGGCTTCAGATATATTTTTTTTAATGTGAATGAGGAAAGGAAAACACTAAAGAATTAAAATAATTCTGTTACAGGAATAGCTTGATGCTGGCATTACTATAATTCTTTAATATCCATGTAAACAAAGTATGTAGAAATATATTCATTCATTATTTGCAAAGATCTTCTGAAGCTCTTTGAACTTAAGATCTTCTGAAATAGCTTAGGACAACCAGGTATTAACATATACCACATGACAAACTGACTAAATATCCAAAAGTGCTATTAAATTTGTTTCTACCCCACTAGGACATCTTAAAGCAGATCTTTGAAGCTGTATCTGAAAATTTGGTTTCCTTGAAAATAGTTTGGTAAATAAAGGACTATTTTTGTTTTCCCCTGAAACAGCAGAGTTACATTAGATGTAACTAAGACTTATTGAGAAAGACATATAAAGTCTTAAGTGATTAATCTATAGGAAGCATGTTTAGACTCCTAATTATTTATTGTTCTTACAGTTACTTATCATGGCTTGTCACTCTTTACCAGGACTGAATTGCCAAAAAAAGTTCATCTTATTCCAGGTTTAGATTCATGAGTTTTATTTCATGGAATCATAATTTTGCTCCCTAATAAAACATCTTCCAGACAGGCAGTGTATACTGATACTTGCTTCATGATTTTTTTTAATCTTGAATGAGACTTAATTCTTTAAAATGAGAACTAAAACATACATCAAGTCTGATATCAACTATCCCTCTACAGCAGCTTTAAATTCTACAATGCTGAACATTATTGATGATTTTTTAAGAACTCATTTATTTTGCATAGAAATACATATTGAAACAGAGAACAAGTGTATCAAAACTATGCAGTTCAAATACTGCTGAGAAGTGTGATATGTCTAGTTTCAGGCAATGGCCACAAAATAAAATTTTCTGTATTATTATGGGACAGAGAAAAGGAAATCTCACAGACAGCATAAAAAGCCTTACTATTTCAGTTTAAAGATGTTTTAAAAAAAGGAAGTCCTTTTACAATAAATACAACTTAACAATAGTCACAGAATCACAGAACATTAGGGGCTGGAAGTGACCTCGAAAGATCATCTAGTGCAACCCCACTGCCAGGGCAGGATCACCTATAACAGATCACACAGAAATGCACCTAGGCAGGTCTTGAATAAGGAGACTCCATAACCCCCCTGGACAGCCTGTTCCAGTGTTCAGTGACCCTTACGGGGGGGGGGGGGGGGGGGGGGGGGGGGGGGAGAAGGAGTCTTCTCATATTTTCATGAAACTTCCTATGCCCCAACTTCCACCCATTGCCCCTTATCCTGTCATTGGGCATCACCCAGAAGAGCCTGACTCCATCCTCTTGGCACTCACCCTCTACATACTTATAAACACCAATGAGGTGACCCCTTAGTTTCTGCTTCTCCAAACTTAAGAGCCCCAGCTCCCTCAGCCTCTCCTCTTAAGGAAGATGTTCCATTCCCTTAATCATTTTTGTGGCTCTGTGCTGGACTCCTTCAAGCAGTTCCCTGTCCTCCCCAAACTGAGGGTCCCAGAACTGGACCAGATGCAGCCTCACTAGGGCAGAGGGGAAATAAACAGACTTTGCAGGAGCAGTTTATATTCTTTGTTATTTGAGAGCAACTACGGAAAATTTCAGTCAAATGAATTTGTTTTGCAGTAAAAATTAGCATAAGTGAAACCTGGGGTTATAAGGAAGGCTGTATTCTTAGAGGAGGAATCATCTGGTGTTTGAGATATTAACCTTGGAAGCAAAAAGATTAGGCTCAGGTCCCAGCTCTGCCACAGAGTTTTGCATAACCTTTAATTAGTCTCTTAATTCCTCAGTGCTTCTCTTCTCAATGTATTAAATAAGGACAATACTATTTCCATAGTCAGCCTCACCTTGCTTTTAAGACTTATTCTTACAAATTAGGCATAAAACAAAATATGTGAAAAGCCCCCAGTAGTCTAGCCCCAAGGAAATTTTGTCTCAGGACTGAGAATAATTTTCTGATCTGAGGAGTTGGCATGAATCCCAGTTTAGATGCTGCAACCACAAACACCACCAAAATCCTAGAAACTACATTAATAAAACAGTCAAGAATAGTAACATTCCAGAATAATATTTGTATCACACTTGTCAAAATCTGTATAAAAGGCAAAGGCTTATTACATCGAATGCTAAAACCCCCTAGCTTGCTAACTTCAAACCTAATATAAGAAGTCAACAACAAATATAATTTTTTTTTCGGTACACACACTTTGTATATCACTTTAAAGAGTTTTCAATATAAATGCCTTATTTTTCTTTTCCTCACTGACAAAGAACTCTTAAAGAAAGGCATTGCCTATAAATATTTTTCAAGCAGTGCTTAACTGAAAACTGCACAATTCCACAAGAAAGAGGCTCAAATAATTGCAGTTGGAATCACAACCCACTTTCAATTTAGATTCCATAAAATCATGCATGTATCAAGATTTCCTCAAGCACAATGTCAAGGCATTTAAGCTGACTGATGAGCAATCAGACATTTTAAAAAGAAAACACTAAAAACCTTCCAACTATCTCTTAGCTGTTACTCTGCAGTAGTTTGAAAACAAAAGTTATTACTCTTCCTACCTACAAGTCTGCAACAAACAGAACACACATGACAGCAATCAAGCAGTCATAAAATCAAAAGATGTAGAGAGACACTGTTTAAAACAGAAAAGGAGGTGAGATTCATGAGCAAATAAGAAAGAAAAGAAAGGAGGAAATACAGGGAGGGGAACCCGGGGGGGAGGGTGGAATATGAATTTGGAATTGCCATGCTTGAAGTGGACTTAATTCCTCTTCTGGGCTCCAGTGACGGAGCATCACAAACCACCCTAGCTTCTCATTTGAAGTTTTATGTCATCAACAGAACTCCTCACTGGAATTATGGGTCTGTAATTCACAGTTGTCTCTATTTATTCTATATATTATGGTTGCCTGAATTTTATTTGCACAAAGCATGCACTCACACACTCATTACCCCTGGACCATTATGTACTTGCATAAATCATCAATTCTTCTCTTCTAAAGAGAAGTGTGCAATCTGTCCCAATGGAGATACAGCAAGACCTAACTACATAAAGCAGTAGGTCAGATTTTTCTAGTCCAAAAATAATACAGAGATAATTCTATACAAACTATTTGCTTCTCCTAAAAGTTTCCCCTCAGAAATACAAAATGTTTACCTATGCTCAGTTTCTTGGAAATGAAAATAAACAAACCAAACAAGAGATTCACATACTCTACCAAAACAAACCACAATGTTGAGAGATGAAACTTCTTTTTTAACCACAGGTAAAAAACCCTGTGAAAGGGAGGTACAAATGCAAAGCTTCTGTTATTAAGACAGCTTGAAATGGACTATGACTTCCCTAACCTGTTTCATGATGCTAACATGCAGAGAGAGAGAGAGGAAGGAACAAGAGAAAACACATTTAATTTAGTCTAAAAAATTTCTCAGAAGTGAATAGATTTTCTTTATTAAGTTGGTTGGGTTGTTTTCATACAGCTAGTGAGAATTGCTTAAAGCGCTAGATGCAAGGGTTCTAAATAATTTTGAACTCAGAGAAATTTGCATATAGCATACGATCTATTCCTGCAAAACTTCCTTTCACCTACTTGATCAAATTAACATCAGCTCAGCACTTATTTATGCAGGTAGTACTCACAGGAGTAAGAGCTGCCAGACTGAGATCTTTAAATTTAAAGGTGCATTTAGACTGCATGAAATAGAGCCCAAAACTCTGTACAAGTATTACAAAACACGAGAATAACTTTGGCAGCAAAAAAAGAGTCAGATTTATACACAATACAAATGTAATATATTAAGAGCAAAATATTACTACAACTACATAAATGCTTTGAGTGATCTAACATGAAGACTCAAAACCTGCAGAGGTGCTGCAGCAAAAGGGCTTTATAGCACTTCAAAAAGGGATAATAAGACTATTTGGTACTGCTTTTATCTACTCTGAAGTTTTTTCACTAACTACAGGTGATAGAAAAGGTGAAAACCTTTAAGATACAGTTACCCTGTAACATACTATAACCAGAATTCAATGTTTCTGCTAAGACCAAAGGTATACTAAACAGTGCCTTTATGTGGTTATTAGTATCAATTTCTATTAATCTAAAACTACAGCACTGGATGAATCTTTCACAGAACTGTATATTTTGCATTTGTGTTCTATTTAATCAAAACATAAAAATCAGTTTTATCACTATTTTAAAAGCTCATCCAAGAGTCACAAATTGGTAGAGAAGAATACATTCTTTTTCAGGAACTGCAATTGTACTTCCTCTTCCTACAGTGGCTTCAATACCGAGAAGTTTCCTTGAGGACTGCATGACTGAAAATATACCATATCAGTCCTCTACTTGAAAAACCACTAAAAATATAGTTTCCTAAAATTCTAGCTTGAAAATTCTGTCATCTGTGTACAGACACTCATCTAAATTTACTATCTGGAGTACTGATCCAATTCTAAAGAAGTGACTACATTTTACCACGACAATTTGGTGACCAAGCCTGCTCATTAAATCTGTCACTGAAATTTTTGTGCTGGAACAAGTTCACGAATAGGCATGATGACTGCTTTTCAAACTATAACAACCAGGTTCATTTCCATATACAGTTTGTTTATATAGTTCCTCAAATTACCAGTGTAAATTGTGCATATCATGCATGTCCTACACACACACACAAAAAAGGGCCAAATGGTAACTTCTGGGTTTTGAAACTTTTTTTTAAACTACAGTTATAAAATACATGACTATACTGCACTATTATTTTCAGCTCCAAAAACAAATAGATGAAATAATATATTTTTTTAACTTAGGTAGGACAGAACACTGGGCTGAACACATGATCAGCAGCAATATACATACAAATCAATCCAATATTCAATGGTAAACTGGATTGGAGGGGGGAAAATAAATATAAAATATCTCAAGATATTTCTGTGGCACAAAGCTTTTTCTTCCTATGTGGACACCCATAGCTGCTCACCGGGCTCCGCTTCACTGTAACCGCACCTGTAGCTGCCTCAGTAGCTGTTCCACCCGCACAAGTCAATCTCGCATCCAAAGGAAGTGCTAATAGTGTTTCAAGCAGGTCTACTGATAAAAAACTAACGGTAGCAGGACAGGTAAGTCCCTGCTATCGTGATGGATCAGAACAAGGGTGAGGTGCCCTTATCCCTGGATCAGTGCGTGGGGAGCAATACAGAGCAAACTACTCCTGCTTGGCCAATTTGCCCCAGCAGGTGCCAACTGGCTCCTCTATCTGTGTTACACCTGCTCTTGGCTCCTTTGCTCCTGACATTTTAGTACTACTAACTACGACTTGGGGAAACACAGAAATTTTCTAGTGTAAATTTGAAGTTATTTGAGTGCCTTTGATCATATGGGAACATCTGAGCACACAACATCCTGTGACACCTGAAAGGTCCTCTTAAGTGGAGGGTCTTAGTCACAGCACAGTACTCACAGCACTTCTGGATGAGATCCTTCAAACTAATGCCCACAATTACCTTGCAGGGAACAAGATGGTTACACTCAAAAGACAGACCAAAAATAGAGTCCTATGAAACAAAACAAGGAGCAAACCGAATTCCTAGTGCAAGCAGACCTAATATCAGCAGAACACACCATTAGCGTGTGCCCATTAGCATTTATGGGGCTAACATGTTTGATTACCTCAGCAAGCACTCCTACTTGTCTGTTTTCCAGAATTGAGGCACTTCAGCTTTACTCCCAAAGTGCTCCAAAAGTAGAAGTACAGAGAAAGAAAAAACGTAATACACTAAGCTTTAACAGGCAGGTTTCAGCTGACAGTAGTCATTTTGTGGCCATGTCAGGTGAACAATCAGCACCTGTGCAAGAGAGATTTATTATGCTTGACAAGTGAAAGAAAGCAGAATTTGAATCCCTTTCTGTAACAAATTTTAATTGCACAATGGGTTAGATAATGCTTGGACTTGATGATGTTAAAGTTTTTTTCCCAACCAAAGTGATTCCATAATTCTGTGTACCTACACTTATATTATGCTGGATTAATGCTCAGAAAGGAAAGAAAATACCATTTCTGAAAACTAGCAAGCACCTGCAGGCATGTGAGTATTTCAAAGGTATTTTTAAATACTGAAATATTCAAATATAATCCCCAAATCTGCTAATCCGATCAAAGCAGTTAGCTACTGAGCACTTGCTGTTTCAAAAATGGCTGTTGGGAACAGACACATTTCTGATTTTAAAGGCAGCATTAGGTTCAGTTTCAATAACACACTCAAGTTTCATAACTGCACCAGATCCAAAGTGTCAGCACCCACAGAAACGCCACTCTCCAAGTATTTCTCACTCAGTAGCATACAGCTATGTGTGTTTCTTTACAGCCTCTCCCTTCCTTTATTTTATTTTTTTACAGCATCTTGCATGGAGTAGCCAGCCTAATAGACAAGAGGGGTGAATTTCCACCTTGTATCAAAGTGTAAACCAGACTTCAGATGCAGTATTGCCATAGGAGAGATGAAAGCCAAGGAACACCTAGTAAAGCTCTCAAGACAGACTTTTTCCTTTGTTCTTTGATATGACATTTGCTCTGGACAGAAGAGAAATAATCATTAAAAAAACCAACACACCATGTACTTCAGAATTTCACTTTCCCATTATCTTTTTCATTACAATCATTTTAAACAGAAAAATATGTAGTTTCCACTGCAGGAGAAATGGTCATTTATACCTACAAAAGATACAGGGGTTTATCACATGAAAATTTACATGAATTTTTTTTATCCTGATTATAATTCCATTAAAACTAACTTCAAATGGCAACAGCATTTTTACATAGCAAACACATTAAATAAATGGCAGTTTTAATGCTGTTTTCAATTAAAAAAAAAGTACCAAGATAAATCAATTACCCTGCTAAGGCTCAGGAACTGCCAGCTCCATTTTTAACATGGCTAAGTTTGGCTTAATATTCAATTCTTTAAAAGTTACAGCCAGTTTGTTAAAACAATACACATTGATATTTAGTAGTACATTTCTTTTTGAAAGATCACTGAAGAAAAGCCTCAGATACATACTGCTACTCACACAGACACAAAAGCATACAAAAAAAAAGAAAACAGAAGTAGTAATATAGTTGTGTAAGACTGTTCAAATACAATAGTCACTGAAAGTGAGCTTCTCAAAGGATTTCAACATGAAAACTTATGTTTGTCATTCATAAATTGAAGGTATTACTTGAAATTCAAGCAAAGGGATGTTTTCTCTGCCCAGAAAATTTTCATGTCAGGTGAAACTGCCCAGACTGAAGATAAACAACTGTTTTCTGTATCTCTGTGGCACCAATAATCTACTTCAGCATGCTTGGTCCTACACACCTATTATTCTGCCCTGCAGCCCTCCCCACTTTGATCTTTAAGAGCAAAACATGTACTTTGATTTTCTTTTTCTACTTTGTGTAGCTGATGTTTCTTTCCTATGAGAAACTTGAGTTGTAAGACATTTATCAAACAAGCAGGCTTTTGAATTTCTTCTCTTTACAATTTAATAATACAAGCTAAAAATCAATACATGTAGAAACAATCTTGGAACTGCAAGTGACTGAGGGTATATTGTATCTGATACTAGAGAGAAAATAAAACTTGAGTGATCACATATCACATACCATAATAGCAACAAAACAGACAGGATTATGGTAATTAAGAAACAGACAGATCAATAGAATATCTTATATTTTGGGAAGTCAGCAAGTAACAGTTCGAGTTTCTAACCTAGAGAACAGCCTGATAGATGGTTTTGTTGCTCAGGCACAATCTGGCATCAGGAAAAAGCTTTGTATAATTGATGAATTAAAAGCAAATGTTAGATTTCACACACACAATTTCAAGGAACCAGTCAAAGCTCAACAAAAAATGTTTTGGGGAAGAGTGTGGTTTTGTTTGTTTTCTTTATAATTAATGGAAGCACAACAGCAGTTGGTGTATGCACTTCTTTAGGAGAAAGCACTTTTTAAAGACATACACAAAAAAAAAAAATCAATTGAATTTCAAGAGTTTTGTTTCAAGATATAATTGAAAAAGTAAGATCCCTGCTAATTGTTGCAGTACAACTATGGGAGACAAAGCAAAACAAAGGATTCCTGTCATGTTTTTCACATTTGGTGAGCCTCAACTGGCCCTGGGCTTCCTTCAGTTGTTTGGGGGTTTGTTGGTTTTGTTTGTTTGGGGGGGTTGTTTGTTTGTTTGTTGTTTTAATTCATGCCTGCATCCTAGAAATCCAATTTAATTTTCAGATGGCAGTATACACTTAAATTGCTTCAGGAGAAAAGAATCCCAAATTCCAAACAGGCAAAAACATCCAAACAAGCCAACCTCTCCATTAACACAGAATTAATATTGAGCCAAATGCTTCAGAAAGGATTTGGATTTTGTTTCAGTTATTTCATACAATTACAAGTTTTTCCACATTGGGAAGCTGATTTAACCAAACATCTTTCCTTGGAGTGTAACACTTCTCTGGACCTGCTGATACACACTACTAACTTCAAACCTTAGAAGGGGCCTCTACACTCACTCACAGTAGCATTATGTTCTATAAATAGTCCCTGAACACTTGTAAAGCATCTCTTAAAAGCTTTTGGTACATTTCAAAATAAATATGGAATTTAACTTTAGTTAAATGCACTTTTAATTATTTGCTTAAATATTATTTCAGTACTGTGTACAATATCCTTATAAAAATCAAAGCATTTCAGCTAGAAGTTGTAAATAGTCAAGAGTGGGAGGGAAATGGTGAAAATGAACTCTCTTCACAGATCAGTTAGAAGTTCTGACCTTTTCTTTTAGATAATCAGTCTTCTGCAAACAAAAGTTCAGTCAGCTATACCAGTTATATTTAGCATTAAAATCTTTGCATTTCATTAATTACAAGGATTAAAAATGTACAGCAAGTCAATGCATGTAATGAAATGCAGATACACACAGGGCAAGCCAAGTGGAAGCCCACCTCACGTTTGACAGGATAGCTATGCACCTTAAGTCTCTTCTTTATTCCTTTCATCTTTTCTACCCATTAATGACTACAAATACCAGCTTTGTTGCTAGACAAATTTTCCATCAATATTTTGTAAACACATACTCAAGAAATACCTTTTCAGCAAAAGGCAGAGATTTTCAGTCACAAGTAACACTCATCTTTCCAGTTATTTTACACTAGATCATTTTCATTTAATGAATCCTTGTTAACAGAAGTGTCTTTAAAAATCAGCTAGAAGCGTTGAGAAACGACAATTCAGAGGAAAAAACCATTCAAGATGTTACCTAGAAGGTAGGTTTAGACAAGGATCAGAACTACTAGATATTATTTCCTCTTAGTAAAGTTTCCTCACTTTAATACAAGTTAATATTTACAATAGTTTCCTCTCTGGCAATTTTCAGACATACACAGCTAAGGTAAAAAAAAAGTAAATTAAAATATCCAAATTGAGCCACACAGGACTACCAACACCACTACATCATCCACTCTTTGCTTTGGGGCAAACTCTTTGCTTTTATTTTCATTAGGGACCCTTCCATTGATATTACAGTCCCAGTTTGGAGGCCAGACCTAAAAAAAGCCTATAAATAAATTTGTACCAGTCTTAGATCAGCAAGAAGCTTGCTGGTGCTCCCAGGAGCATGCTGACTGCAGTCCCAGTGATGTCTATCCCCCACTACTCAGTATTGCCCAGCCTAAGCCAAGCTACAGGTTTCAAAGAGGCCTCAACTCTAACCTCAGTAATGACTACAAATACAGTAGAGGCACACAAACATAAATACTTATTTTGGAAGGGAAATAGAAGAGCTGAAGGTACACAGTGAGGCAAGGCTGGGTGCTGCGGTTCAGTCTCTCAGACATAGTATCTGTTATGTTTGTTGATGGATATTGTTATGATTATTGGTGCTAATAATTTTGCTACCTATACATTAGAACATCACTGCATGTTACTTAACTATGCTACTGCTCACAACTAGAGCATAAGGCATGGCACAAGTGTGGGACATGTGGCATGGGGCAAAGACTAGGATGAAGAGGAAGCCTCACAGGATCAGTACAAGAGTTGTTGGAACGAGTCCAGAGAAGGGCAACGAAGTTGGTGAGGGGTTTGGAACACAAACCCTATGAGGAGAGACTGAGCGAGCTGGGGTTGCTTAGTCTGGAGAAGAGGAGGCTCGGGGTGACCTTATTACTCTCTACAACTACCTGAAGGGAGGTTGTAGACAGGCGGATGTTGGTCTCTTCTCCCAGGCAGCCAGTACCAGACCAAGAGGACGCAGTCTCAGGCTGCACCAGGGGAGGTTTAGGTTGGATGTTAGGAAGAAGTTCTATACAGAGAGATTGCTTGCCCATTGGAATGGGCTGCCTGGGGAGGTGGTGGAGTCGCCATCATTGAAGGTGTTCAGGAGGAGACTTGATGGGGTGCTTGGTGCCATGGTTTAGTTGATTAGGTGGGTTGGATTGTTTGAGGGGTTGGACACGATCTTGAAGGTGTCTTCCAACCTGGTTTATTCTACGTATTCTATGTAACACAGTTCAGGTCCTTGAAGACATTTGTTGAGTAAGAGGCAAAGTCTTTCAGTTAAATGATATTCTTGAAAAATAAACTGTCTGTGCATCAACATAGGGTACACTCAGAACTTGCATCACTTGGCTTCCATCACTTCATAGACCATTTGTCCAATCAACCACAAGAAAAAAAAATAATCCAAACAAATAATAAAACAATGTAGAGGCATGGCACAGTGCATCAATATTTGTTTCTAAATATTTTTTCATTTGATTTAATCCCTGGTTTTCCACAAGGCATTTTGAAGATAAGTTTCAATACAAACATCTATTTAAAAAAATATATATATCTAATAAAGAGCTAGCAGTAACACATTTCAGATTAAAAAAGAACAAAAGAAAAAAACAAACCAGCTTCCAAACATTCTCTTGCTCTGCTATAGTTTCATATATTTGGGGATTTTCTTGCCTCAGTGTCACTCCTATATTTTAAAACTTTTCAGTAGTTTGGATAAGAAAGTTGTTGGGTGGAGCGTTTTTTTGTTACCAAGAGGTGTAATTCCTTCCTCCAAAACCTAAAAGGATATAAATTTTGTCAGAACTCTTGAGTTCCTTTGCTTCTGCTTGAAAGGGCAAAAGAACTGATCTGGTGTGGAAAAGACAAAGACCAAAAAAGCCACACCTAACATGGCACAGAGGCTGTACTGTTCCCAGGCTACACAGCAACAAATTACTCTCTCAAAAGAAGAATGCAGGTCTTACATGAAGTGGAACAATTAATTTCACGCTTGTCAGCCCAGTCTCAATAGTGTGTTGATTTGAATCAGATATTTGTGGCGCATTACTGCATGCAGCGGACAGTCTTGATGCCTCCTGAGCAGACATATTGCAATGATGACTATCATTGTAAAACAATCCATCAATAAGAGTAATTACAGTATCGATCAAAATGGCTCGTTGTTTCGTATCAGAATCAATTCTCAGGAGTTGCCAGAAACAGAAATATCTAATGGACTATTCCATCACTGCAGCAACTGAAACAGCTAATATTCTGGAAAGCTCTTAATAATTACTCATTGACTCTAGATTTCTGCTTCAGTGGTTAACTATACCCTGCTTACTGTTGCTTGAAAGTCAGCCTTAGTGGTGGAAATAAGATTCCAGTGCAAATTTATAAAGTGCTAACATCTGCAAAAAAAAATTCAAAACCCCCTTATATAATTTCACTGTGTTCTGCTAATCAGAGAATCTAATTATATTTCTTATTACATTGTTTCTGGGTGAGAAACTGCATTCTGGATGCCGACAGCTCATTTTACAGTGGCTGCTCTTACAGTACTCGACAATAGGCAGGGTGGAATGCATTACAGCTCAGATTGTAAACAATGGAAAGCATCACACCGTTAACAGGATATTTTCGTGTAAGTGTCACTCACTGAATTACAGACAGTGTTGAGATAGCATCAGCTCTTAATGCTACACCATGAACCCTAGAGGAAATTTTTCCTAATATCTAATCTAAACCACCCCTGGAGCAACCTGAGGCCATTTCCTCTTGTCCTATCACCTGTTACATGGGAGAAAGGACCAACCCCCACCTCATCAGAACCTCCTTTCCAGTATTTTGTAGAGAGCGAGAAGGTCTCCACTCAACTTCTTCTGCAGAATAAACAGCTCCGGTTCCCTCAGCTGCTCCTCATGAGACCTGTTTTCTAGACCCTTCTCCAGCTTTGTTAACCTTCTTTGGACACACTCCAGCACTTCAATGTCTTTCTTGTACTGAGGAGCCCAAAAATTAACACAGTACTCAGGGTACAACCTCAGCAGGACTGCACACAGGGACGTTATTTCTGTTGTGAGCCAGGATGCTGGTAGCCTTCTTGGCCACCTAGGCACACTGCTGGCTCACAATCAGCCAGCTGCTGAGCAGCACCTGCAGGTGCTTTTCCACCAGGCAGCCTTTCAGTCACTCTTCAACAAACATGGAGCTTAGTATAGGGTTGTTGTGGCCCTGGTGCAGGACCTGGCACTTGGCCCTGTTGAAATTTGTACCACTAATGTCATCCATCAATCCACCCTCTCCAAGTCACTCTAGAGCTTTCCTACCCTCAAAAGCAGATCAGCACTCCCACCCAGTTTGGTGTCACCTGCAAACTTACTGAGGGTACAATTTGCCCCCTAATCCAGATGATCAAAGAGTACTGGTTCCAATACTGAGCCCTGGAGAACACCACTTGTGATCAAGCCACCACCTAGATTTTACTTCATTTGCCATCAGTATTTGGGCTCAACCATTCAGGTAGTAGTTTACCTAGCAAACAGTACATCTGTTCAAGTCATGAGCAGACAGTTTCTCGAGGAGAATGCTGTGGGAAACTGTTCAACAAGGCTCATCTTCTTACCCCACCAGCTTGACTTCTGGCACATGGGGACAGCCTGGTCCTGAGCCTTAAACACCTCCTTCTTGATGAATGTCCATCCTTCCTGGACTGCTTTGCCCTATAGGACAGTCCAAGTCTGCCCTTCGGAACTCCAAGGTAACAGTTCTGCTATTTTCATAACACGTTCCTATTTCATTTCAGATCTGTCTGTTCTCACATCTAAACTTACCATTAAGACTATATTAAAATAATTTGCATGGTGATACAATCTTAAATTGCCAATAAAAACATTTCAATTAATAAACTGGCACATTACACAGGCACCAGAAGACAGAGGATTATACCATTTCCAATAAAATACTTTCATATAACACATTAGCATTATCATCAATTGGAAATCATGAATATTTCCTCTGATGTTTGCTGAAGTAGCATTAATTATGCTCACTTTCTTTTGGTATTCATGTACCATCAATGTAATTAATTTGAAGTTTACTGAAGTGTGAAATGTTCTGCCTGATAATAGATTTCCCAGAACCTCATACAGCAGTCAAACTTTAGCCATAGCCGAACTGGAATGCTTAACGCAGAAGTTGAGTTCAATACCACAGTATCCTCAATGGTGAAGCAACAGCATAAGAATTAACAGCTATCTGGAAGACTTTTAAAATAACACTTTGCTTGTAAGCAAAATATTTGGGTATCTCAGCAGAGAAAAAGGTAAGCTGAATCATGGAAAGGCACCAATACAAACAGCATAGTTGAGTTCTGACTGCAGGTTGAAAAGAATTAGGATTGCCTTAATTTAGTCTTAATTGCCAAGAGTATCTTTTGCAGATCTTAGGAATGGACTTAACACAGAACATTTTAAAGCAAGGATGCTTAGGGCAAAATAAATGACTTCTGTAAAGTAAGAACAGCAAGCACTGGTTAGTATATTAACTAACAGCCCCCATTTATTCTTTCACTGACTGTAATGAGGAAACTCCATAAACTTGCATAGGACCTACTTCACACCCAGCTGCAACTGAGAAGAGTTTTCATATAATACAGTGCTCTCCATAAATACCAACACAGTGGAATCTTCAAATATTTTATTTAAACATCAAAATGCTTTTCTCCATATTGTTCTATTTATACCCTGTAAGTTGTGCTCTGCCTAATTCCACGTTACTAATGTTGCCATGGGTTTTCTTCTCTCGAGGGGATTACATTTCCACCCTAATGATATCATCAGAAAGTTAATCTACACTCATCCATGATGCTTTAATTACTTCCTGCATCTAACAGTTGGCAGAGTCTGTCAAATGCAATATTAAAAAGCCTAGGAATCTTAGTCCATGAGACACCTGACTGCTGCTGTCAGTTTTATATAGTTTAACAAAGAAATAACTATGATAGTTTAGATACAACCGAAGCCCTTCTGATAAATACTCATCTTTTAATATGCACCTATATATTTTTTTTTTTAACCCTGCAGTCACAAGGATGAATGCTCAGCAGTTTGCAATCTTCCCATTCACCTTAAGTCCTCTAGAAAAGGAAAGGTTAGGGTAAGCATCTCCAAAAAGAATACCTAGAATTTACAAAACTCTGTTTAGAAAAACTATCCCTCAGAAACTCAGAACACAAAAATCAGACAAAACAGATGGCTCCACGTACACACAATACATATTCTGTGCTGGGGGTGAAGAGCATGGCAGGGTTAGCTTTTGCAAACCCAGGCTCCAGGTAGAGTAATAAAAGCAGCCTCAACAAAAATGTTTACTCTGCAAACACAGAGTAAAATTGTTGGTAATATGCTTTCATATGCTTTCAAAATATGACAATAAAGAGTATTTGTGAAATAGCTATAAATTATGGAATGCTTAGAACCTACAGGGAAACTCCTGCAGAGGCAGATCTTCTCTAAACCAAATGTGTGCACTGTGCTCAGCATATTATGTCTTAATTTATACTTGTAATTCATCATATTATCCATTGTAAAACATTATTTGAGCAAAAGCTATGCGCAGCTGGTGAATGAATGTCATAAAATCCTTGCCCTCTGAAAATAGCTGACAGAACAACAACAAATGATGCCTGAGGTATCCATGTGCCACCATTAACATAGAATGAGTTAATTTATTTCAATAAATCATGCTTTTTATTAAAAAAAAAAAAAGGTAATTTTTACATCCCAGAGAGACACTGTTTACTTGCTATGCTGTAGGAAAACTTAAGAAGTACAACTTACTTTCCTGCACTGTTTATATCAGTGCCATAAAATTCTATATTAAACATAATAAAATTGCTGAGAGGGGCATTTATTTTTGCTAAAGAGAGATGACATTATTAAGCAAAGAGATGTACTTTCAGTAATTTGCAATACTGTAAGTTTTTTTTTCCTATGATCACCTTCACTAAAAAGCAGCAAAGGAATTCAGGTTTGGTGTGGGTTTTTTTTCCCCCCCAATAGATTTGATGCAACTCTCTGCCACAACAGTTCCAGTTTCTGCTCCTATCAAAGGGGCAGAATTCTTTGTAGGCAATTAATGCTTAGAGACAGTTTCATAGCATTGCTACCTTTCACAAGAGCCAGCTGAGACCAAGGTTTGCAAGCAGGTTGTAAGTCACCTATTTACATTTTCCTGCCTGAACATTTTACCAACAGACAGCAATCCAAAGCAACAGAGGCTGCAGAGCTCCTTTAAGTCTCCGATAACGCACTGAAGGATATGCTCTGAGAAGTTCCTACCTACAGTCTACACAAAGCTAATCTTTGAATTTTTTTTTTACAATTTTTCCAATTAATTGCCATGGATCTACAGATTTCACATTACAGATTCAGTTTCACATTACTTCAGACAAAACAGACATGGTTTAATAACTGCAGTTTTATTTTCCCACAACATTGTGCTGATTTAACCTTTGTTTAGTGACAGCTGCACTAGAGGAACACACTTATGCTGACTGCTGATTTGGATTTCATGCTGACTAAAGAGCAGCTTATTACATACAGAAGAAAATCCACATCACTGAATAAAAGAAGTTTGTAGGAACTGTTTGCTTGAGGCTCAAGACATGCAACAAAACTGTTTTGCAATAAACACATCGTGTTCTTACAGCAAGACTATACGTCTGACATCTCTGCTCGTCCATGGCATAAGCAACCTTCAAAACTGAGAAACTTGTCAGCACTGTGCGTGCAAGCACTGCAAGACCTGACCACCCTCTTTGATAGCAACAACAGGAAAAATAATCTGCTGTGAAAAGGGCATCAAATACACAAAGCCTCATATGTGAGCTTAAGCTGTAGTAAATGTTAAACACTTGACACAGCAGATATGACACCATCATATTCAAATAAGAATATCTTCCCCATGCTCATTTCTTGTGTCCAGGTACATCAGAAAATGACAAAGGCTAGAGTGGATGACCACTACTTTCAAGAAACCAGCAAAGAAACAAACATTTCAATACTACAAAACACCTCCAAATGCTGAAATACACCCACCACCATTTTTCAGCATAGAACCACTGATGTATGTATAACACTTGGGCAGATCTGCCCAGTCTATTAATTACTCTGCAGTTAAGGCAGCTGTTTACCTTTATGAATGAGGGCATTATACAATCCAATCTAAGCAGAAAGATTATGAAAAATAAGTTAGCTTATCTATGAACAACGCACGATGCAAACCCATTGCTTCATTTCTAGTTGGCAATACAATTTCAATTTGGAATTTTCAGCCCTTCAGTGTACATGCATTTTCTTTCCAAGTTATGTAACCTTTAATTGCTGTTTACATCACAATAGCCGTTTCAGAAGAGGCAAGCTTTTAATGCAAGCATTGAAATGTCTTTTAATGCAAATATAAACCTGTGAATCTAAGCAAAAGTGCAGAATTACCATACAGCAAGATCAAGTGTTTACCATTTTTAGTTGCCTATAAGGCAATAACGAGGTGGTTTACTGTATTTTTGTAAAATAATTTTCAATACTCATTCCCAGGGCACCATAATTTTTCCACAGAGATTTAATGGTTCGCTTTAGGCTGATGTATCTTGTGCTAAATCGGCTGTAAGTGGGAAGAAATTAAAACCAAAAAGGATCATTCCATTTGTCTTGCTAGTATGCGCTTGCCACAAAATATTTCTTGCTATGTCTATGCTGAATTAGAGATGTTTGAAAGGAAAGAAATTAGCTCTCCAAGTAAGAGTGAATATGTAATGTAATGTATTGTGAGCTGGAAGATTCCACACTTCTGGAGAATTACAAGCCTTGTTCATCTGAACACCTTAATAGATATAATTAGGCATAGTATCGAAGGTATTTTGACTGATAAACTATTATACTAATAGTAATTAAAATAATATGCTTAAGGTAAACACTAACAGGATTAGTTAGCAAGTGTCACCTGGTGCTATACTCTGGAACTGCCAGTCTTACTCTTCTACACAAAAAGTGCCTATATGAATGAGAAAACTAATGATTGCTCACAGGGGCACATAAGACATGGCTCTACAATGCATTTAATTGTGATTACATATGGATGTTTGCAGATCAGACAGAAGAGAGACAGCATTAGCCTAATTCAGGGATAAATTTAGCCTTCATCTGACACCAACAAATATACTTTTCCCCAACATCAATAGTATAGGACACAGCCAACCTAAGGACCCATAAGCACTGTGCTGCCAGCACATGACATGCATGACAGCAAAGCTTTGCCTGCAAATTATTTTTTTTTTTCTCCTTCCATACCAGGAGCATTATGTTAAATAAACCATTACATTACACTTATAATAATAAGTCTCTCCAATTCCACTTTTTACCCTGTATGTTACTATGAAGCACACACAAATGCAGATTAACTCAGCTAGTTCAAAGAATCTCCCTCCTTCTAGAGACACAAACAGGTTTGTTTATTGTCATCCTCTTATCTTCAGACTCTTCCCAACCACGTTGCCAAGATATATTCTCATGTTATTTCAGCCACTAATAATTTCTCATTTACCCATCTGACAAGTGATAAATTCACTTGTAAGCTTTAGGATGGTAAAGCAGAAGCTAACCTCATGAATATCTAATCCACTTTAAACTTTGCCTGACTTCGGCAAGACAGCTGGTGTGCTGTGACCACCGCTTATTGCACTAATCACAATTACTTCACTCATTCCTAGAGCGCCTGTGCTGCTGCAGTGTCCAGCTGTTCTCCCTCATGTTATATTTAGACTGCAGACTTCTAGGGTTAGAATTGCCTTTTCATTGCCTGTATGCAGCTACACACAACTGAACCCTGAGATGTTGCAAAACAAACGTTAAAATAATTCAATAAAACATATGCAGTATAAGTTTGCTTATCATTTTGTCTCAGATTTGTTGCCAGTATTGTTATTCATATTACAGAAGTCAGACAAACAATAGGCTTCTCGGTTCTGTAGCTAAACAAATTACTTCCGATCGGGTCAAGATGAGTTATCCCCTCTTTGTCCCTTCATTTTGAAAAGGAAATGCAGATGTCAGTTCTGAAACAGAAGTGAAGACTGGAGACACCATTTGACAGCTGCTTTTTGACTTTTCCAAAGCATTCTGAAAACACAATTAAATGCTTTGCATTATTAGGACGCCTTGCCTCTACTGAATTAATAATCTTCTGGGTACAAAGAGAAAACAATCCAGCCCTGTGTAGGAGGAAAACACCACCTATGTTTAGTTTGCCTAAATAACTGTTGTGATCTTTCCTATTAGAACTGCTGCCATGTGCTACAAAAGCTGTTGATATTCTCTAAGGATAAAAAAAAATAGGATATGGTGTTGTACCAGTCTTCCTTGAGATAGGATCTGTTAGTAACACAGTAAGAGCTTCTCTCTCTTGCTTGGATGTCAGAAGTGTTTAACTTTGTCACCTTGTCAAAGTTAACACTGGAGGACAAAACTTTATATTTGTTCAGCAATGGCTGCTAAGATCACTACCAACAGCAAGAGCACTACCACAAAGGGGTTAGAAACATGGAGCAACCACAACAGCTGCGAGGAGGTCAGAGACCCAAGTCTAAAGTCACCCAGGAGAAGCAGCACAGGACCACAGTAGCTTAATGCCGCAGGTGGTATACTACTCCATCTGTTTTTTCTAGGCTAATCATCTTCTGAAGCCACGGGCCACTACCATCAGTCCTAAAGATTAAGTGCCTGCAAAGATCCACCCATCAAAGGATTTTTGCAACTGGAAACACAAAAAGCTATTTGAGGATTCAGCTTTAGAAATGAGCAAATATAAACCCTCAGGGGGAAAAAAATAAATGAACAAGCTGCACTGAAAAAAACCCCCAGCCATTTAGATGACAAACTCAAGCACTTGTAAACTAAGAAAAAGATAAGAAACAGTTGCAAAAGCATTTGAGCTTGCATGTAACAAACATTTCATGATGCAAGCTAAATGCCACTTGTCTCTTTCATCACGAGACTACAGTGACCTTCGGTGCACAGGATAGTCTCACAGCCTCAGAAACCAAGGTTTTAAGTGTGCAATTTTGCAATTGTAAAAATTGATGGGTTTTATGCAATATTATTCTGTTTAATTGTTACTTTATTTCTATGCAGTTCTAATGTTTTGCATCAAGGAAACATTTCTACGGACACAGCAACATTTCATAACTCCAGATGTAGCTCTGAATCATTAACAGAACCTCAGAAAACCAGACACTAATTCCAACAACTGAAAAAGACTGCAAATAAAAGAAAAAGCTGTGTACTATGTGCTCCTATAAACCCCCTAGGAAATCACATCCCTAAAAAGACTTGCCTTTGCATCTTTGCTTTGAAAAACAAGTGCTTAGTGGTTTGATTCTACCCACTGAGATCGTCTACCACAATTTAATGTGACTTTTATAAAGAACTTTCTAGAACCTGTATGAAGGTAAACAGGTTGAGTCTTGGATTTCAAAAGACAAACTCTACAAGCTATCTGAGAATACAAAGATGACCAAAAAGTGGCTTTGCATTATTCAAATTCAATGTTCAAGGTGCGAATGGATGGTGACCTAATTTCTAGATCATGTCTCCCACTTCTGAAAATACAGTTTTGTAATGGTAGCAGCACCAAGAGTGTAACTTAAATGTTTTGTACTTGTATAATACCACAGGAAACATCAACTAAGTTATTTTAGCAAGAATTGATGCTCTAAAGGTAATTTTGCAAAAACTAAAATAGAGGTTTACAGATTTTCATCCCACTGACAAACTGGCAATTAGCTACAGCAATTTTATTCAAGTAAGGCAAAAATCTCTGTGTTAATGAGATACATTTGGGAACTTAGGGTCAAACCCTATGACAGTTAACACAGTGAAAATATATGAAACATCACAAAGCACTTGAGGGGAGTTCCTCACAACATTAATTTTTAGCCTGGCAGAATAATACTCATTATAAGATCCCACAGATGAAAACTAATGTACTGTGAATTTTATACCACTTCATTATAATTCAAATTACTTTTTCTTCCTTCTTACATTTTCATTGTTTGATGTACTAAAACACCTCTGCTTCTTTTATAAAGCATAGGAATAGTGTCAATGTTCATCAAATAGCATATGAAATAAGCAGTATTCAACAACCACATGCAGCTGAATATTACTGAACTAGATTATGCTACAAAATTGTCGTTTTATATCAAAATATCACTTACACAGCAAGGTAAAAACTAGAGGCAAGTGTTCTTTTAAGGGGAAGAAAAAGAACAACAAATCTTTTGGATTAGTCATGCAGTGTTTTGATTTCTATTTTTTTAAATTAAAATTATTTCAGACCCTCTTCAACTTTGTAATATTTAGTTTCAAATCCTCAAGTCTTATCTATGAAATAAGAATGTTCAGTTTATTAACTCACAGCCCAGCTTTTTGTAAGCCATTGGTAAAAATTGGCCCATGACATTGTACATAAGTTCACAGACCCTCATACTACATGAAGCATAGAATAGAATACATACATAGAATAAACCAGGTTGGAAGAGACCTTCAAGATCATTGTGTCCAACCCTTCAACCAATCCAGCACCAACACCACCCAAACAACTAACCCACGGCACCAAGCAACTACACCGAGCACTACAGTTACTCAGCACCTTTGGGTTTTTTTCCCCCCACAGAAAAAGGTCAGGTTTGTTTTGGGTTTTTTTCCTTAAGTATCGTCTTTTCTCTCTTGAGACCTTAGTCTTCAATGCAGGGTACAGCCTATCACAAAAATATTAACCTAATTACTGTAACCATACAATTAGGTTGCCAAACTATTTTCCTATGCTAATTTGCAGAGTCTCAGCAGTTCACTCCCAGTCTTGACACTTTATGTGACAAATGTAAGAGCTATTGAGTTTCTTCCCACGTTATTAAAAAAATGTGTTTCTTTATGGGCAACACAATTTTTGCTTCACAGTACAAAATGGTTATTTTCTTAACTTAAACCCCTTCATACTCTGTTGTTCCTGACTTCATGCTTACTGGAAGCTCCTGGATTTTCTTTACAAAAGTAATATCTTCCATACCTCTTCAACTTTTCACAGTAAGGTTTTCCCTTGCTTTTCAGGAAGTGGTTCTGAGCCACAAATATGAAACAAATTTACAAAGGAAATTAAATATAATTTATCCCAAAAAATTGTGTGTTTGATTTCAGAGATTTATTAAGTAGGTCAAAACCTTTTAAATGAGTAATGACAATTTTCTTCCATCCTTAGTGTCTCTCTGTGTCCTTATCCATTGAAGTCACAGTCTACTCATGAAAATTTGTCTGGGTAAGATAGGATCTGGCCAAGGCCAAATCTGGCCTGACTCATGTAAGCCAATTTTCACCAGTGGCTTACAAAAAGCTGGGCTGTGAGTTAATAAATGGAACATGCTTATTGCATAGGTAAGGCTTGAAGATTTGAAATAAAATGTTACAAAGTTGAAGAGGATCTGAAATATTTTTCTTAAAAAAAAAAAAAAATCAAAACACTGCAGTCAGTAGTACAAAATCCAGCACAAAATAGTTTTCAGTGCTTCTTTAAAGCAGACAAGAGGGGAGCTGAGTACTTCCCTCATGCACTCTAAGTCTGCCTTTAAATTCCAGCCTCTCTGACCAACAATCTCTACTCAGCAATGCATATCAGCATCATTTCCTCCTCAAGAGCCAGGGTTTACTGCTGTGACAGGCAGCATTGCTTTGAGTAGGCTGGCAAGCAGGCTGTGCTTAAGGCTCATTTACAAAAAGAACAACTGAGTCTGCTGAAGCCTGCTAAAAGCTGGAAGAAGAAATCGGAGGTGAAGGGAGACTGCGCATTTTTAGAAAGCCTTGCAGCAAGCAGCTCAGCAGATAGTGAGCAATTGAGCAGAGATGTAGCCAGCAAAGAGCTGGTAGTCTCCAACTTAATCAGAGACACTGTTGAGAGGCAGCCACACTTCCTTGGTTTACAATTTTTTTTAGTGAAATTCATAAGGAAAAGAGAAATCAGAATACATGTCAGAGTCCCATCATAACAAACCAAATAAATGTCTTGGTGACTTTAGAGCACACCTGGTTGTCTTGGGAATGTCAGTGCTGTTGGGAGCTGAAGCATCAAAGATTCTTTAGAGGCAGCTGATGCCCCTGTTCTAGCTCACACTGAGAGGAGTGGTGCTTACCTCAGATCACTGGATCAAAATAAGAGGCAGGACATGCAATTCAGAGGAAAGGCACTCTGACAAGAAGCTACTGGGAAGGGAGCAACAAAGGCAGCTGAAGAGTGGGTAGCTGGGGCAGGAATCACCTAGAAGGAGCTAGAGAAGCCCAGGGCAGAATAAAGCACAGAATGGACAGAAAAGAGCAGAGGAATAAGGCAGTGCCAATGTAATTAAAATCCCTCAGCAGCTGCCTGCCTTGTCTGCATCTCATATCAACTGCATACACCTTGACCATCTCCACCTAGAAGTGGGTGAGCCCTTAAAAAGGTTCACGGTCTGTGCCTTTTACTTAACAGTTCTGTGGCTGTGCAAGGTAGAGTAATGACGTGAAGAAAAAAGTTCAAGATTCAGTGTCTCATGGCAAAACGTTTGGGGAAACAAATTCTACCAGCCTGACAGCACTCCTGCCAGAAGGGCAGAGGCTTTAGTGCTCATTGCTACAGCTTACAGCCTGAAACAAGCAGCGAATGGGCACTATCCTCTTCTGCTCTATAAAATTCCTTTTCTCAGAACTTCATTTTCCTGCAAGTACTTGAAAATTGCTTTGTTCCGATGGAAATGTCTGCTAGTGGCACACAACCCCTTAAAATATGCTGACCATGTCACGAACTTAATTTGCATATTAATAGATCTCTGGCTCCCAAGGGATTAATTGCCTTCCCAATAGATTCACACAATCCCATTTATGCAGCTTTATTCTGGTTCTGGGATGAGGGTGGGGATGGGCAGCTTGTTGACTTCAATTCTATTGTTTCAGAATTTGGGATTTCTGAGCACTTAACTTTTTCTGTTCTTAAACACCCTTTCAGCAATCACAGGCAGTATGAAACAGATCTTTCAAACCCTGGTTACATTCTGCAATTATTCCATTTATTATTTTTATAAAGAGAATGGCAAATTAAATCTTTTGATTATAGAATTCTAGAGTGGATAAACTGCACATTATAAAGCAATTGATATATATTATTATAAATGTAAAAGCCAGAAATTTGAGTACAGTGCTAATCATTCCTTTGCAAAATAAGTCTATTGAGAGAGCACAATGCCAGGTTATTCTCTCACACAGGCTATTCTCAACTAGCACATGCATAATGAGGCCACACATTTGTAGTCTTTCCTACAGTTAGGATATTTTAAAGCACTCACAATATACTGTGACTGAAATTATCTAAATATGCAATAAGACTCATTTGTACCAGAATCCTGGTAACCATGGAACTCTTAATTTAAACTAAGAAGATATCTGATGTACAAAGTGCTCATGTAATGACAGTTCCTTAGTGAATATAAGAGAGGTTACAGCAAATTCCTGAAGTTATTACAGAGACCTACAATATGAGAATCCACTTGGCAGATTTCAGAGTTTAGAAAACTTCTCCCAGCAATAGTCTTTTTATCTCTTTTAGGGGAAGAGTAAATAAGGTGAGGGGAATAGACTAGACACTACAGGCTTTTCTATCTGCATTATTGTAATAATCTTGAATTTATTACAAAGTTATTGTTAAAACATGTATGGGTCTCAGTTTACAATATTTTTTTTCCCCAAAGTATTTCCCCCACTCACTCCTCTGGTTCATCCTTTCTGTAAATAGATCCAAAAACAGTTGAAATACTTTTCCACATGCACAGGAAGATTTTTCTAGAATATTGTGCTTGGCACAGCCAGAATATGCTGTCTTTAATGACATCCATCTCAGTGTTTTTTGGGCCCAAGGGTATGCAGATAATTGCAAAAAGTAGTTTAAAGAAAAAAAAAAAAAAAAAAAAAAAAACAAAAAAAAAAACCAGCACTGTAATTACCATATACTTTTCTTGTACTGCTGCTGTTCCAAAGACTGACTCTGATAGTTCAGGCATTTCAGGGGAAACAGTCATATCGCATTCTTTGCTTTTGCTGTTCTGAAGTTATCAATGAGCAACTTTGATAGACTTCATAATAAAAACCTAAGATTTTAGTTAGCTAGTAATGAAACCTTGGTGGTGGTGTAGTTTGTATTTATTTCAGAAAGACAAGGTGCAAAACCAACAGAAAACATGGTCATTTCTTGGTACTTTCTCCAAGCATGGAACATAATTTATCTTCCATGATTTAAGGACATGCCATCTCTTCTCTCCTTTCCTCCCCTAATATGCCAATGTCACAAACACTCTCCTCAACAGCCAGTGAAGCTCTTCACCCACAGTTTGGAGTACAGGGACCATGTGCTTCAGCATCTTGCCTCCAACTACTCCTTATTATTAGCCTAAAGTATCTCAGTGAGGCCCATGGCAATGGATAGGCTTACAAAGTGAACAATGCTCAGTTTACCTACAGCACCTTAAAATAGGTGAGATATAACTAATACCATTTGATAGGGTATAAACATTCAGTCCTGAAAAATGGACATTTTCAGGGCATTTGTACTACCTCAGACCTAACTTTTATCTGTTAACTGAAATCTGTATGTACCTTAGAAAGGATATAAGGCTCATTTTCTTACCAAGCATCTGCAGAAGATTGATCCAAGATTCCAGAATATTCTGCCCCTCCTCCCCCTCTCCCCGCCACCTCGTTTAAAGAAGTAGGGTGTTTGACAGGATGTTTTTCCTGCCTATTGCACTCTGTAACAATTGGCATCACTTCCCCACTTGCTAGGATGTCTCACCTAGTTGGAACCTAGAAGTCATTTTATAATTTTGAACTTCTTTAATCTACCTGAAATAAAAGAAAGAGCAGAATTTATGTGGTCAAAAGGTGTGAAATTTCACACTGTACTCTACACTTTCCATGGATTAATTATTTGATTTCTCTTAACTGTAATAAGAAACTGTTCAACCAGAATCTGATTGAGTTTTTCACATATCCATCGTAAGGAAAATTTTAAAGCTATTTTCTACCCTAAGCAAACCTTGTAAAAAGCAATGCAATGAGCATAAATTCTATGACTGGGTGGATTAAGTACTTCTATATCACAGTATCGCCAAGGTTGGAAGAGACCTCAAAGATTGAGTCCAACCTGTCACCACAGACCTCATGACTAAACCATGGCACCAAGTGCCACGTCCAATCCCCTCTTGAACACCTCCAGGGATGGTGACTCCACCACACCTCCCTGGGCAGCCCATTCCAATGATGAACAACTGAGTCAGTGAAGAACTTTCTCCTCACCTCGAGTCTAAACTTCCCCTGGCGCAACTTGAGACTGTGTCCTCTTGTTCTGGTGCTATTGAGAGCACATTTTTGCTAATACATTGATACTGCTGTTGAAAGTTTATGTAGTATCATCAAGCCTGACCATCAGACCAAACATATCTAGGACACGTCCAAGCTGGTCTAATTGCACCTGATTTTACTGATGGGAGAAGCCTGGACATAGTCCAGTCAGCCTGGATGAAAGGTGATTGTAGGCTCACACATGATTATGAAGATTAAAATGAAGTCAATTGTTGAAGAAAATGTTTGGCAAAAGCAACATATCCTGTCGTGAGACACCATTTCATAATGTACGAGACAATATAAAATGCTCTGAGCAGGATTCAGTTTTGACAATTTAGGCCTAAAAAGTAAATTTTAGTATACTGATGTATTTCAAAAGTGTTGTGTTACCTTATTTTCTCTAGATGTTTCTTTCATTGGAGAATTCAAGTTGTTTTAAACCATTACAAAAGAACACTTATTTACAAAACATATGATCCAGACTAGAAATACTGTCTTGGGATATTTCCCTTGGTAGAACTGTAAGGTACCAGAAGTCAAATTCATGCAACACATTTTCACTTCACTACAACTGTAGCTTTAGCAAAGATTCAAAAAGGCTTGAAGCTTCTGATCAAAAAGGGGATTTTACATACTATTAACATGGATTAAGGGAAACAGTGCACATTGCTAAAAATACCAAGCAGAATTTAAAAAAAAAAATTCTTCAAATGTTACCATTCCATTGCACTGCTAATATTTTAACCAAAAAATTTAGAGTTGTGTTTCTATTCAGACTTGTATTTTCACATGGACTTTGTAGCATATCTCATACATCCTACCATCTTACAACCCTCCATGCGGTTAATATTTCATTACCAGCAGCTTCTTTCTGCAGGTTTCAAACTGTTCAGCAATCACACATCAAAGAATTGTCTAATGTTCAAGATACCAGACTACCTACTAGCACAGACACAGGGACCAGCCTCTGTCTGGCATCATCCTGTAGCTTCAGGTAGAGCAAATTTTACACAGGGGCCACTGATCTATTACTGAAAGCTGAGCAACCTGGGGAAAGACAAAATCTGAGAGAGATCTTTCTAACAAGATCCCATTTATATACTAGGTTTTCTTTTCCTACTTTTTTTCATTTCCAGATTTGCAGATAACACAACACAATAATAAAGACTAAAGGCAATTTTATAATAGGTTCATTTTGTTGAAAACAATTCAAGACATAGCAGAAGAGATCTTTTCATTTGTTATTTTATGTTGCTAATCCCTATTATAGTGCCTGCATGTTTTCCAAATATATGCTGATCTATAGATGTATCTTTGGAGTAAGCCCTATGTCTACAGAACAATCAACTTTTCAAGGATCTTGGGTTTTGGAATTTAGGTTCTTTCAAGATTTTTTTGGATTAGGATTCACAGAGTATGGATGGTTTAGTGAGAGCTGAAAATGCTTGCCACAAGCTTTACCACAACCAGACAGACCTTTAGGTTGACTGTAGCTTTACAATGACACCAATGAGCTCTTGATCAGTTTAGTACTAACACTTTACATATTTCTACAGGGGTAAATGGGACTATTTTTATTAAAAAAAAATGTGCATTTCCATAGTGTTAAAGGAAGATAATTTAATACAAAGGAGTCCAAATTTTCCCCTCATTTAAGGCAGGAAGGATTCAGAATACATCTAAAGATTTGCTTATGCTAGAAATTCAGACACACTAATTGTATTTAATCAAGACATATGCAATTATTCCATCAACATATACTACTTGTTTTGATATAGCAAAAACCAATTCAGCCCTTAAACAGCCAAAAAGGCAAACTTTACCATTCTACAAAAACACACTGAAAGCAGCCAAAAGACAGCAGTCATGAAACACTGCCTTAGTACAGTTCAAGGCAGGCTACCCTCAGTCCTGCAGGGTTCTCAGGCTTCTGCAAAAGAAGAGCCTTCAACAGACTGTGTCTTCATACTATCATCCAAACAAAACGTTCATTTAGATTGGCACTGCAAAGAAAACTTGAAAGAAGAGGACTGAAGTGATTCTTGCATCCAGTTGTCCTCTCAGTTCCACTAAGTGGACTCTGGTCAAGACGTTTGACTACTTTTCAATGTCACAATTTATAGTTGTGAATTCTGATAGAAGCTGAAATTTATTAGGGTGCACAGAGGATATTAGATGTGAAATCCACTTCCTCTATACCATCTTGCACGTGCTGCTGTTTCTAAGAAAAATCTAAGGGCAGGGGTGGCAATAAACATTTAGCAATCACAGTTTAATATAGTGTTGCATGCAAGCAACTCATAGTCCTTAGGAATAGGCTTTTACCTGTCAATTTAGTAGCAGAGTCACCATTCCTGGAGGTGTTCAAGGGGGGATTGGACATGGCACTTAGTGCCATGGTTTAGTAGTCATGAGGTCTTGGGTGACAGGTTGGACTTGATGATCTTTGAGGTCTTTTCCAACCTTATTGATTCTATGATAATATTCCAGTGTCTGCAACTGCAATTATTTATCTCCTTTAGAATTTCTAAATTACCTATACATCTACTCCAATGAAGAATTAAACACAATTTTGAAAACACAGATTAGAGTCTGCATTCTGTAGGAGAAAGTAGAGTTCTATTTTATTTTTCACTTACTCATTAGAAAGGGTATTACAAACTTTCTTTCAAACATTTCACTGCAATCAGAACAGCGTGCAACCAGAAAAATACATCCCCAAATCTTAAGACCCTACATTTTAAACATGCAAAATGTGGAGATTACTCTAATACATCATTTTCAAAAACAATTACAAAATAATGTTGGTCATCCTCCACTATAACAATATTTTAAATTAAAATCCACCAACTACTGGGAGAGATGCAAGTTATAAAAGCACTGAAAATTATGCACAGATTTAAAGTTTCCCATTTATTAATCGTACTGGAACAATTACTGAACATAAGTTTCCTCACTTTATGTAGTATACAGAAGGATGGACATGAGTTTTTTTTTTTTCCTCTCTCTTTGTAATGAAATTACTAAAATCAAAGAACTTTGTTGCTGAATGTGATAGGAAAAACTTAATGTGCAACATCAGCATTCAAACCACATGGGGAATAGATACTTGTCTTTATAAAGCTACTCTAGCTAAGCTTAGATGACCTGCATAAATCACAGCAAAAATTTCACAGAAACAGTGAAATTATGATATTTGATGACAGTTACAGACTTTTGCTTGAATGCCACCACATTATTATCAGATGTGTAAAAACCTACACATGCCAAACAGTGTCAACTAACCAGTAGCATTTGTTTTAAAAGGTGGAGGCATTAAGAACTCAAAGTTAGAAACAAAAACAACAAAAAAAAAATTCAGAACATTTCTTTTCTTGCAAGTTAGCAGAAACAAATTCCCAGTGAGTATTCAGCAGCAGAACCAGGCATCTATCTTCATAGTTTCTCCACTACATACAGCAAACAGAATCAGTTCACCTATTTCCAAAGAAAGGATCCCATCCACTAAAGAATAGGTTTGGCTGCATGGACTTTTTTGAACTAGAAAGCTCATTTTGTCTTTAGAACTGATGAATAGAACACCTGGGCAACAAAAGAACTGCTGCAGACTGCACTTCATGCAGCCCTTGCCACCCCTCCGTTACAATGGCCTGTGGCAACCTACATCCAGAGACAGCAGAGAAATACTTGTCATTTTGGCAAGAGTGTAGACTGCCAGAGCCAGTCTCCTACTAAGAGTGGAAATAACATTAGGAAGAAATTAAATACATAGCAAAATAATGCAGCTTAGCTTATTTCATAATAGAAGTTTTAAGCTGCTCCAGAGGCAAAACATCCTTGAAAAAGTTTTTTTTGAAAGTGAAATGCCTAGTGCTATTCATCTCAATTTCTAACACTGTTACCACAGGATGCTTCTGAAGCCATTTTTTTTCTCCAGGATTTGGGGAACACTGAGAACTAGGTCTTATTTCCTAGTTACCAAGACAAAGAATATGGGAGTTGGTGAAATTGTAGCTATGATTGAGATGCAAGTGAGTCCTACTCCTCAGCTGCAGGAGCCTGTCACAGCCATCTCCTTAATTCGGCTAAGATTCCTTGAGCAATACGAGTAAACAAACACATCTGTGATTATGGCCACGGGAACAGAGAAGGGAAATGGCTGTTATCATCTGCAGACAGACTCTTATCAACACTGCCATTAAAGCACAGTAAACTGCTACCAATGATAAAATTACTAGTAAGGAATTGCAAATGCATTATTGATGTATTCTTGGGGGAGGGGAGGTGTGGTGAGAAAAGTTAACCCTTTGTGGTAAGCATGGGTTTTGATGGTTTAGAGTTGCTTGTTTGGTTGATTGGCTGGTGTTTGTTTTGGTTTATTCTTTGCTTTCTAATGTACGGTGGTTTCCTTCATTGTTTTGTTGGGGTGGTTTTGTGTTTGTTTGGGGTTCTTTTAGGGGTGGTGGTTTGTTTTGTCATTTGTCTTTCTTTAAAGAGAAAAGTGAGAGACTGAGCATATCACACCCTTTACAGAACTTTCTCTTACTTTCAGCCACAAAAATCTCATTTGACCTATTTCAAACAAACAGCATAAGATTTTACTTTGTCTTTGCAACTGGGTTTCTGTTAAAGAACAAATCAATCATGCATGATAAATCACCATTTGTCTAAACCTGCAAATATTGATGGTTGCATAGTTCACAAACCTCACTCCAATTATTACTTGGTGCTGTTGGGAGTCACCATGCATCCTTAGTCCAGTACTTCACCATTTAGTTTCAAAATAGTTTTCCAGATAAGGTACATACTAACATTTTAGTTTTCCCCCCTAGATAGATAATTACACTAATCATTCATCAGAAGACTTCAGGCTGCCCCTGAATTAGGAGAAAATGGAAGTTCTATTTGATAGAACTCAAAAGGGGGTAAAAAACTTAAACAATTTAAGGTCAGAAGTTGTATAAGCCTTTTCTTTACAGGATCCAACTTTAAATAGAATGTCTAGAAAATTAGTTTAGGAAGTGTTTCTGTTTAAAGTAAAAATTCTAATAAGCAAAGGGTGAAATGTAACTAATAATGTAACTAATTCCCTTAAAATACAGCATGCATACATTTCTTCCCCTTCACTCCACACCCTTTTTTCCTCTGTAGCTGAACACAAAATGAAGATCCAGAAACCATTTTCATTCATAGCTCCTATGAAACAATTAATGAAATAATACCCACAGAGGCTTGTACTGATCAGGATGCACAAAACTGCATTATTTCATTCTTAATGATTTCCAAAGGAGAAAGAAAAGCCACAAACTGAGAAAAGCAAACACCTTCAGCCCCTGTCGTAGTTTGGGCTGGGTGCCCTCTGCTACAGGGGTGCTTTCTGTGTCCAGAAGTCCATCCCCGTGGGTGGACGCAGGAAATTAGGTGTTTCTACCATAATCCCTTGCACCACTATAAATTTTGCGGTGGGGTCTGGCACTTCCTCTTTCCTTCCCTCTCCGAGACTTGGTAACTGGGGGAGAGATCTCCCGGCCATGGGCCTGACTGGGCCCAATGCCACTGGGGGATGGGCAGGCTCAGGTCTGGCCAGCTGAGACCAGCCTAATAGCAGGGGGGGGAAGGAGGAGCCCTGGGGGTTTTGGATGCACCTTCAGGTGGGGTTTGGGGTCTTTCTGGGTTTACTTTGGTTTCTTCCTTGTCACTATGTTTCCTTTTGTGCACACTCACTGTTCTCTATTTAAACTCTCCACTACTTTTGCAATCTGTTTGTCTGAGTCATCATTTCTGAGCGTGGTGGGGAGGGGGTCTGCCCCAACCCATTACAGCCCCTTTTTTGATTTTTCCCAGGAAGCTAAGCACATTTGACAAAAAATTCTGAGAAACTTGGGACAACGGTTTTCTACATCATTTTTATAACACTGCAACATTTTAATACATCTGCTTCAAAGGTCATCATTGAAAGTTTATAAAGTTAACACTTACTTCACAATCCCACTTCTCTTCACTCCCCCAAATACTGTGAAAAAAAGAACTTTTCAAGTCCCATTAATCCAATGGCTGACTAGATAGGAAAAACTACTGTTCCCAAAAGCACTGCTACACCTCTTTCCTCTGTAATCAGGTTCCAAAAATGGGCTTAAATACAATGCTGTGAAAAACTAATGACTAGCACATCATCTTTGTGTTGATATGTAAACTAATCATGTAAGTGCTGATCACCACACCACTGGAAACTGAAATCCAGTGTACTATCCCTTACAGTGCATACCATTTTATAGTAATGCAAATAGCCACCTTGCTAACACCAACTTTGAACCCAGGCTGGCTAGATTTGCTTTTCAGGATCAAAACAAAATACCTCCTGCAGTCTTGCAGGTATTTTGCTCTCTGTTGTATACTGGCTCGTGTTTCATAAATATTTTTTTTTTTATTACATTTGAAATTCAAGCCAGTCATGTGCTGACATTTATTAAAAGATCACAGGGACTGAAAAAATTTGAATAGGTCAAGTGATGTGAATATTCATGGGCAAATCATCGTCTGTTCTTTTCTTATTCTTTAAGTAAATGGGGTAGAAAAGCATAAATTACTGCCCAGCATGCATTCAACTGGCTCTTCTTGACTCCTAGAGAATACCATTGTCTGAACAAGTGTGTACCCAGGAATTAGACTTACCACACCAAACCATACTATGGCTGCTTCATTTAACTTGTCAGTTAAAAGACACAGAGTTGAGACCTCCATAGAAATGTATGTTAAAATTCAACTAATTTACATTAAAGCTGCTGCTTTCCATTTTTCTTTGGAGATTTAACTGCTGAGCATTTAGTACTCTACCTTTTTAATTGAATGAAATGCATATGTTGACATCACTTAGAAAAGGTTAGATAACTTAGATCTGGACCTTGTCTATTCTCCCTTTACAGAACAAAAGAAAGCAGCAAAACAAAAAACAAACAACAACAAAACCCAACAACAAAACAAACCAGAAAACCGAACAACCACAAACCTCTTTCCTGAAAAATAATCCCCAATCATTTCTCAGAAAGGGAAAAATTAAACTTCCAAAACTACTCGGGGTGCTGGCGGGGGGTGTATTAACAAAAGGGGTTTCAAACATGAGTTTTGTCTTGCTGAATAAAAACCAAACAAACAAAAAACCACAACAAAACCCCATAAATGGTAGAAAAGAGTCATCAATCAACTGAAAGAAGAAACAGCAACATCTTTCCATAAATGGTAAGAAAGTAGTCTGATTCTTAATTTGTTAGGAAAAATTGATTTCAAATATCTGACAGCAGAAATGTATTATCCCTGAAATTTCCTAGCCAAACTTTTTCCACCTGCCAACAATTCACTTTTTTCTTTTCCTTCCAGCACCACATAGAAACATGGGTGAGTGCTATGGAACTGTCTTGAACATGCTTGCTGCATTTTTCCATTCATACCTTTCTTTGTGTGCCTTACAAAATACCTTGTTCAACAAAGTATGGAGAGAATGTTCCTGGCATTAATTCTCCCAAAGCCACATGTTGTCTCTGCATCTCAGCACTGCAATTTTTTCTGGCAGATTCAAATGTGGCATCTAAACAACTACAAAGAAGTGAACTTGGCTGTCCCAACTGAGTGAGAAAGGTAATACAGAATATGTATCACAATAAGTATGAATGGTTTTGCAGAGCTTTAAAGATGCTTCACTTCGAATAAGCAAGCTGCATGCTCTCTGTGAAAAATACAGTGAGACTAGCACATAATGGCTAGCAGAGCTATAAGAGGGCTGCAGAAGTACTCTCACAGCATGAGAAATATATTTTGCATGCTAAATAAAAACTGACAAAAGATGTATATGCCAACATTGTCAGCACAGTCCTCGCTGCCAAAAGCCAGCCTGCTGTCAAATAGATTATATTCATTTGTGCTTTGGGAATGGTGGCATCTTGGAATTTCAATTTCAAAATATAGTTAGAAAAAGGGAAAAAAAAATCCAAACACATTAAAATGGCTGGAGGAAAAATATCTTGCATAAAATATGCAATTCAGGATTGGAATTTTTAATTGATATTTTAGTGGAAACCTGAGAAGCAGCTGGAGACTGGAACATATGAAGTATTACGCAGTACTACGCAGATATTTTCCTCATAAACTCGAGTATTTCAAAGCAAATTGTGCAAGTCAGGGCACAAGTTAAAGACCCAAACTTTAGCCACAAACCCACCCAATGAAGAACAGCCATGCTTACACAGAAAATATTTCCACTTATATATTACAGAAGTATTAGAAAGAAACTGAAGTGTGATAGTTGAAATATTTTTCCATACCACACTCTGCTTTTCAGTTTCTCCATCTAAGTGGTGACAGGACTATATGGAATGTTATCTAATAATGCACTAGGTTTTTACCTCAGAAAGCAGGGATAGATGTTGAAATACAGTTGAAAAACCCTAACCAAACAACAAACAGATGGCTCTAAGTGAATAACAGATTCACTTAACCAAACATTTTATTTCCTGTATCTTGAATAATTAACAAAAAAGTGTTTACCAACAATTATACAACCGTTTTTATAGTAACACAAGGAGGAGAAAAACATTTAGCACTGACTCTCATAAATAATTCAATAGGTCTAATTTACCATAATCATGTCTGGCATTTATCTTCAGTAAATAATGTATTAGGCATATACTGTGCACTATTTCCTACAGTAACTACTAGAGAGCATTAGGAACAAACCCATCTGTGTTTAGCATTCTGTAAATCAGGCCAGCTCTTGCATGCATAAAATGATTGCTGATGAAGCCATTTACCTACGCAGTGGATAGAAGTGACATCTTTTAATGTAAAATTAAATAAAAATTATAGAAACTGTGACACAGATGAGGTTTTTTTGTATACCATAAATATTCATAGCTTCCAAACTGACAAAGCATACCTCAGAAACCATAGGAACCAATCTAGGAAAAGAGTTGGGTCTTCCACATTCACTGTGCCACTGACAGTTTAATTTGCATAAGAGCAAATTAACATCTCAAAAGCCTTGTCTTTGCTAGCATTTTCAAGAAATCACCCACCATTACACTAAAACCACTGGGGCTACTTTGGCACAACGAAACTGTGACTATTAGTGTAGTCCAGAATTAGGGTGCTTTTCCTCTTTTGCTCCAAGCACCACTGTCAGCTCCTTTCTACAATGGCAGTTCCTAATCCCTAATAAACAGTACTGTGCACACAACCACAACCTGGTTTTAAGGTCTTCCTCCTAGTTTTTGATAGCTTCTTACTTTTACCTGTTAAGTCTGCAATGTACTTTATGCCTTCTGAAATTTATGTTTTCAAATAATAGAAAATTTGACTTTATGACAAACACATCTCTCCAGAGTTAAGAAATACTCTAATTCAGCTGTACTCAAATTGATCAGTCACATCTTCAGTCTGCCTTACCTATCAGTAAGAATGCAGAACACAATGTAAAATCTGCACAGAAAACAAGGATAACCATTCTATTTACAGTTCACTTCCCTGTTTCCTGCCCTCCTCCCCTCCCCCCCCCCAAGTTTTTTGAGAATCTGTTCAACATTTACAAAATTGTATAAGCAGAGTCTTCCAAAACTGTGTTCTTTACATCTTTGTATGATTTTTAGCGCTGAACAAGACCAGGACTTTGTAATGCAGTTCTCACATGCTGGAAAATACGCACTCAAGTATGAAGTTGTGTATTAATGACGCAAGTGAAATCAAGAGCATATTTTCCTCACATAAATCAAGGACACTGGGCAGCTAAATTAAGTGATCTAATGAAATTTCACACACCTTAGCAAGTGCTATCCTTAAAAACTCCGGGAAGCCTACATTAAGCATGCCATGGAGTACATTCAGAAGGATTTTATGTATTTTTCAATTACATTTATTTTAATTTGTCTAGATAACCTTTATTCTTTATGCATGCATAATAAACACAAATGCCACCACACCACCACCTTGTACTGCTTCACTTCTCTCCTAGGTTTATTTCATCGTTTAAAGAAGGGTTTTAATTTTAAGTAGTACCCAGAATGTTTCACTTTAAATTACAGCATATATTCTTATATGATCCTTTTGTTTGAGACTCAAGATCTCCTATGAAATGAACCAATCTACAGTCATGAATTCCATCAAAGGATTTCTGAAGACAGAAAACTGAGAAATATTTTAAGAATGATTGGGGATTTTTTCACATTGTTTTACATTACTAGATCACTGAAATTAGTTTTTAAAGCTAGTATAAAAATTGGCAGAATAACTTTTTCTTTTATATGCATATTGAGACCAGGAAAAAGTGGAATACCTGTGGTTTCCAGCTGTCTCTCAGTTTCTTCAAAGCTCAGGTGGAAACATGTCATGTTAACATGACTCAGGCTGCAAAGAATAGAGCTGAGCATTGCTCAGCTCACCACCTAATGAAACATACCAGCAACTCAAGAGAAGGCCAAGCCTCACTGACAGCTCAGCAGGATGGAGAAGGCTTTCATTACAGCCTGTTCAAATTATTAAAAGTGCACATGAAAGATGGCCTGCTAGTTCTCTTCACAATCCCCATCCCTATATTTCTGCTGCTTTAACATTGTAAGTTGTCTCTTTTGACATCAATGTGGTAAAGTTTTGTAGAACCAAAGCAAATATTCTCCAGTAGCCTAACACATCAGATCAATGAGAACTGACTTTAACCCACATTAAATACAGACATCTGAATATCGGCATATAATAAGCCAAGGGAAACATGTTGAACAAAGCCTCTCACTTACAAGAAAACCATTGTTTTAATAAAAAAGAAAATTTAATTACTCTTGTTTATTGAAACCTTGATGTAGCCACAAAGAAATCAGACATTTTAAAAATGGAAGTATCTTGTGCAGTAGAATAAATAGCCTCAATTAGATGAACCTTCTGCATCTCATCTGGAATCACACCTGCATTAAACATCCTCATTATGAACAAATGACCCTGGAGAACAGCCAAAAACATTCAAGTACACATGCTTGGGTCTTGAGATTTGGAGTGGGATCTCACCAGTTCTGAAGCACAAAGGACAGTTCCAGCTGACTGTCTGTATTGGAAGCAGCCATTCTAGGTCAGGTTGGACATGGCTACGAGCAACCTGCTCTACTTAAAGATATTCCCGTTGACTGCAGGGGCATTGGACTAGAGCCTTAAAAAGTCGCTTCCAATCCAAATCATTCTACAATGTCATGATTAACAAAGTGTTATGAAAGCATTTTTATTTTGAAGATATTTCAACTCTAATGCAGATTTTTTGTTTGAACTCAGTATCATGTAATTTTTTAAAAATACACCTATTTTACTATTTGCTTTTAGGCTTAAATATTGATTTCTAATAAAACATGCAACACAAAGCAAAGAGTCAAAATATAAACAATACTCATTATGAAAACTGCATTGATGAGATGAAGTCACTACAGAACTAGTACAGTTACAGATATAAGGCAACTAGCAACAGAAAGCCTTTAGAAGAAGAAGGAAAAAAAAAAAAAGTAAGAAGAGAGGAAAAAATAGAGTAGCATCCTGAAATCTGCAAGTTGTAAGACTGGATCTGTCCTGAAGACTGAAAAACAACTCTCTTTTTTTTAATCACCATAACTCTCCAAGACATTGATTGCACTGCTGCTGTTCAGCATCATACTTGCCACACATTGCCAAAATACAGTTCACATCTGTTTAACCTCCTTCAGCAAGTGATGTTCAAAGGTCAAACAATATTTATAACACTTCTGGACTTAATTTTACTATACTAAGTTCTCTTGCAGCACCATAACTCCTTTATTGCACCTTCTATATCCTGGGCATCAAGCCACAATTGCCAATCTGTCTTCAGCCACCTTAAAACAAATATTGGTATCAGAGCTAGAACTGAGAGCAAAAACATTATCTACCAAAATACCAGAGCTGTTTGAGTATGCCACTGTAAATAATTACAGCTGGAAAGCAGTAAGTATATGTTATTCTATTAATTCAGAATTAGAAACCACTATACAACTGGATTGAAGCATGTCCTGAAAAATCTTCTGTGGAACATGTATGAAACAAGTCACACACAAAGACAGACACTGAAGAAAATGGAAATGCCCTAAGGGTTTAATATCAAGTCCATCATATATTTGCCTTCACCTTTTATCACTTTTCTGTGAGCTACTCAATAGCTCCTAGATTATAATCTTGAAATATGAACAGTAAGAGCCAGACAGGAGTAGAAAAAAAAGAAATTAGTAAGGCTACATAGTCTTTTTGCCTCTCAAGAAATATACTTAGTTTTCAAAACAAAGTAAACTATAGCAAGTAGGTAAATACTTGTAACTAGCGGACCAATTATCTTGCATTTTACCCATCATGTGCAAACAACACACACATATTTGGGTTGAATTGTTAGGACATGATGGGAAGAAAGTTTGGAGAAAGATTACTACTGTTTATTCACAATCTTAATTATCGGTTTATGACTTCAGTTTAAATTGTGTTACCTATTACAATGGCAGATTGTAAATAAATGTGGTTTTACACAACTAAAGTGTGAAGAGAGAAGTAAACATTTGAATAGAGAACGAGTTTTGGAACACAGAAGAATGTCAAAAAGTAATTTTAGCAACTATAATAAATGCATAAAATCATTCCATAAGCCACAATATGCTTCCACACATCTGCAAAGGCTACCAAAAATTAAGCACATTAACAATTCACTCAGTAAAATACCTTGTCCATATAATCATAACTCATCACCATTCAAACAGCTCTGCAGACTGGCACTGCAAAAAAGACTATACATTTAAATGAGATTGAGTGCTCTTTTTATTATGAAATCCAATTTTATCTCTGTCCCATTTAATAAGAAGCTTTTGACAAATATTGTCAACTTGTATTATGTGTGTGAAACACAAAAAACTCTGTCTTAGCAAGACTGAGCAGTAAATGAAATTACAGAACTGATGCTGTGGTTCTGAGTTGATATTTTGCATTAAATGGGAGTCTTATACATTCTGCCTGGATATTTTAGGAAACAGAGCATTTAAATCAGACTGTATTAACTTTTAAAAGTGAAAAAACCATGCTCAAAACTAGCAATGTTACTATAACAAGGGAATAGACAAGGATTTAGTAGCAACATGCTACTAGATTTCTTTAAAGAACCATATTTCAGAAGGATATGACATAGTAATTACACATTTCAAGTATACAGGCAGATACTTTTTAGTTTGGAACATAACTTAGCTACCTCAAACTTAAAATGGAGTTTTCTGAAACAATTGACAGTAAATTAGCTTTAATAAATGTGTTATAGCACTGAACTAGACTTTCCACAGCAGAATAGTGTCTATCAAACTTTCTTATTCATCATTGCAAATCTCAGGCTGTTTGATGCATTTTTAAAGGATCATTTTCTGGGGAGAAAGAAGCTACTACATATAAATTAAGTTCTAATTGAAATGCATATAAACACATGATTTCAAAGTAAATACTAAGAACTGGTCAATCTCAAGATTGAAAACTAGTGGAGTCATAGAATGAATCTTAGAATGCATTGGCTTGGAAGGGACTTTTAAAGGTCATCTGGTCCAACTTCCTTGCAGTAAGCAGCTAGATCAAGCTGCTCAGAGCCCAAACAAGCCATACCCTGAATGTCACCAGGGATGGGGCCTCCACCACCTCCTAGGGCAACCTGTTCCAAGGTTCCACCACCCTCACAGCCAAGAACTTCTTCCTAATCATAGAACTGTGAAATTTTAGGGTTGAAGGGACCTCAAGGATCATCCAGCTCCAACCCCCCTGCCATGGGCAGGGACGCGTCACACTAGATCAGGTTGCTCACAGCCACATCCAGCCTGGCCTTAAAAACCTCCAGGAAGGAGTCTTCCAACACCTCCCTGGGTAGCCTGTTCCAGTGTCTCACCACCCTCATGGGAAAGAACTTCTTCCTAACATCCAAGCTGAATCTACCCATTTCTAGCTTTGTTCCATTTCCCCTAGTTCTATCATTACCTGACACCTCCCCAGCTTTCTTGTAGGCCCTCTTCAGATACTGGAAGGGCACAATTCAGTCTCCTCAGAGCCTTCTCTTCTCCAGACTGGATAGCCCCGACTCTTTCAGTCTGTCCTCATAGGATAGGTGCTCCAGCCCTCTGCCCATCCTTGTGGCCCTTCTGTGGACATGTTCCAGCACATCCAGATCCTTCCTGGAAACAGGGGCTCCACAACTGGACACAGTACTCCAGGTGGGGTCTCACCAGAGAGGAGTAGAGGGTAATGTCCCATCTAAATCTACTCTTCTCTAGTTTAAAACCACTGCCCTTTGTCCTAGTGCTTCATGCCTTTGTAAGTAGTCCCTGCCCAGCTTCAGGTACTGAAAGGCTGCCATAAGGTCTCCCTGGAGCTCTCTCTTCTCTAGGCTGAAAAATCCCAACTCTCTCATTGTGTCTTTGTAAGAGAGGTGCTCCAGCTCTCTGCTTATTTTTGTGGCCCTCTTCTGGACTCAGATGCTTTACTTCACACCTACTTTAATCTCTAGTACTCAGGTCCACCTCGTCATTTGTCATTGCTTAGCACTATTATTATTAGTCAAGAAGGACATATTTCCATATTGCTTTCTTTATAGCCTAGAAACATCTAAGGTGTAGGACATCAAAACTAGTCAAATAAGCAAGGAACTGAAATGCCACTTTTGCTTTTCTTGACCTGTATTTTGCATCTTTGGTTCCTCTTGCTGCTTATTCCAAGACAATAAATCTTTCCCTCCTAAGTATGTGATCCATAGCTGATTTCAGGGTGCCAATTCTGACACAACTTGGCTCCATACAAGCAAAGCTATTACATAATCTATGAGTAGAGTATCTCAATACCTTCAGATTGGCATTTACATCCCAGAAGAGAAGGTTCAGCATACCAATGGTATAAACTGCCTTTCATAGACTTTAATTGCATTAAAAGAATTCCATTTCAGATTATGAAAGTGCAGTAACTGGTAAAACTAAGTTTTGCTATTGATAGTATCAGTTTTTTCTTCCATGCTGCCTTTGCAGGTTCAAAAAACATTCTACATTGCTCTATTTCATTTGCTATTTAGGGGTGAAATTACTAGTTCTCATGCATGTGTAAAAACTGTATTAATTTGTTTGAGCTTTGATTTTTTTTTCTTTAGTTTCTTGAATTTTCTTTCATCTTTTTTAGTTACTGATTTCTTTCATGATGATTACAGAAAAGTAATCTCAACTTACTATAACACAATAAAAATCAAACTAAAAACCCCCCTCACCATTTAAGTGATAATTTAAGAGAATACTTCTGCTCCTTTGCAACATTATCACCATATGGTGTTTTAAAAATATCTATGTCACTTGAGAATATCTTGTTAAATAAAACACTATTTCATTTAGCAATTCATAACATGGCACAGAAACGAAGATATCCTAGCTTGCACTTATCCTCCAAAAGCAAGAATAAATGCAGTTGAGGCTCGAACAGATGCTGTGGTCTAGTCTCATTCAATGCAGCTCTAATTATATAATTCTAGCAATTAATTCTGACTGGGGCTTTGCTCAGCTCTGACTGAATGCTCCATGGATGATTGTTCAGAAACTAGCCTTGTGTGATTTGTTTCTTCTCTACGGTAAAACATTCAGATGAACACATTTGTTTTCAGGGGCCTGAAGAAATAACAAGAAATCCTGAAAACACTCTAGGATTTAAGCGATAACCTGAAAAGCATGAACAAAGCAGCAGACAAGGTTTCTACTCAAATACTGTCTTTACTACAAAAAAAAAATAAATAGGGGGGCTGGGGGGGAAGAGAATGGCAAGGAGGTACAGTTCTGCATGTATTCAGGGTATTAGATTTCTGACAGCTCAGAAATTTGTCTATGAAAATGCTTGAAAAGATGAAGCAGATGAACTAAAATGAATTTTTCTCTCATTGTTTGGTTTATGGCACTGGTCATCCAAATAATTGAATAATTACATTTAATATTGAAAGCATTTGAAATTAATGAGAATTCATTCAGAGAGGAATTGAGACAAGAGAATGACTTTCAAAAGTCATTAATGAGTTCCCAGCATTTTCTGAAATATTTGCGATGCACCTATGAATTCCTTTTTGTAGTCTCAAGTGGGATGTGCACCTTCCACATTACATGTCACCTCAAACAATAGAGCCTACCATGCAGTGATGCTACACAGCAACCAAGTACTGAGACCTACTGCCTCTGGAACTCTACCACTAACTCTAGGAATTATAAGCAGCATGAAGACCACCCCCCTCCCACCCCCCACCCCCACAAAAAAAACAAACTATCTGCCACAGAGCTGCTTACGGAAAATTTCAGTTAACTTCTGAGAAAAACTGTTCAGTCACGATAAGCCTAGCATACAAAAAGCAATTTGTTAGAAGCTTTAATTATAGAGATTCATTAAATAGCTGTGCAAAGACTCATCCTCCTTACCAGTTGAAACTTACATTCTTTATGTAGTACATACCCTTCTTGTCATTTGCAAGTACATCCTTTTCATATTCTCAGCAATGACAAATTTTCCACCTCAGAAATAGGAAAATCACCTTAAGAATGAATATGAGAATTCTCTGGAAATTTTAGAACTCACAAGGAAGACAGTGAAAGACAGCGAGAGTCAGTGTGATGCCTATGTTCCCAGAGCAAGCATGGCAAGAACATTTCTCATCCATCATACATTCCATTTTAAGTGTTTCTAAGTTAACTTGGCAGCATTTGCTTCTAGTTGTCATCTCATCAAAAGAATGTTTAAGATTCCAAAAGAATGTTTAAGATTCTAAGGCTCACAGAATTGTATATGTGAATGTGAACATAAGCATTTCTTCCCCACAGAAGTTCACAGTATCTAGTCTTTGTTAACTATGGTGATAATGATTAATAGCACCACAATAATTGGGCCAGTCACTATTCATCATAGGGGCTCCATTTCTTCATGGAGTTTCTTCATGGACTTTCACATTGTACCGGACAGCTTGATTAATGATGCTACAGTTAGTTTGTCGCACAATAAGCATGGTCTAAGTATTGCAAGTGTCAGTTGTTCAGCCCAGCTTCAAGTCAATTTACTGTTCACCAGTTCAAGACAGAACTGCTAGAGACAATCCAACATAGAGCTATGAAGATGATTAGGGGACTTGAGCATCTCCAAGGGGTAGGTGTTAAGTGGAAGTGACCAAGCTGTTTTCAGTGGTGCACAGTAATAAGATGAGAAACAATTGGTTCAAGCTTGAACATAGAAGAGGAGACACTTCTTTAGAGTGAGGGTAATGGAGTACTGGAACAGGCTGCCCAGAGAGGTTGTGGAGTCTCCTCCTCTGGAGACTTTCAAAACCCACCTGGATGCATTCTTGTGCAGACTACTGCGCTTTGGCAGGGGGTTTGGACCCAATGATCTCTTGAGGTCCCTTCCAACCTCCAAACTACAATATAATACTGTGATTAACAGAAGGTAAAAAGGGGGAACTGAGGTACACATACTGTGAAATGTTCTTTTAAAATTAATTTTAGCTGTATCTAGCTCTGGTATTCTAGTCATAAGAAAAAACAAATAGGCTATTGATGTCAAATCAGTTAATAGTGCGTTTACAGCAAGAGACTATACTGCACTGACTATGTATCAAATATTTCTCAAGTCAGCTTATTTTTTGGTTGTAAAACAGCAGCATAGAAAAATTAATTGCAAGTAGTAAATAGTAAGGCAATTATGTGAAATGACAAAAGAAGAAACATTCAGACACGAAACTCAACTCATGATGCTTTTCCATGCTTCTGCATGCATAAGTGACAAGTGTAGGTTTATTGTAGATGGAGCTCTGGCAGATCCTGCAGTACCAAATCCAGTGGATATCCAGTTTTGTCAGTGAATCAGGCACTTAATGCTGTCTTTAGTTTTTCAGATGTCAATTGATTTCTCTGTGGCAAAGTCATTTTAATTCACCTTTTTGAATAGTCACAAAGGAAGTTATCAAATAAAAGTAATTGAACAAACATATAATCCACAACACAGCAAATTATTTGAAGTAGCAGTATGAAATAGTTTAGTGCAGCTGGTAGCTGATGGAAAAAAGGCAATACCCATTTTATTTTCTTCCCTTTTCATGTGTTAAAGATGTCACACAGTTCAAGAGGTAGACAACAACTAAATTCCCTAGCTTAGCATGAAGCAATCAAAGCCTACTTATGTTAGGATGTTATAAAAATTTACAAGAATGTTTATGTCATACACTATAGTTCAAAAGTTAGCACACACACAAAACACACTGAATGGAAGGCAAAGACAGTCCAAGTTATAAAGAGACACAGTGACACACTGCAGATTTGTTTCTGTCCAGCATGGGAAATTACACCTAGACTCCTGTATCATTCATTGCCCTGAAACTACCACAATTTATGTGCTAGTTCTGGGTGACAACAAACGTAGAAGATACTCTTTATGTAGACTATGAATAATCATCATGAAAACAAGAATAGACCTAACAGATAAACACAGTATTCACCAACAGTGTCCAGCAGCAAACACTTAAATAACATGCTACAGAGATGAAAGAAGTTGTGCTAATATTCTCCTGATATAGTCTTCCTAGCATCAATAATCTGATGCAAGAACTTCAAGACAAACCTAGCATCTGCATCCATTTAATTTTTAATGCTCCTTTGTAAACCTTCCCTCTGTGCACTTGTCTGTTTGCCTTTTGAACAAATTTATACTTCATCATTGGTAATACTCCATGACAATGAATTACATAGATCAGTTATGTCTAATGGGAATAGCATGTCCTTTATATCAAAACTTGTAACTGAATTTCATATGATGCTCTTCAACTCTCCTGTTAAGAGAAACTGAATAATTTCTTGATTACTTCTTTCCTGTCATCAATGACTTCACATAGCTTTCAAACTATTCTTTCCTCCCTTTTCATTTTTGTATGCTAGTCTTAATTTCACCCCACAAAGCTGTCCTGCTCATGTTAAAGATTTGCTTCTACCTTTTCTCATTCTACTGTAACTACCTATTTTATTCAAGATTTGAGTTCAACAGGGATTAACAGGATAGCATAATAATTTGTTTCATTCTGTTCAATTGCCAGAAATTTTTACTGTCCTCTGACACTTTTGACTTCCACTGTGCATAACACATCATTCTGTAGGTCTCCATTGCGCCAAATTTATGCTTCTGCTGTAGGTTTATAGGTAGTAAAGGGAATCAGCAGGACTAGAGAGATAAGATAATGCACTCTGAGATTAGTAGAGGTGTTTCCCCTTAAGAAATACCATTTTGCCTGAGAGAACTTGCTCACCTGAAAGCCAATTGTGTGACATTTTCATACAAAGGCAGAGATCAGGACTGATGGTGTCATTTGTTGACCTGAACAGTGTTTGCATTACAAAGTCTGCAAATATCAACTCAATGTAATGAAACAAGCACAGCCATTTAGCAGAAGGCAACTGTAACTCACCATTACACCATTCCCGACTGTAAGACAAAAGGAGCAGTAGATAGATGAACTAGGTCATACTGAATACGTTAGGATGTACTGCTGAATTGCACAATTTGTGTGTTACACTGTTTTCCAATTGTAAGGCATATAACCAACTGCACATTTAAAATGGCTCTTGGTCATATGAGTTTTATCCCTTTAAACTATAGTCCTTGAAAAAGTTATTGCTTTCAGGGGTAATCTTAAGCTTACAAAAGAAAACCATCCACTTTTTAAACCTTTCAAACTTAAGAATATAGTAAAATATGCCATCCAAAGAAAGAGGACTGTTTCAATTTAATTTTAAAATATAAAATATGACAGATTTCAAAACTTAGAAGAGCTGAAGTAATGCAAAGAGATATTTTTAAGCTCATTTGAAATTCTTTCATCTTTCCCTTCACTAATTCATGCAGCTGATGGCTCTCACTCCACAGTACAAGTGAGTAGCTAGGCCTTATTTCCATTTCTATGGAGACATATCTTGAATCCAGAACAGCAAAGGATTTAATACACGACATAAAATAAGCATAATTCTTTTTCTGCACAAGGTTAACATCTGAATAGATGTCACTTCTAGAGCAGATGGCAATGAAGAAATAACAATAGAACATGTTAACCCATGACTTGAACAGGACAAAAGCACTATGACTGTAGCCAAAGACAGAATGGCTGATGTGTGCAAGCTATACTGTATCCCCACGCTCCAAGTCAAATTTGACAGCTGATACAACAAGAAACGTGAGAAAGTCTGAAAACAGACAGTAGTTTATGGTAAGTGCTGCTGTAAGCTGTTCTGTGTTCCAGCAGCATGTACAGTTCTGACTTTTTCCAGAGATTACATCTTAAAATCTAAGCGGCAACAACAACAACATTAAATCAAGCAGTTAGGGAAAACAAAACCAACAACACTCAAAAACAAAAAACCCAACACACCACCACACACCACAACACAAAATACCATCACACAACACAAACAAAACCAACAAACCCCAAACAACAGAAAACTGCAACAAAAACACATTTACTTTTTCAAAAGGAAAACTCTGAGTTTTAAAAAGGGCAACACCAAAGTAAAGTGTGATTGCCCTAAAAACTATTAAAATTGTGCTAGACTGACAACCTCAGGGTTTTTCAGCTGCAGCATTCTCTGTATATGTGGCATTAAAGGTTTAAATTGTTTTTGCCCCAGCAAGATTTGTTATTTTTAATTAAACACTGCAAGCTCTACCAGTTTGAGATACACAACAAAAATAGGATAAAACAGCTTAAAATCATTTTGAAGAAGAATGATATTTAGGAGGAAATTACCAATTAATTCAAGATAAGTCCTACTAAAAAGCTGGAGAAGCTCTTTTCATCTCAAATCATCCTGGAACCATGAAAATATCATTTTGAGGACTGTAATCCCTGACAGAGCTATCTGTACCTTGCAAAAGTTTGCTTCCATTGAAGTTTACTCAGCACTGTTTCCAATTATTACAATCCTCTCAGATGTCTGAACTACTTCAGTTGCTAACAACAGTTTAACTCAACCACTGAATCACAGGCCTTTCTTAGAAATATTTGTATGTGTATTTTTAGTAAGAATAAAAATCCATTAGGAAATGATAAACACTGACAAATGGAACAATCCAAATGAACAGTCTGTATTCTGCCCTGTCATTCAAAGTTACATTTCCTATATGCTGCAACTACCCATCCTCAATGCCAACAGCTCAGTCATATTTCCTTGGGTTCTCCAACACCTAAGTGAAAACTGCTTTTTGTCCTGTAGCATCTAGTCTGTAAGGACTTCAATTTCAAAGAAAGTATGACTTCTGAACAGTAAGCTTCTGAGCATTAATACTTACAACAGAAACCACTGTACAGTGAACCTATAACATTCACCTGAATCCAAGGGCAATTATTTTGGAAATCTGAATCCTGTGCTGCAAAAAACTTTCTTCCCATAATATGCTGCATAAAAGGTTTCCTAAATTTAATAAAAACTTAGGCAGTATGGTACAGTCATAGGATTGGAGCATACCAAAGTATGCTCCTGTGTCCGATAATCATGAACTTCTTTCTGAAGAGAGCAAACCAGCAGTAACTCCCAGGCAAACTTTGGTTGGTTCTCATCCTGCCCCTCCCCCATCCAGTTTTTTAGAGGGGAAAGGTCAGAATGTATTCAGAAATATTTTTAAACAACACAACATTACTGTATAGAAATGGAATTTATCCATTAGAGACAAGAGATTTTCAGGACAACAACATTTTATGAGAAGTTGAGGTTTAATTGCCAGTGATACCAGACCCTTCTGTACACTCCAGCACACAAAACAGCATGTTAACTATCTATGGGGAAAGAAAACTTTGCAGCCCAGTAAAAAAAAGGAGACAGCAAACAAATATGGCTATGTCTAGCTTTGCAAATATAATTGATTTGAAAAGGCTCTTCCAAATTTTGAGCCATGTGAAATGAGCCGAGTCCCTTTGCTGCTTTCTCCGAATTGATCCTAACAGGCTGCTTTCAAGTTTAAACCCTTTCAAAGACTATGGCAGAGAATGCGAGAATAGAAGCGCCTTATACCTTTCAACCTCCCTTTCCCCTCAATTTTCAGGAAGTACTTTATGAACACTTATGTACCCATATCCACATGGCTGATAAGAAAATTTAATAACCCAGAAAAAAATAACTTCTACAAAATCCTTCTAGCTGAAGCTGGTATCCACTAACTGCAATCACCAACACCCACCAACCAAGCGGTTTTCTGTCCCAAGACAGAATACATCTGTGACCGTTTGAGGCTGTGCCTGTAAGGAAGGGGCACTCTGGCTAAATATTTATAAAATACTTTGTATTCTAAACGAATTTCATTGGCAGATTAAGGGGAAGGTGAGGTCTTGAGACCCAGAGTGGCTGGGACTTTGGGTCAGTTCCTTTTCCTTTGCTCTCCCTTTCAGCTGGACTGCTTCTGGCCAACAGATAAGAGATACTAACTCCTTACATCTAGGCCTTTGTCTGCCTTGCTAACTACCCTCTTCTCTTTTCTAACCCTCTTTGGGGAAGAAGGGAGGTAGGGGGGCCCCCTCTGTTGGGGGGTCTGGTTTCTGATTGTGTTTCTTTGTTGTATATTTCTGTGTATATGGTAAAATATCTGTATATATTGTGTTATATATAAACTGCTTCCTGTGTATGCTTGTAAATATAGTCTGCTTTTCTCCGACTGAGTTTAGCCGTGGTTTCTTACTCTGTGGGGGAGGGAGAGCTAGGCCCTCTCTCAACCCACCACAATATCACAAGTCAAGAAAACAAAAAAAAACATCACCAAAAAGAAAACTTTACTTTTCTCACATATTGAGCAAATTACTGTAAACTCAGAGCTACTATCCCATTATGCAATTATTTCATCACTATAAAATATCATACCCTACAAGTGAAAGGCATGCAATCATGAGCATCATAACTCATGAATTTAAGTGATGTGACACATGATATATAGTTTGATGGAAATTAAACTGCAAAAAGAAAAAAAAAGCAAGGTCCATCAAGTCAAGATTTTCCTTTAGAACCAGAATAACAACTCCAAATTTGAAGCCTGTTAAAAACCAAAATTTCTACATAAAAAACCCAACCAAAACATTAATTTGAAGCTTTAACTTAAAAAGTAAAAAATAGAAGCTGCAGATTTTTTTTTAATGCTGTCATTTTTCAGAATAGTTTCTTTTTTAATTATCAGCCATATTACCAAATCAATATGTTTAATCAGAATGTCTTCTTTATGCTTGGAATCAATAGGCATATAAGGTATACAAAATCCTAATTTATTCTCTCCTAAGAGAATTTTGAAGGCTGATAATGATTCTTCCTCTACCCACAAGAAAGTAATACACATAAGAGTCAAAGCCTTTCCTAGTTATCTGAGGAATTTCATCAACATTCTAGTTTCTAGAATCCAACACAACTTACTACAATAAACAAAAGAGAATGACGGATTTCAGAGGCATCCACTTGCTAGACAAACCTTGGTGCACACAGTGATGCGGAGTAGGTAGTACTCCAAGCTACTTTATGACTTGTTTCAGTTACTACAATGCACCTGATCCAAGATAATAATCTTAATAGGCATTGCCTGCTTTCTGTTGTTAAAAACAATTACTGAACTTAGGCAGTGTATTTTTAATATGTAATGTTAGACACCCAGATACTTTCCATTTTTATTCACTGGTTTTCAAGGTGAACAGCTAATAACCTACAATAAGTTAAATTACTCACTTAAGATTAATGGCATTGAGTGCCAAGTTTAACAATGCAGGACTATAATCCCTCATAGGATAGATGGGTGAATGAGCAAGATAAAAGAAACCTGACAATGGTTCTTAGGACACACAGACACAGCACCAAGAAGGGACTCTCTCAACATTGGGGTTACCCTTTGGAATAAAAGGAGGTCAGCAAAGATGATGTTCACACAGAATTCACATTTACATCTGCACATCAGATCATTCATCTAGTAGTTAACAGCTGTGGACCATATCCATCCAATGATGGCTATTCAGTGCTACTACACTAACACAAAAAGGACCTATTTCACCATTACTCCTTTTATTTTTTTTATGACTGGCTAAGCATGCTATTTCAATAATTCAAATCAAATAACATTTTGTCAAACAAATGTTGAACTTGACAGAAAATTTAAGAACCTGATGCAAATCCTGGTGAAGCTCATGATTTTGACTAACTTCAATATTCTTGCATGAAATCCATAAATGCTTTAAAGGGCTGTTTCTCCCTTTTCTTTCAGAACAGCATCATTAGTACTCTGCATCCTCTAAAAATCTCATTTGTGAAAAAAAAAATGAACCATTTACAGACAAGGCAGAAAATACTGTTCTGGGGTGCATTAAGATTGTGGCCAGCAAGTCAAAGAAGGTTAATGCCCTTGACTCTGCCCTGGTGAGACACTGTTCAATTTTGGGCTCCACAGTTCAAGAGGGACAGGGAACTACTGGAGAAAGTCCAATGAAGTGCCACAAGGATGACTAGGACTGATGCATCTCTCTTACAAGGAGAGGTCAGGAATGTGAAGACTGAGAAGGGATCTTATCAATGCACACGAATATCTAAACAGTGGAGACTATGAAGATGGAGCTGGGCTCACTGCAGTGCTGGCCAGTGAGAGGACAAGGGGCAACATGTACAAACTAGAACAATGGAGGTTTCTCTTAAGGAGAAACTTCCTTACTTCAAGGGTGATAGAGCACAGGAACAGACTGCCCAGAGGTTGTGAAGTCTCCTTCTCTGGAGACTTTTAAAACCCACCTGGATTCTTTCCTGTGCAACCTGATCTAGGTACCTGCATTATGGGGGGGGGGCGGAGCTAGATCTCCAGAGGTCCCTTCCAGCCCCTAACATTCTTTTCCATCCCTTTCCCCACCTACCTCCCAGTACCACAAAATACTGAAGTACTCTAACAAATACTTTTCAGTGGTGGGAGGGATTTGTAAATTCAAGTTAGTTTCTTGCAGAAGAATCTATTCCTAAAAAGAACACAGGGTACATGTTATCTAGGTGTTCAGTACACAACATCAGGAAAACAATCTCAGCATACCAGTGGAGGCACAGAAATAAACAAAGAGCTATAGGCCAAAGCAAAGATCAGCCTGGTAGTTATGCCAGAGTTACAGCATCAACAGCTAACGCAGAATAAAGTCTTGTTCTCTGTGCATGCCAACTAGTAACAGTACATGTCTCAGATGTCACTGACCACAGAACAGGCATTACACAATCTCCATTAAATAAAATGAGAATGCTGTACCCCAAAATGAAAGTCAGTAATTTTCTTTACAATTATATAGAATGTTTGAAATTACAGTCAAGCCAAGGATTTCTAGACCAAAGCTGCCCAGAGCAGACTGCTGAAGTTTGGTTACTTTTTGCCAAAGAGCAAAGGTTTTGCTGTCAGTTCTACTGCTCTCCCTTGCAGTCCACTTTACAGCTCAACATCTCACTTGAAGGGAAAGAATTAACCAACAGTTAGTCAGTTGCTGTGAAAAAAAAAAAAATTAGTGTTTTTCAATATTAATTGGAAATATTTGGGTATCTAAAGTATCATAGACTCAAACTTATGAGTGCTATCTTCTCTATTTAATGCATCAGTGTTTACCAGATAAATTTGTCTCCAGGAGTTTGAGCAGTAACTGAATTGACTTTGATAAGCCAGAACAACAGCAAGAACTCTGAAGAGTGGGAAGCTACACAAGTCTAAGGAAGATGTCCAATTAACATTCCACTTCAGCTGATCTTGTTCTGCTTTGCAAATGTGATATTTGGACTATTTATATCAAGCAGCTCCTTTGCTAGCATACCCATTACTAGTAGATACTTGTTTTCCTTCTTTTCATTACTATTTTCTAGTGAGATTCCTGGTAGCAGCACACTGTGATCCTGCTGAGAACTCCCACATGCTCGCTGTTCCATACAGTTTCATAAGAGACAGAGATTTTCCTGAAATGCAGCTCAGGAAATAAATGTTAACAAGTTGTCATTCTTAGTTCTTGCCTTTGAACATGGAGTTTGCAGCTTTCTAGTTATGCTACACCGAGATCCTCCCTTTATGCAATATCGCTTATGACTGCTAGAACCTTTAAATAAAAAGACAAAATAAGCATAATTTTTCTTTTCTGGGATACTGTAAGCAAATCTCCTTATTCTCATACTTCTTCCAAATATGCAGAAATAGCTCTAAAAAAAACAAACACCCAAACTCACCAATAAGATGATTTATTTTCTCATTGCCAAGTAAGTTACACTGTACAAAGCCATTTTTTAAGCTAAAGAATTGGTACAGAATTGGCCACAATACCACCATGCAGCACTACAGGCTGGGGTCAGAGTGGCTGGAGAGCAGCCAGACAGAAAGGGACCTGGGGGTACTGATTGACAGTAGGCTGAACATGAGCCAGCAGGGCACCCAGGTGGCCAAGAAGGCCAATGGCATCCTGGCCTACATCAGGAAGAGTGTAGCCAGCAGGAGCAGGGAAGTCATTGTGCCCCTGTACTCAGCACTGGTTAGACCACACCTTGAGTCCTGTGTCCAGTTCTGGGTCCCTCAATTTAAGACATTGAGACTCTTGAATGTGTCCAGAGAAGGGCAATGAGGCTGGGGAGAGGGCTGAAGCACAAGCCCCATGAGGAGAGGTTGAGGGAGCTGGGATTGTTTAGCCTGGGGAAGAGGAGGCTCAGGGAAGACATTATTACTCTCTACAACTACCTGAAGGGAGGTTGTAGACAGGTGGGGGCTGGTCTCTTCTCCCAGGCACCCAGCACCAGAACAAGAGGACACAGTCTCAAGCTGTGCCAGGAAAAGTTTAGGCTTGAGGTAAGGAGAAAGTTCTCCACAGAGTTGTTAGCCATTGGAATGTGCTGCCCAGGGAAGTGGTGGAGTTACCATCCCTGGAGGTGTTCAAGAGGGGAATGGACATGGCACTTGGTGCCATGGTTCAGTAGTCCAGAGGTCTTGGGTGACAGGTTGGACTTGATCTTTGAGGTCTCTTCCAACCTGATTGATTCTATGATTCTACAGATGTCTAAACTCCCTCACTGGCTGATTCCACACTTCTTCACACAGAAATGTCTGGAGAAGAGCAAATATTTTTTTTTCCCCCCTCTTTGTTCTGCTTGTAATACTACCACAAGAAAAGCTTTGGGCTCCTCCACAAAGCCTGCTGAACAGCAATGGTATGATTTGCTAATGGTTGTGATCTACAAGTAAAACTAATGAACATAAATGAAACCACCCATATTCTCTGCTACTCACTGCATAAGTAATGGAATAATTACTTTCAATTTCTGGTCACTGCTAGCACAACATACAGGTCTTTGATGATTTCAGACTCATTCTTATGCTGTATCAGCCTCACAGAGACGTGGCTACATTATCATTTGAAGAGGCCTAACAATGGTTGTGGGATATATTCAACTGCCTCTTGTATATCTAATAGGCACATTGTACAGTATCAATAGATGAAATTGTTCACATGTTTTTCCGTGAATACAAAAATACTGCTAGCAAGAATATCAAACAAATTAGAGCTGAAATAACACTCGATACACAGAAAATGAATAGGAAGGACATGAACCACTCACAGAATAAAATGGACAAAGTAATAGAGTTTGTAAATGTAAATCTGCATAGTGAGCAATATAGTTAAAGCCTCTAAAAAATTACTGGCAGCTGGGAGCACTACAGAGCAAGTTTGCTCAGATCCCCACCAGTAGAAGAAAAGCCCTATGCTGCTGTTTGATGAATGCTCTGTTAGATTCAGAACCAGCACCAATGGCATCTGGAGGGATAATGCAGAGCCCCCTTCATCTGAAGCGCGTCTTGGTTTGATGCAGGATTGAAGATTCTCATAGAATTCGTATGCTTTCAAAAGGGACCAGCAATTCCCAAAAGGAAAGTGACTAATAAACACCACAGCACTGATCAAAAATATTATTAGCTTTGTGGCTGGTGTCATTTTATGTGACAGGATATGACAACTCTAAGCGGTTTATAGCAGAATTATCTGCAGAGGCAAAAGAAGATTTGATATGAAAGAAGTCTGCAAGGAAAGAGAGATTACATAATCGGAGTCACTCTAAGCAATACATTAGCACATGTATCACCCAGACTCATAGGAAGCCTAATGCTCTCATCGATTCCCCTCTATTGAGGGTACCCTATAATAAAAGCTGTTATTGTCAAAAGAAACCACCCCCAAAAAACCCAAAACACCACAGACACAACAACCTTTGTCTATTGCACCACATCATTCTGTTTTACTCCTAACAGCTATCTGTGAAAAAAATTGTTTTGTATAAATGAATAGGAACTACATAGTTGATTCTTCATACCCTGCACCAAAACTCTGCATTAACAGATTTCTTTTTTCCTTACAGCAACCCCATTCTAGAATTCTAACAACAGCTTTTAACCCCAACCCAAAGCAGAAAGCAATAGAAAAAGCTGTTTTGTTGGGTTGTTTTGTTTTAAAAATACCTCCAAGCTTCTCAGAAAAACACAGGGAGATTTGCTTCTTTCATTTCCAAATGAAAACATCATAGGAAAGGACAAGAGACTGCACAAAAGGCCAAGGCCATTTTTCCCATTTGTGGACATGATGCTGAAAGGTTTACTCATTTAATTGCTAACTGCCACAGTTGTTCTGGAAGTTGTATAACTATGATGGCAAATGTTTTTTATTTCAGAGTGAAATTGCTTCTTGAACGTAACAATGTACCCAAACTACTGTTCTCAAGTCAAAGACTTAGCACCCAGCCATCGAGACCTGCCCTACAATCTTTATATTGAATTACCTGTGGAAATTGGGAGAATAATTCAATCCACAGTGCAGAGAACTTTCAAAAAGAAAAGATTTCTCTTCCTATCTCTCAAAGCTGGAACAAGTGCTGCAAGTCTGAATGTTCAATTGAAGCATTCCTTAAATGCAACATTTAAGCAGGACACAAAAGCAGCAGAGAATGGTTCAGATGAAAAAGTAAGGCTGTAAAAATCCTAACACCTGTGTACATGTTCAAGAATCACTTAATCTGGAAAACAAGGGTGTGGGGTTTTTTTCCCCAGTTGAGAAGATTTACAGGGTCATGTATATTTTTAGAAATATGCTATATTTTTGAGATACCAAGGCTGCACCTGACATGGAGATGTCTAGCAGTAGTAGCTGTTGTATCCAGTGATAGATCCAGTGATTTTGTGAGAGTTCTTTCCCAGGACCTGGTTAAACCAATGATCAAATAACTCGTTCAAAGAATAGCTTTGGTCTACAAAGTTCTTAGGATAGTTATGTTTCTCTAGAGTTCAGGGATCCAGACATTTGTTTCAGGCATGTTTTAGGAAATACACTCACGAAAGTTTGTGATCTGGTAACCAAAAAAAAGGTAAAAAAATCCAGCTCATATACAAGCATACTCAAAATGAACCCTGGATTGTAACCCAGAGAATAAAATGCCAATACATAAAAATTAAGTTAATACCATTTTAAAAGCCTGAACTGAACAGAAACCTCATCTTTCCAATCAAATGCTCATCCACTTCATCTCTTCATTATTTACTATTCAGATCATACGATGATGTACAAGCATTAGAAGCTTCACTACAATTTCATCCTAAACACTGAATATCTGACCCTTCTCCTTAAAGGGCAACAAAGCTGACCCTGTACTAATCTTTAAAACACGTCAAAAAAGAACCGCCACTATACCTTCTTAGGGTCTTACTCATGCTGCCATCCTGTGACAAGAAACAGTAAATGCAAGACAAAAGTTTCACAGAAGAACTCCAGACCATTACCAAAATACTCCTGAAATTCCCACGTTCTTAGCTTAGAAGGAAATCTTTCATTAAAAACAGAGCTTCAAAATGCAGTGTCTTAAAGGGCTCTGTATTTTCACAGCACTAAAAATGACACTACTCATCTCTATTACAGAAAACAGCACAAAAGGAGATCTACTAGTAAATACATCGAGCTAACAAAGATTTATTATGGGTTCAGTGTGGTATATATATTGTTTTAATTCACTACAATAATGTAACAGGAAACATTTTCTTGAAACACCTTCTTGCAGTATTACCACAAAATAAAAATGCTTCCCCTGACTTTGTGAAATAAAGTACCCATAACACACAAAATGAGGTGGAACCAGGCTCTAAGCAAAAAATCATCAAGCTGAGTACTTTTGTAAGGAGAAGCATGCAAGCTGTTACTTCAAGTCAACATTTAACAGGCTGTTCTTAAGGTGTTCAAATTATCTCTAATAGTAATAAATCCTAGAAAGATATGGGTTTGTCCTGTGCTGCCAAAGTACCAAGTTCATTGTGCGAAACAAGACTTGCTAGATACACAGGTTGCCTTCGCACATTAGCAGTGATGCCAAAATGGAAGGAAAGAGACAAGTGGTATCAGAAACTCAAACTGTCTGTCAGGTTTTGTTTGTACCCTATGAAGTCATCAGAATCTTCAGTGGTTAAAAAAAGAGATCTGGGCTTAGAGGGGGAGAGGTAAGGGAGCAGAGGGGGAAAGCAGACAACATATTTTTGGGATACACCAGGACAACCTTAATGACAAGCACCCACCATGTCTTACAGAGCTGACAAGCCCTCAGAACAGATCTCTAGACAGGTAATCAGAAAATACAGAATGCCTTTGGGACCACAGAGGATGTCACCTGCCTGAGCACAGCTGGCAGCTCCATATAGAGTACAGTTCAGTATCTTAAGATGCTGCCTGGGATTTTCAGACTGGCAGGCTGCAGGCAGGCTGCTTTCCAAAGCAGTCACATAAATGGAAAAGGAACAGATCGCAGCCCATGCTGTTCTCACAGCCACTCTTATAGCTGCCTGTCATAAGGCTGTATGGACACAGTCATTGAGTCTATACCTTATCTGAGAAGAAAAATTGGCAGTCAGCCTAGGGGAGTCAGGGCAGACTGAAACAGTCTGTAGGTATTTTCACTTGTACTGAAGACAGAAATTGTCAAACTCCACAGCCACTAGCCAGAACTAAAAAAAAAAAGGCAGGGGGGGAAGGCAGCACAGATCATAAATGGAAAATGATCAGGCAACTGCAGAAATGCTGAAGAGTTTATTTTAAAAAGTTGAGACAAATTAAAAAGAGTCTGGCTTGCACATAGCACTAGTTAAGGAGAACCTCCTGAAAGATGGAATAATTTGCCAGACATTTTGCATCCTCTTCATAGGAGGAGAATGACAAGTTATCCTGAGTAATCAAAATAGATTAATAAAATGTTAGAAAATTAAATACCAGTTTGCACAAGAGTATATTTTGTGCATTCAAACACATTTAAATTTTCACATTCATAACTACCTGTTACTTATTCCTCCACCAAAGTGAAAAAGGCTCAGTGTAGAGAGCAGGGCTGAAGGGGGTTTTGTCACTAATTTGACCCCAGGTGTGAAGGTTTAAACTTAATGATGTCCAGGTGAGAGTCGGCTCACAAAGTGTGTGCTGGATTGAGAGCTGTACACCAATGATTCACTGCAGCCAGTGCAACTCAGGTTCTCAGTGTGACTTAATACCCTCTGGCACTTCTACAGTTTATCTTCTGGTATCAGCCAATTAAGTAAAAGCCAACTGTTTACAAGAGCAATACATTTTCTTTTGGAGAGCAGGGGCAGGGGGACAAAACTATGCTAAGAGAAACACACAATACCATTACAGAATATTCTCCACACCCCCCCTAAAAAATTCTAAACTTAAAGCCTCAAATTGCTAATGAAAACAAGCAACTAGAGAGGAAAGATGACAGAGAAGAAATGAAGTTTTTCCTACATAATAGGATTTTTCTTTTTTTTAATTCAGATACCTGTGCTTTGTCAGATATCAACAAGTATCACTGTGTGGATGGCCTAATTGGAGGTGGGGAGGGAAGAAGTGATTTTAACTTTTAGCAGCAACCCCCCCCCCTTAATCTCTTCAGTTGTATATTTGTACAGTATTTTATATTAATCCAATTTATCTGACACATTAGCTGGTTTTCACCTACCCAAAACAAAAAGGTTTTAAGGTTAAAAGTATTATGGATCTTTATTTATTTTGCCTGTTCCTCTTGTGGTCATTTCTCTTCAGAATACTTTGGTACTGAAAACAAACCATGGAAGAGTCCCACTGAGATAGGCATGAACAGTCCAGCTACTAATTGATGATTATAACAAACACAGGGTTCCTCTTACAGAGATGTAAGATGGTGTGAAGGTACAAGTTAAATAAAATGAAATAAATTAAATCTCATCAAAACACACCAAAACAGTAGTGACTCCATCTACAGTTTTTCAGAGGAGTAAAATTAACAAGGATCACAAAATAATCTGCAACTATGTCAACTTCAAGAGCTGAGGACAGAGTGTTTAAGGGTTTCAGCTTATCTGAAATAATTCAGAATAAGCTAACACATTACAGCTTCCCACTAGTCTGGCAATTTCACAAAATAGTCTTTCCCCACAAGGTTTGACTTCTGACCTGTAGAGAAATGTGATAACAACATGGCCTAAATCTTACTGTGCTGTCATTCCCAGTTTCAGAGCAGGAAAACTAAGGGGATGAGAAAAGAGTACCCAAGCAACGCTCCGATCTTCAGAAACACGTTTGCCTACATGGCTGACACAATGGGCAGCAACATCAAAAATTATGTTGCAAGTCATTAATAATCAACCTTTGATTAAAAGTTGAATTTGTACTGACTGAAGTTTTTATTTAAATTAAAAAAAAAAAAAAAAAAAACAACCAAAAAACACTTCCCTTTGAGTATTTGCTGTACATTCTGATTCTATAGCTTCGGGGGGGGGGGGGGGGGGGGCCGGGGGAAGACTGCAGAAGCAACCTCAGCAGACTCACTGAGGAAGAGACATGGCCATCTGCCTCCACACTTGGCTTCAATGCCAACCTTACAAGCTGAACATTCCTTTCTTTGAAAGGTCAACAAAGGATCCAGAAAATAGCTTATAAAAACAGTAAAATAAAAAAATCCTGCTCTGAGAAGGTCAGGCAACATAAAACTTTGCTTGTTACAAATCATGGTATCCAATTTCAACTACTGTCTTTTTTTTCCTCCATTTACTTCTGTGTTTCATAATGGACTATCATTAATACTTATTTAGCACAACAGAGCAAATCTTGCTTCACAATTTCTCCACATCCCAGAAAGACCAGAGTAAGGGAGATTTTATTCATGCCTGACCAAACACCACCTGCAATACAACATCTTGCTGCAGTACTAGGGTATTTTTATCCCTGCATAGGTAGCGCAATCCTTGAATGTATAATGAATACATGCGAGGGTGGGGAATCTGTACAAGGGGTTTTTTTCCTATCAGCTTTTCAGGTCCTCCAATAACATGGTTATCCAAGCTCCAAAAATATATTTTAAAAGAAAGTTTGCCCTGTAATTCTTATTTAAACTTAGAATCAAATCACAGTTCCATTATATGCTTTTTAAGGAAGAAAGAAGGTAACCAACACAGTACCATTAGTGATAAAATCCACAATCTCAGACAATAAGGTATATTAAAATGGCTCTACAGCTTTTATCCCTTCTGTTACCTAACATCTATGCTTTATACAGTTACACAATACACAGAAATTAGTGCAAGATTGTCTGAGATTTGAGGGGGTTGGTTTTGGTTTGTTACTGATGAGAGCGTGGCTCTTTAAGGATGGCATAAGGCCAGATATATACACAACAAATCTGGTGAAATCTTTTGGTCACTAGCAATGAGAGCCAGTTTAAGAGGTGCACAAGACAGGTAAATAATGATAAAAATTTAATTTTAAACATGGAATTAAAAAAAAAAAAAAAAAAGAAAGAAAGAATGGAAAAGCTACCTTTTTAGCACAGTAGTTAGCTCAAGGCCATATGATTTCCTGTAGTTGTAGAAGGAAATTTTCAATTACCTGTTTAAATTTATATGGTTGCCATTAAAGGAAAAAAAACCAAACAAACAACCAAAGACAACAGCAAAACACCAAAACAAACACCACAACAGAGGCAGTTTCCTGCCTCTTAATCTCTTTTCACTGGAATTTTTCAGTCTCCAACACATACATGCCATTTCAATAATACTATTTTGAAGCCTGCAAAAACTCTACCCCAACAATACTACACTCCAAACAACAAAATTTTAAAAAACCACTCTAAAACAAAACCCCAACATTTTTCCTACCTGTAACAAATTCCTTTATTTAGCTCTCAATAGTGTCACTACTGTATGTTCAAATACTTCAGTGTTTTAACCAAATGTGGTCACACGATGTGAGCTGCATCAAAGAGAGTAGAGCAAGAATAAAAAAAAACCAAACATCACATTGAAACTAGTGCATTGTAATTGTGGGCTTTGAAGCAAGTGGTGATAGGTGACAAGAATGTTCTGAATGAGTGTTTCTGGAGGACTGGGCTGCAATTCTCCTGGTAACAAAACTTCACAAAACTTCACAAAGCCAAGTCAAGATCAAATTTTAGATCGCACCTTCGCAACTGTTTAGCCGATGCAAAGTACCACAGAGCTTTTAAAACACCAAACTGATCTAGATTGCCTCAAAGGCTTTACCAGTAGAAACAATGTATGAAGGACAGAACCATTTGTTGAAGATCACCCAGCAGCCCTGGTGACGCATACAGCAACAGGTCACTGGAGTCCCATTTCATATTGTTAAAAAAGTTATCACTAAGAAGTTGATAGGGAGAAAAATAGAATGAGGAATAAACCCTACATTTTTTCCAGAATCTTCCTTGAATTAACACTTCTTCTATTACTCCTCCCTTCTTGCCTACCCTCCTTTGTATACTGAACAATTCTTCCAGCTTTGGAAAGCAGTAAATTAAAAGAAATATTTTCATGTTTTGCTTACATTTGCACTATTACCTTTGTCAAGAAGTATCAGTGGAGTTTTAGAGATCACAGAAGAAATATAGGGCAATGGCAAGCAAACAGATTCACTATGAACAGAGAACCATTTACACTTTTCAAACAAGCCACACTCTAAAACCAAGAAGTTCTAGAGTAAATAGAGTCAAAAAGAAGAGGCATATAAGAGGTAGAACAATACTGGTATAGCTATAGAGGTCCATTTTAGCAAGTGATAGGATAAAAGGAAACAGCTGTAAATTGCACCAGGGGAGGTTTAGGTCGGCTATTAGGAAATATTTCTTCACTGAAAGGTTTATCAAGCACTGGAATATGCTGTCCACAGAAGTGGTTGAGTCACCACCTCTGGTGGTATTTAAAAGACACGTAGACGTGGCACTCAGAGACATGGCTTCATGGTGGACTTGGTGTCATGAAGGAGATACACAGGCAGCTAACAGCCACTGATTTATTACAATTAAATCTGCTCTCTTTCCAACACAATAAAATTACAGGTTCAGATATCAGCAGGGAAAACACTGTTAAACTAATTAAACTATTAGGAGTGATGAACCAAAACATGCACACAACTCACTCGGAAAAGGAGAATCTCCCACAACTACCCCAAAAATATACATATATATATATGTGTATATATATCTCCATACTCACCAAGAGGGCATGTGAGAGGATGATGCTCCTTCTGGGCTATTCTAAGGGGGAAAGGCTACAAAGGTTGCTCCTGCAGAGCAAGAAGAAGACAGAGCTCCCCTCTCCAGCAGAACTACATTTATACCCCTGTCAGTTTGGGTGGGGTCAATTGCTCAATTAGCTGGAGGGCAGGTTCCTCCAATCAAACAAAGGAACCCTAGATCAAGGAGCACCAGAGACAAAATGCTGATAAAGATCAGCTGCTTGCAAACCTTGCCTCAAGGTCTGTAGCTCGCTGGGAGCTGTCGTGGTAGTAGTTGTAACTGCCACACTTGGTAGTGTTGGGTTAATGGTTGCACTCCATAATCTTAAAAGCCATTTTCAACCTAAGTGATTGTATGATTCTATGCACATCAAAAATGTCATAGTTCTAAAAAGATATATATTGGGGTAGTTCAAAGGGCTTAGAAGCTAGAAATTACTTTAATACCCAGATGTACATATATAAAAAGTTAAGCTCACACATAGATGTAAAACTGAAGGCTGAATTAAGAAAATATGTATTCTGAAAAAGCCAATTATCAAATAATACTGGAAATATGAAGTGAGGAAGAGGTTTGGAGGGTGGAAGAGGGCAAGGAGCAGGAAGTGAAAACATATCAGAATGGAGAAGAAATATAAATGCTTAAGGCAGGAAATATGTTGTATGTAAAGCCACTCTTATTAAAAAGTACAAGGACAGTTCCTCGTAGATAACATAATAAAGAAGAGCTAGCTGCCACAGAAGGATTGCCAGCTCCTCTGGGAGGGAATGAGCACAAAAACTGGAGAGTACAGATGTTGAAATTACTTAGTGAATTTTATTTTATTGTTCACCTACAAAAAAATGGGATTCTAATCCAGTTACTTTTATTTTTAGGCAGTTAAACAATGAACAAAAGGCATCTTTCAATTCTAACCTCCTTCTACCCACCAAGGAGAAAGAGTAAATATTGCCAAAGTCCATACACTTTTGCAGTTCAAATAAATTACAGCTTGACTTAATGTGAAGCCATCAAGGAGATTTATAATTACTCCTTTGTATTTAAACTGTAATGCTTTTTTCAGTCTAAAGAACATTGCACCCTCAAACATTCTACACCTCTTTTCTAACAGAACACAGTCTCATTACAGATAACAGTCTCATTACTGTCTATGACTATGGTGAATATAAAAGAGGCCTTCCAAGATTGCAGATCCAATCCTTTTGCAATTTATACAATAGTCAGCATTCTCAGTACTGGTTTAAAGGCTTTCAAGACAGCATACAGTCATAGTAGATACAGACATTCTCATGTAGCCTAGATAAATGTGGATTTTTAACTTATTTTCTATTTTTACTTCCAGGTACCTTAACTAGCTGCCAGTCCAGCAGTAATTCTTTTCCTCAGCTTTCTTCTTTCCATGATTTCTACTCAGCAGACATGACTTTAGCACTAGAATCAGGTATTCCTTTACAATATTTGAGCTACTTGAGACTTAAAGCAAGTACTTTCATATTAAAAGCATGCATGGTGTTACCAAAGCTGACCTTATTTCAGGCACAAGACTACTACAGAGATGTCAATCATACCCAGTAACTCCCATTTGCCTCAGTTGCTTCTGAACTGATGTGAATTCAAATATAGTAGTATTAGTTTACTCTTAAACAAGATTGAAATAATGTTAATCCTGCACACACCTTGTTCATTCCAGTTCCTAAGCCTTTGGAAATTATCCAGGCTGTATTACTCAGACTCCAAAAACATTGGGTTTTTTGGCAGCAGTGCTTCTATTTGAACACAGAATCATAGAACCAATAAGGCTGGAAAACACCTCAGAGATCATCAAGTCCAACCTATCACCCAACACCTCATGACTAACTAAACCATGGCTTCAAGTGCCATGTCCAATCCTTTTTTGAACAGCAATCTCATTGGGTAGGACAGCATGAAAAAGGCAGAGTTAGGCACAGAGGAAAGCAAGAGAAACTGCAGCAAGGTGAAAGCTGTGTAAGGGAGCACAGAATGTAGTCAGGGGGGTTGCTAGGTGGATCACAGAGCAAAGGACACCAAATGAACAGGCACCAGTTCCAACCTCTTCCAGCAGCAACCATGAGCCAGCTGGGATTGTCACCATAGACATTTCCCCAGTGCCACTGAAAATGCCCAGGCATGCTCAGGAGTCCCTTTCTCCAATCTCCAGCACTTTTTGTTCTGCCTCTACAGTAGTGACTCTCCCAGAAGGTTCACCCTCAGCATCCTCACTCCACATCCCATGCCACCATGCAGGACACCCTCCAGGCTCTCCAGGGCTGTTCCTCCATGATCACTTCCCAACCATAATCCTCAGCTGAAGGTCTGCTGGGCTTTGCTAAGCCCAGCAGAGCCACTGCAAGACAGGCCACTAACAACTCAAAGGCCACAGCATGAGGAGTAGAGGAAAACAGTTAAGAAGTTGCAGAGGCTCCTGCTTCACCGGCAGAGCCCAGGCTGCCCATGGGCTGCGAGCTTCTGGCAGTACTACTCCTGCAGGCTCTGTGCTATCTTCTGTGTTTCTTGAAAGGCTTCACAGCTCTACTCCCAGGTTGGGGGGATCTGCTCCTCCCCATAATAAGCCCCAACGATGGCTCCTGCCATGGTAGCAATTTGGGAGGTTACAGAAAACTGACCTGTTTAAGCAATTAGATCAGTCATTCATTAATACATAATAGTAACAGATATTTGATGTAGTTTATTAAAAATAATAGGTGGGAAAAAAACACCAAAACCACAAACCAAAATAACCCATAAAATGAAGAACATGATAACACAAAGAAACAGCCACTTTTCAAAGAGCAAGTTTTTCACACAAGTTGTCCTAAAATCTCCTTTTTTTAAAACTGCAGACAGTAAGCAGAATTTTCCTCATTTTTATAAAGATGGAACCAGACAAAACTGAAATGCATAAGGTTAATCAACAAGGGAGGAACAAAACCTGGGCTGTGGGGGTTTTGGAAGGCTTCTGAAGCACAAGGAGCATTATTTAAATCAAAGTAATAATTACACCAACTAGTCAACAAACATATTGATATTTCAAGCAGTAATTAAGATGTGAAAGGATCCTCTCTGCTGACTTGCAAAGTTATCCTATAATATTGAAAGCTTTGCTTTGAGTGGGTGAAGCTCAAGAAATGCAAGCCACAGTACAGTCTGCCTGGATTTTGTTGTCCTAGTCACACCAGCCAACCAGAGGTTTTCACTAGACTCTGGAGAGGAAGCTCTCTGATAAGCACAGAATTTGTGTGAAGAAGGGGAATTTTGTACTTTCCAAGACAGTATTTTTCAGGTTGTGCATTTTAGTGAAGATTCCTGAGAGGAGCTGAGTTAGCAGCTGGTTTTGTCTGACAAATTATACTCTGAATATAATTAAGAGTTTACAGATATACGGCTCCTGTATATTTATAAACTAAGATAAACAAACAGCATGCAATCAGATAAATATGGCCATATATGAATAACTATCTGAATTATTCCAGAACACAAGTGTAGGTCCCAATCCCCTATATATGGCCATTTTCTACCATCATTTTTCAGACAAAATTCCCCAGACATCTTGTAATGCTGAGGAAGATCTGCTGAACAAACATATATTTACATTAATAATATGCTTAAGGTGGACTGGACAGGATTAGTGCCAAGTTATGACTGCAGTTGGACTCTGGAATATTCCTATTTCACTGGGGCTGTACAGAAGAAAGGACTTCAGCAGAGCAAACATTAGATTTTGTTTTATTTTTTTTTAATGTTGAAGTGTTTAAATTTTAAGCACCTGGGAAGCCAAAGACAAAAGTCAGAATTACTAACACTCTATTTAACCTCAGATAGAATAGAATAGAATAAACCAGGTTGGATGCCTTCCCTCAGTTGAAATTTACACCTCTTAGCATATAATTTCCTCTCAGTTTTAGTTCTTAGTTTCATTTCAGAATCTTGGGGTACTTGTGCATTTCAAAAACAGCAAACTTGACCTTCTAACTGTGGCTTATATGATTTTAATATGAAAATAATTAATTGATTTATGAAAAATAATGACCAGAATGAAGGTATTGACTAAATTTCATATAAATTTATTCTTCAGTTGTAAAACTGCAGAGGAAGGAAAAAAAACTTCCACTTCTTTGCCTCTACACATGCCATTCCTCTTCATCTTCTACCTTCACCTCTCCCTGTTCTCCTCTGTAGCTGGTTTGGAACAGCTCCCTGATACTGACTCCTTCCTGCAATTTGTACTGTTTTAAAGATGCTGTAAACTTGCTTTCTCTGATGTGAGAGAAGATTGACTTTTCCATTTGGAGGCAATCCTATCTCCCTTTTTCCTGCCCCCTTCCACCCTCTCAACCCTCCCCAGCCTTAACATACATCCAAGGTACAACTAAGTATATTGGGGAAACAATAACCTGCTCTTTCCGATAATGCTCTCAATGTGTAAGTAGATCATAATGCATTTATTCTTCCTTTTAAAGGTTCAAATATCCTAACTGAATGACAAGACACCTTTAAGAGCACATGTATTTGCATAACCTTCCCTCATTCTTATATATTAAAGTGTTATTAAGCCATTACTCATGTCTGTGTATTTTTCTCCAGCTGACCAGATTCCCATTATTACATCTACTCAAGGCACAGAAAAAGATACATTAAATAGTAAGAAAATTTCAGAGGGAAAAAGCAAATGCTATAAACAAGTGGGAGCACAGAGAAGGACAGAGTAAGAAAGTACACACAGAATATAAATTTCTACAGTAATTGCAAAGCAGACAGAAATAATCAGCTAACCATAAAAGGATAAAGAAAACTGTTTGATTCCCCATTTAACTGCATTTGACATTTGTGAATTTGACTGTGTAACAAGTCTTATTGGTTGATTTTCACTTTGAAGAAAATCAGGAAAGGTCAGGAAAAAGTCTGAGGGATCTAGACAAAAAGAGAAAAAAAAAAGTAGTGCAGAACTGTAGTTATGTGGAAAATGATAATATGAAGTAAGTAGAAGAGGAATAATTTATAAATGGAAAAAAAAAGAAAGTATGTGAAAAATTGAAAATTACTTTCTAATATCAATATGGCATATAGCTTTGTATTCAAAGCATAGGAAGAACTAATTCTCTGCCAACAAAGGGTTGAATTTCACTTGCCAGTACAAGCCTATGTGGAGATTTATTGCCAGCGACAGATATCAAATATCAACAGTAGAAATAAGAGGATTCCTATCAATTTTGTAGTTATTCAAGACTGTTATAGGAAGCCATTTATCTATCCAGTAATGAAGAAAGTTATTTAAGAAGTGTGTTAAAATAAATGCTTTGTAGCTCTTGGAGCTGATCTATTCCATGCACTTTGCTTTACTTCCATATCCATATGCTAATGCTGTTCTTCACCACCTGATCCTCTCCATCTGCTAAACACTCTACAAAAAGTGTTGCTCCTGATCCAAACAATTTCAAAGTTTAGAAATTTAAGGGGAAAGGCAGTATTGCTAGGTTTATTTTACATGGAAAAGGCAGACAAAAATGCTTCTGCTGGGGTGACATGGGGGGGAGCCCCGACTGCAGTTTTAACTCTCAGTTCAAGGCTTCTGGCATTAAATGAAATCCTACCACCACACATGTCATATTAGTGTGACAACAGGTTAAGTTAATACCATGAATTTTGGCCATCAAAATCACATTGTTTAAGGAGACCATCAAGAAAGTGATCTGAATCTCAGTCTGCTGCTTAGATTTTAATAGGAAAATTAAATCTCAATAGGACAACAGAAATCCTCCAGTTCTTTATCATATCTTCCCCCAGTCCCCCTCAATGTTTTTCATGGCAAGTCCCAGGTGGATGTCAGAACTCATCTCTAATTTTAGCATAAAGCTTCATTGCGGTTTGTAATGATTGGTGGAAGTGTGAAGTGAGTACTCAATTTTTATTTTTTTTATATCATACCATCTACAATATCATCTTTCTTGTTGCACTTTGTTGAAAGAATGGCAGGAGATGCTGTAAAAGGCATGATGTGCGTAGGGAGTAATAAATCTGCTGGATGCAGATAGTCAATGGCTGCAAGTCATAATACAAAGCTTTACTCTTAGCCTCCTACCAGTTTTCATTATCAGTGAAAATTTCTATTAATGTAAAATGATAGCATCATGTACAAACAGCTTGGCAGTCATACATTTTGCACAGCTGCCATAAAATGATAGTCATTTAGCTTCAAGGTAAAGATGAAGTTTGAATATTTCTGCTTTTCATCTTTGAAGCTTTTTCACTGTAGAAGACAATTATCTAATTTTGTGACCAATGATGTGTTCCAAATACATCAAATTTTAATTCCCATAGTATATAGATCTTTTGTGTGTGTGCCTTGAAAATTAGCAACTGAGCTAGCTTGGCACTAAATCTTGGAAGTCTATTGAATAGCCAAACCCGCGAATATGACCTAGAGGAACAAAAGGAACACTCCATGCTGTGGCTCTGACACCAAACAGTGTTTTCACAGTGTTTTTATCTAACAGGCTAGAGATACTATGACTGCATAATTTTGATACTGATTTTTAGGAAAGCACATCAAAACCTTGTTTGTGTAGAAAAACATGAAGAAGCTCCTTGCTAGCTACTGCAGAGTAATTTGAAGTAAAGACAGACAAAGAGACATAAACGCTTCTGCCAGCTGCCAAATTATTCCTGTACAAAACTAGGGTCAAGGTCACTTGAGACTACCAACCAACTGGGAGTAAAGGGTTTGATTTTGCCCTGTGCTAGAAGGGAAATTCCTGTGTTAGTATGGCAAATTAAAAAAAAAACAAAAAACTAACAACCCACAAACAAAAGAACCCCAAAACTCTCCCACTCATGCAATCAACTTAGTGGAAATTACTCTTGGGACTTTGTAATTATGAGAACAGTTACACATCCCTATTGCGAGAACAAGAGTATCTATGGAAAAAAGCCCACCTGAATATTGAACAGCAGAGTTCAGTTTTAAGAGCACGCAATGTTGGTAAAAACTGTTTTAAAAGGATGAGTCAGAACAGAAAGTGTTGAGAACTGATGAAGCAACTAAAAGATGGTGTAAAATTATCTGTCACTGAGGCCTAGCAGAAGTCTGCAGTGACAATCATGCCTGTCAATATTTACAACGAGGTTACGGAGAAGATGAACCAAGGCTATTTATGGAAGCGCACAGTAGGAGAAGTCATAGGCAGCAGTTGTAAATTGAAATGGGAACTTAAGCAACTTTTCATCCAGAAATAGAGTCAAGCATTAGAACAAAAGAGGTTGTCATGTATCTGTCCTTGAAGGCCTGAGGATCAGACTGAAAACCCCAAGAAATTTGCACCGATTTCAGTACTGACCTTGCTTTGAGCAGGAAGTAGAGTTAAAAGGCCTTCTAAATCTTCTTACAGAATGAATGATTCTGTGATGCCAGAAACTACTGAAAAACAGAGTTCCACCACAGAAGAGAGTACGACAATTGTAAATAAGGGGAAGATAAGAGGTTTTGTCCAGAGCTAGTTTTGCTGAATCATTAATGCCAGACAAAAGCCTCAGACAGGAGTACAATTCAGTGTCATTGTATTCAGAAGAACACTAATTAGACAAGTTCTACTTGACTTGCATGTTATAGAGCAAAAGTGTTAGAATATATAACTCCTTACCCACACAAAATTCAGAAAAGCTTGTCAACTTCATATTTTGAGTATACCACAGGAAAAAGTTTCATGAGGCTATTAGAAGCTCAAAAATAACTTCCACCCTTTCCTAAAAACTCAGAGCAAAGCTTTAGTGAGCAAGCTACCTAGTAACAGCAGGATCCACACATTAAGCCCTGGGACACTGAATGAATTACACACACAAACTTCTCTACATTTTGTATTTTACGAACTAGATTAGGTCACTATGTAATTTGTTTTGTTAATGGATCTGAAAACAACTTTTCCTTCCCTGACTTGGATGTTCTAAGATCTTGTCATCTCATTTGGAGGGTAAATAGTCACAGCTATCTTTTAAAATGCTTCCTGTACTGCAAATTGATTTATGCAAAACATTTGGCATCAGTCTCAGAAGAAAAGCATTTCTCTCTGGAACATCTGCCCATTTTAAAACAGAAAGATTCAAATACAAGGTGGTTCAGAAAGAGGAGGACAGGAAGAGACAAATACAACAATAAAACAACATGCCATATTAAGGAAGGCAAAAGCAATATATGAGCGTGATAATGTTTTCTCATATTTTAGGAATTGGTTTGGTAGCCTTAATGAAATTTATTGGTTTAACTCTTTACAGTTCTTTCAGGAATCTTGAAAGACAGAATAAATGGCAAGCAAGAATCACGTGTCAGTTTTCCGATTCGGATCATTCCATGAAGCAGTAGAATACGTGGCAGGTACGTAAAGAATACACCAGGACTTTACATCGAATCAGCCAATGTGTCTGCCTTACAAGTCCTGGTGAAGCTCTATTACTTGCATGCATTGTAGCTACACAATATAAGAACGGGCTGGGACATCCTGCGTAGTTAACCCTGCCGAAGGAAGTCTTACCACATGGTTGATGGATTTCAGGTAGAATAGGTAAAGACTGCTCAGAAGTTCAATCAGCTGTATTTAATGATATTTCTCTTTCTGCACTAAAAAGCCATATTTTAATAAGATCATTTGATCGTATGCTTATCAAGGGCAGGAAAAGAGAGGCATTGTTCAGCCAACCTGGCCAACCTGTACAGCAATAATGACAGTGTTTTACAACCTGTTTCTGCTCTGAAAGTTGAAGGACTCTCCAGATGTGTCTTAAGGAGAAAAAGGCACAAAGCTTAACCGTGCATAGAGACATCAAAGAAAAAATACAATTACTTTAATTGCTTATAGTCCAAAATAAAAGATTATGTAGCTCATCTTCCTAACATAAGGCAGTTCAATGAGATATACATAATGGCAATTAACCTGTACTGAAAAACCACACTGTAAAAATCCCAGACTATTCCAATGTTTTCTCTTTTAAAAAGTTCTTTATAGTAAGAAAAACTAATTTCTGTGCTTGAAGACCAGTTCTTGTTCATCTACCATAAATGTAGAGATGACATTTATTTTTCCTCCTAGTTTTTTGCATGTAAAAAATGTTTCCATATTTCCTCTCAAATTTTTTGACTGTTACTGCTCAAGCATGGCTTAGCCCATGGCTCATTCACATTTCTCCACACTTTCTTCCTTAGTACAAAAGAAATAAACTTTGGGTTTTTTCTTCCTCCCCACCTCCCCCCACCCCAGTTAAGTTTCTCCCTCCCTCCCCCTTCCATTTTCTAGGTTATTTGAAGGCTATTGTCTCTTGCACACAACATCCCTGCCTGCATCAGACACTGAAAGGTGTTTTGGAATTCAGGACTAGTTTTCCTGCCCCATCTACGCAAAATTAGTATCTTACCTTTAAGAGTTTCTGCAGTTTAGAACATTTCTAGTCTCATAAATATGGATTTGACATATACTTTATCATGTATGATGTTCCCAGCCAATTCTCAGCTCTCTACAGAGATTAAAGATAACCACATCAGCCATATTACAAAAAAAATATATGGCAGAAATGGAGAGCAGGTAAAACATATCAGAGCAGAAGAACTTCTAAGGGTAAAATATTCCTCATCCATTCAGTTTATTCACAATAGCCAAAGATACCAGAAGCAGCAAGGACACCTGGAGCCTGTGACTTTCTCTGCTGATTACTTCTGTAAATCAGTATCTTGACACATTCATAATGGGTTATGATGGGTGGAGTTGACAGAGAAAACTGAGTGAATAGAGCAAGGAGAGAGAATAACCCTTGCTTGCAATGAGTGCAAAAGGAGTCAGGGTGAAAAGCAACACAAAACTAATTTGTGCTCTTAGCAAACAGGAGACCTTGAATATAACAAAACCTCGTGCAAGAGTTGAGTCTGAGGGCATCTATACAAGATTATAAATGTCTACCTACACAAATTAGTCTAGAAATAGAAGTAACAATTCTGCCTGTCTCTGCCTCTAAAACTCTTGCTGAAGTAATCTGCTTTCTTATAGGGTTTTGAAAGTCATCTGGATGAAAAATAAAAATGCATTTTTCTGGTATTAGGGATCTTCCAGGAAATATACTTGAATCTCGCATGCAAGAAATGAAAGGCATATCCCCATACAAAGCCTATTATGTATTTCTGTCTTCCACTCCAGCAATCATCTCTGCCTTCTCCACTGACATCTCCTTCCTGAAATTTGCCTGGCATTGGCTGCTGCTCAGGTACTCCTATTTTGAAGATACTTTAAAAAACATTCTCCTCCCCCACCCTTCACCTCGCCCTCCAACAATAGTATTGTCCAAGAACTGAATCCAGATCATTTCAAACAGATTTACACATCTAACACTAACCTCAATATAAATTCAAATCTGTTTCTCCAGTCTCAAAAAGCACCATTGATGAAACAGCCTTATTTTACCTTTGTTTAATTAAATTATTTTCTTTTAAACTTGGCTTCTACCCACTGTCACCTGTAGTCTATCTCATTAAAACAATCCAAGATGCTCTAGCTACTTCTAAAACCCTGCTAAAGACTGCATGAAGCTAACTCTCTTAGGCAGAAGTGATTTATGACAGCTTAATTCCTGTGCTCTGTATTCTACTGCCTACTATTTTATTCCCAGATTAAACTCAATGCCTTGTTTGTAACATCTGTACACTCCTATGTGAACAAGTCTGTCTCTTGACTAATCACAATCTCCTTCATGTCTTTATCATCATCCACAGAAACAGTGTAATAGTTATGAGCTGTAAGATGGACAAACCCATCTGTAAAGGAGAACTGAAGGCAGGGAACCTTCTGGAAGTACACGTCCCTAGAATTTATCAGCTCTGGAAAAGATTGAAGACCTACCCTAACTTCCTCCTACTATGATTCAATAAATACAGTAATAATTTTTTAAAAAATAAATTAAAAAAAAAAACCCACAAGTGGTTTTCCACAGACTTCCTTTGAATATATATCTTACAATTACTTTGTCACTTAATAACAAAATACTTCAGCTTTACAAACGGGCTGGTCAAAAAAGTCTGTGCAATTTTGCAGAAATATTATACATAGAAAAAGTAAAATGGAACTTCACAAGGACAACATATGAATCAAAGTATTTCATGAAGACCATTCAGTGAAGCTCCTACAGCAACCTAAAATACAGACTATCAATATATAATTTGTGTTGTACAATGTGTAACCACTTACTATTAGCAACAAAAAATTGTACCCTACAGAACAGTAACGACATTTCAAAGTGTAGAGTATTGATTAGTAGTTGCTTAAAAGTGAATCACCACTACAATGCAGCATCTATTCATGGCTCTACATACCTTCACTGTCAAGATAATTTGCATGGAGCCTGGCTCTTTTAACCTTGAAATGTAAGCATTTTCCAATACAGGATGTGAAAACAAACAATCATAAATGCATTAAGTGAGGAAATTAGCACTCATTTCCTTTCAAGATCAGATGTCTTCCAGTTGGATTGTCCACTCAATTACCATATTAAAAGACATTACTGAAAGTGTAATGCACGTATCATAAACTTACTTGAAGCCATCTCATATTTCTATTACATACTAACACTAGAACATATTTGCTTCCAATAATACAAGTAAGGGGATCATGCTGTGCTTGCAAATCCCAGAAAATACACAGAAAATACTGCAAAATATCAAGTGCTGATGGCAGAAGAGCATAAATTCACTGTGGCTTAAAGCAGGGCTTTCCTTTTAGTTAAAAAAAAATACAAACCAATGATTTCTCAGGCTGATTTAAACTACATTTTAAAAATATTACCCATACCAAGAAACTATTACTCCTGCCATAACATTCAAACAGCACCCGAGTACAATCACAGATCATTCAAGATGCAGTTCTAACATCACTTAAGGCACAAAAATAAAAATGATTAAAAAAAAAAATCCCTCACCTCTGAAGAAGGCAAAACATCATTTAAAAAAGAAGGAAAAATTCTCCTCCATTATTGAGAGACATCACACTACTCCAAAGTTTGATAGCACTGTGATATTTTTCTCTGCACATCAATACACTACCTGAACATTAGTATTGGATGCAGCAGGTTTTTCTACTTAACACATTAGTAGCATATGAATGTGCCTGATTATTTCTTCCTTGAACAACAACCAAAAAAAAAATTAAAATATCTATCCAAAAGAATTTACAGCTTTGTGTCTGCAGATAACAACATTAAATACTTCACTAAACACACTGAAAAGCTCTTTAAGTAGTTTGGCAAGAATTGAAGGGGATGGAGGTTCAAGCTCTGCAAGTTTCAAAACATCATTTGCATTAATCATCAGAATTAAAGTGATTTAAGATTCTCAGATGCACATTTCCTTTATTTTTCTAACGCTTGGCTCAGTGCTAGGAGACATATTTTACATAATCCAGACTTTCAATTACAATGAATTAACTCCATACCATTTACCTGGCTGGTGAGGGGGTTTGAGTTTGTATTTTAAGGTGTCTGGTGAGGGGTTTCATGGGATTTTTTGGGTGGGGTTTTTTTTGGGTGGGGAGAAGTTGGTTGTTACTATCTGATTGTGTTGCTGTGGGGTCCAGTTTCTTTTGGTTTTTTTGATGGGGTGAGGATTGTTTGGTTTGTTTTCTTGGTTTTTTGTTTGTTTGCTTGTTTGTTTGTTGTTGTTTTTACATCAGTTCTACAATTGCAATAATTTTTCTCCAATTTTTGATAGGAAAAAACCCAACAGTATTATTTGTGCAGTTTTGAAACTGCTCACCTGGAAAAAATTTAAATTGATACCAAAGAGAGCAATCCGTATTTGTCCTTTAAACTGCACAATTCAGTCCTACGGACCCTTCCTTCAAAGCAGCAGTTGCAGTGTCTCAAGTAGAGACAAAACAGCCTACAAAGACCAAAGCCAATATAAGGATGAATAGAAGAAAAGCAATTAATGTCAAGATAAATTCTTACAGAAGTTTAGTGCAATTAAGTCACTATTATACGACTTAAAACTAAAGATAGATGTACTGCATGAATCAGATACGCCAGCTGAATGCTAATTGGTCTAAATAATCCTCTAATATTAATTTTGCAGTGACATTTCCACAGTTGTAAGAAACTAACAAGATACAGCACAAAAATCTAGTCAGAAAGGAAAAGAAAAAAATGCAATTCTGAACCTTTTAAAATAGGAATCATATACTGACTGAAAACAACTGCTTTGAGAAAACACAATTATTTGAAAACTCCTAACAATGAAGGATTTGCTGAAAGGAGTAGGCAGATGCAGATTACAGACTGCTTGAGACCAAGGCAGTCAGTGCTTACATAACAGTGAGGACTCTGTTAGAGCACTTACATAAGAAAAACCTGAGCTAGCCTTAAACAAGCTGGTCTTCAGTAAGACCTTTTATGGCAGAATAGATAAATAAAAGTTTATTTTCAGTTAGAAGCTGTTCATATATTTGCAATGAAATAATATTGACTATTCAGGACCAAATCAAGGATTATCAAAGCTCAGAACAGTAAAATTCATTCCCCCAAATAAATCTAACAAAGCACAGACCATGCTACAATTTCAGAGAATCAGGCACTTCTTTGATATTAGAAAAGCTTTACTGTGTAACAGCAATTATTTTTAACATTAACAGAAGGCACGTCACCTGCATTTTTTGCTTCAGTTTTATTGCTACTATTATTTTGCAACAGCATGGAACTGAAAACACATTACTATCATGGCCACTGCATTGTGAAGAGAAGCACTCCCTAAAGCCTATTCCTTCAAAAGTCTATTTGTAGCATCTTAAGAGAATATCATCCCAGCACCTAACCCTTGCTTTGCATCCTATACTTACAGCTTGGCTTTGCCAGTTGGCTACACTCACATTTCTACAGTACTCACCAAACATGATCAGAGTGTTGAAATATTTATTTTTTTAAAATGTATAAAGAATCACCAAGATTCAAACAAGACAGATACAGCTTGAAAGTTTAAGGGAAAACAAACAAATGAACAAGCACACACAAAACCAAGCCAAAAACAAACAGTAAGAGAGCACCTAAGAGACAATTAGAATTCGAATCAATCCTTAGGCCCCAGCAGTATTTACTGAGTAGGTGAGGAGTATGCATGGCTCTACAGCACCAAGCAGCTTCTTCCACACCGCCAAATCTACGAGACAAATGTAAAACTTCCACAAATCAGATAACTTAGGCACAATATTGTCCTATTTTTGTCTGCATGTAGGTTGGTTTTTTTTCACCACCGAATGGTCTTCCTTCACTTTGAAAGCAAGTAGTAGAACATTTAAATGTTATGTTTTTAAGTGTTAACTTTGCTTATCATTGTTTCTGTAATATTTACTTTATTATTATCTTCTGAGCTATTTATTCACTTCATCTAAAGTCAATTTCAGGAAAAGTCATATATGCCATATACTCTTAGGAGGCATAGTAACATACTTGGATAAGATTATCAGAATGCAATAAAATAATACAACATTCCACCAAGATAAGATAAGCAGTGTTTTTGAAAAGAATAAAAATCTTCAAAAGGAAACAGAAATAATCTGACACATCTTTTTGGAACTCAGGGGAACAGCAATGATGTTCACAGTACAACAAGACTCATGAATTCTAACAACTAAATCAATATTCACAGCTATAACCTGGCAAAATTCTGCTTTACTGAGTATCTCACATAACTTCATTTGTTCTATGAAATTTTAGTATGGGTCAAATGACTCTAAATGTGTAAAGCATTTGGGCAGTAGAGACTGCCAATCATGCCTTGATTTCAAATGCATTCCTTTGAAAGTAGGACTCACTCACTCGCTAACAAAATGAATTGAGCAACCCTTACATTATTTTTTCATTTAGCAAGCCTTTATTAAACTAAATAGCACTACAAAGCAGTTAGTAATTGAGAATTCTATACTGCCCAGATACATAATTATGTGCATATTTTGTACGTTTAATGGCGCTTAGTTCATAATCAGAAAATGTGGATTCTTCCAGTAACATTAGAAGTCAAACTGGTTCTAAAAGTGGAATCCTGACTTTAAAAAGACCCTGCCACTGATCACCCAGAACTCACAGTAAATACCAAATGGATTCTTGATGCCTGTCTAGGAAGGAGGGAATGAGGAGAAAAAAGGCATTTGTATTTACAGCCCTCCTGTGTTATCGCTTCTTAATTGTCGTGGCAACTTCTCTCTCACTGGCTTTGCATGTTGAAAATGCTTGTGGACCTTGAAGTCTGGTATGTTTTTATTCACACCAAGCTTGCAGAAGAAATATATTTTATAACACAAAAAGATATATATTCAAGTCATCTGTCATGCAACCTCGCTTGCCATGATCAATAGCAAGAAATTCTAAGCCTAAAAGGATGAAGATACTTGGAATTCTAAATTAAAATTAAAAGCACTAGAGGATTCCTAAAGCTACCATAACCAAAAAGCAGGGGAAGAAGGGGGAGAGCAGGAAATAGAGGATATGACAGAGGAATAAAAATGCTCTAAATACCTGTCAAATCTGTTTTGTCTTTCCTCTTTCGATCAGTAATGGATATCATAACAAAAGCAAGAAACAAAACCAAAATAGCTTGGGATGAATATATACTGTCCACCTTCAGAAAAAGGAGCACAGATTTCTTTGTGAAATAGAAAGGATGCTAATGAAAAGGTAAACTGAATAGCTTCCAATTACCTACAATTATAACAACCAATAGGAAGAAATCTTACTACTTCAGAGGGGAAAAAAATTACATGACAGAAAGGATGATGGCAGTATCTACCATGAGGAAGGGAAGAATGATTCAGGACCTCATATTGATTCTTTGTGGATTTGAGCACAACTACAAAGCAGAGTATATTCCATATCTTTCTAGTAAATGTTGGACTATCTGTATTTGGTAAATTTAATTTTTAAGGGCTTTTTCAAAGCAAAAATGGCTGCGCATGGAACAGTTCCAAAGTTAAATAAAGGTACCTGCTTGTTATGGCCCAATAAAATTAAAACAAACAAAAAAAAAAGCCTCTTAGTAATACTTGATGAAATGCTAATCAAAACTGAAAGGTCTATCTGCTTTAAAAATTTAAGGAGTTCATACAAAAATGTGATGATCTAAGATTACATAGGGTTCAAAGAATGCGAGCTAGAAGCATAATAAATACTGAATGTCCAAATTTTCAGATTAAACTAGAAGTTTGCCCAATATATCCAAGCAAAGCCACTTAATGGCCTTGAAAGGTATCAAGAGACCTCAGGTATTTTTGTTCTTAATAGCTCTGTATTTTAGCTTAGTAAAGCTTATATTTTGCAGTCCTGGGCATACAACGCTGCAAAGAAACACTGCTAAGGAACTCATATGCCTATAGCAATCATTAAGTCAGTTGCTTTCATTTTACATGGATAGCATAAGCTTTTTTTTCAACTGCTACATGCACTGTCCATTACATCATTTCACACATATACAAGCCTTTCAAAATAAGTGCTACAAGCTCAAGGAATAATTTCCTTCATAATCAGACATAAAAATTAATGTGTTACTTGGAACTAAAAATCACATCTGAAAAACCAGTAGAAATTTAACATATGGGTTGAATGAGTGTTTCTGTAGTCAGTGAATGCCTCAATGTTTTCCATTTGCATATTCCATTTTAAGGTTCATATATTAAATGCCATAAAACCACCGCCTCAAAGTCTTTAACATGTTCTTCTTGGTCTCTCATATTTGTTTCAGCAACCTCTGTAAAAATAGTCTGCAATAGAGAACTTTACTATAGGTTGCATATTTAAAATAGAGTAGACACAGTTCCTGATGTATACCTAACACTCAAATCCACTCTCTCGTTACCCTCTGCCCCAATTATGGAGACTTACACCAATTTCTCAAGTTTTTGCGGTACTTCACTAGCTTATTACCCAGCTGTGCAGCTGAGCAAGAAGATAACCACATTCATTCCTCTTATCTGTAATGATGTAATACATCCCAGCACTGGGTTGAGATGATTGGGGGAATAATGGGATTGTAAAAACTGCAGAGATGACAAACAACAGTGCAGCCGTCTTCTCCTGATACAGTGAATTGCGTACACACGGCACAGGGTGAAAATAATACAATAAGCACTAATTCTGCTCCTTGAATGAAGTTTCATATTTTTCGTAAGAGGCAGCTGTATCTACACATAAACATCACCATCACAATGCAGCACCCAAACAAAACACCTGCAATCTAGGCTGAGACCTCAAGAAATGAAAGTGGTAGAATTTACTTTCTAATGATAACAAAGAAATCATCCAAACAGAAAAACATCAGTTTAATCAAAGACTCTCTGGATAGTGCAGTGCAATGCAAAGAGTCATCAGGGACTGGTAAGCAATATAAAAATAGATCTTGGACCAAAGCGTGTACAGCACTGCTTTTCTATTAATTTAAAAATTAAAATCTGCCTCCATTTTCTCTGTTAAAACCTTTCTTATTGTAACTGAAGAGATCCTTACCTTTTGCAGGAGCTGGGAACCTGAGTACTTGGCTGCAATAGATTTGATCTCTCCACCAAAAGCTGAGGCCCAGAGCTTTACACTGTGAAGAAAAGGGGGAAGAAAAAAAAAAAAAAAAAAGACAGGAAGAAATGTAATACACATGTCATAGCAAGCAACACAGACTCTAACAGCTTCAGCTGCATTCAAAAGGATCCTAGCAATTTTGCATTAAAGAGCTCACTAAGGAACTTAAGCACAGAAAGAGATTAGCAAAGCTGGGCAAGTATAAGCATAAACTAGATGCTGTGCTAAGGCCTCTGATATGAAGCTACCCAACCTGTACTCCTTAAATTTAAAGGATCAACTTGTACAGAAAGATGCTTTGGCACAATATAACATATAGCCATTGAAAGGAGGCAAGGAGAGAAAATGGTAAAATTATTATATGACAGGGAGTTAACAGCTTCAGCTTTGGTAAATACAAGCACTTAAGGCTCTGCGGCCACACACTCCACCAACACATGCTCCTACAATAACATTAAAGTAGTGCTGAGCGCATTAGAGGCTACCACTTTAAACACAACTGAGAGAGGAGCAAAGGTGCCTTGAACAGTCAAATACCTGCAACACAAAAAGATAACAACTTGAGCAGTGAAGTTCTTGGCCTCAAACATGGTCCTGACATCAATAACATGAAAGCACTTACACAGACAAGGGGATCTGCTGCTCCGATCCAACCACATCCACTAAGGCTGTGTTAAAAGCTGTCCAGAAGATAAAGAAAAAACCCCAAAATGCCCGAAGAAGGTTCAGATTCTCTAACATTGTGCCTCTCTGTGCCTGGAAAGATTTGGGGAAATTCAAGTAAAACTGAATTCAGCAGTAGTGGGGCTTTGCTTCTAAAGCCTCATTCCCCACCTTTACCCCCTCCACTAGAGCAATACTTGAAGAAATCACAGCTCCATCCTCATCCCTCCAAAGAATGACCCTCTCTGTGTAATGGATGGAGAGGACCAAAAAAGCAGCTCTAATGACTTGAAAACTATTGTGTCCCTGGTAACAGCAAAGCGTTTTCCAGCACTACTGCAGCCACTTGCATGTAGTTCTTTACAACTCCGCAGTCAGCAGTGTGCTGGAGTTACTTCAGTGACCCTACTGCTGCTCCAAAGTGCCCTTAGCAGCAAGAAAGCAGACTATTGATTCCAACTGGGGAAGCTGTCTTCTTGCAATTACTGCTCACTTTGCAAATGGAAAGCTGCCTAGAGTTCTCCTTTCCCTCGCCGGTAACCTCCAGCCTTCATCCCAGATCAAGTCAGCCAAGCCATTGGTTCAGTGGAGCAGGAGCAGCAGCCTTTTAACGGGATAGCGCGGAGACAGAGAGGCAGGCACAGGAGGAGCTGGACCAGAGGGAGGGTGCCTCTGTATGGCAAGAGCAGAGAAAGTCTGGAGGACCTGAACGTGTAGTTGAGCCCTTCCAGGAAGGCAAGAAGAGAGCGCTGCACGTTGCCGGGGGCTGAGCTAGGGAGGGCTCGACGGGGCTGACAGGGGCGGGGGGTGGGTGGGGGGCCGTGCACACCCACCGGAGACCCGGCCAATTCAGGCAGGGCACCGCTGCATGACAAGCATCTGTCATACAGCCCAGAGAGGCGAAGGATGGCCGGAGCTCAGCCCCGGGCGCCGGCAGACGCCCAGCATCACGACCGCGGGCAGCCGGGAGCAGAGGAGCGGTCCCTGCCGAAGGAGCATCCCTGCCAGCGGCGGGAGCGGGCTCCCGTAGCCAGCCCCGGCTTTAGGTCAGGCTCGCACATTTCAGTGAGTCATAAACAGCACGTCCTTGTGCATAGCGGCACGTTTGCTGCTTCCTCCCACGCCTGAGCGCTGCAGCGAGGCACTATCCGAGGGATCGGGACTGGCAGAGGCTCATGAATGAGAAGAAATGCAGCACAAGTAAATCAATGCGGGCTAACCGAGTCGAGCCGATGAATAAATTATTCATTTGTGCTCATGGAAGAATCCTCTTAATATAGCAAACATAGGATTACAAGCTCCTCCACGGAGAGAGCCGCGTGGGGAGCTGGAGGGATCGGTCCAGGTATTTTTGTTGTTGTTGCATTTTAAAATCTAACCTCCTTCCCTTTGCTTTTATTTTTCTCCCTCGGCTTCTTTCCCACCTTCTTCTCCACTAAATGCATAGACTTAAAATAGCAATTGAACTTTAAAGTAAATAAGTATGGCAAGACCTGGGGATGATCTGAGCATGGGCTGAGTCATCCTTGCATCATACGATATAGCTCTGCTGTCCGCGAAAGAATTCTAGTTTCTTCCCTTTGTAGTTAGAATTAACGCCTCAGAATATTCTCTCTGCCTTTGTTTACTGTTATTGTGGTGTTTAACATTCTCGGTCTTGAAGCTAGAGAGGTAGTACCTGTTTTGGGGTTTTTTCACATTAACATTTCTAGGAGCATTGAACAGCTTGCTCTACATATCAAAACCTCTATTCAGCACCTGGCTGATAAAGCGTTCTGCTTTCTCAGAAGAAACTAGAAGTTTAAAGATGGAAAGCCTACCTCAGGGAAACTGCACAGCACAGAGCAGCATGGTACACTGCGACTTTCACCACCCACTGGCCATCCCCACCAGGAACAGTAAACAGATCATATTTGACTGTACTAATACCTTCATGTGAAGGCAATAATGAAAGTTGTATTAAAGGGGGGGATTTATTTTGTGCATTAATCAACCATTGTGAAAGTCCTATTATCTGTACTGTGACTGTGGATTTTCTAAGCAGCATTTTAAATCCACAGCAGTGTCACCAGGTGTTCAGCTTACCTACAGGCAGAAAAGCAAAAATGCACATGGCTGACTAACCACAGACAGTGAATTATGTGCCCCTTTGAACATAAAACATAAACAAAGAGTCTTTTAAAAAAAACAGGAATGAAACAGTAATGGTGGACTGTCTGGTACTGTTCACTCTTTTACATGTTAAACAACATCAGGAAGCAAATTGGGACTCAGACATCATTTTTACATTAACACAGATCTTTATCAGCTTCAAGACAACACAGCTCACTCGTGACAAGTAACAGCTAGATTCATTCTTCAAACAGTTACAGGAAGCCCTAGGAACTTTTTGAAAGCACATACAATGTGCCTGTGTTCAATAGGCCTGAGACATTTAACCTCTATTAAAACCATCAATAATTACTGGCAAGAAAATGTTATAAAATCACTTGTCAAACCTTGACTTTATTTACATTTATCATACATTCCATACCATATCAGATCTACAATTTATGCACTTGGCATGTTTAACAGGACACTCACATATGTTTACATTTGTAACTGGGCATGTGGCATAGAAATACTATCGCTATTATTGCTAGCCTCAGAAAAAAAATTCACTTGACACAAATTTAAACTTGACAGTACAATCATGGCCATCTCCTTGCGTGTTAAACATTTGTATGCATTGTATCATAGGGTGCTTTCAGCATCTTTCATTAATGCACACTGATTATGTTCATGCAGTCATTCAGTTCTTCTTGCTAATTCACAAATGGAAAGCAAATCCACCCTGTAATAGTGGTTTAGCACATAAAAACTCTATGTACAGACCGCTAGAAGCAACAACCTTTTCTGTCAAGTTATTGTATCGTGGCCTGATGACTCCTGGTATGCACATCACTGCAGTCAAAACACCAAATTTAAAAGTAACATTACTATTTCTCTTACGTTGTCCTCATAAGGAGGATGCAGAAACTTTCCCAAAGAGGGCTGGCATAAAGACCAAAGAAAGTGAATATAAAAAAGCATCAGTAAGTTCTGCTAAAAGGTTCAAGGTCTGGGATACAGCAGAGTGCTTTGTTATATGGTACAGCTTGTGATGTCCTGGAGCAAAGTGAAAGGAGAGATAAGTTTCAAAGAAGCATAGTAATGAGTTTATATTTTTGGAAGCAATGTGGCATGTTTGTCATGTCCTTATTCTGTAATAGTTAACTGCTGAATCTGGAAGAATCTCTAAATTGCTGGTCCCACTAGAAAACTGTATGTCTGGATAGGTGATCACAGAAGGAAAATGTTTACACACCTAGCAAATTTACATTCTAAAAGCAAAGCACATCTCAGCAGTAAGTGCAGGTAAGCTACTTACATGTCAGTAGCCTCAGAAGCACAGCTCCTCATATGGGTGTATTAAGTTGGATCGCCCTGCCTCCAGCCCTCCATTTTTAAGGGATAAAAATGGCATCTAATCTCCTGCTGTGTCTTTGATGATCAAGTACAATGGTGTGTTTTAGTATCTCACAGAAAATGAAAGAAGCTGTTTTCCCCATGAAAGCAAAAATAAAAATTGGACATGTGAATCATCAAGTGTTGTAACAGAAAGTCACAGGTACAGCTGGAGAAAGTTGATGAATCCCCAAAGCTTTTGCAGTGGACCACATTCAGGAAAACAATGGAGAGACTGGGGAAAAAGCAGACCAAAACAAACAAATAAACAAAACCTAACCCAAAACCCAAAAACCCAGATCAAGGGCAAAGGGTAAGAAGAGATTTGACAGAAATGGAAAGTTCTGTGCATAAATACCTATAGTAACTTTACCTGACAAATTAATCCCATTATTCTTTCCTCTGTCTCCAGATATATTTACAGTTCTAAAAGGGTGCAGGAACAGGGTCACATTTGCATCATCACAGCATGCTTTGAGGTCTTCTGACACACATCAAATCCCAAATAAAAAAATAATAAAATAAAATCAATCAAGAGTCACAGAGAGAACAGAACATATGGTGCAGGGGAGAAGAGTAGGAGGAAATTATATAATTAACACAAATGTTTATTAAATTTCTTTTTTCAGATGCTTATCTACAATACATTTTAAACAGAAAGGAATAAATCCAGAAGGTTAAAGTGCCAAAAGCTTAGCTGAATATGCAAGCCATCTCCAATGACCATTCATTTTAAACAAAACAACAAGACACATGGAAGTATGTCAGTTTATCCACATTCCACACATTAGAAGATTCACATACTGGAAAAATCGACAAATACTAGCTACACCACGTGATGTGGTGTTAATACTTGCTCCGTAGTATATTCCTCATCAGTTTAAATACTGAGATTGTAATCCTCAGATGTTCCCCACAGTGCATTATTTTTGTTATTATTGTTATTGCTCAAGAGATTAAAATGTCCTTTACTCCCCTTTTGACTTCTCTGAAGTACTTCTCTTAAAAAGTGATCCTTTAAATTGGCAGTGAGAGGGGGAAAAAATGGAGGAAATAAGAGATAAAGCCACCTTACGTAATAAACAATATAATGTCCTGTACTGAAAAAGCCTTCCAGCCTTTAACAACTGTATGCATCTTTTCCCTTAGTCCTCTGCAAGTATGTTTCATATACATATTGACGATGAAAACAGGACAAGTAAAGGGATAACATAAGTCATCTCAGCTCCACAAAGCACTTTGAGATTATCAGATGAAAGGCAAAATATGAAAGCTCAGGATTTATTATTTGGAAACAACCTGGTGGTGGAAGGATTCATCAAGTAGTCTTTGCACGCTGTAAGAACACAGGCTTACTTGTTTCAAGTGAGCACTACATCTGAGAAAGAGCAAGAGAGCTCACATTGGGTCTATTCTGTAGATGCTTAACATACGTACATGTATTCTTAGAATTTTATGAAGGTCTCCTGTGTATAAATCTAAGTGGTGTGAGAATGCCTAGTTATTGACTAACCCACTTACAACAAAGACTGAGGCAAAGTAACATTACTCCATTTCACATAATGGGCACAAGCTACTGAGTTGGAGAAATAAAACTACTACTAAAAAATACTATACCGTGTCAGTATTTTGTATGCATCTTTGTAATATTATCATCTTCTTTGTGCATACTGTTCAGGTCAAATGAAACATCAATATTTCAATCCATGAGAATATTAAGAGTATATGCAGCCTATGTTGACATACACCCAAAAACATTAACATGAGAATAAATATTATCTCTAAAGATTAAGAAACAACCAACCAAGCAAACACCAGTATATACTCACAAATTATGTTGTGACTACAGTATTCTAGGTTATTCTTACATTATCTTTAGCAGACTTCAACACCAAATAAACCTCACAGTTTGCTGTAAACCCCCAAGGAATGCATGGTTAATTTAGCTTCTACAAAGCCTGTGTTCAGCTGGCTTTAGTATCTCCACAAGGAGTTAAAATGTAAAAGAGCAAAGCATTATCACGTCCCAGCCTATGAGAGCTCAGCCTGCATGGTAAGCTAGAATGCTTTAAGCTAATGATGTTTATAGCTAACCAAATCCAATTTCAGCAGTCCACTGTAGCTCTAGTCTGCTAGTGCCATTTTGCATAAGCTTCATTTATTTTGAATTTTCAATGATTAAGACAAAGTCCACATATTGTTTCTTTTGAGTGTCATGCTAGGAAATGAACTCTTCTCCAGGCAAATAAATTACCTTTTTACTCCCAAGGCCAGTGCTAGGTTGTAAATGTTAATGCTTCGAATGCATTCAAAATACTCGAAAACCAAAGACAGGACTTAAAAAATGAGAAACTGCAATTGTGAGCTCTTACATAATGGACAGAATACTATGGAAACCAAACAAGCCTAGCACTCTTTCTCTGGTGATACTAATGAAGACTAAAGGTCAAAACATTTTTAAGTGCTAATCTATTACTGTCTACACAACAGAATGAAACACCCAGTCATATCTATAATGGCTTCTGAACGCTCATCCAAATCTTGCAGCTATCTCAGAGGCACTCTAAGGGACCCTTGTTGAAGATCAAAATACAGACTGCAAAGGTTAGGAAATGCACTGGTTTTACTTGGCAGGATTAGTGATACACAAACACTGGGTAGCAAACATATGCATTTGAGGGAGGAGAAAGACTGCACGTGGCGCTGAGCAGACTCTTAAAAGAGAATTTCTTTTGTGTCAACAGATGATGTGTCATCTATTGCCCCATTGTCATTGAGGTCAAGTTTCCAACCACTCAGCTGAAAGCAACCTGCAAAACTTGGACTAATATTTAATTATTCAAAATACTGTCCTTACTGCAAAGTTGAAATTATAACTTAGCTTTTGATCCAAGAAACAGTGTTATGTCAAGTACTTATGTAAAGCCATTAGGTACTTCAGAGGCCTATACTTCTGTCACTATCCCATTAATTTCTGCCTCAGAAGTATGAGTTTTGAAGTGGAAATCAGAATTTTCTCAAGTCTTGAAGATCAGATCAAGAAACTGGTAGACTGTCCATAGTGCTGTTTATGAGATGTTACAGAAAGTGATTTTTGTATAATTCTATGGCAGCAGCAGCTAGCCTATGATTTATTTCTGGTCCACCACTTGGGCGAGTCCTGTTTATTTATCACAAACACTGGCTGATCCTGCAAATCCAAGTTATCTCAAAAGGCTTTTGGAAATAGTATATATTTTAAAGTTAAGCACATTATAGTAATGAATTCCAGTGATTTGGTGCATAAAAAGAATTCAAATATATATCAACATAATAAAAAGTCCTGAAGAATGAAGATATTAGACTGTCTTAATTATCTGATTACAACTGCCAGAGTAAGACCACCAAGAGTTATCAAACGGAAAACAGGTTTCAAAAAGACTAAAATACATTTTGGATTTTAGAATGTATTTATTTAACTTCAAAGAGAGCGTAGGTAATTCATTAATTATCGTGAGATAGCAATAGCAACCTGATAAAACCTGTTTAAGAGTTGCTGATTTATGCAAATCAAGTTTCTGTTCTTCAGCAGTTGCTGTTACTTTGGGTAAGAACCAAATTTGAGATCACATTTTCCCCCCCAGTGCAAGTGACTACTTGTTCTAGTGAACATCAGGTGAAACAGTGCTGCCTGTAAGCAGATGGAACAATCTATTATTAAGGCACTCCTATAATACTCTAAGTCAGTGGGAAAACTGGACCTGAGCATAATGAATAATTCTGTCATAGAATCATAGAATCGGTCAGGGTTGGAAGGGACCACAAGGATCATTTAGTTCCAACCCCCCTGCCATGGGCAGGGACACCTCACACTAGATCAGGCTGGCCAGAGCCTCATCCAGCCTGGTCTTAAACACCTCCAGGGATGGGGCCTCAGCTACCTCCCTGGACAACCCGTTCCAGGGCTTCACCACTCTCATGGTGAAGAACTTCCTCACGTCCAGTCATCACACAGAACAGTACCCTATCACAGGAAAAATACAAGATAGTCTCTTATTCTGAGGTTTCAACTTCTAACTAGTGTATAGTGGTCCAGTTCCCCTTTTCTTTTCATAGTAGAACAGAATAGAACAGAACAGAACAGAATAGAACAGAACAGAACAGGTTGGGAGAGACCTTCAAGATCATTGCGTCCAACCTATCATCTAACACCACCTAATCAACTAAACCATGCAATCAAGCACCTTATCAAGTCTCCTTCTGAGCACCTCCAAAGCTGGTGACTCCAGCACCTCCCCAGGCAGCCCATTCCAATGGGCAATCACTCTCTCTGTATAGAACTTCTTCCTAACCTCCAGCCTAAAAGCTTGACATTCCACACTATCAAAAGCTCAGGCTTCGCCTGCTGAGGAAAAGCAGATTTATTAGGTTGTTGTGGGTTGGGTTTTTTTTTTTTTTAAACACATGAAAACATAATTATGCTTAAAAGATGCAAAGGGAAAGGAAAATTGATACTCATTAATATACTAATAAGTGTTAGGTAAACTATTCGCCAGAGCACACATTTCTATTTTATAAGCTGTTAATCAATCACAGTGTCACTAACGTTGCAAGAGACACTCACACTGCTTTATGCTTGTTACTTTTTAATGTATCACTCCTTTTGAAACAATACAGTTAACAAGTTCAGGTCATAATATGGCCATCGTTTGTAAGTCTGTAGAAAACTTCTAAAACAAAGTACCCAAAGCACAAACCATGACCACCCATGAATGCCAGTGCACACTATGATTCTGCTTATAAACAACCAATGCTTGATAGACTACAAAAAAAGATAGAAAAAAAATAACTAAAATTCTGAGCAAAGCTGTTATTATTGGGTGTTATCCTGCCCTGTGTTGGATTATTGTTTATTTGAGTTGGGATTTTTAAGTTAACAAATGACTTCTGCTTAATCTTCAATTTGTTAATAAAATGGAGGCTAATATACAAAATTTACATAATGGATTCAAGATGACATTTGATCCAGGGCCAGTGACACCACCCCTTAATCAAAAGTAATGTTCTGTAAATAGATTCCACATGATTTACCAAGGATCTCTCAAATAAATATATTTTAAAGTTTTTGCAGTTCCCAGCCTGTCATCATAACTACGTCCATTGCCAATTTGTCCATGTCCAAGAACTCTTGAGTATTACACAACCTCAGATTGCTGCCCATAATCTGACTGTGGAAGACTGAGCCATCTAAGTCACAGCCTATGCACAGTTTTATCTAAAATTACCATAAATGCAAACTGCAGAAGCTGCTCAGTCTCCAGAACATATGAGGTGTCAGAAATTCATTGAGTCTTCCTTGTAAGATGCACTGTGTTCATGTGACACTTGCCTAGTAATCAAGTGTTAAAGCTGCAAGCTCATCAGAGCACCCATTATTGTCCCTCACCAATTGAGATCACTCACTCATCACTGCACTGCTAATTCACTTTGGCTTTCTCTCTCACCAGGGAATCTCCACCTGAGGTGTCATATCTGTTTAGAATTCCCCTTCAAGCAGCTATTCTAGGAGACTCCTTACATTGTTTCAAGCTTTAAGGCTTAAAGTCAGTTTTTTTTAGTTGCCAAAGAAATGCAATACTGTGAGCATTTTGTTGTTTAGGAAAACAATAATTATCACTGCAAGACTTCAATAGCACTACATGTTAACAGGTGTGAGGTAACTATTAGATATAGGAGGTTGTTGCACTAATGGAAATGCTTCCTATTTACATATTTTCACTTAATATATTAAACAATACACACACATCAGCACATTTATATGGCAGATACTTTAGTAATCACAGTGATGATTGTTTTTTGCTTTCTAGACTCAGAAAAGGAAAACCTATGAGAACATTAAAGAAGCACAAGGCATCCATATCGTGTACTAGTTTATATAATGGTTGAACATTACACATCATTGATAGGTCAGCAGTCTTGCTGGTGTGTTTTATCAGAATGATGCACTATGCCCTGCAAAGCTGGTGCCATTCTTTCATTTCCAGATATGTTTCCAACTACTCAGTCCTGATTCAAACACTGCACTCCTAATACAGCTTCCTCCATCCATAGTGGGCTCCCTGCATCTGAGAGGGGGAGTAATAGTTGCAATTACTAGCTCTCTTATTCTTGCACCTACCCTGCCAAGAAGTGACTAGAAAAAATACAGATGAGTGATTAGAAAAGATACAGATGAGAGAGACCTGTCTCTGCATCTATGTAAATAGACAGCACTGAGTCTAAGGGATAGAGGAGAATAAAGTTGGCAAAATGCCTTTTCTGGACTTTTTTTTTTTAGTTCAACGTGAGTTATTCACATCAATGAAATCACAACTGGAAATGATGATATTACATTTGTTACAAAACTAGTAGACCTACTCTGAACCTACTCTGTTGCTTAGCCAGACCAATAATTCCTAGGCAAAGAAAGGCAGCCATAACACACAGTTGAAGCTGCAGATATCTGAACAGGTAAGTTCTCTGAAAATCAAGTAAACAAAGCTTCTAACAGTTTCTTGAAACAGTGTTTAAAGTTATTCTGGCTATGATTAGCACATGCCCAACCCTTAAGCTGCTGATGCAAGAAGTCAGTATAATCTTATAGCAAAGCTGAAGAGCTCTTACATACTACTCTCAGTAAGATCTGACAACGCAGTTCTGTTGTCAGGGAAAGGCAGCTCTCCACAAGCAGACGCTTCCAGTAGCACTTCTTGAAGTAGCAGTTAAAACTTCAAGAAATATGTAAGAGCAGGTACATGCAGTAGTTAAAGGCAACACACATCATCTTTCTGGGCATCTTGCCTTAACTGTATTACCGACACAACCACCACTGGACATTTTTGAGAATGGCAAATGAAGCAAGTAAGGGTTTATTTAGAAAGAACCAGTGTCCCAACTGACCTTATTTAACCACAATTGGCACAATATGTGCCACTCAGCACACTGCCACCTCCATCCCAAGACTGAAATGCAGTAATACGCACACCCTTCAAGAACACAAATTGCCAGTGGGGACAAATAATAGCATCAAGGCCTGCATCATTTCATGGCTGTGTTGTTGGAAGACAGACTGGCCATTACCTAAAAGAAGCTGCGTTATCCAGCTTTTCCTTTTATTCATTTATAGACTCGGGCTGTTTTTCTAAGTCAGTTGTAGCTATTTTCCTCATTACAGAGTTTTTGTTCAATACATGAGGAACTTAGCTGTAGGAGGAAAAAAAACAAACTCCACCACTGACAAAAACTACAAAGCTTTCTATCCTGTACATGTCAATATTTCAGAGTGTTGAATTGGAAGCCTCTTAGAGTTCTCTGTATATGTATTGTATTGTGGTGAGAGTCAGACAATACAACAGGAAAATCCAAACTTGTGAAACCTTTCTTTTCACAGAGCTGACTAAACATTATTTTATTCTGCATCTTGGTGTTACCAGAGTGCAAGTGACTAAGATGCTATCCTCTAAATAGAATAATCCAACAACAACAAAACAAAAATAATCACACATTTAGTGTCCAGAAACAAAGGGCATGTTACATTATTCCAAGCAGAACAGTTCCATAAACACACTGCAACCTGAGGAATAAGTGTTTCCAGATGTTCTTTTCATTGAATTGAGGTTTTTCTGCATGCCAGCATGCAAAACGTAGGCAGAAAGCTGTGGTTAAATATGAGAAGATGCAATTTAAAATCATAGTGTTAGACAAAAATAAATAAAATCATCCCAGGTTAACAAAGACATCTTTTAAGTTCTTCAATATTTTATTCTTAATGACCCTCCACCAACAGAACACCTCTTCACTCTTTTAACTGGAATGTACTTCTATTATTTTATTGGTATATGTGTGGCTATCTCTGTACTGGCACTAACATATGCACAGAAATGGAAACACACACTTGAAATAAAACCTATCAAGGTTAGGACTTAGGAGGATGCTTCCCCTATTTGAGACATTATTCTAGTGCTACCACCAACAATTGTGTCTTCAGACCTTAATTCCTTCTCCTCTTCATCATATCCTCTTAACCCTCCTTCCTATTTCCTTCTGTTTAGAGGAGCACATTTGTCTTATTTTGAATTTCACCCCTGTTCCACCTTCTATGATCTGGATATTTGAAAAAGATTAGGGGAAGAAAAAAAAGAACAATACAGTCTTTCACACAAAATAGCCTTTTGTTTGGAAGTACTGATTCAGCTATGTTTAAAAGCATCATCTCCATTGAGTGTCTAAGATGAACCACTGAGTTACTTCAAAATAAATTGAGGAGCTTATGATGAAAGGACCCTCCCACTTCTCCCTTCAGTAGTAGATGGTTAGAATTTTGAATAGTCAGGACTGTTCTTTCCAAATCAAGTCAGACCAAGTTATAATAGGATGTTTTAAGTTTCTGACTTAGAAGCCCTCCTCCTGATGGACACTGTTATATTGCTTTTAAAAAAGAACAGTATTCTATGTAGGAGAAAAATATTCTGCAAAATGCATTACTGCTCCATAGAAGTCTCATAGTCTCTCAGTATTTACATAATGAACGGCAATTATATTTATCCAGTGAAGAATGAAACCTTTGTGTGCAGTGAAACATAGCTGTTCTGCACTAATTCATGGCCATAGTAAGTTACCTGGTGAAGTAACACATCAATCACAGGACAGCACTAAGCCTGTAATGCCATTTCCAGCTCAACAAAGAAAAACAACTGCAGAATCTGCAGTTGTGCTGGACTGTCAAGGCTCAACAAGAGGTTAAGAAGTGATGCACAGAGAGTTTGCAAGTTGCCTGTTGTGGGCAGGGAAACCCTTTCTATTGGAAGTGCTGTGAAAACAATGATCAACTGTAAAGATTATGCACCTACTGTAAATGTGCCTCCACTGGTGCAGAGCCCTCCACTCCTGGCTAAGAGGTGTCGTGCTATATAAACAGCTCCACAGGGATAGTTGGAGTGGCAATCCACCAATGCAGATACTGATGTCCTCAACCTGAACCCTGCCAGGAGAAATTCTTTGCTGACACCACAAACCTGCATATGCATTTTAAAATTTAATGAAAACTTGACAGTGAGTCTGCTCTTCTTATTCAGTTCAAAGTTCTCACGCTAAGTAAGGCTGAGTAAGCCTTTTGTTGTCATGTATGATACATTTGAAAACACATACATCTGCCAGCTAGCTGGACCTTGAATTCTGGGTTAGGAGGGATCCCATCAGTTCTTACATGCATTGTGAGATTTTGATATGAAGATTTTTATTCTACCTGGGACTTGTAATAGAGTACACTTATGAATAAAGTATCATTCACTGGGGAATACATGCAGATCAGATGCAGTTTCCTCTGTACCACATCTTTGAGTATTTATCCTCAAAAGGAAATGAGGTGACAAAACCCCTTCACTTTACTTGCCAGAATGATACTGCCCTTAAGTGCTCCAATACAACAATAATCAAGCCACTGTTAGAGTGAAAAAGCAAGAACCAAGTATTCTTAGACCTTTTGTAGCATTTCTTCATTCTGTTCTTCAGTATTAATAATGTCCAACATGGAGCAGTAATTTTCTTCTATGATTGGGTTTTAAAATGACACAATCACTGCACAGTACCTGTGTTGGTGCAGTATGTCTCCACACATATAAAGACTCTTATACCTTGTTAGAGTGAGAGTTTCCCTCCTCACATTTCCTTTAACAACTATATTCAACTGCTATTACAGCATTAAGGCACAGTCTGCTTCCAGAGAGGCATGCTGGGGAGATAGAGGAGGGGAGAAGAGGCAGTATAGAGGGTAATCACATATTCTAGTCCAAAGTGAAGTTCAAGCAGCTGTAATGAAGGACCTTTAAACTCAGAAACATCAGTGCTGTTAGTTCTATGCACATGTGTTCAGCCAAAAGTAAAACTAACATAGAAAAATATTACTACAGCAGACACCTTTCCCCTTTTGTGTGGTCTTTAGTTTCCCTTTCCATGCTCCCCAGCACAAATAAGAATCAGGGAGCTGACTCTCCTCAGCATGCAACATGTTGAGCAGGTCCTTTCCCCAGCAATGTGTCTCTCAGACACCTTATCAGCAAGGGCACGAACTCCACACACAGCTATGCTTTACCTGCCTTTTGTCTCTATGGTTCTGTATCTTCAGCTACCCCAATTTGAGAATATAAGAGATTGACTACAATATACTGAAATTACCTTAACATCCACTTGAGATTAATAGGACTGTCAGTTGACTGTACCACAGAGCCCATGATCTACTGAACTACAGCAGAAGATTTCAAATTAGTGCCATATTTCCTTTCCCCAACAGTCATAAGTTTTCAGTGAGAGTTTATCATCACAGTAAATTTCAGCATTCTGCAAGTATTGACCAGCAGTAGACATTTAGACAGCAGAAATGTAGTCAAGCAGAAAAGAGAACAACAGCTGGGAACTGGCAAGCAAAAGCAATTCTAATTTTACCTATGGCTTCAAAAATTAAAAAACCAGCAGAATCACCTTCTCAAATCCAGGATCTGCAAACACAACAGAAACCTCTTCAAGGTTCTTACAGGAACTCAAACTTACAGTTATAAAGCTGTAATTCTCTAACAATGCATAGAACTAGTACATAACAGTGAGAACAAGGACTAAGTGGCATTTTGTTGAGCTTTTGGGGTGGTTTTGTGGGCTTTTTTTTCTTTGACAAATAGAATTATATTTTCAGAATTGGGCTACAGCTGAAATGAAATTGCTGAACACTGGGAAAAGAGCTGGAACTAATTCATTACTACAGATCTAACATAACAGTTGGTAGGACAAAGCATGTGAAAAGTTATTCTTCAGACCTATGCAGGACTGCATATAAAGACTGCATAAAATGAAACTGCAGGCAGATATGTTCTCTCAGCATCAGCAGGTGGCATTAGCAGAGCATATTTAACATGTTTCTTCTTAGCTGAAGCCTTAGGCTACTTTAAAAAAAAAAAAAAACACCACAACACAACTTGGCAACTGAGTTAATTAAATTGTAACACGGCAAACAGTGATACTAGTAATAGTTACATGCCTGCAGGAGGTGAATCAAATGTGTCAGTCTCTGAGGAACCGGCCAGTAAACCTTCAGATTGAGAAAAGCCTATTACTTATTAGTGGGAAATGCAGAGAACTTTCTAGTTCTGTCAGCTGAATCCCTTCAGGAGGGAATCATTCTAGAATAAGACTGTAGAAAACACAGAGCAACCCACCAGTTAAATGTTAAATATGCCAACCAGAATGCTAGAAACTAATGGTGCCAGATCCATGCAGAGATAGTTAGGGTAAATGTATTATTGCTTAAGTAGGAGTTCACAGTATCAAAAAGGACCTGCATCTATTGAATCACATAGTCCATTTTTATTTATGAAGCCCATCTCAATATTCCCTTTCTTTATTAGTAATAAAGGCAAGGAAAGACTTAATGTCATACTAGAGGAGGTAGGTACAAGGTGGTACATATTTATTGAAAATACACTTTTAACAGGACTAAATTACTTTTCCTTTCCCCTGCCTCCCACATTTTCACAGAACTGAAATACAATTTCATCATTAAACTGTCTCCATGGTGAAGTACTAGAGAAGGCAATCCTTCATACACCACATAGAATTCCAGAAGAAATGGAAAACAAAGTACAAGACCCTATGCTACTTTTAATAATCTTGTACAGTTAAGGAAATATCTATCTTCCTAACAGCTCTAGATTTAGCTTTAAACCTTCATAGTAGAGATCTATATGTAATGCTGTATTCAACTCCACACTTCTTTGAGATAAACATCAGCTAAGTAATTTGCCTTATTGTTGCCTGCATGTTTTCCACACCACACAAATATCTGCTCTTCCTTTTGAGGAAGGCAACAAACCTATGGCCTTGCAATTGGGCATTAGTTGTTGCAGGAGATCTGGTGGAAACAGAAGCGAGGCATACCACCAGAAGCATGGTTTCATGGTAATGTGGTAAAAGCAGCACAGCAGCAACCAGCCCATGCAATTCCTACACTCTCAAGACAAGTTTTTCTAATTCCAAGTCTGTCCGTCTGGAAATACAGTGTTGAGACATCTCTGTTCTAGAATCAATACTAAAAGGTGACTTGTTGGCTTATATTTGCCAGTCAGAAATCCTTTACATGTGGCTAGCATTGCAGTTAGGCAAGCATAATGCTGCATCTTCAAATTATTGTTATCATAAAAGCTTTATTCACCAGGCAGAAGCAAATAAAGGCTTGTATGTGCAGCATAGTTATAATATAAGAGAAGGGGAATTGGGGGTGGAGCAGAGTTACTTGGAGACAATGTGGCTAGAAGGTTGGATTCATGACCAGTCAGATGAAACATAAAATGAGATTTAGTTGCAATGTATATATATGCACCTGGTGACATAATTCAACTTATTTAATTAGCCAAATATCAAAAACTTCACCCTTCCACAAGCTAAGTAGCTGTACTACCAAAATCGGATGGGGAATCTTCAGCTTTGAAGAAGCCCAGACAGGACTGAAGAGCTAAAGGGGCTAAAGCCCCTAAAGGGGCTCTCAGGGTACTTGGTATCCTCCAGCAGCAGCATTATTCATGCCAAACCAGGAACTCTGCCTTGAGACTGAGAACTTTCACACACATATTTCCGAAGAAAATGGTAGCCTGCCTATATACATTGCAGCATCCAGAAGAACGTAAGTTTGGCTGCTCCTGTTCAGGCTGTTACTGTGATCCTATAGTCTACAGCCAACAGTACAGATGGTTACTGAAGAACAGTGTCATACTTCCAAACATGAGTTACAGCTCTGAAGACAGCATGTTTCATTCAGATTTAGACTATACAGCCTCTTAGACTAATCAAATTCTGTAAAACTTGCTCAAAGGAAAATTGTTCAAGCACTGGTGACAAGCAGCACTTCTGTCACATGATCAGTGGCTTGCAGCATAATCTTCAAAAGTACTCCCTGGTAATATACACTTAAAGGATGTACTCTTATTTTATTTAGTATAGACAGAAAAATAGGCTAATTGAACAAGTCTCTTACCTGGTGACTTTAGACATTTCTACTCTGTAAAAGTAACTACTACTGGGTCTACTCTGTAACCCTCTTCCCACACTACTCTACTTTTCACAAGTTCTGTTTTCCCCTCATTGTGCTATTTGGAGATCAGGACCCTCACAACTCACACAAAGGACAGACTCTGCCTTTGCTAAAAATTTTGCCAAAAAAATGGAGAAACATCTTAGAGAGAAAGACAATTCTAAGTTATCACAGAACAATAGAAGTTTGAAAAATCCTCATTTTATATATATAAAACCTTTTTTTGCTACCATGAACATAATTGTAATTAAGAATAGCTTCCTTGAAGGCCAAATATTAAAAAAAAAAAAAACAACAAAAAACCAACAAAAACCCACCCACAATTATTATACTTCAAAGCATGCAAATTCTTTCAAGTTTTAAACATTTATTTCTCCAGTCCATTAGGTCCCTCTAGGAGTAACCGTTTCTTTACCGTGGCTTGTGGTGCTAACGACAGCACATCATAACACCACAAGTTAAGTATATTCTGAGAGACAAGCTAAGGGCTATTTTCATTCTCCTATACCACATTCAAACAAAACCCATGCACTTAATTACTCTGGATGCCTGCTGACATGTACAAATAAGATCCAGGAAAAAAAATCCTCTGTAGTAATTCACCTTTCAAAACAGATCTTGGATATATTAATAGCACCCTTTAAAGCCTTCAAGGTTGGCTAATTCTTACAACTTCCATGGTAATTTTAATGACTTCTCTCACATCCCTCAAACCTGTATCACTGTTAGAGTAGTTGTTGCCTCTCATCCATTCAAAACCATTAATAAAATTATGAGATGGGCTTCATTCTGATGGGTAATTCTGCAGAGAACAAGAAAGCCAGGTGGCAGCACAATGTCTGAATGGTTAATAAAAGTGGCGGGGTAGAATATAAACCAATGAATGGTGTAGGACCTATGAGATGGCAAGAGTAGCTCGTTTGAAGGCATCATCCCTCAAAGGATGCCCAATGTATCTGCCTGGTTACATAGATAAATATTTTGTTATTTTCTCAACAAAAGGGACTATAATTTTTTTTTTTTTTTTAATAAAAAAATTCGTTTAGTGCAGACATTGCTGAAGTCCCAAAGCTTTGTGCCCCCAGGGGTCAAGCAAGCAGCATTTTCAGGATTTTCTGTTAGGTTAGCAAGCTTGCTGCTTCAGCCCTAATCCATGCTTTTTGTTAAGTCTTCTTCTCTCCCCCCCCCCAGTGAACAATGGCCAAGTTTGCTTGGCAGGAAGTTCTGTGCAGTGTCATTGAGAACATCAATCAATGTCATCATAAAGGTCAGTCACCAAATGCCAAAGCCCAGTAATTTTCCATTTCACTGATGAGTCTTCTTTCACATTCCAAAAAGGACTTTCAACCAGAGGAAACAAAACAAAGGTCTCTGCCAAATCACAATATCAAATTACAATTTAAGTATTCTCTTAGCTATTCCTTACTGCTCTCTATGTATTTAAGGGGGGAGAGGGGGGGAAGGGGAATCAAGCAAACACACAGAGAAACAACCACCCCCCCACCCCCCCAATACTCCACCACGACGACCAAGCACCAAAGCAACAAAGTGTCACAGCAGCCATCTAACCATCTAACCAACTCAGTCTCTAAACATAACTCATTGCATCCATGAGAATCTCAAAATTGTTTCTGTACTTGATAAATCCTCAGTAGGAGAAAGTAAAAAAAGAGTTAACTAAGAAGCCTTAGGAGGTATGTCTTTATCAGCTACAGTTTGAAACACACATTACTTTATATTTAGATTACATTGCAAGTTGACACCTCTACCCTCATTTCAGAATTTCTGTTCCAATCTCTGCAAATCAAAGTTCAGAGAGTAAATGTACTCACCGAAGAAGCCCACCTGACTGTGCTCTTTCTGGTATTGGACAAAGAGGACTTGAATTGACAATCTATCTGAATTTTCCAGGAAATAAAGGAAATCTAGATTTCACTGTTAAACTGAATTGTAAATGAGGGTACATTCTGTAAAGTTCATACACTCCTCCTTCCTGAAGAAACAATAATGCAAATAGCTTCACAGAAAGAAGGCTTCAGGAAAGAGATGACAATGGAACAAAACAGTCTGAGGTTTTAATGTATGTACTCCTATCATGACCAAAACAATAACCTACTTGGTCAAAGAAGGCACATGTAGCCTAGGCAGATAACATACAAAAGGAGCAAGAGCTGTTGATGATGGTACCAATGGTAAAAGTAAAATCAGAAATTGCTTTTGGGAGTGTTTATGTCCAAATAATACCATGAAGAAGGACACCTTTGGCCATTTCAATGAACAGGAGGTTTGTGGTTATATTGCATTGTTTGAAAGTAAACCATCCTGCAAGTCTTGTAAAATATTTACAGCATTTATAGAAAACAGAACCAAACAACAAAAAAACAAACATGCACACACAAAAAAACCCCCCAAACAAACCCAAACACAAAAAACCAACCCTAAAATCAACCAAAAAAACCCAAACAAAAAAAAAACCAAACACAGACACACATAAAGAAACAAAAAAAGTCCAGATAATCTTTGTACCTGCATGAATGTACCATGACAATTCTAGTGATATATTCAGGGTGTTTAAAGCATTTCCAGACCAGAGTCTGAAATGTTGTTCAAGCACCTAAACATAGTTAGGCATCTGCCAGAATTTTCAAAGGCATCTAACACTTCAGATGCCTTACTTGGTGAAAACTGGCTACAACTCTTTTCACTCCAAAACAGCAGCCAGCTTTTCCCACCCACCAGAGTAATAACTCTTGCTCAATTAATTTTAAATGTCATGCAAAAACAATAGCATTCCATAAAGTCAATATCTATTCCTAAAACAATACAAACCATTTCCATTAATACCAATACATGTTCAAAACACATCTGAATAGCACAAGACCCAAACTGTACTAGCCAACACTAACAGACATGCATGTCCTATGCATCCTGTATCCACATAACACAGAAAAATACATTTATTCAAACTTAAGTCTTTCAGACAAATGACTGACTTCGGGTGAGATGTTTCCAGAGCAGATAATGACAGAACTATTAGCTAACTTTACACCTCACAGTGAGTCTAATTTGTATATTAACAGGGCCTACCCTCTGACCAAGTGCTGAAGATTTGGTTCTTGATTTTACACTCCAATTTTGATTGAAAGTTTTACCAGTTATGGAATTGGTTTCAGTTAAAAGTTAACTATTGTTTTGTTTGGGTTGTCTTTTTTTTTTTTTTTTTATTATTATCATAATCAAAGAAGCATTTATTTTACAAACTCTGTTATTTTACTTTTCTTAATCAATGCTTTATTTTTCGTCAAGAGAACACATCTTCACTACTGAGCCCCCTAGGATATTCTTTTGTTTCCTACCACACCGTATTTACTAGAAATGCCCCCCAAGTATAAGACTTATTCTACATATTCCCACTGTACCCTTTTTTAGTCTGTTTTCCATATCAGCTGCCACTGATCACTATCAGATGAAGGTAGTGGAGCAGAAGAACCACTGCTATGGTCAGAGATGAGAGTTTCTAGGTCAGCATTTTCACTAAAGGGAGTAAGTCAAATGAGATCTAAATACAAGACAGCAGCTGTTTACACATTACAACAATCTGTACAGAAGTAGTGCATCCAACTTCATTATTTATTACAGCCATACAATAAAGATGACAAGAATGCAATCGTGCCTAGAGTTGACTAAATGTTAAAAATAATTTTGCATTGCTTTTTCTTTGGAACCTTTAAAAGCATTCACTTTTTTCTCCTTTTCTATCCTCTTTATGAAAGACTAAAAGAAGGTTAGAAAAATGAAGTCTCGAAATAGAAAAAGCAGACCTTGAATGCTCTAGTATTACCTGGAAAATGGAGCGTTGTATTCTGCTACAGAAGACAGCAACTTCAAATTTGAAAGGTCAGCTGCAAAGCTTGGCTTCAAAAGCAACTCAACAATCACAACATGAGAGAACAGAAATAACTCTTCCTGGGCCAGAGAACAAGTACAAAATCCTGGAGATGATTGTTTTCAGGCAAAACTGATGACAGAGTCAAATATTTCTTGATGCAGTCCTGCCCATCTTTAGTGAGACAACATAAAGTCTCATTTCCCTGAAGGCTGCAAGCACTAAGCAAGAGGAAGCAGTTTCACTGCTCATTGCCCATGCTTCTTTCCCAACAGTTCTGTGCATTTCTGCACTCTGCCCCAACTCCTCTCCCCTCTCCCTTGACAATTGCAGGCTTCTAATGCCACTCATCACAGATGGATTCCTCTAACAACCAATACACACTGCTGTTCCTGCTATACCCTGTCCTTCTGCAACATCCTCAATTGCTTTTATGCACATCCTTGAATGACAAGTAGAGGATCTAAAACATCCAGTCTGAGATGTTTGAATCCAGAGTCTTCCCCCTCACCAGTTGTTAGGCAGCTTTTTCCTTTGATGAAAATAATGGACTGTATGTCTGTTAGGTTGATTCTTTTTCCTCCCCAATGAAAGCTACACATAAGAGATTCCCAGCATATGTAGGCTACTGGGAATAAACCTTGCAGAGTTGACAGTCCTTATTCTTTGTAGAGGAACATTGAATCCATAACCACTCCCCTAGTAACTGTTGGTTAGATAACTATTACTGAGTCATTAACATTCCACCACCAAAGAAAACCAAAACAAACCCACCAAAAAACCCACAACCACAAAACAAACCAAAAAAAACCCCTGTAGCCCTGTTGTGGCTGAAAATTCTTGTGTACAGAGTCTGCTGGAGCAAATCAGCATCTTCAGTGGTACTTGCAGACAGCATAACACTACGCTGCAAAGCCACACATCTCCTCCTCCCTCCTTTTCATGTTTTTTCATTTGATGGAAGGATCAAAGCATCAAGTAATTTTTTCATCCCAACTAAATCAGGCAATTGAACTCTTTGAAGTGATTATTTTTTCTTTCTTATTTTTCTCCCCTTCATTAGGGAGAATCTCTCCAAAACCAGTCTGACATTCTGAAGTCTCATAATGCTAATTCTACAACAGGTGTGACATCTCTGGAAGCAATGCTCTGATGGTTTATTTATAGGCTTTACTCTTTCTTTCTACTTATGAAGAGACCTTGACTATGTTTTCATATGTCCAACATATTTAGAAACTCTAAAGGCAGCATCCATTCATCAAAAACATGAAAACTAGAGACAAGAGTTCAAATAAATTCAAAAACCCATTGGTGGCTACAGCTTAAGGCTGTCATAGAAAGAAATATATAAAAATACCTCCATTAATGATTGCCTCACAAGCACTGCAAAGTTGAAAGCCTGTTACTAAGGTTCTTTTCTCTAATGGGAATTCATGCTACTGTGTAAAAGGAGGTGAATAAAGATGTGGGAAAAAAAAACCACATTCAAAATGGTTTAATTTCAGAAATCAAGAAGCATTGCACTTTGTTCAGCAACACAAAAGGAAAGACACTGTAATTTTTTGTTGACCTCTGATCACACAGAGAAAGCAGAAATCACCCAAAGCAGCAAAAGCCAAAAATTCAGTAGTCACTAACAGCCTGTACTGTTAGAAAAAGGTTTAAGAGCCACTGTACTCTTAAATCGTGTTTGTCACTGAAGATTTTTAAACCTATTTAAACAAAGAATATAAACAAAGAATAATGAACATTTAAGCAAAGACTATTGAGAAGAGAGATGAATAAAAATCACTACTTTCCATTTGTAATTGGGCCAGATTTTGAAACTTCTTCTTAATTTTACAATAGGTTTACTAAAATAAAAAGCTACTAGAGGACACTAAATTCGCACACAGTGCATGCTGACCAGGTGATGTGGTCATAACACTCAAGAGAAAATAAAATGAATTTTTAAAAAATAGGAAAAAAAAATAAAAATAAAAGATTAGCAAAGGCACAGGCAAGCAGCAGTAGCTACAGCTCTTCACTCCTAAAGAACATTTGAAACACGTGCTTGTAGTTGCTACAGAGAAACAACTGAATAGCTTTCATTTCTCCATCTACATGGTGGCTTAGTGCCCCTTTCTAGATCAAGGGGAGTTGGGTGACATCTATCCTGAATTGTCTCCAACAGCTGATACCATTGAAGAAACACCTGAAGAACCACTCATTTTACAACATCAAAACACACAGCTTCTGTAATCATTCAAAAGGACATTGGAACTATTGAGTGAGTATATGAGGGGTTTCGTTAGAAACTTCAATAAAAGAGGCAACCTGATTTACTTCAATAGCACTAATTTATTTTCATACAAGTACTTAGGGTGGGACAAGCCTTTAAAATATCAGGACTCCTTTACTCACCAACTTGTAGACCTGAAAACTGCACAAAAATTAGCAATATAGATTTTAAGAGCAAGGAACTGAAAATCTGGGAGTTCAAGAAATACAACTAGTGCTGCTCCCTCCAAACATGAGCCTACCCTTGATTTACTCCCATTTTCACTTATTCACATCTTCAAAAAGACTCTTGCAGTGGAATTTACTTTACTTACTTTAGCCCCAGTATTACAGAGCAGTTACCTTTGAGTTCAGATTAAAGAGAGCCTTTACAAAAATTACCATGTATGATCATTTCTGTACTGTACTTGTTTTGAAAAGAGGAGACAGCAAAATTCAGACTCATTGCATCTGAGAAGAACCTCTGCAGAGTACAGGACAAAAGCAGGAATAAAAGGAAGTAGAAACTGCTATTGGAAGAGAAAAACAAGGCAAGTATCCAATTCCCTTGGCTTAATTTTCTGTGTAAGTAATGGACAAAATACATCACTTCAGTAATCTTGGCCCCATGGTTCTTATAGCACGCTTGGTTACTTTAGATTTCTTTTTAGATTGCCTCCAACAAGATGCAGGAATTTAAAAGCAGTTCTTCACTATCAATGTTTTTCCTCTTTCTCTTTCCTCAGGGCAGGTACAGGGTACTGTGACCCAGGACTTCCAGTTCAGAAAGACTGAGGCTAATGGCAGATCTATTTCACGCAAACAGTTAACTCAGCTGCATAAGGGAGGTCAGAAAGTCCCAGCTCTTGTTTTAATATTGCCTGAACACTTCAGATAGACATCATTAACGCATTTAAAGATGTAATCCAGTTTCCCTTAAAGCTCTGCTGTATACCTCAAATGAACTGGCAAAGCTTGGAACAGCACTTATTCCAGTCAAAGAACAAACAGCTATTTACAGAACAAGTGTTCCATTAAAAAAAAAAAAAAAAATATGTAGAATGTAGACTATATGTAGAATAGAACGGCTTGGGTTGAAAGGGACCTGCAAAGGTCATCTAGTCCAAACCCTCTGCAGTCAGCAGGGACATCCTCCATTAGATCATATTGCCCAGAGTCTTGTCAAACCTGACCTTGATTATCTCCAGGAATGGGGCCCCAACTACCTCCCTGGACAACCTGTTCCAGTGTTCTACTACCCTCATGGTAAAGAACTTCCTACTCAAGTCCAACCTAAATCTACTCTTCTGTGATTTAAAATCATTACCTCTCTTCCAATCACCACAGACCTTTGCAAACAGTCCCTTTCTAGCCTTCTTGTAGGACCCATTCAGGTACTGGAAGGCTGCTACTAGGTCTCCCCCAGAGTCTTTCTCTTCTCTAGGCTGAACAACCCCAGCTGCCTCAGCCTGTTCTTGTAGAGATGTGTTCCAGCCCCTGAATCACCTTTGTGGACCATCGCTGGATCCACTCCATCAGCTCCATGTCTGTCTTGTGTTGAGGGCACCAGAGCTGGACTCGGTACTTCAGGTGAAGTCTCACCAGAGTTAAGTGTCAGAATCCCCCCTCTTGATTGGCAGGCCATGCTGCTTTTGATGCTGTCCAGGACATGATTGGCCTTGTGGGCTGCAATTGCACATGATTGTCTTGTGTCTAGCTTCTCACTCATCAGAATTCCCAAGTCCTTTTCCTCAGGGCTGCTTTCTATAACCTCATCTGGAACATTTGTAGATAACCTTTGCTCTGTTGTCATTTTTTGTGAGTTATGGCAAGACAAGGACATGAAAATATAAGCAAGTCTCAGAAGTAAAACATGAGCAAGTGATAGCTCCAGAATCTGTTAGTCAAGAAATGGGTATCTTGTATCCAAAAAAAAAAAAAAAGCCAAACATAAGATGTGCATGATGCTACTGAAATAAAACACCTGGAGAGACACGGTGCAGAATCAGTATTTTCTTACCTCCAGTCACTTAAACACAAGTTGCACTGTTTAACAGCATGAAAAGCAAAACATACCAAAAAAAAACCCCACCAAAACCAAAACACTCAGACAAACAAAAAGTTGTCTGAAAGGACATTCCATCATTTCTTTCTCTTTGTAATTTTGACCAACACAAGTTGAGAATAGAAGAGACTAGAGAACAGACTAGAGAAGAGACTAGAATAGACCTTCGAGATACTGACAAGTAACACATGGAACCACAGAACATAATACAAACAAATCAGAATCATTGCTCAGAACGACAGTAAGAGTTTTATCATTTGGCTGCAAAAGTTCTAGCAGTATTAATACATTAATATCAACGAAACTAAAAAATGTCTGGGTACTGCAAGGACCTGGCAACAGGACCTGACAATTGTATAATGAGTATTTCACCAGAATGTAAAAATATGGCTTCATTGTGGTAATACCAAAACAGAGACAAGCTATTACTCTTGTGTCAAATAAACAATCTACTTCACATGATACTTATGAACTAAAACTACCTCATGTCTAGCTGTGCTGCTCAGGATTTGTTCTGTTTGTCACAGATGAATGATTGACAGAGCTAATTTCATCAGCAACTCAAAAATTATTAACAAAATGAGATAATTTTATTCACAGAATTCTAACAAGCCAAGAGTTCTCTTAAGTACCGTAGGGTAAAGATGTCTACCCACCAGCAAAGCATGTGGATGTGTGCATCTCCCAGGCTACTAGCACTGCAGAGGACTTTAGGTTTAATTTTTCAAAATGCATGTATATAAAACTGAAGCTATGTGCAAAGTCCCCAACACGTTAATTATGGTATGAAAAAAACAACCACCTGTGCTACCTAGGCAAACTGATAATGGCGTTTGCCAAACTAACCCATCATTTTCCACTCACTCCCAGTTACAGCTTAGCTTTTGAGTGACAATAAAGGAGTGTATTGTAACCTTTTAAAAATACTTTCTTTTAAAAGAAAATTGCAGCCCATGCCACTTCTTTTTTTTTTTCTTTCTTTCTTTATTTTTTTTCCTGAAAGTGCAAGAGGGGAAAAAAAATTCAGCTCTGGTTAGCATTGCTCCATAGACTCTCATTCATGTATTAAAAGAGGAGAAAGACTGAAGTGTGTTTTATAGGTAGCAGAAATGGGAAGCAATGGAATTAAACTAGCGAGTCACTTCTGCACCTGGGGCTGCATTATCCTTGTCTACAATATGTGATGTCTCATGAACAGGCTGCTAATGGTTCCACCACTACAGGGCTTGCTGTGTTATTTTAAAATATAAAGGTTCAGCCTCTCAAGTTACAACTCATTATTGATAACTCGTTTGCTTTTCAAACAAACAAAAAATTCCTTCAAGAGCTCACCATACTTTCAGCATACACACACACACTAAACACTCATCTGGCCCTGAAGCAGGACAGAAATATCTTACTACTTCATCATTGAAAAGCCAGCGATAGCTGTGGTTTATGCTTCTAGAATCACAAACAGTGGAGATCATGCTTACAAAAAGGGAACTTGATAAATCCATTATAACCATCAAATAAAATCCATAGGTTTGAAGCAAATTATTAAATCTAATTCTTGGAATGGCTGGTTATACTCCAGATGGGCTTTTACCTGCTCTTTTATATATGTACAATGTCACAGTTGATTTCAGGCTAAGTATTCAAACTTCCCTCTGTCATAGAATATCTATAAAAGAGGAGATGATATTTCAAAAAAAACATGAAAGCTCTGAGGGGTGATGAGTACTATACATGCATCTGGAGCCCCTATAGATAAGCAGCATATTTGTGCTTCACCAATGACTGCAAAAAATTGGTTTTCCTCATTAAATTCAATTGTTTTATAGCTTATGCTCTTCAATCGTAACCAAGCACAGAATTCTGATGTAATAAAAATATATCAATGAATTAACAGATAAGCCAGGAAAATCTGAGCAGAGGCTACTGGGGACATGCTTGTGCACTTATTTTTAAATGAAGATTGCAATCACTGTTTAAGTTTATGCATGTTTTAGCACCACTGAAAGGCTTCTTTAAACCAATCTTATTTTTAAAGGAGTCTTTAATTTCTATGAAATGAAGTTTCATCAAGACATATTCATTTAAACTATTTGCAATCATTTTGTCTCTACAGTTTGCATAGAAATAATTTTTTTTTAAAAAAGGTAAATCACAAAGAAAACAAAATGATATTTCACAAGAAAAGAAAGCAGCCAAATGAGAAGTACATGTATTAAAAGGAGAGGTAAGCAGATACGGAAGCACATTAACTATGAGGTTTGTTAATAGTGTTGGTTTCTAGGTCACATGGAAGTCAGCTTTTCCTCACTCTGTAGAGCAGGAGGTAGTTTCTGATTCCCAAAACCTGCACACGACCCTTCAAGGACCTTCTACACAGGCATACAGAGTGTTGCTGTTGCCCCAGAAATAATGTCTCACTATTAATGTTATATCAGCTGCTATCAAAGCCAGTAAATCATGACAAAACAATTGCAGTAAGTTACCTCCTGCTGCCATTATTACTCTTCATGTAGAGAATAGCTACATCATAGTGTCCCAGGTAGCAAAATATTAATTTTTTACCCTAGCTACAGTTGAGGAAGGAAGCCTACAGGCATGAAACAGAGAATCTGACTGAAATGATATCAAAGCAAATCCTCAAGTTGTATACATCAAATAGTTTGGGGTTTGGTTTTTTTTTTGCTTCTATAAGTTCTTCATTTAGCAGCTTCCTTCTCAGTTTTAGCCAGAACTGGAAGCAAGTAAGTGGACTAGATGACCTTTAAATGTCCTTTCTAACACAAACTATATGTTAAATACATACTAGAGTTTCACTGGTAGTTTCACCTTACCATATCCTAGACTAAAGCTTCTTACTTTTACTATCACAGAGGCTTCTTATTTTTACCATCACAGAGGTTTATAAGCACTTGTACATACTGGCCATGAAGAAAAGTTCATGTATCTGAGAAGCCTTAAAGATGATTTTTCATCTTACTAATTGTTGAACAGAACTGGACAGTTTCTTTAGTGAATTTAAAGCACTCATACTTTCATTCCTATTCTTACAATTCAGTGCATGGACCAGCGAAGACTATCCCATACATCACTGTCCTGGCAGAGGTGTCTGCCCATGGCATTTCCATTGTTGATTTGCAAACAGTGACATATGCTGGCATATACTCCTAAAGTTATTTTCATAATTTAAGAAATCCTACTTTTCCTATTTGCCTCCTCTCTCAGCACCCCTGTAATTTCATTTAACAGCAAATAAAGCAATGACAATGGAAGGGCTAGGGGGAAACAAGACAAAACCACCATCACATTTAAAAAAATAAAACCAAAATAAGAAGAGAGTGATAAAATGCATACGTATGCAGGTTATCTGACATGCTAAAAGTGGATGTGTGTAAACTCAGTCACCACCAGCATCATCTACCCACAGATTTTTATTTTAAGATTTCATAAGATATACAGAGCATAAGCATGCCTGCAAACTCACTGTTGTTGGCTTGATGGCCAGTCTCAAGTTCTGCAGCTGTCAGCTGCAGCAATCTAACAGAGTCAGAGTCTGCAGCAAGCAGATTGTAATTTGGTCCCCAAGAGAACTGGGCAAGGGATGCCAAAGGTAAGTCATATTTATCTAAAGACTGGAGTGAAAAGGCATAAGCAAGGTGTTATTACAACTTCTTTGCTTTCAAATCCTTTTCCTTGCTCAGACTACATTGATCAAGTAAGTGAATCACAGCTTTATTTTGAAGAAACTTTAACTTTTATTTAACTTCATATTTTTTGTTTTGATTTAGGGTTTGTTGTCATTGTTGTTGTTGGGGGTTTGTTTGTTTAAGGTGTCAAGGTCACTAGACCACCTGATCACAAGAAAATACACTATTAGATGAGACAGGATGATTCAGCAGTACACTGAGTTGGAGAATAATAACTGAACATAACAATAATGCAGCAAACCAAGCTGAAATACTCCCTCAGTAGGACCCAAACAAGAACAGATCTTTTTTGGGAGGAGACATAACTAGTTGGGGGGAGATGAGGAGAGGGAAGCTGCTGCCTGCACCACCTAAGCTGAAAGACTTGTGATGACTTGAAATTAACATTATATTACTGAAATTTTCTAGCACTTGGAATTCAGATATGCCTGTGTCAGACCATAAACATTACAAAAGTGAGTGGAACACTCTTATCTCCAAAGTGACACAAGGGAGATTACTGTAAACAAAAGAAGTCTAACTTCAGTTCTTAAATCTTAACCATTATGCATTCCAACAAACCACTGAGCAAGTAATTACTACTAATTGCAAGATAAGCTTATCATATCAGAATTCCAAGGGAGTAACTAAATAACCACCTGGGAGAGGACTTAAAATTTCAGAGGAAACATACCATATGATAGCTCTGGAAAGGAAGAACAAAAAGGTCTCATGTGTCATTTTAGAGACTTGAAGGTCATTAACTGGTAAGTCAGGGAATAAGCACTTCTATGATTCAGCAGGAAAGTTATCGGCAAGAGAGGAAGGACAATCCCTAAGGGATTCTGATCTAAGCCATACAGCTTTTGAAGGGTTATGAAGATTGTAACAAAGAAGTTCATGCAGGTTCATTATGGTCTAGATCTGTCATTTTCCCAGGCAACCAGCACCAGAACAAGGGGACACAGTCTCAAGCTGTGCCAGGGGAGGTTTAGACTCGAGGTGAGGAGAAAGTTCTTCACTGAGCGAGTCATTCGTCATTGGAATGGGCTGCCCAGGGAGGTGGTGGAGTCGCCGTCCCTGGAGGTGTTCAAGGGGAGATTGGACGTGGCACTTGGTGCCATGGTCTAGTTGTGAGGTCTGTTGGAACAGGTTGGACTTGATGATCCTTGGGGTCTCTTCCAACCTTAGTTACTGTGATACTGATACTGTGATTTTAGCTGTTTTCAATTAGACTCCCCATATGGCAAATACAAGTTTACTGACAGTTCCTACTTATCTCTCAGTTACCTTTCAATCGCCCTTTCAAAGTAGCCTTTGTGGCACAAGACATAAGAAGAAACTAAGCAACTAGGACCAGTTCCCATGCAGTGCCAATTGAAAAAGATGTGTGATGTAGATGGGAAATCTATAATGGTTAATAAACTATGTAAAAGGGAGAAGGGCTGTATTGTCAGCCTTCATGCTCTTTTAACCTTTGAGAAAGTCTGATGTGAAGCATATGTCCACAGATAAAAATATTGAGCCACTGAGTGCAACACAGAAACATCCAGACAGGCACAACATGCTCAGCTCATGGAACAACTGCTAATGTGTTTGACATAAAAACAATACTAGCTGCAAATGAGCTCACTGAAAACAATTAATTGCTGACACCATCACCTTTCAAAGGTACTCAGGCTTCCATCATTCTGCTCTTTGTTTCTGGCTCTTCTTGTGGTGTTTGTCTTTTCTAAATGCATTCAAGCCTTTAATTCTGATTTGGTGTTTCACTTCATGGTTTCTGTATGTGCTTGCAAGACAGAGGCAAGATACAAAATTAATATAAGCCTACAAGATCCAGAAAAGGAAATTACTATTTAATGCAAAGAAATAATAGTGCTCATTATTATACATCAGATAGTCTTAGAAATCTCCCTCTCCCCCATGGTTATAGCTAATGGCAACATTTTAGAATGGGAAGGAACTACAAACATGCTGGTTTAATAGTACTTTAGTGATCCCAGATCAACTCCACTCAACACAGTTGGGTGTATTTTTCCTAAACGCCTTTACTACATATTGGAACAAGCATTCACAGGATTATTTATGATGTGACCAGAATAGAAATCACTAAAGCATTCATCTCTAGTGCTGTTTGAATGTGTACTAGATTTCCTGCTAAATTCCTTAAGGCAAAAAGAAAAGATGCACAGATGGGAACTCTCTCTGTACAAACTGATGCATTAGGAAAGAAAAATCTGATTAAATCACAGTCTTACCCACTTCATAAAACACAAGAACTTATAGTAACAGTGGTTGTAATTTGAACCTATCCTTGGAATATACTTGTGAAAATATTCTGATATTCAGGTGCTTTGATATAAACACTGATAAAAGTTTTGATCAAGGCAGAGACAGACACTCCGAGATGAGCAAGGGATTGATGTGAGCGAGCCAGGTGAAAGGCATGCATGTGCTATATTAGGTCACTCTCAGATTCTTACACAAGCTTAGGTAGTGCTTGCTTCCTTGGGAGATAACACAAACTGTAGTGTTAGTGGCCTACACCTACCAAATGTCATTAGAGAGAATGTAAAAAGAGAGCTTAAGAGTGAATACAAATGGAAGCTTCTTGGTAAAAAGCCTGCATTTAAATGCATGAATACCTGTAACAGAATTCATCAAAGTGCTGCATCAGCATGTTTCAGGTTCAGTCCAAAACATTTGAAATCATTTGAAAGTAATAGCCATTGGAGCTAATCATGCAAAACCAGCTGGGAAACTGAGAACAATTATTGACAAGGTTCCTTTTTATCAAGTCCTTCTCAGCCTTAGTTCCAGCCTTAAAAAGCCATTACTAGGATCTATAGCTGTTCTTTGTGATGTGCTTTTTCCCACTGATTTATCATCTTCTATTTCACAGTAAAACCTTGACTATAGGACTTCAGATTTGCACACAGCTTCACTAAAGTATTTTAGAAATACTTCAAGTAGCATTAAATCAAGGCATTTGACCTTGGCAAATCATTTCATTATAGTTTTGTTAGATGTCTCAGAAAGATTGCCCACCTTCCTTACTGTTAATTTCTCAATATAGCACATCTCTAATTTTAGATTTACAGAGCTATTGAACTTCCTCTGAAAACAAAGTACCTGAATTTGTTCCAACACCCAGTCTCTCTTTCCCTTCCCCTTCTCCTCTGTCCCTGAGCATTTTGACTAACATAAGAAAGGTATTCCACTTTCAAATTGACCTTGTTCTATTTCATTTAAAATGGTCAGGTTTTATCAGTGTCATTCGTTGCTTAGCAGCAGCCAAAAACATTTCCAACACTCATAAGAAAGGAGAAAAAAAAAAAGCAATGAAAAGAACATAGGAAACAGTTCCATTGATGGTTTAGGTTTGAACAAAACGGTAAATTAGTTTTTAACCTGTGCAGGACTAAGCTATTTGAAGAGAACTAGACAGAAGTCTCCATTTTAAACAGAAGAATTCATTTCAGCTCAAAAGGACCATCTAAATTTTCCTCAATAATAAAATACTTTAACTTTGCCTAGGTCTTTGAATCCCATCTTACTTGAGTCTAATCACGGTTTTCAAAGGAACTGATACTACTGCTTAAAACATGAGCTTGGATCTGTAACTCCAATTTGCGAAATTATTGGATGGCAGGTAAAGGTAATGAGAACAGAGTCACTCCTGTGTAGTCTCATTAGTATAAAACTATGTGATGTATAATTAGGCAATGTCCTGCAACAATATTTTGCATAAAACCACCAAAAAAAAATAAATTAAGGCAAATGTTTATTATGTATTAAATACGACTTTTCCTAACCTCAGTTTTCAGTTCTATGAAGTACTTTTTGTGATGATGTATGACAACATCTAACTTTAAAATTGCTATGTCTATGGGGTTTCAGACTGAAAGTGTGAGTGCACGATACCCACTCTTCATACTTATGTCCATATGTAAACGTTACAATGCTAATCTTTACATGGTTTTGGGAAATAACAGATTTGTTTCCCACATATATATATATTATTCCAATAATATCTGGAAAGTCTGACATTCTCTGTGGAATTAAATATCTTAGTTAGATCTACTGCAGCAGCCAAGCTCATATTTATTGGTGGCTTGCTAGTCCTTGAATTCACAAACATGTTTGCATAGCAACAGCTTTCCCATTAACTCCCAGTCAAGGAGACTAGTGAGGCTGACTTACTATTACCATGACACGACACATTTAAGGCTCACAGTTTCTGCCTTTCCATCTTCACCACTCAGGCATCTTTACTTTTTGCCTAGAAGCAAGAGAATACTACAATATATAAAAGTGGTTCCTATATATGTAATACAAGCTTGAAAGAAATCACAAGGTGCTCATCACAGAATGTCTGTACCCTTGCAAAGCACCAAAGCAGTTCTTGGGGCCACTCTGCATTACAAAGATGACCACACTCATCCTGACCATGGTAGAATGAAGTATAAGCAAATTAGATTAGTTGAGGGAAAGCAAATCTAGGCAGACTGCATCAAGGGATTATGTTAGAGCACTTTCCCAGTAATACCTTCACCTATGAGCCAGTGTATATCTAGTTACAGATTTCCATGGGATATTGGATGCCATTTATGCTTTACTTTGTCAAAATGACCATACACAAAATCCTTTCCACCCCATGCACAGCTATGTATCTATTGAACCATAGGTATTTAATCATCCTTCATGAAAATTCATGGTTACCCTGGCAACTTCATGTATTTCCCTATGGACACAAAACACCCACTTAAAAGGAAAATGCCTTTATCAATATGACAAATTCATTAGCTGGTTTTAAATCAAACATTCAAGCTAGTCAAAATAATGTAGCTATAAGATCTACTTATTCAGACATATTTGGGATGCTGCCTTGGATATCCCACTGTGCACTGCATGTAGGTGTATAGGTGCACATAAACACACACATACACTTATGAATACAAACTACACCTCCAGGAATTCAGAATTACCCAAGAGTTATTTATACAATATAGTCTTATGTTAGTTTGAGAAATATTACTAACAAGTACAGGCCATGTTGTGATAGCAATTCCCTTTCTCTGTTTGGAGTCTTTTGAAAAACTGTGAAATCAATATGAATAAATTACCATGCAGAGAGTATCAATGTGAATTGGTTTTAAACTAGACTTACAATTAATTAGAGGATGCAACTATTAAGCAAAAACACTTATTTGCTTCAGTCACATTTATGTTCCTGGTGTATTAAATCATTATAAAATGAAAAAAATCTAAATCCCTCAAATAAAAAAAAAAGTGACAGAGGAAATAATCTAATCTTCATGATCAAAATACAAATATATTCAACAGAACCTCTTTTCCTTCAGCAGACCATTCAAGTGTGGCATTTTGGTCATTAGAATGCAGCTATTCTGTCATTCCTCACTTGTAACTCTTATTTCACATAAGCAGATGTCAGAACTGTAACTAGATTTAACCTAACCTATATGTAAGCTTAGGAGTGACAATAAACCACAAGCAACTGAGAGCAAGTCAAGATTTAGCAGACCGAAGTGCATGTCTTCATTCAATCTCCAACTCTTTCTAGTTTTTTGAGGCATTTTGGGGAAGCAAGAGCTGTGTTGGTTTCTCATGTAAATAGTTTCCAATGATTTTGGCATATGAGCTACACTGATTTGCTTTTCCCTCACTTTTTAGTGTTATATATAAATCCCAGCAGTGTTAATGTACTAATTAATGTCTTTCCATGCTGTCAATCACTACATTTCAAAGTTGTATTTTCCTTCAGTCTGCTACCCATCATTTTCACTCTCAGTATTTATTCTCAGCTTTTGAGTGTATTTCAAATTGTTTGCTTTGCAGACCTATTACCTTCCAGAGGCAGAAAGTGCATTATCTCTAATGTCAGCTCTCTTTTTAGTTTTCCAGAGTTATTATTCACCATAGCTGCTTCCTGTAATGCTCTTTCCTTAATGGATAAGGGAACAAGGAGCTGCAGTTCATTTAATTGTTCCAGACTTTCTTCTCTTCTCATTACCTGCCTCTTCGCTAGCATGCAGTAAAAGTGCACTTCATAGGAACAGGTCTCCAAGTACCTTTAATACATACTGAAAATAGTGTTGCAGATGAGTCTGTGAATGGGCAAACATGAAATGCTTCCTTTTCCTGAGACATCATCAATAATAACTTTAATTTCCTTCCTTTTACTTTTTTTTCCCTAAGCAAGGGACAGAGTACATCAAACATAAGCACTTTCTCACCATGTATTTATTTAATTTCTTACACTGGAAGATGTGACAGAATGAGAAGAAATTCCGTTTTGGAAGTTTACCTGTTTGTAAAACAAGTCAAAACCTCTAGGGGCCAAGCATCTGAACTATTCTCCTCATGCATACATTTAACGCACAACTAGTATCATGGAGCTGTGTTCCTCCTTCAGAAAAAAACAGTATGTTCGCAGATTAAAAAGAAATAACTTCCTTTCCATGATCAAAACCAGTAATGTTGAATAGGTCAATGACAGACACAGAACAGACATTTTGATGATGAATTTGGATATAAAATCTACCACTCTTGATTGCTGCAGAAACACAGATAGATGAAAAGCTTCATGGATTTACCTTGAGCTGTCTGATACCTTAAATGTTTTGCTTTTTGTTTTAACACAGATGAACCTGCTCATACCAAATATCTTCTCTATTATTCCTGATGTTGAATATGGAAGATTAAACACTGAAACTGCCAGGGAATTCATTCTTTGAAACTAAATAATTTGTTCTAGCATTTTAAGAGCCACACAAGAGGAATTTTAAAAATCTGTCACTTTGAGGTGTTTGATCATGAATGATTGATATAAAGGGAAATCATAGAGGCATTTTCACTACATGCATTCATTACTTACACTTTTATCTAGTGTTTGTGTCTGCAAGCCAACAGGCTGGGAGCTACTATGGCAGGGCATAAGGGAAATGTCCTGCTCTATTCTTAAAAGTAAGACAAGATACAATTGGAACTTGCTATCTTCTGATCTTTACAGAGAAACTTGAACAAGGACAAGTGTCTCATTTTTGGCTGAATATAAGCTAGCATAAATACACACAATGAAAGTATTAATCTCACAATTAGACAATTAGCTTCTTGATGGCAACTTTGATACTAAGCCAGAGGATGGCCATGCTTCTTCCTCTGTAGGAAACTGTGGCTTATTGGATGAGAGAATTGTAAATGTGATAGGTCTTCATTTATCTATGATTTTGACAGTCCCACATAAGATTTCATTAGCAAATGGTAGCCTTAAACAGCATCTCCTCCCACAGGCTAAATGGTTGAAAAGTCAGTCTTAAAGAACACTTCTGCAGGCTACACCTAATGCGAGTCCTGCCACTCTTTCCTTTGTCTGAAGCTTCACCAATGGAAAAGGATGCTTGGATGACACCCCATTCACCAGGATTATTCACCATGCATAAAGATATCACTCTATATGGTTCAAAATCATTTCCTTCTAATATTTTTCCATGTAAACTATTTCTGTTGCCACAAGTGCTCAAGGTTCTTTGCAAATGATGATAGGAACATAGCAAAGCTGACTCTCAAGCTAAGGCTCAGATTCACACATACCAGTTTCTGAAGCCATTAACACAAAAGAAAGTAGTATACATTCTTCAGTCCTTTACTCTAATCAGATTGACCTGATTTTCTTTTGCACCTCTAAATCCATTCTGGGATGTCATGAATACTCTAGTTTGTGGCTGAGGGCACAAAATTGTGTCATTCCAAAGGAATTTGAGAAGAAAAAGCAGACCACACTTCACATGCACCCCAGGTTTTGTTCTTAACATTCAGATAATACATAAATTCTCATTTCAAAGAACATCAGACAAAATTCCATCTGAAAAAGCTAGGATGAACCCAAGAGTAACATTATTTGTTGACAATGAGCATAGAAATCTTACATCCCAAATCTTCTTAAAATAATTTAATAATGCTTACTCACTTCAGAAAGCATTTATACATTATACTGAATTAATTAGCTGATGAATTTATCTGCTCTGAAAATTATGACTATGTATAAGATGAACATAAAGAACACAAAAGGAAAAGGTCACTCATCTCCCCCTCTTCTGACTCACCACTCCTTTTCTCATGCAGTCAGCCTGTTTTGCAGCATAAAATGCTGCATCCACAAATTTTTACCAAGGTATATCAGGTTGCACTACCACAAAAGAACTCATCTTAGATGATCTGAATATTTTAGGGCAGTGCATTAATTTAAAAGCAATTATTTCTGATCAAAAAAGCTTGCCACAGAAGTTGAGTGATAAATTCAATAACAGGTTAACTACAGAAAAGGCAAAGAAAGATGAATAATGTATTGTAGCTTTACAGAGGATGTACCTGACAAAAGGAAATTCTCTCTTGCAATTATAATTAATTATATATTCATCTACATATATTGCTATATATAAAGAACCTCTATTTTCTAACTACTTCCCAATGCTGTTTGGGCTGTTTAACAACAAAACATATTTTGATGGGGACAAAAAAGTGGGGGGGGGGGGGGGGGGGGTGTGCCAGGGGAATTAGGAACAAAGCATTCGCAATCTGGTCCTGAGTGATGGACCTTCAGTTTCTAAAACTTCCTTGAGTTGTTGCTTAAAAATTGACTATGAATTCTGTAATGGTCAGGGAAGCAGAGATTTATTTTTTTAAAAATAAATAATTACCACATCAGCTGTCATCTTTTTAACAGCCATCACTCTGAATAGTCTCAGAACCCTTAATAATCTCTCAAATCTTTCTTACAAGAGCCATTAAACTATTTTTGAATTCAGAAAGGATTTTCTGTACATCATTTTTTCCAAAATCTTAGTAAACAACCAATAATTCTAGATAAGGGTCTAGTTGCAAATAGATGGCTAGAAACCAGTGCAGTATTACTGTGCTTAATGTTCTGTTACTAAAATAGGGTATCACAGCAATGACTAACATTTTAACTGTTTGCACAATAACAATAATAATACTGAATGGAGTCTAAACTGTCATTTCCCTATTAGACTAAGTCCATTTCAGCCAAAAGGGCAAGGTCAGACCTAGCTACTCTTCATCGCCACATGATTCTATCTCCTTGATATTACATGACCCTCTGACAAGTTAGATCAACCAGTTATTGTCACAGATGCTACCCCTGTGGCCACATAATCATCAGTGCTGATGCAAGGGAAATAGTGGGAACATACAGATGAAGACAAGTCTTGGATCTGCTTAGTCTCCACTGGAACAGGTTGCCCAGGGAGATAGTTGAGGCCCCATCCCTGGAGATATTCAAGGTCAGGCTCAACAAGGCTCCGGCAACCTGATCCAATAGAGGACATCCCTGTGCACTGCAGGGGGGTTGGACTAGGAGCTCCCTTCCAACCCAAAACATTCTACGACTCTATGAAATTTGACCAATCATAGGAAAATAGAACTAGAGCAGTTTACATTAAATATTCAGAATCAACAATGCAGACTTTTCCAGCAGATCAGTGTTTTAAGAAACAATTCCTCTCTAGGTCTACTCTTGTGTAAACTCAAACTGACACCTACTCCATTTAGCTCAGTTTGCATCTAAGGAGTTCATAAATATTCAGTAAAGGAATACTTATAGAGCATCTGGATTTAAACATCTGGTCATTGAGTATATGAATTTCAGTTACAAAATTCAAAACTGCTTAAGACATTCATTAACAGCTTCTCATTCACAGCATTTAACAACGCCCAACAGAAAAAAGAGAGAGATGCAACAGAAAGAAAAATTAAGTTATTTCATATGTAATAGAATTTAAAGCCAGAAGTGCAAGTTTTCCAAACTCTGACACCAGTTTCTGGTGCCTATACACTGCTTCAGTGTGACATTCAACCTTGTGAAAATCATGCCAGTTATGTTGAGACACAATTATGGACTTGGAGTGTGATTTCAGAGTTTCAAATCCAAAATTGTCTCAATAGTCACACAAATCCACTAACTAAATCATTAGAAAAAAACTAAATTTCAGATTTCATTTACTTGCAATATACTAAGGACATACTTTCAGCTAAAAATATAACAAACATGTAAGACAGATAATTAGACTCCATCAAAACCAAAAAGCAGCAACTTCTGTCCACCTCATGTGAGATCTATAGTAAGGCTGGTGATACTCCATCTGTAACTAAAAAAGAAGTTAGAATGTATTTGGGCCAGAGAGTAGCTGAACTTCTAAGAAAGTTCTCTCCAAAAATAAACTCTTTCATACCAAATGCTTTTGTTAATTTGGGCAGAAACATTTAAAGAAAATGTGGTGTCATCTCTGATGGCAGCCCTGATTCCCTTGTAAAGAATTCTCCACCCTTAATAGAAGTGGAATCATGCACTAAAGGAAGGAAAATAACTTAAAAGCTGGAACAGCAGGAAGAAGAAAGAAAAAAAGAAAAGCCACACACTCATGTAGTGATGTAAAGCTATAATAAAAGCTGTCAATAACAAGAGTGAAACAGAAAAACCCCTTCATCATCACTGCTTTCACTGTATCACATTTGCTTTAGGTTTGAGACATAGGGGGGAAAAAAACCCTCCGTTCAAGAAAAATCTTTGCCATTTTTTTGGTATTACTGCAAATAATTTGTAATTTTAAAAAAATTCATTCAGAGAGTTTCATCCATTATACATACTTTCTTAGAAGGGCATACTTTTTTAGAAGGGCAACAAAGCTGGTGAGGGGTTTGGAGCACAAGCCCTACGAGGAGAGGCTGAGGGAGCTGGGGTTGCTTAGCCTGGAGAAGAGGAGGCTCAGGGGAGACCGTCTTGCTCTCTACAACTACCTGAAGGGAGGTTGTAGACAGGCAGAGGTTGGTCTCTTCTCCCAGGCAACCAGCAGCAGAACAAGAGGACACAGTCTCAAGCTGCACCAGGGGAGGTTTAGACTGGATGTTAGGAAGAAATTCTACACAGAGAGAGTGATTGCCCTTTGGAATGGGCTGCCTCGGGGTGGTGGTGGGGTCACCATCTTTGGAGGTGTGTGGGAGGAGACTTGATAGGGCGCTTGGTTGCATGGTTTAGTTGATTAGGTGGTGTGAGATAATAGGTTGGACACAATGATCTCGAAGGTCTCTTCCAACCTGGTTTATTCTATTTTATTCTCCTTTGTCATTATTCTACCTTGAATGTCAAATTGTTTTAGAAGTGATATTCAGTGCCTCATCCTACTATAAAGTTCAGGTGAAGGATTATATATATTTTCAAATCTGGGTCAATTTGGAATTAATCCATGTTGCATGGAATTCACAGCAATACATAATGAACATCACTGTAGACACATCAAATACAAAGGGCACCAGAAATTATAGGGAACCTGTAATCATCTGATATTTTGGATGATATAATGGTGCTCAGAGATAATTTATCTCCTTCTTTCAAATTGCAGAACAAAAAAGTAGCTGGAATACAAAAAAAAGCGCCCACAGACAAAACTATATGTGGCAAATATAATGGCAAAGGCTCAGTCATGAAGCTTGGTAATAAAGGCTAGTATATTATTCAGCACTGAAATTTCTAAAATTATAATGAGATGGTTCATGAACATTCTCATTATGTTAATCCAGATTCCTTCAGGAACATCCAAGATAAAAGCTGGATCTGACAGAAACCATTTGTGGCTAAGCAACAGTTTCTGCACTCGCATATCTGAAGTGCACGTTAGCTCTACAAAAATGCTTTGTTCTTAATCTTCTGAGCTGTTCTACATTAGACATGCAAAACTTCCTCTTGTATAATTTGACTGAGTTAAAAAGACAAAAGAGAAAAAAAAATACATCCTATACAAGTAGAACAGAAAACAGGTAAGTGAAATTCTATTCAGCTGGCCAAGCAAGCGAAGCAATCATTTATTCTTTTTTTGCAAAAATTCGGATACAGTTTTAAATGCACTGTGGGTAGCCCATAATTACTAAACTCTCAGCAACAGCAATTTTAAGGAATAATACCTTAAATCATGTAATAAACATTTCTTATTCAAAGAAATGTGCAAGAATTGGAAGACATTCTTTTTTGAGATTTTCAAATGGACAAACCTGATACTTACTTTTTCACATTTTTTTTCCCCAATTATTCAAATACTGAACAAGCTTAAAAAATAATTCTGCTATTACAAAGATTTTCCTTCATATTAGAACCTCATGGTCCTTAGTCTTGCAGCAATGATTTGCAAACCTTAATTGAAGTTGGCACTAAAAATGCTTCATGCAAGCTGGACACAGTCTTTCCTTGTGAAGTCAGCAACATTCCAGCTTACACGTGTAAATATTTCTTAAAACTATAGCCAACTTTTCTACCCTCCAGTAAACCCACAAAAGGCTGCGGAAATTTCAAGGAACAACCTATTCACATCTTTAAACTCCTGATTACAAATACAGTGTCTTTGTTCTTAGCAAATACAAATACTCTTTCATGGAGAAAAAAAAAAAAAAAAAAGAAAATCCAAGAAAGAATCCACTTTCCACTCAAGATCCATGGTACAGTACCTTCACTAAAATCACCAAGACCAAAAGCTGAACATGGGTCATACTTGAACCTGATCAGTATAATAGAGAAGAGCTTTTAGGGGGGGAAAAAAAGCAGTTAGTAGAATACTACTGGTGTGCAAACAAATGCTGACCACCCCTGTTACTTTTAGTTCAGGTACAGAAGTTTTTATTAAAATAACTGTAAATGTGTTAATAGCTATAAGACTACAAATGGTTTCCAATTATTACTCTTTTCTCCAGGCTAACCAACCCCAACATGATCTATCATCATCTGGCTCAGGCTCTGTGTATCTAGAGTTCTTTTGCTCCTGCTGCACGTAGTTTTGCAAAGCTGTATTTATTTTGCTGTGTCTCACTACCTCTGTATTTACTTGGGGTTTAGCTACAACGGTATCAGCTACGATATGAGGAGCTTAACACCTGCCAGACATTTGTAAATCTCCCTTCATAGTGCCTAAAGAAGGCTAAGTATCAGTATCCCCACCTCAAAACAGAGTGACTGAAGATTAAATTTTCTAAAGCAAACAGCTGCAGTGAAAGGAGATATTATATATATATATACAGACACAAATAGACAGGGAAACCTGAAAAATCAGAATCATCGATGTGTGAAGAACTTCTAGCTTTTCTTTAAGCATGCCTGACTTGTACCTGTCTCAAAACCACTGCATTTAAGAGATGGGCAATGGCGATGGAAATTATGCCAAAATGACACATCTGGAGGAAAATTCTCTCAAACCAGTTTTGCCTTGTGTGTATTAGGAGCTTATACAACTTAGCATTCCCTAGCTATACAAATAGCACCAGGAAATGGTAATATTTGTCTGCCCACTCTGATCATTACTTTTTGTCTTATCCTAAAGTTGAAAGACTGCAACAGTACTCATTATCACATTATGGATAGCTTTTTAACATAGGAATAAACATTCATGCAGACTTGTATCTATCAATGGCTAGTCATTTCAGTGTAGATTTGGAAGTAAATGCTTCTAGAAATTCCAATGCAGAATTATTGCAGTACCTTCTAGACAACATGAGACACAAAGAATGCCTCATTTAGACATTTTTCATGTTGTGCTACCTACTAATTTAATCCTTAAGTCCTATCTCCAAAATATGATAGCCAGAAATTCATAAACACAGTTTCAGAAGCATTTGTTCTCATTAGCACCTTCTCAGAGATTATTAAAACAACAACAAACAAACCCCACAGCAAAGATCAACATTTACTTTTGCAACTTATTAGCAGCCACAAAGAAGAATGCTAAGTAAAGATTAAAACTATGGTTTTAGAACTCTGGTGGTATTCAGATTCAGTGACACACATACTTTACAGACAAAAACTTCCATACACAGATTTGCTGAAAGGAGGATATGATGTGCTTTACCCTTTTCCACAAAGGAACATGTCTAGATCAAGGTAGACATAAATATTTATTATTTATGCTAATCCTTACTGGTTTTGATGAATCATCAGTGAGGGGTCTAAAAATTAAATGTGGAAGTCATTATGACATAAAGCACATGAACACCGGCATCGTTCTGCACTGAATGGCTCAAACATTCTCAAATGTCATTAAGCTTGTTTCTGGAACATATTTGAACCAGAGAAATAAAAATTAAGTATAATAATAAATAAATAAAAAATTGAATAAAGAGTGTGAGTTGTTCTTCTTGGACTCCTCCAACAGATAGTTTCCTTTATGTCATTAATGATCACTTCAAATTTTTTCCTGCCCTTTCATCAGCTTTCACTTTGTGTGAGCCAACACTTAACCAATTGATTTAATTGAATCCATTCAGTAAGTTCTTCAGTACATGGCTTTAAAAAAAAACACAACTCTCTGTTGTGGTATTTACAATAGCTGGCAGTTATCAGCTATTCACAGTTACAAAGACAGTGCTATTAACTCTAATGTAGGGTTTGGGTGAAAAATTCCACTTGCCAGTTTATGTGGTCAACTCACTGTTTTGAAAAGGAAAACGCATTTTCTTGTGAACATGATTTATAGTGAGGAGATGGAGGAGTCCAAATAAAGAAGGATGAGTACATTTGAAACAACAAGAAAAAACAGGTAGGTCTTCAGCCATTGTGATTATTTTGTAAACCAGTCTTAGAAAACCAAATTGAATATTAAATCTACTTCTGCCCTTAAACTGCTCTTAAACCAAGACTGTCACAGCAGCGAGCAATCCTTATTTTTAAATTACAATAACAATATATCATGATATCCTTAAAGTATTAGTCTTCTCATCCTTTGTATTTTAATATGAGGGGTTCAAAAGTGAGCATGGTGGGACAGTAAATTAATACCAACAAAATGCTTAGTCATTTGCTATATCTGAAGGCAAGTGACATTTCTGATGGTATTTGGTGAGCATAAATTGAACTGACCTTGGAAGAAAAATTAACGTCCTCATGTGCATAAACCAGTGAGGAGCTATCTATATGCAGTTTCACACCTCATGAACTTTTACACATTAGTCATCTAAATCAGAGATCCAAATACAAAATCTGGCACTTGGGATGTCATGTGGATTTCTGATATACCTTAGCAAATGTAGGCCCTGACATAATGCATAGATTTAAATGATTTACAGATGTAGGGGTAGAATAGTAGGGGAGATGGTTATTTTCATTTTTTGTTCCAGGGATATATGTAAGGTACAGATAGTCATTGTTCTGTCTAAATGGTGTTTCAAAACACCATATTTGAGACAGCACAATGGCATGGAAACTGATTATACAAAATATGAGTGGAGACTGCAAAATTTCCTAGCATCTGGCATACTCAGTTAAATGAAGAGCTTGTCATATGCTGTCTTTTCAAATGTGGCATGTCACTTAAAAGTCTGCAGCACTGCAACGTGGGTGAAATGACACAGCTGATATGCAGGTATGTGACATACCCTTAATTTCACATGCCCTGCATAGATGCATCCCCCACTGTGAAATGTAGCAGGGGCATATTTTTAAGATGACATTACATTATTATTTTTTTCTGGACTATTTGCTCCAATGTAAAGTCACAATTAACATTTGAGATTAGAGAAAAATGTTAGCCAAGCTGGTACACTTCAACTGCAAACTGGTTTTCATCTTCTCATTATGCCAATCACCATTGCTAACTGTCATTTATTTTATGTCCAGGAGATAAATGTTTTGGGGTTTTTTTCTGCATTGGACTATCAAAGAAGGCACACAATAGATGCATGATAGAAACCTCCACATAACTATTTTTTTGGCAGAAGTGAAAAACAAAATAAAAAGGCACAATAGGCTATATATTTTGTTGATGTCTGTATGCTGAATAAGTGGTTTAACACACATAACAAAAATTTCCAGTAATATGTTATGTTTTCATACCAAAAAAAGACAAAAATATACATACTTAAAATACATAGGTTTAAAAAAAAAGCTAAAACAGGAGCAGAAATACCAAAAGGTGCAGTGCCATGAACACAATTACAGAAAAATCTCTCATATCACATCACTCAAACTGTAAAATTGCAAAGTATCATCATAAACACATAGCTGAAACAGAATTCCAGAATAAAGGATTTTTAGAGAGCTCTTCATAAAATCACAGGGCAAAGATCCACATTGCTTTGCTCTGAAACTTTAGATAATGTTGTCCAAATAAAATAGGCTATTCTCAGCCCTCTCTTTATGAACTTCTGTCATGCACTGAGTTGAATCCACTGCTGATACTCAACACCATGCTGCTCCCATACCACCTTCAAAATGAAAGTGCTGGCTGGAGCAAAGTATTATGGAGCTTGAAGATCAGATTGCATCATGAGAGCCTTCCTATTCTGGTTACTGCTTTTAGGGTGTTAGTCTTTCCCATTTCATGAGCTGTAGGTCAGGGGTTGAGGGCACTGGTTGCTGCTGCTTCAGTATTTTGTTGATCTTTTCTGCAAATAGGCTAAGGTAATTTTGTATTGTATCATTTCCAGTAAAACTCTATCTCAACTCAGAAGGCTTTGCTTGCTTGTTTGGGGAGGGGAGAGTGGGGGGGGGTGGTGGTTGGGGGTTTGTAGTTTGGTTGGTTGGGGGTTGTGTGCATATGTTGCTTAACCTCCCATCTGTGTGGGGAAGAAGGGGGGCTTGTGAGAGCAGGCTGTGTTAACCCAGGACAACTTGCTTCTTCAAATATGACCTGCATCTCCACCTCATGTCTGCCTTTGGGAGAGTATCTCACATCTGCATTTCAGAAGGAATATAAAATGCTGACCACTTGATCATTAATAAACATTTCAGCTGGGTTATAACTTTATAAACACACAATATACAACAACTTTCATTTTTCTCAATTGTAGAAAATAATTTTGAAGTATCAACATCATTTAAATGCTACTAGAAGTTTTCTTTTGGGTAGCAATGGATGTTTGAAACTATGTTTGAGAGGACAGGTCCAAAACAAGGAAATAGACACAGAGGCTTTAACACTGATCTACCAATATTCTTCAGTCATTTTCTGGATGTACCTAGGGCATCTCCATCTCTTGTCTATTTAGTCCTTGGTCTTTCTGCTCAAATGAACCAGTAATCTACCTATTCAGAAGAGAGTCTGGTAATCCAAAGGATTTGATCTCTGCCACAGAGTGGATCAATACCCCCAAGTCAGTCAGTGACAGTCCAGCAAACCAGTGTCAAGCATCTGAAATCTTGACAAGCTCTGTATTCTATTGCCATTCCAATAATTCCATCATCAACATTTTGACACAATACTGGGGAAGGTATCAATCCATTCAGTTCTAATGCTCCGTGTATTCAAATTTTAGGACACAAAGCACGTACATATCCTTTACCACATGTATATAACCCTGTTTTTTCTATACACTTCTAATCTAAAGGCCTATAGCTCTTTTAGGTTAATTAATATTTTTTAAAATCTGGAATAACAAGTCAATTATTTCCAGGATCTGAACAGAAGGAAGGAAAGAAAGAAAGAGAGAAAGGAAAAAAATACAGAAGAAAAACCCCATTACTACTTTCTCAGAGATGAACAAATGGTATTGAATCATCAATAAATGTAGCATGAGCAGTCTGTATAACACACACTCAGAACTATCAGAGAAAATAATTCTGAAATATAAAAAGAGCTCCAAAAACTAGATAAAAGAATGTAAACAAGAGGTATTATTTTTATTCTATATTACCCACCTGACTCACTGCCATAATTTTCTAGGTAGGAGGAAGAGAAAGAAAAGAGAAAGCTTGAATATCTTTTCCCTTTTCTTCCTTTCTTAGTGAAGAAATGGCTGAAGAAAACATAAGAATCTGAAAGTGCACATTTTCCTTTGTGACTGCAAAAGCTGTGATAGACTGTAATGCCTGGCACCTTTTAGCTGTGTTCAAATTTGTGACATTATTTTAAAATGAATAATTTATGAAAAATTATGAAATTAAAATGCTTCCCCTAACTCCCCTAACAATTTCATGCAAATATCTTAACTGCACATCACTTGTTCAACATCTCCTATTAACCCTTTCTGGTGGCTTAAGGAGCTCTCTACACTGGGTTGTATATAACCCTAGGCGTGAAGAGCCTTGAAGGTAAAAATTGCAGACCAGGCCATTTCTATCACAATTGTAATTATGTAGCAGCAAAACAGACATACATCAATGAAATTATTTTCCCTAAGATTTTAAGTGAAACCATCATGTATGTAACACAGTATAGATTGCATATACAGCAACAAATGCAAACCACTGTGTACCACATGTATACACTGAAAATACTCCATGAACACTAGCCCAGGAGTGGGCTGGCTGCACATTCGTTGGCATAGTGTTTTCATAGAAATCATAGCTGTCCCACATCTAATGAGATTTACACTGGCTGCCAACGTTCCTAAAGGCTTCTGCACTAGCCAGACTCACAGCTCTACAAGGAAGGCTCAGCCATGCATTGTACAGCCTCCAGGGAGAATCCTTATGTTGAGCACATCCCCCCATAGCCAATTAAACTGGCTTTAGAGTCACCTTGCACTGCTGGCATGGCGCAAAGATTCTGCAGTGCAGCTGAGGACTATGGCCAAGGTGTTGTCAGTTCTGATCCTAAGGTTAGGAAATGCTCTATTAGAGAAATTTAAGAGTTACTTTCACAGCTCATTGCAAAAGCTCCATACACATAACCTTCTTATAAAATAAAACCCTTTCCTGTGATAAAAGCTGCAAATGAAAGCATTCTCATCTCAGCAGCTCCCATACTCGGTGAAGCAGGACTGGAAAAGACAGTTACAGCTGTTGAATACAGAAATGTCTGAAAGCAAGTTCAGAAAATACTATGTATATCTTTTGTAGGTAGAGCAGATTAAAAGATATTTGGGAAGCTTTGTATTTTAGGAAGCATTTTAAGGTTTATGTTGCTTGCAGAAGTTCTACATTTATTAAATGTATACAACATTATTCAGTACAGCATTTTTACTGCTATGCTATACAATGACAATGAGCTATAAAATGCTGACTAACCAGCAGCAGCTGTTGAACTTGCTGGAGCTGCAAACCAATCTTTCTCAGAAGTTTGAACTACAAGCTGAGAAACCTGAAATATTAAGGAAACAGCAAATGGAAACAATGACTAAAAACTAGCAGCTGACTTCATAACGCTTCCAGAAATCAAAGATTCAAAAAAAACTAACACCACAGTAACCTGAAGAAACTTTTGAGAACATTAAAAAAAACATGGAAGTACACTATAAAGACTTGAGGAAGCAGCTGTTACAATTGTAACATAAGCATTTCACATTAGTTGTGAAATACAAGCAATATTTTATGCAGAATTCTTTTTCGTGAATATGTATCTATATAACCACATACACGTGTACATGTATATGTATGGATTTATGTACATACAAAAACAAAGCCTTTTTGGTATGGCCATTTTTTGAGCTAAAGCAAAACCATCTGCAGCACAAAGTATAGATGGCTCATTTGCTATGCATGTGCATGTATATGGCACAGCTCTCCTTGGCTTTAGTAAGAATGCACTTGGGCTCTGTGTCGGTTAATTAGTTACAATCAGGAAGCTGTGTGAATGTCTATTATGAGTTTAATTAAATCAAATTGCAGAGATATTCTTTGAAGCATATTTTTAACACATGTTGCACAGCAATGTTCCGTGTTGTGGTACACATCTTAATACCAACGCATTCCTTTGAAATGCTAGAACAAAACCAGACACACACATTAGTCTTGGGCCAATTCACAACTGAAGGATCTTTTCTTGCCTCTTCTTGTATACTTTCTTTGCATCAAATCATGGCTTGGCTTACATTAAAAACCACTGGGTGCAATTATTAAAACTAAAATTAATTTCTTTAACACACTACAAGTTGGTGATATTTTTCTACATCCACTGTACATTCATTTTTGGTCATGTGCTTATGGAAAGAAAAGGCAATGTTAAAAGCGGAGAATATCAGAGATGGACTAATTCAGGACACTTAACAGCCTCAGGGCTATGGAATTAAAACCCAGATCATCTATTTACCTTGAGAAAGAGCAAATACTGGAGGGCAGACAAGTGTGCATGCGCCCACATTTATTTTTGATAGTGTCCTTTCTTGAATGGAAATGGACAGCGCTCTTTATACAAGTGGACTCTTAGGGATAAATGCCTCTAATCTTAATAACCCAGGCAAGGGGTACATTGACAGAATGATTTATGATTGCCATGATACAGTCATAGAAATAAATGTTAATGAGCTAAGATACCTTGCAGAGTAAAGTATTCTGTATTCCTTTAAGAACAATGTGTTTCAATAACAGATAGCAGTTCCCAAGAGGCAGCTGCCTTCCAGTGCAAATATCACAGATTCTTAAAGCACCTTCATTTCATTCTTTTGGTCATTTCCCAAAATACATCACTTGGACATGGACTTGCAAAAATGAATTTTTTCTTCATATTTTTTAGTAGTCTAAACTGTACTCAGAATAAAGTTATAGGGACATAAAGAAAATAAAGGGAAATGAGCATCATCTGAATCCAGGTAATGGGTTTTTTTGTAGCTGAATTAGTTTCATTGATTCAGTTCAATTACTATTTTATCAGGAAAATATAGTCCATGTAATGGAAAAGTAAAAGATAAAAAATTTTTAAAAAGCAAAACAAACAAACAACCACCAAACACCAAAACCAAAACAATACTTTTTTTTCTTTACTATTTTATAATACATGGGAAACCCAAGGAAAGCACTTTTAGTCCTACTATGATGATTCTCTATCAAATTGAAGTTTCTCACATAGAGTCCCTCTCCTCTCTGTGCTCTGAGCTTCTCAGCAGAGGGGATGAGAATTTGAGATGCTGTGCAATGTCAGTAGCAAAGTCAGCACTGAACAAAAAAATAAGACATCTTTAGCATTGTAACTTCAGGCACAAGAAAACACAGCAGTTTAGTCCAAACAAGGAGAGAACTGAATCTTCATATCCCGGATTCATAGGGTCCTCTATTCGCAGAAACACTTTCTATTTAAGGGGAAAAAAAAAAAATTGAGGAGAAAATAACATCTTGATTCTCTTATATTTCAAATAGATTAGATGAATTAGCACTAAAGTAAGAGCATAAGAGTCCAAACTTCAGGTTACTTCCAGCTATGCAACAGCCTTTTTGTGGACTCTCGGTGTAGCTTTCCGGTTTCATGCTTCCACTTTCCTATCTGAAAAGTGGAAATAAAAACAAAAATGTTCTTGAGATGTATTTCCACATTTTTAGAAAATACCAGAAATGTGAAAAACCATAACACTGTTGGTGAGATTAAAGAATTATACACCGAGTTCAATAAACACTACTGTATTACAACTCTTACATATAACTAATGAAAGAAAAGAGGTTAGAACTGACAGGTTTTGCATTCAGTGCGTCCCTTGGAATATTCAACTGGATTTAGGCACAAAAGCATTTGCAAAAAAAAAAAAGAAAATGCATCAGTAATTCTGGTGTAGCTGAATACAAGGGCCAGATTTACACACAAATGATGGCACTAATTGCAAAATTTTGCTTCCTTATTGATTCATTCAGAGAGCCCACAAATGACAGTGCCCATCATGTGTAAAATTAAAAGTTGGAAGCATGCAGCTGCAGAACTGTGTAGAGAAGGAGGAATGGCATGCCCACTAAATGTTATGTAGAATAGAATAGAATAGAATAGAATTAACCAGCTCACTATAAATCCATCTATCTAGCAATTAAACACTGCAGCCTGAGCCTTCTGTTAAAAAGGGCACTGGTACAGATTGTACTGAAACTAATCATTATTCTCTCACACACAAATTCATAGCATGTAGAGAAAAGGCCATCTCAGAGAACCAATCATTGAGGGCTTCCAAATGGTACACAAAAGTACCACCAGTTGCATCTGTCTGTGCATTTTTAATGAATTTATTCCATGCTTTCCTGGGGAAAATGAATAACCACACTTAGTAGAAAATTGCTCTTTCTTGCAGGAATATTCATGAAACACATGAGGAATTGTTTTGGTGGGAACACAACTGAAGCATACAGAGAAACATTTCAATATAAACAAACATATTTTCTTCCATGTTCTCTCTCTCTCTCCTAATCAAAAAGAAAACAAAACTGGTTGCTGGCCTGCGTGGCAAAAGCAGCAAGAAGGTAACCAGATCATTAGGAAAGTGACATTGAGCTGAGCAGCTATTTATAAGCTGTATTTTACTATTCTTGCAAAAATATATCATTAAAACCACATGTAAAGTTACATGTACACATGTAAAAGAATTCCATATCTCCTAACATTAACTCTGTTGCAACATTCGTAGAACTGCAGCAACACCTTTATTCATTAGGTTTGTACTTGCCATAGAGAAGTAAAAGATGGCAGGCCATGAAGGGAAGCTAATAGGCAGCAGACTGTCTTTTCATTTAAAAAGAAACTGATGAAAACCATTCAGTGAGGAATGAGGAAAAAGCCTACATCAGCAATCTGCTATTTTTCTGTGTGGATTCACTTTAGAATTTTGCAATAACATCCACTGCACTGTAGGGTTTAAAAGAAAAAAAAAAAAAAAAAAAAAAGATGAAACTCCAGAGAAAAAATTGTTCCTGTCAAACTGAAAGATTCCTGTGCTCAGCATTAGAAGTTCAAGATGTTCAATACCTCCTCGAGTGTTTACTTGTTGAGTTTACTTGTTTACCAGCTCTTCGACTTGCCTCAAACATAAAACCACCAGTGCCACCCAGCTCTGCCCCTACATCTATGAGCCACTTAAGAGGTATAAAGGTATAAAAATGCACATATTAGGAAGAAATTCTTTACAAGTGTGGTGGAACAGGTTGCCCAAGGTGGCTGTGAATGCCCTCTCCCTGGAGATGTTCAAGGCCAGGTTGGGCAGGGCTTTGAGCAATCTGGTCTAGTGGAAGGTATCCCTGCAATGGAGTTGGAACTAGAAGATGCTTAAGGTCTCTTCCAATTCAAACTATTTTATGAAAACAGAGGCAGTTCAGAAGTGTCTCATTTTACATTACCAAAAAAACCCTAGATTTGATACTTTTTGTGGTCTCAATTATTTTGGGTTTGTTTGGGGTTTTTCTTCTTCTTACTAGTCTCACTTTTTTGACCTATCAGAATGTACAATATCACTATTACAGCCATATACCATTATCATGAGGTAGGAAGATGATGTAATGGCAGGTCCTATTCTACAAAGCTCACCTATGCCCCACATTGGTACATTTAGTTCAACACAGCAGTACCCTAGGAAATTTTTAACACAGATTTTTCTACTGTACAGTTCTAGCAAGTAGAAGTGAAAGAATAGAAACTGTCAGGAATCTACATTGTCAAGAACTGAATATGGATTCTATCACAAGATTATTGTATCATATGCCATAGATTTTCATCCACATAGATCTTTAATGAGCTCTAAGTATAGCTGAGCCTAAAAAATTCTTTTTTAAAAGTGCATCCAATATTAACATGAAGATATCAAGGCATGGAAAGCTTTACTTTCCTCAAGGATGGCATAAGAATCTTATCCATACCAGTGTTGCACAGGCATTTTGCACAGAAATCGTATACAAGTGAGGTTCTTAAAATGCTCTTCAGATAAACATTGCATTAAGAGGCCTTCCAGGACACAGCTTTCCCCTTTAGCAATGTAGATGGAGGGATGTGAAGCATTTCACTAGCTGTAAATCCAAATATGGCCAATGCTGGAATCAAACCCAACTCAAAAGTCTATAAGAATTACACAGTTTGGCTACTATGATAAAATGATCTCTTCTGATTGTTAGAATTACTGATCACCTCAAAGAGAAACTAGACTACAACATGTATTTCATCTGCCATGCACAGACATGTTTAATCCCACCTCCAGAAAATGGCAATGTTTGTAATCAAGAAAAAAAAAATTACAAACCTGGTAGGTGCTTTTGCACATATCTGTAGCCAGCATGAGGATGCTGTAATCCCTGATGATATGGCTGTTGAGAGAAAAAAGTCAGCACAGAATTCATGGTGCTCTCAAGAATACTAAAGAGAGATGCAGACATGGCCATTATGACTGCAGTTAAGAGTGTGGCAGAGAACCCACACCTAGGAGGAAAGGGCTCCAGGGATTATGTGGTGGTTAGTTAATTTCAAAGCTATCAGTCATTGTCATTACAGTGTGAAAGAGGAATGACTCTCTGTAGCCAAAGGTGAAACAAATTGAGGAAGTGCCAGCACATGTCTAACTCAAAAGGAAGGGTCTCGCTCAGAGTTCTGTAACTAATGTACAGAGGAATCAAAAAAGGAAGACAGCAGGATTTGGGAATCTCTCTTTCCATTGAGCACCCTCTTCCACTTTGATGATACATTGGGACAGGAAATCCCTAAAGTTATACCAACATAAAAAGAATAGCTATCAGCATGCATTTCTAAATTTTTGGTGAATGGAAGTGAGCTAATGCTCAAGGCTCCAGATCTGGAAGACAGGGTTTGTTTAGATGTACCCCTTTTCTATAATTTACCATCAAACTGTACTTCAAAACATAATTTTAGTAGTCACACATTCCCTTTGCTTTGAAAAGACTAAATGTTTTTCCTCGGTAGTGCAGAGACACCCAGTGGAAAAAACAAAGTAGCACAGGAATTAAGTGACACGAGAGTAACCCAAGCTGCTAAGAAAAATCGCCTGTATTATCTTATTATGCAGCAATTTCCAGCAACTGAAGTGTTGCCTTAGCTATCAGTTGTGAGAAATTCTCATTTAAAAGTTTTCACAATCCAATTCTGAAATAAACTATACATTTTAATCTTCTCAGTAGCAATTTCTTCTTTGAAATGCCTTATCTGTGATTTGGAATAATAGAAAATGATAAAAAAAAAAAAAAAAAAAAAAAAAGACAGAATTAAAACTCCTACTTTTCTCTTTTTTTTTTAGGAATCATTAAAGTATCCACAAAATGTTTTGATTTATACAGAGAATACATAGAATACACCAGGTTGGAAGAGACCTTCAAGATCATCGCGTCCAACCCATCAACCAATCCAACACCACCCAAACAACTAACCTGCGGCACCAAGCACCCCATCAAGTCTCCTCCTGAAAACCTCCAGTGATGGCGACTCCACCACCTCCCCAGGCAGCCCATTCCAATGTGCAATCACTCTTTCTGTATAGAACTTTTTCCTAACATCCAGCCTGAACCTCCCCTGGCGCAGCCTGAGACTGTGTCCTCTTGTTCTGGTACTGGCCGCCTGGGAGAAGAGACTAACATCCATCTGTCTACAACCTCCCTTCAGGTAGTTGTAGAGAGTAATAAGGTCACCCCTGAGTCTCCTCTTCTCCAGGATAAGCAACCCCAGCTCCCTCAGCCTCTCCTCGTAGGACTTATGTTCCAAACCCCTCACCAACTTTGTTGCTCTTCTCTGGACTCGTTCCAGCAAGTCAACCTCCTTCCTAAACTGCATATATTTTGCATAAAGATTTAATTTTTCATTCTATTTTCTGATCTGCTTTTATGTTCCTTTCCTTAAAATACATTGTAATGTACAAACAGGGGGAAAGGTTTAACAGAAAACATGTGCATGCTACTTACTTGGGTGACCCAGAGAGAAGGGCAGCTTACCAGCTGTGTAGAAATCAAAACAGTAAATTTCCTTTTTATAAAGAAACATTTTGTTTTGCTTGAAGTAAGCACTTTTTCATTTCATGTTCTCTGTCTAATGAGATCCTCATACATATCTTTGTTGATCTAGCAGGAGAAACAGATTAAAGGCCTTCATTTCACATCTCTCCAATACTTTTTAGGATTTTTTTTTTTTAATTGGACAACTGTAACCTATCAAGATGGTAGAGTTAAAATTCTTCTTTCATTAGGTTATCTCCCACATTCTTCATCTGACCAGTGCAGCAGATGAAAAACAAGGAAATAATTACAGCTTCACAGTTCTGTGGGCAACCCAACACCAACCTAATGTCCTAGCAACACATGTTTTCCATAAGACATTACTCATCAGCTGGATTAATGGATCAAAATTTTGTCCCTCTTCTGATGTCAGAGAGGCAGAAGTGTTTGGGGCAGAAGCCAGCTCTGTGTGCTTTATTCCAGTTGAAAGCTTTCCATCAACAGAACAATTCTTTACTGATTCATTACAGCCAGCATCTGGCTCCTTTATATCACCTGAACAGTAAAAGATGTCAGATCTGTGTGGAGATATCTGTCCTTTCATGTAGAATAGTAGTATAGAATAGTAGCATAGAATAGTAGCATAGTGGAACCAATACTACAGGATATACTAGTTAATTATTACATACCATCTATGTAATCCTTTGAATACATTAATGGTATGAATCACAGCATTAAATGCCACTAGACATGGTTGATGGAAAGGAATAGAAGACTAATAAAACCAAAACAACACAAAGCAAAACCAAATAAACAAACCCACCCCACACCTCCAAAAAATTCCCAAACTAAAGACAGTAGAAACCACTATGCGGAATTCTGTTTGGTTTTCCTTTTCATATTACCTGGCACTCTGAAAATTTATTATATTACTGCATCATAGAGAATTAAAAGATCCTTTAAACTCTGCAGTCAGATTAAGTTTCAACTGTTTATAGTCACTAAACCAAAATTTGTTGTTGATATGCATATTTACTCTTTTTAGTAATAATTTACACGTGTATAGAATTACACAGAACAGCACAGGTCTAGGGACAGACTCCTGTGAGATATCATGGGTAACTTTGTCATAAAAATGCATAATCTGTTCCTTTTCTGTCTTTTAAAAGCTAGTATTTCAAATCTTCTTTAAGAATTGTTCAACAGCAGCAATGATACTTTTTCAATAATCCTTTAAGTGTATGTGCACTTGGAAGAAGCAGATCTAAATCTTCATGCATGTGGTTCTCACTTTGACAACTTGATAGGGGAAAACATGAAGGTAAATGTGAGTCTTTAACTACAATTCTATTAAATCTAATTCTTGCCTCTTTCAATAAGCACAGGTAATCACATATTCACAAACTTTTAAAATAAGCAATATAAAATCCCTTTAAGAGAAATATGCAAAATCTTACTCTATGTGACTAGAATTCAACAGATTACACCAGCACTGCAGCTTTACAGCTGGATCTCTCGACGCCCATTACATTTTGTGAGCTGTTTGTACTGTAGCTTTTGATATTCTTAAAGGATTGACGGCATCCATTTCCTTTCAAATAAGGTCGTTTTCAATTTAGCAGTATTCAGCAACCTGCAAATCTGAGTCTGCAAGGCACTCTTAAGAATATCACTTTCAGACGATGGATGTTTTCCAGGTGGTTTTGCACAGAACCATGAAATGCAGCTGCTACAAAACCTTTGATGAGACTTAAGTAGAACAACATCAAAAGTGCACTTCTTTTTGAGCAAATACATGAAAGCACAAGACTAGCTGACAGTATCACGTCATGGAATTCATTTTAACTTGCAGACAGAAACCAAGAGGAAAGATGATTTCTGTGGCCATTGCCAAACAAACACAAACACCATCAAAACACCACCAACTTCAGTGCCATTTGCAAGCATATTAAATATCAATAACTATAAAGATATTCTACATCTGTTATCTTGTAAGAATTTCTTCCAGTAAAACCAGAAACCAAACATACTCAATTCATGGAGTCATGTTCTAAATGGAAGAGTTTCAATAGCTCACTCTCTTCTATTACCACTATCCTTGAGTACTGTTGAGGTTTCCTGGCAATGTCCTTGCTGATACACTGTGGCCTCACAGCCATTCATAAGGTTCTCTTTTTGGTCAAGCTCATTTATTTCAGCTTTTCCCTTTCATAGTTCTTACAGAACAATCCCAAGAACAAAAAGGTTCTAGGCTCAGCATGCACATCCCTTCACTGTCATCTATACATAGAATAAACCAGGTTGGAAGAGACCTTCAAGATCATCGCGTCCAACCCATCAACCAATCCAACACCGCCCAAAGAACTAACCCACGGCACCAAGCACCCCGTCAAGTCTTCTCCTAAAAACCTCCAGTGATGGCGACTCCACCACCTCCCCAGGCAGCCCATTCCAATGGGCAATCACTCTTTCTGTATAGAACTTTTTTCTAACATCCAGCCTGAACCTCCCCTGGCGCAGCCTGAGACTGTGTCCTCCTGTCCTCTTGTTCTGGGCTTACTCCATGTCTTCCTACTACTCTACCTCAAATTTCTAAAATGCTTTTTGTATTTGTGCTTTGAGGGTTTTGGGGTTTTTTTTTTTTCTTCTTTTAAAAAAACTCTGTAGAATCATAGAATAGTTTAGGACAGAAAGGACCTTTAAAAATCATTTAGGCCACCCACAGATTTCAACTAAATAGGTTGTTCAGAGCCCTATGCAACCTGGTCTCAAATGCTTCTAGGGACAGAACTTCTAACACCTCTAAGGGCAACCTGTGCCAGTGCTTCATAACCCTTGTTGACAAAAAAAATATTTAAAAAATCTCTTTCATCATAGTGATACTGTATTCCACAGGACATGTAACCAATTATTTGTGTAGAATAGAATAGAATGCTGGGGGCAGGTGTTGATCTGCCAGAGGGGCTCTGCAGAGGGACCTTGACAGGCTACACAGATGGGGAGAATCCAACAGCATGAGATTTAACACATCCAAGTGCTGGGTTCTGCACATTGGCCACAGCAACCCCAGGCAGTGCTACAGGCTGGGGTCAGAGTGGCTGGAGAGCAGCCAGGCAGAGAGGGACCTGGGGGTGCTGGTCGATGGTAGGCTGAACATGAGCCTGCAGTGTGCCCAGGCAGCCAAGAGGGCCAATGGCATCCTGGCCTGCATCAGAAACAGTGTGGCCAGCAGGAGCAGGGAGGTCATTCTGCCCGTGTACACTGCACTGGTTAGGCCACACCTTGAGTCCTGTGTCCAGTTCTGGGCCCCTCAGTTTAGCAAAGGTGTTGACTTGCTGGAATGTGTCCAGAGAAGGGCAAAACCCGCGCCCGGCAGGCCCGCCCCCGAAGACGTCGCGTCAGACGGAGGCGTTTCCACCACCGCCGCCGACCCCGAAGCGGAACGCTGGTGAGGGTTTTGGAGCACAAGCCCTATGAGGAAAGGCTGAGGGACCTGGGGTTGCTTAGCCTGGAGAAGAGGCGGCTCAGGGGAGACCTTATTGCTCTCTACAACTACCTCAAGGGAGGTTGTAGTCAGCCAGAGGTTGGTCTCTTCTCCCAGGCAACCAGTACCAGAACAAGAGGACACAGTCTCAGGCTGTGTCAGGGGAGGTTTAGGCTGGAGGTTAGGAGGAAGTTTTACACAGAGAGAGTGATTGCCCACTGGAATGGGCTGCCTGAGGAGGTGGTGGGGTCACCGTCGCTGGGGGTGTTCAGGGCAAGGCTTGACAGGATGATTGGTTGCATGGTTTAGTTGATTAGGTGGTGTTGGATGATAGGTTGGACATGATGATCTTGAAGGTCTCTTCCAACCTGGTTTATTCTATTCTATTCTATAAACATTCAGCCTAGATCCAGAAAACTATAGGCAAAGTACTTCCTGGTAAGCATAGAAAGACTTTTTATCTTGATGCTGTAGAATATTTACACTTCCAAGGATTTCCTGGTTGGAAGCAGAATTTCTTTGACATCTGTCACACACATTTCAGCATAGTCCTTTCCAACAACACATTCTCATGAATCATCTACTTCAAGTCTACCTCAGTTGCCAAAAAGATGGTGATAATGGAAACCTGACAGGTTTTTGGACTTGTTACACTGATGATACCAGGCAATATGCTGAGGCAAGTTCATGCACCTGTAGAAAAGGAGATGGAATGATACAACTGAATTCCATCTTTGCTACAAGTATTTGACTTGTTAGCAACTCAGCCACCGACTGTCTTAAAAATGAGGAAATACAAGTTGGTGGTAGAATCTCAGTAAGTCCAGTAATCAAAGAGACAGCAACAAAATTAGCAAAAATCATTAAATGATTGCAATAACTTTGCATAAGAATCTCTGCATTAAAATCAGCCAGGCAACACACAGAGTACCCTGTCTCCAACAGTTACCAAGAGAGAAGAAAACCCACTTGGAATGATAATTCCAATGTATACTCAGCCAATCTCCATTTTTCAGCTCAAGTCTTCTTGACCCACAGGGGCTATCTTCATGCTTCTCCATCCTTCAAGGATTTCTTTCACTAATTTGCATAGCCATTGTTTAAATTAATATAAAAACCTGCAATATGACAGAAGGGTTCCATAGCCTAATTGTATGGCGAGAACCACACAGAGTTTTTCATAAACCTGCCACTTGCAGCTCCTCTGTGCCAAAACGCCTGAAACTGACTGGAGTTTACTTCTGCAGTGCATGCTATAATGGAACTATTACAGCATGTACTACACACATATTATCGATCTGTAATTTGGAGATGATCCCTGCATACAAAACTTGCCAGGATACAGTTAGATAAATGATGCCACAGACAATCTGCCCATTTAGTGAGTAACTGGATCACTATCCTTGAGATTATGAAATAAGCTGCATCTGCACCTGTCAAACCAGTGACTACATATGCATTAACCACTGACTGAAATGAACAGAGATGTGCAAGCTGCACTTTAAAGCAAAGAGACAGACGAGAGGAGGATAGTGTGAAAGGTCATTTCAGTGAAGATACGAAACAGGATATTCATGTTTGAAATGTGTATCTTCTAAGTGCCTCAAATTACATTTAAAATGCTTTAATGAAAGACTATCATTGCAATGGACCTCTTCAGATAACATTAAGGGCTGACAGTTTTAACCTTACCTCATTGACTATTCAGTCTATAATTTTCTTCCACACTTGTTATTTTCCAATATTGCACTCAAGTACCAGCCAGGGTCTTTTGCAGATGTACTCAAAGTTCTGTATTACTTGCATGAACATATTCTTTACCTTTTAACAGTTGTTGGGTTTTGTTTGGTTGGGTATTCTGACAGTTTTGATATTGTTTCTGCCATTGATTTTGCAATGATGCAGCAAGAATGCAATGATCAAATCTTGTGGCTCTGTAGAATTCTAAAATCCCAAAGTCCATTTTCTGTAATGTTTCCCACTGGAAACACATGCTAGGCATGCCATGGAAGAAGGTTTCATTATAGCACAAAAAAGACCTATTATGTAGGAAAGCAACAAACTATCACAAGATATACCTGGTTTGTTGCATGCTACCCTACTCATGCTAATTTGCTGGAAATCTCTTTCAGACACTACTATGACTTTATTGTTTTTTGTTTGCATTTTTTTTATGCCTACTGATCTATAATGAATTTGCTTTGCAAAGGAGATTAACTTGGTGGAAAAGGTCAAATATGGATTGTTCATGAAGGCCTGAAAAGACTTCGCTTTTCAGACTTCCCTTTCCCAAGTTTTTCACAGGAAGAACAGCACATGAAAGTGTGACTTGGAAAAGAACTTGTGGTTTTCACATGAGAACAATATCAGCATTAAAAAGAGAGGCAGAAAAATAATTCTCTGTACCCAGAATCACCATTATGTACATATGATGACAGCCACTGCTAATTATCTGTTAGTTATCTATACATGTACACTGGTATTTATATTGTTCCTACACAGCATTTAGTCAACATGGGGTTTACATGACATGGCCACTAAACTCCAGACATTACACTATATTTACAAAGTAAGTAAAAATGCAGTTTATACTGTTAGCAATAGCTGTGAGCTAAGAAAATCCCTGAGAAAAGAGATGGTCTTCACAGTGAAGGTGCAATACATGTAGAGTAGATTTTATATCTCTTTCATTCACTTTTATAGTCAGTTATTTTATATTACTTATTGGTAATTTGAAATATTATGACCATTTTATCCTGCTTATAAACTACTGCACCTTAATTTAAATACAGCTGTTTCATTCTTTCCAAGAAGCCAATAAAAGCAATTTATAGAAAGAAGAATGAAAACACTGTCATTTAATTTATAAGACTTAGGTTTTCTTTTAGTGTCCCATTTAATTGGATCCATATATAAATTAGTTATTTTTACCGTAAGAGAAAATATATCACTAAATAGCTACATATTAATAAGGAATGAGAACAGTCTCTTTGACCTATGATGGTGATAACAGAGGTCCTTAAAGCTGGTGCAGTGAGTGAAACTAGTGCAACAGTAATGAATTAGCACCAGGACATCAGCCAGGAGATAGCCACAAACCCTTTGCTATGCCATAATGATCTTAGTATTACTAAGAGAGATTGTCTGCAAATGATATTAACTCTTCTTCTAAATGTCTAGGTTAACAACAGATTGCAGAATTGTTTTGGTTTGAAAAGACCTTTAAGTTCATTGAGTCCAACAAGTCAAACTAACACCAGCATGGTCATTAAACCTTGTCCCAGTGTGCCACGTCTACATGTTTTTTTAACATCTCCAGGAAGGGTGACAGAACTCTTTGGATTCTCTATTACAAATACTGAATGCAATACTAGTAAAACAACAGGGTAAAAGGCTTCTAGAAAATGTCATTTATGCTTTTTTGTGTGTGTATGCTCATCTCACTACAATAATCTCAAAAGACATCAACTGCTTCAGAAAGACTAAAATATTGTCTCAATCAACTAGGTTGTTACACATTTGAGTCAGTTTTAAAACATGAGATGCGATTTGGACTGTCACCAGTGTTGATTGCTCAGCCTGTTATACAGTGAACACCAAATGAAAGGAGCCAAACATCTGCAGTTCTCATCGAGTTTGTGCAGGAGTGTCAGAGATGCAGAATTTCTGATAAACAAGTGTGCATTTCCCCAAGAACCCGGGAAAGGGAATTTCCAATGAATATTCACTATGCTTTATCACATAAAATGTACAAACATTTGTCAGTATTTGAAGACTATGCAAAGGACAGAAGAGCAGATAGGCCTTCTCTGCCTCAAAGTGCATTTTGTGGAGAGTTTTGCCCAGAAAAGCCCTGATTTTCTGACAAGGAAATGAACTAGCTCACTAAAAGCAAATTTTCTTAGGCATTATAGATTTCTCATCCCAGCTTTGTAAAAATTTATATATATCCAAGAAATATGAAACTCTCTTCCCTTTCACTCTACTCCAAACCTGAAAAGCACTAAAAAAAAAAAAAAAAAATCTTTTTGAAAACAATTTCTACAATTATATCGCTACAGCATCAAACAAACAGCTGAGGCATCAGTAATTAATGAAGATCATCACTAATTAAAAACTGAAGCTAAGCTATACTTTAGAAACTATTGCCAAGACTATAGATCACACTGTGTTATATGAAATCTGTGGAATCCATCTGGCTGGTGCACAAGAAAAGCTCCATCATCTTTGATACTTATCAAGTCAGATGAGTCTACAGAACTGTGAAAGTTCTCTCAGTTTAGTTCAAGACACAAAGTACTGCAGACATATGCCTTCAAAGGCTGCCTAGGCAAAAAACCCTCAACAATATTAGACCATAAAGGCTATTAGAGGTAATTCTGTTCATGGTACGCACCTGGGCTGAAAGTGAAAAAGCCAACATCTACCCACAATTACAAGCATTTCTCCAGAATGTATTTTAATGAATGATGCTGTTCTGAAAAAAGTTCATTAATACAACATGTCTCCAGCCCTACACCAGGAAGGTAGAATCCATTATATTCTTCACCAGCTCTATAGGAACAGTTTTGTATCATTTTGCTCTGATCCTCCCAGACAAACTGCAAAACATAGGGAATTGCTTTGCAAGTTACTGACATGTGGGTTTTCATTTTGACCAAGGCATAAAAATACAACACTCCCTGTTCCAGAAAGAGACCCAGTTGTTTTATGCAGGAACAAAAGATGCTTCCGGTTCTGGTTGCTAATTTTGGGTTCCAGGTTTGGGGTCTTTGTATTTTCTGGGGGCTGGTTTCTGCTGCTGCTTCTGTACTTTTCTACAAACAGGCTAAGGCTGTTATAATCTAATAGATGCGTTTTGTGTGTTACTTTCCCCTCTTGTCTGTGTGTGGGGAAGGGGGTTTGTGAGAGTGAGCCACATGAACCCAGCGCACCGATGCCTGTAATAACAAAAATCAATGCACTCTTTTTCCTTCTTTTCTTACTCATTTTTAGCAGTTTCTAGCACATAAATATTTTTATATGTGATATCAATCCACTTCCTTGTTTCAAATATATGAGGTATAACTGATAAAGACTAGAAGCTACCTGAATCATTTGCTACCTGAATAACTGTTTCTGTAGGTTCACAGGTGTGCAAATGACATCAGAACCTTTATCCAGGTCTCTGTAGAATGAATTTCAGTTACACAGATTATCAGGACACTTCTAAACAAGACTCAATTTTCAGCTTTCTGTGCAGTTTTTGCCACTACTTAAGATATTTCTGAAAAGCATTTCACTCATTTCCAGACCTACTACCTACCCCCGATTCATCTTCAGATATCCTTACCACCACCTCCAGCCAGTCCTGACAGTTCTCACTAGAAACGCCAACATACCTTTGAATAAAACCAACTGCTTGAGAACTATCTGATGATTTCCTCTGAACCACCTTGTGTCATATCCTTTACAGGGCCTACAAACAGCTCTTTTTTTAATTCTAGACAACCTTGAAGGTAACCTAACAGAACATCCATCAAGATAAAAGCCACACATGGAACTGATTAAACACCAGTCAGTCTTCACATTATGGCTCTAGAGACACGTGCTCCGAATTTTTTTCCCCCACTGGTCCAATATAATTTCCAATACATGAAGACTTACAGTAATATCTTGAGAACTAAAGAAGCATTAATATATTCCTGATCCAAGTGAATGCTGAGGATTAGTATCTTCCCTAAATCAGGTAAATGTAGTAGGGAGTACATGATGACAGTGTTAAACTTAACGACCCAGTGAGATAGTATTTAAAACAGAGGTGGTGCTAGCTTAATCACATTAATTGCTATATTGGACAAATTGAAGAACAGTGAATACATTGTCCCTGAAAGTCCTGAGACAGCATTTTGTCCATTACCTTAAGGATTCAGTGACATTCATGATCTTCAGGTAACTGGAACTTTGAGTGTACTTTGTTTGTCCTGCTACATCAGCTAACTATGAATTATTAATCTAAGCATTCCTCATGTTATTTTTTTCATACGCTGCTTAACAAAGCAATCTGCATCCTTCCTTATTCATAGCAATACTGGTCAAACACTGTTACTGATTTTGGAACAAGACAGTAAGACTAGGATAGAGAAAGAAATGTCATCTAGCACTACTGCTAGATGGTTAGAACTTGGCTTCAAATACGTATCTACCCTTTCTTAAAAAAAAAAAAAAAAAAATCACAAAGGAATTAGCTTCCTCAGAAAGCACCAGTAGCCATTCTTCCAAAAGTAATGATGTGTATCTCAGTTCCACCATGCTCAAGAGAGTGTGAGAAGTTTAGAATCTTTTTTTAATGTCAAGTTTCAAGATTATTTAGAGTAGTTGCTACGTGGTCATGGAGCAGCCCATCACAGAGTACTACTAAAGCTTCATGCTACCTATAGCCTCCTGAAAAGCCTGCAGTGGTTTGGGTTTTGAAGGGTGGGGGGTGGTGGTTGTGAGGTTTTTTGTCTCCTATAGTCTCAGGTTAAGTATATCAATAAGCTCATTGACCCTCAGACATCTCTCCCACCAGACTCTCTCTCTCTCCTGGGAGCCAAAGCAACACTCGACACAGCTCCTCCAGACACACAGAAACAAAGAATGAGTAGAATAAAGGGTGGGGGGGAAGGGTGGGAAGGGAAGGATAAATAGCACTGTCATGCTAACATTTGTGCAGTCACAGGAAAACAAAGGCATGACAGCACTGAACTATGTGAGAATGCTATAAACAAGGAAAAAACTCATGGCTGATGGCACTTAGATATAAATTTGGTTAACAATAACAAAATAAAGATATGTAAACCAAGATACGTGCTAGGAGAGTATGCATCAGACTATGCATACCTGACTGCTATCACAGTAATTAGATATTTAAAATAGGGACAAAAGGAAGAGGAAATAATTGGAATAGACTCTCCCAAAATACAATGAATATGGTCAGATTAAAATGTATTTTCATTTAAGAGGGTCTAAGGACACATGTTCACAAATGAAACAATGTAATTGATCCGATAACTTTGTAGAACAAAGACAACGGTCATGCCTTTTCATCAGATAAAAACTGGCATGGAAAACAAAAATAAATCCAAACCCCTTATTTCAATTTTTTTCCCCTTAGATTTGCTGTAGTAGATAAAATTAACAGATATTTTTTAAAAAGTAGAAAAATCTGTATGTGCTCTCTGAGATCTGAACAAAATGCTTAATAGAAGTTTCTTTTAATAAACCCACAATAATATAGTTATTTGTCATGTCACGTTCCCAGATTATATCTCATTTCACCTTTTCCTTCAAAAAATTATCCAGGTTTGTGTGTAGGACCAGCTGCACATTGCTTAAGCAACAAAGACAGGAATTCTTTTAATTACATCCAAGGTCATGGAACTGAACTGGGCAACGAGTCTTTCAGATTTGTTTCTGCTTATACTATCATTTTACATTTTCTTTTTGCAAGCATTACCCCTTAAGGGAAAGAATCTGCTGTCAGCAACTGCAGTATTTTCTGCTAAGTCATTCCACCACCTTGCAAAGACATTTGAAAACATAAAAGTGATTTATGACAACATTTTGCAACAAAATGCTGCACTAGTTATACGAGAGATAAGCACAACACAAAATGCAAAGAGTAGAAAAGCTTCTGCAAAAACAGTAGCAACCATCTATAGGTGTTCTGCGAGCCACAGCAGGCCTAGGAGCTCAAAGGTCTTTGTGATTTCCAAAAGCAAAACATTATCAAAGCAGTGATCAAGTTTAAGCATTCTTTTAAGACCCTGTGAGGATCATATGTGAAGAATTCCAAGTTAGAAAAAACTAGACTGACTTCACAACACACATTGCAAAGTGTCTCTATCTAACACATGTAGGAACCTCTTCAGGCAAGAAAGATTTCTGCCTCATTCTAGGCAGTAGAAGCCACACCATAGTCTTACAGAAGCCAATTTCTGATGAGGGCTCAAAGAGCCACAAAGACATTTACTTCAAAAGGAATGCATTGAGACTTTGGGGGAACAGCTGACAATGACTTGTGTTTTCAGCACCACCCAGACCAACAAGAAGACATAAGTAGCTGCAGCACATACACAATGACCACCAACTTGCATGGAAAACACTTTTCTTCTCCCTTATTTCCATATTTTATTCATGTGCTTCATCTAGTTTCCACTTAAACCCAACTATTTTGTACTTTCCAGTGGTGACACAGATGTGCCATAAAATACTGAAGGAATTAACTGATAAGGTAAGGATAAGTACATAATTTGCAGGGTATCTATTAATACAGATGACATATTGCAAGGAATAACTACACGTCACAGTCAGGGGACAAAAGTTTTAGGAAGACCATCAGAAGTAAAGGGCAAAATCAAACCAAACAAACAAAACTTAGAGAAAGTTACAAGGAAGCTTTTATGTTGAAGTAACAAGGTGATTATGAATTCCCACAGTATCATTAATAGGAACTCTCTAGGGCACAAGAAGAAAAAAAACCACACCACACCATAGAATGTGAGAGCTCTCTTTTTCTCAGTTAGTGTCTGCTGAGTCTATTCTGAAGCAGTTATTTTCAGTGTAATAGCAGCACAGAGGGAAAGTTTATGTGATGGAATGGAGAAGACTGCAATCCCTATTCTGTCCCTTTTAATTCTGCCTTTTCAACTGACATGAGGAACCCAGGTGGAAAGATACGCTCTGCATGTCTGCCCATGTGGCAGAGAGGAAAATGTAATTGATTATTCTTATTAAGGAAACTGGTTTTGCCAGAAGGATCAAGCTTATTCAGTTTCATCCTTCAAATGAAACATGTAGTGTAGTTAAATATCCTATCTTTATTTTATACATAGCTTGAGCTGACTGTATTTCAGTAACTGCAATACTGAAAAATACAATATTAACTTAATTAGAAAATTGATAGAAAGAGAGGGTGGGATGCCATGATCAAAAACTCAGACCTTTGAATGCTGAAAATCCATACAATGTCACTGCTTCTGTCTGTAAAAATGTTTAAGATTTGCCTCAAGACTATATAAAAAAAAAAAAAAAAAAAAAGAATGGCTAGCAAAAGACAGCATTCCATATTAAGAGATTCAAATAATGTTTTCAGAGACTGAAAGAAACAAGCTGGCCTGCAATTTTTCTTTTATATCTCTCTAATAATATATTACACTTCTGTGCTTAATCACTCTTTACAGAAACATTACTTAGTGGGTATCCAAATAGCAGATATATTCAGTATTTATAAATAATGGGATGTTACTTACCGTAGTATCTATAGATGGGTCAGAATCTGCTGAAGCCACAGGTCGGGAAAGATATGGAACAACATGAGCAATTCACCCAGTGAAAGAGACCCCCCAGGTTTTATGTTGTGGGTAAGAAAACAGAAGAGACCTCTACATTTATGTTCCCCAAGGACAGGTGCTTTTCATTAGTATATCAGGAATCTACTATTGGCTATGCAAATAAGGTAACTTACTATGAAATGATGCAACTTTTATGCAAAACCAGAAGTTGCATAAGCTACTATTACATTATTTAAATCAATCAAAAAATGTTTAGTCAGTGTCATCTGAAAAAAAAACAAACAAACAAAAAACACAAACAAACAAACAGCTTTAGAAAATTAGCCTTAGGCAAAACCCACAGAAATCAACATCTGAAGCTGTCAAACAATGAAACCTATTTGAAAGCAACAGCGTCACTTTCTTTATGCATGGAAAGCTACTAACCTAAAGTAACTGAAGGAACTTTAAGAAGCCATTAGTGAAGTTCCTGTCTCTTCAGAACAGCTGTAATTGACAGAAGAAAGCAACCTGACAAGCTACAGCTCACTGGTTCCAGAACTTAGGTTCTGCCTTTCATTATTAAACAAGCCAAGTCTGATGGGACCAGTCACATTGCAGCAGAAGAGCAAGTGATGGCCAAAACTTCTCTATTGATTTTAATTTTTTTTTAAATTATTATTATTTTTAATTGCTTTCAGGAGCATGATTTGAACAGCTTCAAGAGGAAATCTGTAAACAAGCACTTTCTAAAGTCTATTAGCCTAGTAAAGATTTGCAATCTTTTGTGAGTTCAATTCCTTGGAAGCTTCTCTCATACCATTTTAGTTTTCATTTCTGTGATCAGGACTACAGTGATTAATGTACCTGGCTAACAGCCCAGAATAAAGTCTTGTAAAGAAGGGTGGAGAAGATTGTGAATGAGTCTCTTCTGAAATTGATAAATAGGCAGAATAGAAAGACAAAATGTTCAGGATGGAAGTAAAAGCCCAGAGGAACCAACTCTCTTTACCCTTTCTTTCTCCTTCTTTATGACTTTACATTATGAAAGTTTAAAATGTTGCAGAAAGGATCTTCATGTTAAGGAAACATGGCACTTCATCACCAAGCACCTCCTGCTTGCCTTGATGACACCTGGAGACTTTCCACCCAGTGAACAAAAGTTAACTTTATCTCAAGTCAGGTATTATTGTCCTTTTTGTTCTCTGGCAGCTACACAAAAACATCAAATGCTCACCTCTTCTCCTTTGTTACATATCAAGGAATGTGTGCACTGTGTTGGGGCAATAGTAAAGTCTAGTCTACAGAGTCATGTTGTAACTGGGAGACTTTCAGGAGCACTTTCTCCATGAGTCACACCCACCTAAAACATTATCTCAATGATGCTGGATATCATTTGTAGAACTTCCATAGATAATGTAGCCTTGCTGCTTTGGCAAGTTTGATTGAAGGTATATGCTTAGTAAGAAAGCTTACCCAGGGGCCCTTTTTGTTGGAAACGCCTGCATTTTCATGCTGGTGCCTGACTTTATTCTCACAATTATCTTGAATTGATGCCTACTGGTTCTCAGCAAGATCATGACACACAATGGAACCGTGCAGTACATTATTATCTCACCATACAAACAAGTTAGACAAACACTGCCAAGACAGCACATGGAACCTCTGTTAACAATGAAAAAACTGAAGCTGTAACACACAGAAAGGGAAGCAAATAACTGCCTCTAACATCCATCAGAAAGGCTGCAGATCTGCAGCAGCAAGGTACACAAGAGGCAGCAGTAATGATTGGAAGGACTTTGAAGCAAGTTCCAGGCATCAAATGCTTTGCTATAGCTCTTTCCAGTACCTGATGTTAAATACTTCAAAGAAAGTATGAGAGATACCACATTGGATAAATAAGGGAACAAGAATGAAGCACTCCAGTGCCTGAGGAATAAAAATATTTCTTTAAACTCACCTCTACTCCTTCTAAAAAGAAATTTGACAGCAGCCAAGAAAGTGAAAGTTGTACTATGAAAGCATAAGATCTAAAATGCTCAACTTCCAAAGAAATTCCAAAACTACTCATTTTTTTAAATAGCCTTAAAATGCATGGTTTGGGTGGGATTTTTGTCTGAAGCAGCACAATTACCTTCTGCATGGACATTTGTCTATTGGTCAAAACAGCATGAAGGGCTCTCTGATACCTCTTATCACCCACTAATTTTCACTGACATCAAATGTTTTTATTACCAAAGCAAATGAAAAACTTAGCACTGCTTAAACCATTTACATTTTTTCTGTATTTCATTTCTCTTACTCTTTGTCCTCTCAGATACTACATATCTGGGTATATGCCTGACTTAGCTTCTGAAAGAGGTTGGCTTTTACTACCATCCTTTGTACTGCTATAATGCCCTTTTTTATGATGCAGTAATTAGAACTCAACATAGAGTACTATGGAAGATTTTAACAAGAATTTTATTGCCTCATTACTTAGTCTAACTTGTGTATATTTTTTCTCTACCACTGAAGCTCCATGCTGACTGGGTAGCTGGAGAATCTTAACCTTTACAATAGTTATCAGTAAATGAAATTTGCACTTTGCAATTATTTACAGGGCATGAAACACATGGCAATTCAATTTCAATTAATTGTCAGCATAAAGGAGATTCTTCTCAATGTCCTGGATTTATTACTTTTGAGTTTAAAAAAGTATTTATTTCAGACAGGCTTTTTAATCCTGACAATAGGAAAGTAGAGAACTGAAACAAGGCTGGTGAGAGGCCTTGAGCACAAGCCCTATGAGGAGAAGCTGAGGGAGCTGGGATTGTTTAGCCTGGAGAAGAGGAGGCTCAGGAGTGACCTCATTGCCCTCTACAACTACCTGAAAGGTGGTTGTAGCCAGGAAGGGGTTGGTCTCTTCTCCCAGGCAACCAGCACCAGAACAAGGGGACACAGCCTCAAGCTGCGCCAGGGGAGGTTTAGATTCAAGGTGAGGAGAAAGTTCTTCACTGAGCGAGTCGTTCGTCATTGGAATGGGCTGCCCAGGGAGGTGGTGGAGTCACCGTCCCTGGAGGTGTTCAAGAGAGGATTGGACGTGGCACCTGGTGCCATGGTCTAGTCATGAGGTCTGTGGTGACAGGTTGGACTCAATCTTTGAGGTCTCTTCCAACCTTAGTTATACTGTGATACTGTGATAGTGTGAAATGACAGGTTTGTCAGCCAGCCTGACAGAGATGGACAAAGATATTAAGTGACTTTATATGCAATTATTTCTTACTGGGGGCTGGCTCTGCTTCTGATAGCACTGAGACAGTTTTTGTTAGGTTCTAGATTATGAGGTAAAACACAAGGGACTATCTTAAATAAGAAAAATGGGAAAAGCAATAAATAGGATAGTAAAGAATATCAGCTGTATTTAAAAATCATACTCCTTGGGGTCTTCGATCACATGTCCACAACAGAAGCAAATGTGACACACAAAAGCTAAACTGGAGGATGAGGTTATGTTCCCCAATCAGATACTGTGCTGGGTTGAGGCAGCCCCCTCTCCCCACCACGGGCAGGAATAAAACACTCAGACAAACGGATTGCAAAAGTGATGAAAGTTTAAATAGAAAGCAGTGAGTGTGCACAAAAGGAAACATGGTGACAAGGAAGAAACCAAAGTAAACCCAGAAAGACCCCAAACCCCACCTGAGGGTGCATCCAAAACCCCCAGGGCTCCTCCTTCCCCTCCCTGCTATTAGGCTGGTCTCAGCTGGCCAGACCTGAGCCTGCCCTTCCCCCAGTGGCCTTGGGCCCAATCAGGCCCATGGCCGGGAGATCTCTCCCCCAGTTACCAAGTCTCGGAGAGGAAAGGAAAGAGGAAGTGCCAGACCCCACTGCAAAATTTATAGTGGTGCAAGGGATTATGGTAGAAATACCTAATTTCCTGCGTCCACCCACGGGGATGGACTTCTGGACACAGGAAACACCCCTGTAGCAGAGGGCACCCAGCCCAAACTACGACAGATACTACATAATATGTTCCAGGAGACCTCTATAGCTCACAAGGGATTTTACCTACCACAAAACCATTTGGCTTAAATATATCTTTCAGAAGAGTCAATCTGTTTAGGCAATAAATGCTTTTTTCAGGACTGTAGCTTACAGTTATGTTCAGTAAAGTCAGGAATGGAAAAGCTGCGTACAGAGAAATAATAAAAATCAAGAGCATTAAAAATGTGCAATGTGCTTTTAAAACCTCCACAGAATCATCATGACAGCACCCATTCCAGGCTTCACAGCACCTGCATCTTCCCAAACATCCCATCACACATCATAACGATGTGCTTTTTAAATACTTGCACCCATTTAAAGTTTCTTCAATTGCATTGCTATATTCAATTGAAGTAGTAACTTCTTAGAGGATGCTGCCACTGCCACCTGGCTACGGGCATCTGCGTCAGGAAGCTTCGAGCTGTCCCTGGAGCCTGTAAAGGAAAGCAGAAAGGTCAAGGTCAAGGACTGAAGGAGTTGGGGCTATTCAGTCTGGAGAAGAGAAGGCTGCCGGGTGACCTAATTGTGGCCTTCCAGTATCTGAAGGGGGCCTACCAGAAGGCTGGGATGGGACTTCTCAGGATATCAGGTAGTGATAGGACTAGGGGGAACGGAATGGAGCTGGAGGTGGGGAGATTCAGGCTGGATGTGAGGAGGAAGTTCTTCACCGTGAGACTGGTGAAGCCCTGCAATGGGTTGTCCAGGGAGCTGGTTTAAGACCAGGCTGGATGAGGCTCTGGCCAGCCAGATCTAGTGTGGGGTGTCCCTGCCCATGGCAGCGGGGTTGCAACTAGGTGATCCTTGTGGCGCCTTGCAACCCTGACTGATACTATGATACAAACCACACAAATTATGTAGCCATGAACAAAGTGTTAACACAAACCCTGGAGAGCAGCACACGCTCTGAGCCCAATACTTTGCTGCTTTTTCAGTTAACCACCCCCTGACTGTTGATGGGTGTGTCTCCGGTGTGACACTGAATTAATCCAAGTGTCCATGGGGCTTTTCGATTTCCCACCCCCCAGATGCACACGGGTCTCTGTGGCTGAGAGTCAGGGTTCCTCCACATGGAGGTGAGGGAGAATGCTCTCCCTTGCCAGGCAAAGCTGGCAAAGCTGAAGCAGCTGCCTTTGAAGGCTGGAGCAGGAGAGCAGACTCGGCTCTGGCTTCCTTTGAGGTTTCTGCCATAGAGCTGCTTTGCCTGGCTGCTGCTTTCATTCAAAGCTTGAAGCACTATCCTTTTCACTCGAGATTCCTTCAAACACCTTGTGAGGGGCTCTGGCACTCCCAGGGAAAGAGAAGCGTAGAATCACTAAGGTTGCAAAAGACCTGAGAGATGGTCGAGTCCAACCTGTCACCCGACACCTCATGACTACTAAACCATGGCTTCAAGTGCCTTGTCCAATCCCTTTGTGAACGCCTCCAGGGACCGTGACTCCACCACCTCCCCTGGCAACCCATTCCAATGGCCAACAAGTCTTTCTGTGTTGAACTTTCTCCTCACCTCAAGCCTAAACTTCCCCTGGTGTGTGGGAATGACAGTGACGAGCAGTGTGAGCAATCTGGCAGTGCAGGCCTAGAGCCTGACACGGTGGTAGGCCATGCTCAGCATAAGCGCAGAGCCAGCTACCAGTATGCCAAAACAGTGCTGTGCTTGCAGCACTGTAACTAAAACAAGACGCTGGTAGCTAGAAACATAGTGGGTTATCTTGGGACAACAGGACATGCACCTGCATCAACAAACCTCGCGTGTCATCCATAGTTGGACCAATAAGCTACAATAGTGTGATGTGTGGTCACTCATAGGGAACCAATGAGTCCAACAAGGCACACCAAGGTTATACAAATTGTAGCAGTTGCCTTGCTACGCACTTCTTCTTTTTCTGCCTGTCCTATCTGCTTTCCTTCCATGCTTTACTGTGCCATGCTTTCACCGTAGGCCTGAGCCATAGGCCTGCAATACTGGAACAATAAAGGATCAATACCCGATCATATTGGTCAGCCGTATTGATTCCAAGAACCTCCGTCGTCGCCAAATCTGGCGCCCAACGTGGACTGGGGTCCTCCGCCCCTGACACTGCACGACTCAGCATGAAGAGGTACGTCCGAGCGATACGGAAGCCCGGCCGCACTCAGCACTGCCCCGGTGCTGAAAGACCAGCAGCGCGCGCTCCCCAAGGAAGTGAATCTCGCCTTGGATCCGGCGAGCGGCCGGGGAGGGCAAGTGGAAGTACGCCGCGAAACAGAAGAGGCTGTGCGAAAACGCCCTCCAACTTCTTCTCTCTGGCAATTCTGGGATCTTAAACGGGCTATTAGCCTGCGCCCGGAATCAACCCCGCGGCAACTGCGCTTTTACTTCCGAAGCGCGGGACGAGATTGCAGCCCAGCTGTGGGATGAGGTGCTTAAATACTTAACAAGAAGCTCTTCGCAACAGCACCGTGTGACGGACTGTCACGTACATTGCAATCGAAAAAAGCAGAGCAGTTTACTTTTGACTCGGCTGTGGCATTTGTTTCTAACCGAGACGGACACGGGAGATTCGGAAGGCATCCCCCGCCCTCCGCCCCCCTCCTCTCTCCCTGCATACTGTCCGCCAGCATCCGCACAATTTCACTTGCCTGCTACTCCTTCCTCTACACGAATCGCGGCTCTCTTACTACCGTCCTTTTGCACAGAAAAATCTGCTCCTGCCACGTCAATAGCGGCAGAAGCGAATCCTGATCGGACTGATAAGGTGCGAGAAATCAAAATGGAGGTCGCTACGCAGCAGAAATTGCACGACACGCCACGTCCGCCATCTTGGCGAGCACACCGTCTTTATTAGACGCCACCGCCGCCGCCCGCCCCAAGCACAGAAAAAGCCGTTAAAAGGCAGCGAAGCTTGTGATTCAGCGTTTTCGATCCCCTTCTTCAACATCTTCCTCTGATGCCGCCAGCGACGGCTTGGACTTGGAAGATGGGAGGACCGGTACCGGGAGAGCGGACACTGTGGACAGCTCCTCTTGGGAGAAAAAAAAATGCAGCGCTTGCAGGCTCGCGACTGCACCATTCTTACCACCGCGCCCCGGCCACCCCGGCGGTGGCTCCTACCAGCAGCGGCGGCGCCCATTCCGGCGGCGCCTATCTCGGCGGGGCCCACCCTCCCCCCGTCCCGGCAGTCCTCTTGGCGACGACTCCCGCAAGCCCCCGCGGCCCCCGCCACTACCGGAGACTCCGAACAAAGCGGCACCGACCGACGCGACCCAGACTGGTTCCCACCGACACCAGCGCCCGCGCCAGCGGCCCCTTCCCCACAGCGGTTTCAGCTGCGCGACACCCCCCCGCCTCCTACACTCCAGACATTCCCAACAAAGTATCGCACTACGAGGGCGCTTCCAATCGAGTCCCGATAGGACCATCGCGGGGTGGGAGGGACGGGAACTGTCCCATTGCGTTGGTGGAAAGGTATTGTGGGAAATGTAGTCACAGCCTGTATAGGCATTTCCTGTGGTCAACAACGGATCTAACAATCTCTGGACTGACAAATGCTAATGGAAGCTAGACAAGCCATAGCTCCCTATGGGTTACAGTCAGGATACACAACTGCTGTAATCAATCAGTTGTTTGCAACACATTTATTAATCCCTTTTGTCGCTTCTATTAGCGAATGGTGTTCATTACATGGTCTGAGACCAATCAACTCAATCCTGGAGAAGATGGGTGCCTTGCAACCTGGCCCCCCAACTCGCAGTCCCCTCAAATTGGGACCTGATTATTATTCATCTGAAGGATTGGGTTTTTTACAATTCACTTACACCCGGAGGTCTCAACAGAGCGTACACCTACTGAAGTCATCGATTAAGGCAGACTCCACCCACCGGTATCAATGGGTGGCCACCCACCTCAAGCCTAAACTTCCCCTGGTGCAGCTTGAGACTAGCCTCTTGTTCTGGTGCTGGTTGCCTGGGAGAAGAGACCAACCCCCACTTGTCTACAACCTCCCTTCCGGTAGTTGTAGAGGGCAATTAAGGTCTCCCCTGAGCCTCCTCTTCTGCAGACTAAACAATCCCAGCCCCCTTAGCCTCTCCTCACAGAACTTGTGCTTGAGGCCTCTCCCCAGCCTCCTTGCCCTTCTCTGGACACTTTAGGAGTCTCAATGTCCTTCTTAAATTGAGGGGCCCAGAACCGGACACAGTAATCAAGGTCTGGCCTGTGGTTTGGGTTTTTTTAGTTTTATTTTATTTTTTAATAATTTTTTACATTTTACAAATTTTGTTTGTTTGGGGTTTCTTTGTTAAACAATCCTAGCTTTATTGTCACAGACGCTCAGGACCACGGCAAAGAGGACAGCGGGAGGAGTTTTCAGACGTTGCACCCCGTCAGGCCACCCTTGCCTAAGATCTCCCTGATGTAGAACCACACCAGCACCTCTGTGGCCACCAGACCGCTCCTCAGCACGTCCCGGACGGTGAGCTGCGCCAGCCGGCCACTCTGCAAGCTCCCGACCAGCGCCTTCGTGCTGTCCATGGCCCGTGGGATCTCGGCGGGAGTCGGTGGGTACCAGAATGTGGCCAGGCGAGGCCTCCGCCTCCCGTACGCCATGGCAAAGGAGTGTGGAATCTGCCAGTGTAGAGATTAAAATCCACCTCTGCTGTGGAGGTGGTGCAGGGGGATCAGGGCCAACACTTGGAGGTGCTGCACGGTTGTTCTTTCTGCGGTGTCTTCATGGGTCAGGGGTGGGCTGTAGGGAGCAGCTTCCTCTCGACGCTGCCGTCGGGACCTAGCACGGGCCCACACGGGCCCAGGGGTGCTGGACTGGCTGGCAGGCTCAAGCACTGGGGAGCTGCCCTGGTCTCCTGATGGTGTCTCCCTGGTGGTCCTTGGGCTCTGGGTCTGTTGGTCAAACGAGCTGCAGGATGGCTCCTCCAGCATCCCCTCTGTGGAGGAATTGCTCTCAGAAGTTGCTCTTGCCCTGCAGGATCTCCCACAGCACGTTCTGGGCCTCCTGCAAAGAGGAGCTTCATCCTGACACTGCAGGTGGCACGCATCTCATTTCCTCCTGTGTTGACGGGTGCTGGAACGGCTGCCAGCTGTCATGCACTGAGGAACCGCCCCGGTCTCCTGATGGTGTCTCTCTGGTGGTCCTTGGCCTGCTGGTCTGCGGGTCAGCTGAGCTGCAGGATGGCTCCTCCAGCAGCCCCTCCGTGGAGGTACTGCTCTGGGTGTTTGTTCCTGCCCTGCAGAGTCTCCCACGGCATGTTCTAGGCCACCGGCAAGGAGGAGCTTCATCCTGACGCTGCAAGGGAGAGGCAACTCGTTTCCTCCCTCTGCTGACGGGTGCTGGATGGGCTTCCAGTCTCATGCACTGGGGAGCTGTCCTCGTCTCCTGATGGTGTCTCTGTAGGAGCTACTGGAGCTGCTGGTCTGCGGGTCCGGTGAGCTGCAGGATGACTCCTCCAGCAGCCCCTCTGTGGAGGTACTGCTCTCCTTGCTTGCCCTTGCCCTGCAGAGTCTCTCACGGCGTGTTCTGGGCCGCCGGCAAGGAGGAGCTTCATCCTGACGCTGCAAGGGGGAGGCAACTCGTTTCCTCCTCTGCTGACGGGTGCTGGACCGGCGGCCAGTCTCATGCACTGGGGAGCTGTCCTCGTCTCCTGATGGTGTCTCTGTGGAGCTACTGGAGCTGCTGGTCTGCGGGTCCGGTGAGCTGCAGGATGGCTCCTCCAGCAGCCCCTCTGTGGAGGTACTGCTCTCGTTGCTTGCTCTTGCCCTGCAGAGTCTCTCACGGCGTGTTCTGGGCCGCCTGCAAGGAGGAGCTTCATCCTGACGCTGCAAGGGGGAGGCATCTCTTTTCCTCCTGTGCCGACCGGTGCTCGAACGGCTTCCAGTCTCATGCACTGGGGGACTTCCCAGGTCTCCTGATGGTGTCTCTCTGGTGGCTGCTGGTCTCAGGGACCACTAAGTTGTGGGATGGCACAAGCAGCGCCTGGCTGGAGGATGCCACAGCTGCCGCCTGTCTAGGGGCACCTGGGGCCGGAAGCTCCGAGCTGTCCCTGGAGTCTGTAAAGGAAAGCAGAGAGGTCAAGGGCACAGCCGCCAGCTCTGTGGCACCATAGGCCTGTGCAGTGCCACCAGCCCTCCCAGAGCTGAGAGGCTCGGCCAAGCTCAGCCTGGTCTCCACTGCCAGCCCACTAGCCTGGGGTGAAGAGCAGCAGAGTGCTTTGCCTCTTACCTCTGCTGGGGCCAGCACAGCTGCTGCACTCCCAGCTGTCGGTGCTGGGCCTCAGATGGGAGCATCGCCTGTGGGTGCCCTCAGCAGCACAGGAGCTGCATAACAGCAGTTGCCAGGGCCTGGGGACAAAAAATGGGTTCATGGCTGTGAGGACAGACTGAGTGCAGCGTGGGACCATCTGGCAGAGCTCTTGTTCTTGGAGCTTCTGCTCTGAGCCCACGGCCAGAGAGGGATCCTGCACAAAGCAGATCCCCAGGTTGCAGTTTTGACAACTTACCCTTCTTGCTCTGCCTGCTCCCTGCCTCCTGGGCACAGGCACTCGCTGGCATCACAGCGGCTGTGCCTCTCAACTAGTTGTTCTAAATCCTGGACATCCAAGGATGGCAGTCTGGTGGAGAAAGGAATATTGATGAGTCCCTGCTGCCACCCTGGCGTAAGGCAGATGCAGGCCATCCTTGCTTGCCTGGCCCTGCCCTGGTTCCAGCTCCTCTGCAAAGCTGAAGCAAGGACTGACGAGACAGCAGAGAGCCAGGACTGTAGGGGCAGGCCCTGGGGTAGCACAGTGCTTGCACCGTCCTGCCTCGTGAGGTGGATGGAAGGACACCAACCTGAAAGATATTTGGATGCCCATGTCGAGCATTTCTGGCAGAAATGCATTCTGATCCCTACACGCGGGGCACTGGAAACTCAACAGGCCAGTGTGCAGAGCTTGTTCCTGCAGGAGAAACATGAACAGCATGAGTTAGGTCCTGGTGCTGCTGAGCACCTGTGGTCTCCTGGGAGCGAGGGATGGGCTCCTACCTGGATGCATTCCCGATGGAACCATGCGTGTTGACACGCCGGGCACACCATGGTCCTGTAGGACGTTTGGTTGTCTACAGGATCCGTGCAGATGAGGCAGGTGGTGTCCTCGTCTGGAACGGCCTCCACTTCCTGACGTGGGGAGTGTTCCCTGCAGAAGGCCCTGGGGAGAAGAGGAAAGAGGCTTCACGGTGAGGACACAAGTGTCCGGTCCTTACGTGGTGCTGGAGGAAAGGGGAGAGGACTTAACCACACTAGGGAAAGTACTGGGTTAGGCTGAGGATTAGGATTAGCATTAGGGTTAGCGTTGGCATTAGGCTTATGGCTATGAAAATCAGTTTTAGGCTTCATGAAAAGCAAGGAAGGGTGAAGATGTCTGAAGGAGCCTCAGAACTCTTTGGGCAGTGGGAAGTGCCACCGTGAGTTGCTTTCTTCTTGGCCTGAAGCTGGCAGGCAGAGGAATGAAGGTGGCAAGCCTCCCCTGTGAGGGCCAGCTGCCCTTACCTGTAGAGTCCAAAGTACTGGGTGACGCACCCACCCCGTGTGGCACAGGGGAGATGGAAGCTGACATCGCAGCCTGTCTCGCTGCAGGTGATGGTGGCCCCACTCTGCTGGCAGACACAGCACTCCTGTAAAGGGCAGAGCAACTTCCATCAGCCTTGGGGTCTTTGCAGGAGGGGCCCCATACCTCTGGGTCAGGGCCCGCAGATCCCTTTGGCCGGCACGATTCCTCTGCAGGAGCCTCTCGAGCTGCTGGGAGCAAGACTCAGAAGTCTGAAAGGTCAAAAGAGCTCTCTGGAAGGGCCAGGAATTCTAGCTCAAGCTTTGGGCTAAGCTGCCACAGCACTCTCCTGGCACAAATCTCACTGATTTTGTCATGTCCTCACCTTCTGTGCTGCCTGCTCGACTGCATGTTCAACCTCCTCCTCACAAAATAGCAGCACTCCTTGGTCCCCATCCAGTTGTGGAGAAATCTCATTGGCAAAATACTGCAGAAGAGAACAGACAGGGAGCCACTGAGGAGAGTATGGCAGAACGGGAGGCAATCCCCGGGGAACTCACCAGGCAAAAGAAATGGGCACGGACCCCTTGCAGATTCTGGACTTCTCCAGAGATATCCTGGTCAGCCTCTTCCTGACGGCACAGAATGCAGGCTGGAGAGGAGAGAGCAAACACCAGTAGGAATGAGCACTTCTGTAGGGCTGGGGGAAGTGTCCCACCCAAGGGCCTGCTCTGTTCCTGCCGGTCTGGCTGATGGGCAGGCCTGCAGGGCTTGGAGTTCAGCATGACAGGCACTGGGTGTCCCAGCAGGTGCTTCCTCTCCACGCTGCCGACGGGACCTAGCACACGCCTGCACAGGCCCAGGGGTGCTGGACTGGCTGGCAGGCTCAAGCACTGGGGAGCTGCCCTGGTCTCCTGAGGGTGTCTCCCTGGTGGTCCTTGGGCTCTGGGTCTGTTGGTCGAACGAGCTGCAGGATGGCTCCTCTAGCATCCCCTCTGTGCAGGAATTGCTCTCAGAAGTTGCTCTTGCCCTGCAGGATCTCCCACAGCACGTTCTGGGCCTCCTGCAAAGAGGAGCTTCATCCTGACACTGCAGGTGGCACGCATCTCATTTCCTCCTGTGTTGACGGGTGCTGGAACGGCTGCCAGCCTCATGCACTGAGGAACCGCCCCGGTCTCCTGATGGTGTCTCTCTGGTGGTCCTTGGCCTGCTGGTCTGCGGGTCAGCTGAGCTGCAGGATGGCTCCTCCAGCAGCCCCTCCGTGGAGGTACTGCTCTGGGTGTTTGTTCCTGCCCTGCAGAGTCTCCCACGGCATGTTCTGGGCCACCGGCAAGGAGGAGCTTCATCCTGACGCTGCAAGGGGGAGGCAACTCGTTTCCTCCCCTCTGCTGACGGGTGCTGGATGGGCTTCCAGTCTCATGCACTGGGGAGCTGTCCTCGTCTCCTGATGGTGTCTCTGTGGAGCTACTGGAGCTGCTGGTCTGCGGGTCAGCTGAGCTGCAGGATGGCTCCTCCAGCAGCCCCTCTGTGGAAGGTGCTGCTCTCGTTGCTTGCCCTTGCCCTGCAGAGTCTCTCACGGCGTGTTCTGGGCCGCCTGCAAGGAGGAGCTTCATCCTGACGCTGCAAGGGGGAGGCATCTCTTTTCCTCCTGTGCCGACGGGTGCTCGAACGGCTTCCAGTCTCATGCACTGGGGGACTTCCCAGGTCTCCTGATGGTGTCTCTCTGGTGGCTGCTGGTCTCAGGGACCACTAAGTTGTGGGATGGCACAAGCAGCGCCTGGCTGGAGGATGCCACAGCTGCCGCCTGTCTAGGGGCACCTGGGGCCGGAAGCTCCGAGCTGTCCCTGGAGTCTGTAAAGGAAAACAGAGAGGTCAAGGGCACAGCCGCCAGCTCTGTGGCACCATAGGCCTGTGCAGTGCCACCAGCCCTCCCAGAGCTGAGAGGCTCGGCCAAGCTCAGCCTGGTCTCCACTGCCAGCCCACTAGCCTGGGGTGAAGAGCAGCAGAGTGCTTTGCCTCTTACCTCTGCTGGGGCCAGCACAGCTGCTGCACTCCCAGCTGTCGGTGCTGGGCCTCAGATGGGAGCATCGCCTGTGGGTGCCCTCAGCAGCACAGGAGCTGCATAACAGCAGTTGCCAGGGCCTGGGGACAAAAAATGGGTTCATGGCTGTGAGGACAGACTGAGTGCAGCGTGGGACCATCTGGCAGAGCTCTTGTTCTTGGAGCTTCTGCTCTGAGCCCACGGCCAGAGAGGGATCCTGCACAAAGCAGATCCCCAGGTTGCAGTTTTGACAACTTACCCTTCTTGCTCTGCCTGCTCCCTGCCTCCTGGGCACAGGCACTCGCTGGCATCACAGCGGCTGTGCCTCTCAACTAGTTGTTCTAAATCCTGGACGTCCAAGGATGGCAGTCTGGTGGAGAAAGGAATATTGATGAGTCCCTGCTGCCACCCTGGCGTAAGGCAGATGCAGGCCATCCTTGCTTGCCCGGCCCTGCCCTGGTTCCAGCTCCTCTGCAAAGCTGAAGCAAGGACTCACGAGAGAGCAGAGAGCCAGGACTGTAGGGGCAGGCCCTGGGGTAGCACAGTGCTTGCACCGTCCTGCCTCGTGAGGTGGATGGAAGGACACCTACCTGAAAGGGATTCGGATGCCCATGTCGAGCATTTCTGGCAGAAATGCATTCTGATCCCTACACGCCGGGCACTGGAAACTCAACAGGCCAGTGTGCAGAGCTTGTTCCTGCAGGAGAAACATGAACAGCATGAGTTAGGTCCTGGTGCTGCTGAGCACCTGTGGTCTCCTGGGAGCGAGGGATGGGCTCCTACCTGGATGCATTCCCGATGGAACCATGCGTGTTGACACGCCGGGCACACCATGGTCCTGTAGGACGTTTGGTTGTCTACAGGATCCGTGCAGATGAGGCAGGTGGTGTCCTCGTCTGGAACGGCCTCCACTTCCTGACGTGGGGAGTGTTCCCTGCAGAAGGCCCTGGGGAGAAGAGGAAAGAGGCTTCACGGTGAGGACACAAGTGTCCGGTCCTTACGTGGTGCTGGAGGAAAGGGGAGAGGACTTAACCGCACTAGGGAAAGCACTGGGTTAGGCTGAGGGTTAGGGTTAGCATTAGGGTTAGCGTTGGCATTAGGCTTATGGCTATGAAAATCAGTTTTAGGCTTCATGAAAAGCAAGGAAGGGTGAAGATGTCTGAAGGAGCCTCAGAACTCTTTGGGCAGTGGGAAGTGCCACCGTGAGTTGCTTTCTTCTTGGCCTGAAGCTGGCAGGCAGAGGAATGAAGGTGGCAAGCCTCCCCTGTGAGGGCCAGCTGCCCTTACCTGTAGAGTCCAAAGTACTGGGTGACGCACCCACCCCGTGTGGCACAGGGGAGATGGAAGCTGACATCGCAGCCTGTCTCGCTGCAGGTGATGGTGGCCCCACTCTGCTGGCAGACACAGCACTCCTGTAAAGGGCAGAGCAACTTCCATCAGCCTTGGGGTCTTTGCAGGAGGGGCCCCATACCTCTGGGTCAGGGCCCGCAGATCCCTTTGGCCGGCACGATTCCTCTGCAGGAGCCTCTCGAGCTGCTGGGAGCAAGACTCAGAAGTCTGAAAGGTCAAAAGAGCTCTCTGGAAGGGCCAGGAATTCTAGCTCAAGCTTTGGGCTAAGCTGCCACAGCACTCTCCTGGCACAAATCTCACTGATTTTGTCATGTCCTCACCTTCTGTGCTGCCTGCTCAACTGCATGTTCAACCTCCTCCTCACAAAATAGCAGCACTCCTTGGTCCCCATCCAGTTGTGGAGAAATCTCATTGGCAAAATACTGCAGAAGAGAACAGACAGGGAGCCACTGAGGAGAGTGTGGCAGAACGGGAGGCAATCCCCGGGGAACTCACCAGGCAAAAGAAATGGGCACGGACCCCTTGCAGATTCTGGACTTCTCCAGAGATATCCTGGTCAGCCTCTTCCTGACGGCACAGAATGCAGGCTGGAGAGGAGAGAGCAAACACCAGTAGGAATGAGCACTTCTGTAGGGCTGGGGGAAGTGTCCCACCCAAGGGCCTGCTCTGTTCCTGCCGGTCTGGCTGATGGGCAGGCCTGCAGGGCTTGGAGTTCAGCATGACAGACACTGGGTGTCCCAGCAGGTGCTTCCTCTCCACGCTGCCGACGGGACCTAGCACACGCCTGCACAGGCCCAGGGGTGCTGGACTGGCTGGCAGGCTCAAGCACTGGGGAGCTGCCCTGGTTCCTGCTTCTGCGCCGTTGCTTCTGCCGGGCCAGCCCCCAATGTCACCGCGACCCGTCGCCGCAAGGACCCAGCCCCGCTGCGGCTGCCTGCGCGTTGCTTGCGAGCTCCTTTGCTGGAACCAGTCCAGAGGAATAGCCTTTGTTATTCTATTTATGGCCCTTAGGTTCTGCACTAAGAGATTTCCCCAGCTGGTTCTTGTTTGTTTGTTTCACAGGTAAAACTGAGGTATTACAAGCTGATTCACACTCTGCTAGCAGCCCACACTTTAGGAATTTTTCTACAACAGGCAAAACGCCTTCCCTATCTTCTTACCTTGGGATACTGTTTTAACCTACTGGTAACGGGCTTCAGGTCTGTCATCACAGGTAGGGCATTTTTTTTGCTCTTCCAGGCTGCTCAGCATCCCAAACCCCAGGATTTACATTTCAAACAAAATTAAATTTTGGTGCCTCTTTAGACTCTCCAGTTTATCAGCTTGACCAGAATTTCATTTCACATCCTTTCTGTTTCGCCAATACTACTGAACACACAACTTTTCAAAGCCCCAAAACCTTTCAGGCTAAAGTGCCTGAGCAAAAACCTTTGCCTAATTAACTGCGAAGTTTACACCCCCTTCCTCACAAGACAGCTGCTACCACAAATTAGCACCCCTACGAATATTTCAATCTCCAAACCTGTCGGGTGTTCCCACTCTACCTTATGTCCTAGATGGTAAAGGTATTTCATGAGTTGGGGGTGGATTTCTTTTGTTTTTTCTTCTTTTGGTTTTTTTTTTTTCCCTTCCCCCCCTTTTTTCCTTCCCCCCCATTTTTTCCCTTCCCCCTGCTTTTTTTTTTCCCTTTTCCCCCCCTTTTTTTTCCATTTTCCCCCACTTTTTTTCCATTTCCCCCCCCATTTTTCCCTTCCCCCCTTTTTTCCCTTTTCCCCCTTTTTTTTCCATTTCCCCCCCTTTTTTCCCCTTTCCCCCCCTTTTATCCCCTTTCCCCCCCTTTTTACCCCTTTCCACCCTTTCCCCCCTTCCCTCCCCTTTTTTCCATTTCCCCCCCTTTTTTCCCTTTGCCCCCCCTTTTTTTCCATTTCCCCCCCTTTTGTCCCCTTTCCCCCCCTTTTGTCCCCTTTCCCCCCCTTTTTTTCCCTTCCCCCCCCTTTTTTTCCCTTTCCCCCCCCTTTTTTTCCATTTCCCCCCACTTTTTTTCCCTTTGCCCCCCCTTTTTCTCTTTTCTTTTTTTTTTTTTTTTCATTTTGTTCATTTTTTGCCCTGGAGGTACTGCAATTACCTCACTGTTATACAGCCATGTGGAGTATGCCTTGGGATCTCACCACTTTGCCTCCCCCCATTTCACAGTAGAACACAGTACTGCCTTCTTACAACACACAAAACACACGACAAATACGACAATACCGACCGGTCCTTAATAACACAATTATTGGCCACACTCCTATTCACAATTTTCGCTTCTATGTCTCACTGGCACACACACTCAGCAGCACATTCAAATCATAAACAATGTTTCTTTAAGTTCTTCAGGAACCACCCTGGCCCCACACAGACTTAAAATATGAACAATGCTTATGATTCCCTTTGGGACACCCCTGGTCCCACACTACAAACAATGCTCCTAATACATGTAAACAATGCTTATAGTGCCCTTCGGGAGCCCACTGGTCCCGGCCCAAGAGCTCTTTTACCTAGGGGTGCAATAAATGCCTCTCTCCCGCGTAGGGCAGCCCCTCACAGCTTATGGAGTTACCCCTTTTACAAAAGCAATACTTTCTCTTCGCCAGCAGTCTTGTCTGTCCCTGCGACGATCTCATGAGTAGGGGAGCTCTCCTCGAGAATATCTCAGAGGTGCCCTGAGAGGTCCCGTTCCTCAAAAGGTCTCGCAGCCGGACAGAGGTTTCCTGCCTGTCTTGCCAAAATTGACTTAGAGAAAGACAAAAAACTCATAAAGATTCATGTATCTTGCTTATGTGGCAGCGCCGGACATAGGCCGGATCCTTCCAAAAGACCTGTGTGTCTTCAGAGGGTTCAGTACAAGCTAATATGCAAAAAGTTATCTATCTAAAATGACAGAGGGAGGTTAATGTTCCACAGAAAAGTCCAGGTGCTTTCTATCTATACAGAGGTTATCTATCTAAGAATAACAGAAGTATCTTACAGCAAGTCCTGGCATTTCTTATCTATACAAATGCTGACTGATCCTCCCCCTGCCTCCTGCATTCCACCCAACAATGGGGAGTTCCTTATCAACTTTGTTACTCTGTTGAACTCGGTAAGAGTTTAAAAAAAAATTTCTGCCCATCATTAGGGTTAAGCAAGGAAGGGTGTGGATGTCTGAAGGAGCCTCAGAGCTCTTCTTCAGGTAGTGCAAAGTGTCACCGTGAGTTGCTTTCTTCTTGGCCTGAAGCTGGCAGGCAGAGAAATGAAGGCGGGAAGCTTCCCCTGTGAGGGCCAGCTGCCCTTACCTATAGAGTCCAATGTACTGGGTGACACACCCACCCCATATGGCACAGGGGAGATGGAAGCTGACATCACAGCCTGTCTCACTGCAGGTGATGCTGACCCCACTCTGGCAGCAGATGCAGTACCCTTGGGCAAAGCAACTTCCATCAGCCCAAGGCCTGCATAGCCAGCCCCACGCCTCTGAGCAGAGAACAGGATGTGGCCACAGCTGAGTCGCAGCCCACAGATCCACCTGGCAGACAACACTCCTGTGCAGGACCCGCTCTGGAGCTGCTGGGAGCAAGACATTTGTCCCAGAGCTGTCTGGAAGTGCTGGGCTTCTTTCTTGGCTTCTGGGCTAAGCCCATACAATGCTCCCTCACGCAAGGCCTGCATTGATGGGAGAGGCACAGCAGCATTGGCTGAGCCATGCTGGGTAACTCTCAAGGTGGGAAAAAGCAGCAGAGATCCCCGATTCTGGAGAAGGCTGTGGGGCCAGCAAGGGCCAAAGCACACAGTCCATGTCCATGGTTCTGGGCACCTGGGCAAGGGCAGCCAGCAAGGAGGAGGTGTGGGCAAGGTGCTCCCAGTCCCTGGGCCCAGCTCCTAATGCTGCTCCCGAGAAAGGGAGAGGAGTATGAGGGAGAGGCAGAGGAGTGTGGCATCTGCCAGTGTAGAGATTGAAAACCACCTCTACTGTGGAGATGCTGCACGGTTGTTCCTTCTGTGGCGTCTTCTGGGTCGCTGTGGGCTGTAGGGAGCAGCTTCCTCTCGACGCTGCCGTTGGGACCTGGCACGGGCCTGCACGGGCCCAGGGGTGCTGGACTGGCTGGCAGGCTCAAGCACTGGGGAGCTGCCCTGGTCTCCTGATGGTGTCTCCCTGGTGGTCCTTGGCCTCTGGGTCTGTTGGTCGAACGAGCTGCAGGATGGCTCCTCCAGCATCCCCACTGTGGAGGTACTGCTCTCGTTGTTTGCTCTTGCCCTGCAGGACCTCCCACGACGTGTTCTGGGCCGCCGGCAAGGAGGAGCTTCATCCTGACACTGCAGGTGGCACGCATCGCGTTTCCTCCTCTGCTGACGGGTGCTGGAACGGCTGCCAGCCTCATGCACTGAGGAACCGCCCCGGTCTCCTGATGGTGTCTCTCTGGTGGTCCTTGGCCTGCGGGGCTGCCGGTCCAGGGAGCTGCAGGATGCCTCCTCCAGCAGCCCCTCCGTGGAGGTACTGCTCTGGGTGTTTGTTCCTGCCCTGCAGAGTCTCCCACGGCGTGTTCTGGGCCGCCGGCAAGGAGGAGCTTCATCCTGACACTGCAAGGGGGAGGCAACTCGTTTCCTCCTCTGCTGACGGGTGCTGGACCGGCGGCCAGTCTCATGTACTGGGGAGCTGTCCTCGTCTCCTGATGGTGTCTCTGTGGAGCTACTGGAGCTGCTGGTCTGCGGGTCCGGTGAGCTGCAGGATGACTCCTCCAGCAGCCCCTCTGTGGAGGTACTGCTCTCGTTGCTTGCTCTTGGCCTGCAGAGTCTCTCACGGCGTGTTCTGGGCCGCCTGCAAGGAGGAGCTTCATCCTGACGCTGCAAGGGGGAGGCATCTCTTTTCCTCCTGTGCCGACGGGTGCTCGACCGGCTTCCAGTCTCATGCACTGAGGGACTTCCCAAGTCTCCTGATGGTGTCTCTCTGTGGCTGCTGGTCTCAGGGACCACTAAGTTGTGGGATGGCACAAGCAGCGCCTGGCTGGAGGATGCCACAGCTGCCGCCTGTCTAGGGGCACCTAGGGCCGGAAGCTCCGAGCTGTCCCTGGAGTCTGTAAAGGAAAGCAGAGAGGTCAAGGGCACAGCCGCCAGCTCTGTGGCACCATAGGCCTGTGCAGTGCCACCAGCCCTCCCAGAGCTGAGAGGCTCGGCCAAGCTCAGCCTGGTCTCCACTGCCAGCCCACTAGCCCGGGGTGAAGAGCAGCAGAGTGCTTTGCCTCTTACCTCTGCTGGGGCCAGCACAGCTGCTGCACTCCCAGCTGTCGGTGCTGGGCCTCAGATGGGAGCATCGCCTGTGGGTGCCCTCAGCAGCACAGGAGCTGCATAACAGCAGTTGCCAGGGCCTGGGGACAAAAAATGGGTTCATGGCTGTGAGGACAGACTGAGTGCAGCGTGGGACCATCTGGCAGAGCTCTTGTTCTTGGAGCTTCTGCTCTGAGCCCACGGCCAGAGAGGGATCCTGCACAAAGTAGATCCCCAGGTTGCAGTTTTGACAACTTACCCTTCTTGCTCTGCCTGCTCCCTGCCTCCTGGGCACAGGCACTCGCTGGCATCACAGCGGCTGTGCCTCTCAACTAGTTGTTCTAAATCCTGGACATCCAAGGATGGCAGTCTGGTGGAGAAAGGAATATTGATGAGTCCCTGCTGCCACCCTGGCGTAAGGCAGATGCAGGCCATCCTTGCTTGCCCGGCCCTGCCCTGGTTCCAGCTCCTCTGCAAAGCTGAAGCAAGGACTCACGAGAGAGCAGAGAGCCAGGACTGTAGGGGCAGGCCCTGGGGTAGCACAGTGCTTGCACCGTCCTGCCTCGTGAGGTGGATGGAAGGACACCAACCTGAAAGGTATTTGGATGCCCATGTCGAGCATTTCTGGCAGAAATGCATTCTGATCCCTACACGCCGGGCACTCGAAACTCAACAGGCCAGTGTGCAGAGCTTGTTCCTGCAGGAGAAACATTGAACAGCATGAGTTAGGTCCTGGTGCTGCTGAGCACCCGTGGTCTCCTGGGAGCGAGGGATGGGCTCCTACCTGGATGCATTCCCGATGGAACCATGCGTGTTGACACGCCGGGCACACCATGGTCCTGTAGGACGTTTGGTTGTCTACAGGATCCGTGCAGATGAGGCAGGTGGTGTCCTCGTCTGGAACGGCCTCCACTTCCTGACGTGGGGAGTGTTCCCTGCAGAAGGCCCTGGGGAGAAGAGGAAAGAGGCTTCACGGTGAGGACACAAGTGTCCGGTCCTTACGTGGTGCTGGAGGAAAGGGGAGAGGACTTAACCGCACTAGGGAAAGTACTGGGTTAGGCTGAGGGTTAGGATTAGCATTAGGGTTAGCGTTGGCATTAGGCTTATGGCTATGAAAATCAGTTTTAGGCTTCATGAAAAGCAAGGAAGGGTGAAGATGTCTGAAGGAGCCTCAGAACTCTTTGGGCAGTGGGAAGTGCCACCGTGAGTTGCTTTCTTTTTGGCCTGAAGCTGGCAGGCAGAGGAATGAAGGTGGCAAGCCTCCCCTGTGAGGGCCAGCTGCCCTTACCTGTAGAGTCCAAAGTACTGGGTGACGCACCCACCCCGTGTGGCACAGGGGAGATGGAAGCTGACATCGCAGCCTGTCTCGCTGCAGGTGATGGTGGCCCCACTCTGCTGGCAGACACAGCACTCCTGTAAAGGGCAGAGCAACTTCCATCAGCCTTGGGGTCTTTGCAGGAGGGGCCCCATACCTCTGGGTCAGGGCCCGCAGATCCCTTTGGCCGGCACGATTCCTCTGCAGGAGCCTCTCGAGCTGCTGGGAGCAAGACTCAGAAGTCTGAAAGGTCAAAAGAGCTCTCTGGAAGGGCCAGGAATTCTAGCTCAAGCTTTGGGCTAAGCTGCCACAGCACTCTCCTGGCACAAATCTCACTGATTTTGTCATGTCCTCACCTTCTGTGCTGCCTGCTCGACTGCATGTTCAACCTCCTCCTCAGAAAATAGCAGCACTCCATGTTCCCCATCCAGGAGTGGAGAAATCTCACTGGCAAAAATCTGCAGGAGAGAACGGACAGGGAGCCATTGAGGACAGTGTGGCAGGGAGTGCCTGCATGAAAACGGGAGGCAGCCCCCGGGGAACTCACCAGGCAAAACAAATGGGCACGGACCCCTTCCAGATTCAGCATTTCTCCACAGATATGCATGGCAACATGTGTCCGACGGCACAGTACGCATGCTGGAGAGGAGAGAGCAAACACCATTAGGAATGAGCACTTCTGTAGGGCTGGGGGAAGTGTCTCTGAGGGACTGTCCCCAAGGGCCTGCTCTGTTCCTGCCGCTCTGGCTGATGGGCAGGCCTGCAGGGTTCAGCATGGCAGGCACTGGGTGTCCCAGCAGGCGCCCACTGGTCAGGCCTGAGCCCTGCTTGCTGAGGAAAGGAAGGGCTGTGCCCTGGGGCACTCTGGGGAGATCTTTGCCTCCCTCTGTCACTCCTCTCTCAGCCCTATGCTCTGCTGACCACCCTAACCATTATTGCCTGTGACAGGCTGCAAAGGGGATAACTTTGCTCACCACGCTCCATCTCGCCGAGCGTCTCCTCCTTCCTTGCAGACAAGGCACACGTCAACGGTGAGCTCTTGGAGAGTTCCTGTCCCAGCACTGCTGAGCTGTCTCCTCCAAATGCTCCTCTGCTGACTCTTGAGAGAGAAGCAAGACATGCCGGTGAGCTTGGAGCACACCCCAGAGCCCTGAGGTGCAGGGGCTCCCCTCCTGCCTTGGCAGCCCCTTCCCTCTCCCGTCCTCTCCTTACCTCACCAAGTCACAAGGATGCAGGAACTGAGCCCTGCGCTCCCTTTTGTAGGCTTTCCCCCTCACCTGTACCAGTGACTCTTGTGACATCATCACGCCATGAAATCACCACGGCCATTGTGATGTCATCACTGCTGGCCCCCAGGTGCCACGCCCTGGGCCACCTGCCACCCTCTCTGACACAGGCAACACCACACAGGGGCTGATGTCAAGCGCTGAGGCGGAGGCTTGTGCCCTTGGCACCTATGTAAGAGGGTAGCAAGGGCAGAGTCAAATGCCAGCTCCCCTGGGACAGTTCTTGAGGGTGGGCACCGGTGGCCAAACGGTGCTGTTCAGGCAGCGCCACGCCAGCGCCCCAGCTCTGGCCAAGGCAACTCTCTGCTCCTGGCCCTGGCACGTGGAGCACTGCCAGCAGCTCACAAAAGGCTCCCCTTCCTCTGTACCGTGCCACCAAGGCTGCACCCACAGCACTGGCTCTGGCTCTGGCCTGCCCACTACAGGGGACAGCAGGGACCCCTGAGCCTGGCCGAGGCTCGGGCATCCCATCCTCTCCGATGCACTTGGTGTCTGGGTCAGAGCGCAGGACCGCAGGATGGCACCTAAATGTGGCAGGTGGCCACACTCTTGTCCTGACCTCCGTAGTGCTTTGCTGATGTGCTGCCTCCACCACAAAATGCAGCAGGAGCACAAGCTGAGGAGTCACAATGGAAATGGCCTTTCTGCAGGGCAAGGAACTGCCTTTCAGAGGCCAATGTGAGCCTTCCCTTCATGGGACAGGAAGCTGCAAGGGACTGTGGGGCAGTTTTGGAGGCAGTGGGGGGGAGAGTTGATCTGTTTGAGGGTAGACAGGCTCCTCAGGGGGATCTGCACAGGCTGGATCGATGGGGCTGAAAACCACGAGCGTGGAATCCAAAGGCCTAATCACATCTCCATTGGTACTGTCACACATGAAATAAACGTAATAAAAAGATGTAATAAAAAGAAACGAATGTGTGTGCTGTAGTCACTCTGCAGAAACCTACTACTGGTCATCACTGGGGGATGTACGAGTGCTGGGGATGCCAGCAACAACCCCTAGGCCATGTTATTCTGGCCAGGAGGTTGATGTCAGCAAATGCTTATGGAAAGACATTTGTGCCCTGGAGAGAGCATCTTGCAAACAGACCTTTGGAAACGTAATCACTGCCGTGTGCTTTTGTTGCCAAAACTGACGCATGCGTGTTGCCTGTTGCACTAAACGCTGCTCCACTGCATTAGCCTAGAGAGCAGGAAGGCGCTACCCTGTGCCCAGGCAAAAGGGAAATAGCAAGTCCCTGCCCAACAATTTCCATGCCTTCTTCAGCTGCCTGATGCAGTGGCACTACAAAAAGCGGAAGGCTGCAGCTCCGTCAGATAGAGGTTGGCAGAGGTGAACGGTGCCAAGGGAACAAGCAGCCTGTATACAAATCTATTGTGAGATTCGATTGGGCCAACAGGGCAACTGAAGCCAGCACACAGTTACCCAAGGAGAAGGAGTTCTGCCAGGTTGTGGCCATAAAAGGCAGAAACATAGGCCTGGTCAGGCAGAAGCAGTGGCCAGTACACGTGCCTTTAGTCTAGATACAGGGTTGTTTACCAGACACGCATGGTCCTGTCCCCTTTGTTCCTTTTCCCGCGTTACCCTGACTTTCTGCAGGAGGAGGAGGAGGAGAGGGGGACCATATCTAGACACATGAGGCTCTGTCTGAGTTTGTGCTGGGGCCGTTTGGCCCTACCATGACATTCCACCCCCTGGCCCTACGGGGCAAATTGATCTGGGGCCATAAATGCCCTTTTCCTGAGGGGTACATTGTGGATTCTGGCTTATACAAATACATATCAAATCCAGTGGCTTACGCATTAAGCACAGTGGCCTACAATACCAAAAAGCACTATATGAACAGTGTATACTGTGATTGGGAACAGTCAGCATGGCTTCGCCAAGGGCAAATCCTGCCTGACAAACCTGGTGGCCTTCTATGAACAGGTGACAACATTAATAGATGAGGGGCGAGCAACTGACGTGGTTTACCTGCACCTGAGCAAAGCCTTCGACACTGTCCCGCACCACATCCTGGTCTCCAAATTGGTGATGCATGGGTTTGATGGGCGGACCACTAGATGGATAAAGAACTGGCTTGACGGCCGCACCCAAAGAGTGGCTGTCAATGGGTCCATGTCCCAGCGGAGGCCAGGGACAAGCGGAGTCCCTCAGGGATCAGTCCTGGGACCAGTCTTGTTCAACACCTTTGTCGGTGACATGGACAGTGGCACTGAGTGCACCCTCAGCAAGTTTGCTGATGACACCAAGCCGTGTGGTGCAGCAGAGACGCTGGAGGGAAGGGAGGCGATCCAGAGGGACCTTGACAGGCTGGAGAGGTGGGCACGAGCCAACCTCATGAGGTTCAACAAGACCAAGTGCAGGGTCCTGCAGCTGGGTCGAGGCAATCCCAGGCACAAATCCAGGCTGGGCAGGGACTGGCTGGAAAGCAGCCCGGAGGAGAGAGACTTGGGGGTGCTGGTGGATGAGAAGCTCAACGTGAGCTCTCAGTGTGCACTTGCAGCCCGGAAAGCCAATCAGATCCTGGTGGTTGAGCCCCGTCCCTGGAGGTGTTTAAGACCAGGCTGGATGAGGCTCTGGCCAGCCAGATCTAGTGTGGGGTGTCCCTGCCCATGGCAGCGGGGTTGCAACTAGGTGATCCTTGTGGCGCCTTGCAACCCTGACTGATACTATGATACAAACCACACAAATTATGTAGCCATGAACAAAGTGTTAACACAAACCCTGGAGAGCAGCACACGCTCTGAGCCCAATACTTTGCTGCTTTTTCAGTTAACCACCCCCTGACTGTTGATGGGTGTGTCTCCGGTGTGACACTGAATTAATCCAAGTGTCCATGGGGCTTTTCGATTTCCCACCCCCCAGATGCACACGGGTCTCTGTGGCTGAGAGTCAGGGTTCCTCCATATGCAGGTGAGGGAGAATGCTCTCCCTTGCCAGGCAAAGCTGGCAAAGCTGAAGCAGCTGCCTTTGAAGGCTGGAGCAGGAGAGCAGACTCGGCTCTGGCTTCCTTTGAGGTTTCTGCCATAGAGCTGCTTTGCCTGGCTGCTGCTTTCATTCAAAGCTTGAAGCACTATCCTTTTCACTCGAGATTCCTTCAAACACCTTGTGAGGGGCTCTGGCACTCCCAGGGAAAGAGAAGCGTAGAATCACTAAGGTTGCAAAAGACCTGAGAGATGGTCGAGTCCAACCTGTCACCCGACACCTCATGACTACTAAACCATGGCTTCAAGTGCCTTGTCCAATCCCTTTGTGAACGCCTCCAGGGACCGTGACTCCACCACCTCCCCTGGCAACCCATTCCAATGGCCAACAAGTCTTTCTGTGTTGAACTTTCTCCTCACCTCAAGCCTAAACTTCCCCTGGTGTGTGGGAATGACAGTGACGAGCAGTGTGAGCAATCTGGCAGTGCAGGCCTAGAGCCTGACACGGTGGTAGGCCATGCTCAGCATAAGCGCAGAGCCAGCTACCAGTATGCCAAAACAGTGCTGTGCTTGCAGCACTGTAACTAAAACAAGACGCTGGTAGCTAGAAACATAGTGGGTTATCTTGGGACAACAGGACATGCACCTGCATCAACAAACCTCGCGTGTCATCCATAGTTGGACCAATAAGCTACAATAGTGTGATGTGTGGTCACTCATAGGGAACCAATGAGTCCAACAAGGCACACCAAGGTTATACAAATTGTAGCAGTTGCCTTGCTACGCACTTCTTCTTTTTCTGCCTGTCCTATCTGCTTTCCTTCCATGCTTTACTGTGCCATGCTTTCACCGTAGGCCTGAGCCATAGGCCTGCAATACTGGAACAATAAAGGATCAATACCCGATCATATTGGTCAGCCGTATTGATTCCAAGAACCTCCGTCGTCGCCAAATCTGGCGCCCAACGTGGACTGGGGTCCTCCGCCCCTGACACTGCACGACTCAGCATGAAGAGGTACGTCCGAGCGATACGGAAGCCCGGCCGCACTCAGCACTGCCCCGGTGCTGAAAGACCAGCAGCGCGCGCTCCCCAAGGAAGTGAATCTCGCCTTGGATCCGGCGAGCGGCCGGGGAGGGCAAGTGGAAGTACGCCGCGAAACAGAAGAGGCTGTGCGAAAACGCCCTCCAACTTCTTCTCTCTGGCAATTCTGGGATCTTAAACGGGCTATTAGCCTGCGCCCGGAATCAACCCCGCGGCAACTGCGCTTTTACTTCCGAAGCGCGGGACGAGATTGCAGCCCAGCTGTGGGATGAGGTGCTTAAATACTTAACAAGAAGCTCTTCGCAACAGCACCGTGTGACGGACTGTCACGTACATTGCTATCGAAAAAAGCAGAGCAGTTTACTTTTGACTCGGCTGTGGCATTTGTTTCTAACCGAGACGGACACGGGAGATTCGGAAGGCATCCCCCGCCCTCCGCCCCCCTCCTCTCTCCCTGCATACTGTCCGCCAGCATCCGCACAATTTCAATTGCCCGCTACTCCTTCCCATACACGAATCGTGGCTATCTCACTACCGTCCTTTTGCGCGGAAAAATCTGCTCCTGCCACGTCAATAGCGGCAGAAGCGAATCCTGAACGGACTGGTAAGGCGCGCGAAATCAAAACGGAGGTCGCTACGCAGCAGAAATTGCACGACACGCCACGTCCGCCATCTTGGCGAGCACACCGTCTTTATTAGACGCCACCGCCGCCGCCCGCCCCAAGCACAGAAAAAGCCGTTAAAAGGCAGCGAAGCTTGTGATTCAGCGTTTTCGATCCCCTTCTTCAACATCTTCCTCTGATGCCGCCAGCGACGGCTTGGACTTGGAAGATGGGAGGACCGGTACCGGGAGAGCGGACACTGTGGACAGCTCCTCTTGGGAGAAAAAAAAATGCAGCGCTTGCAGGCTCGCGACTGCACCATTCTTACCACCGCGCCCCGGCCACCCCGGCGGTGGCTCCTACCAGCAGCGGCGGCGCCCATTCCGGCGGCGCCTATCTCGGCGGGGCCCACCCTCCCCCCCGCCCGGCAGTCCTCTTGGCGACGACTCCCGCAAGCCCCCGCGGCCCCCGCCACTACCGGAGACTCCGAACAAAGCGGCACCGACCGACGCGACCCAGACTGGTTCCCACCGACACCAGCGCCCGCGCCAGCGGCCCCTTCCCCACAGCGGTTTCAGCTGCGCGACACCCCCCCGCCTCCTACACTCCAGACATTCCCAACAAAGTATCGCACTACGAGGGCGCTTCCAATCGAGTCCCGATAGGACCATCGCGGGGTGGGAGGGACGGGAACTGTCCCATTGCGTTGGTGGAAAGGTATTGTGGGAAATGTAGTCACAGCCTGTATAGGCATTTCCTGTGGTCAACAACGGATCTAACAATCTCTGGACTGACAAATGCTAATGGAAGCTAGACAAGCCATAGCTCCCTATGGGTTACAGTCAGGATACACAACTGCTGTAATCAATCAGTTGTTTGCAACACATTTATTAATCCCTTTTGTCGCTTCTATTAGCGAATGGTGTTCATTACATGGTCTGAGACCAATCAACTCAATCCTGGAGAAGATGGGTGCCTTGCAACCTGGCCCCCCAACTCGCAGTCCCCTCAAATTGGGACCTGATTATTATTCATCTGAAGGATTGGGTTTTTTACAATTCACTTACACCCGGAGGTCTCAACAGAGCGTACACCTACTGAAGTCATCGATTAAGGCAGACTCCACCCACCGGTATCAATGGGTGGCCACCCACCTCAAGCCTAAACTTCCCCTGGTGCAGCTTGAGACTAGCCTCTTGTTCTGGTGCTGGTTGCCTGGGAGAAGAGACCAACCCCCACTTGTCTACAACCTCCCTTCCGGTAGTTGTAGAGGGCAATTAAGGTCTCCCCTGAGCCTCCTCTTCTGCAGACTAAACAATCCCAGCCCCCTTAGCCTCTCCTCACAGAACTTGTGCTTGAGGCCTCTCCCCAGCCTCCTTGCCCTTCTCTGGACACTTTAGGAGTCTCAATGTCCTTCTTAAATTGAGGGGCCCAGAACCGGACACAGTAATCAAGGTCTGGCCTGTGGTTTGGGTTTTTTTAGTTTTATTTTATTTTTTAATAATTTTTTACATTTTACAAATTTTGTTTGTTTGGGGTTTCTTTGTTAAACAATCCTAGCTTTATTGTCACAGACGCTCAGGACCACGGCAAAGAGGACAGCGGGAGGAGTTTTCAGACGTTGCACCCCGTCAGGCCACCCTTGCCTAAGATCTCCCTGATGTAGAACCACACCAGCACCTCTGTGGCCACCAGACCGCTCCTCAGCACGTCCCGGACGGTGAGCTGCGCCAGCCGGCCACTCTGCAAGCTCCCGACCAGCGCCTTCGTGCTGTCCATGGCCCGTGGGATCTCGGCGGGAGTCGGTGGGTACCAGAATGTGGCCAGGCGAGGCCTCCGCCTCCCGTACGCCATGGCAAAGGAGTGTGGAATCTGCCAGTGTAGAGATTAAAATCCACCTCTGCTGTGGAGGTGGTGCAGGGGGATCAGGGCCAACACTTGGAGGTGCTGCACGGTTGTTCTTTCTGCGGTGTCTTCTGGGTCGGGGTGGGCTGTAGGGAGCAGCTTCCTCTCGACGCTGCCGTCGGGACCTAGCACGGGCCCACACGGGCCCAGGGGTGCTGGACTGGCTGGCAGGCTCAAGCACTGGGGAGCTGCCCTGGTCTCCTGATGGTGTCTCCCTGGTGGTCTTGGGCTCTGGGTCTGTTGGTCAAACGAGCTGCAGGATGGCTCCTCCAGCATCCCCTCTGTGGAGGAATTGCTCTCAGAAGTTGCTCTTGCCCTGCAGGATCTCCCACAGCACGTTCTGGGCCTCCTGCAAAGAGGAGCTTCATCCTGACACTGCAGGTGGCACGCATCTCATTTCCTCCTGTGTTGACGGGTGCTGGAACGGCTGCCAGTGTCATGCACTGAGGAACCGCCCCGGTCTCCTGATGGTGTCTCTCTGGTGGTCCTTGGCCTGCTGGTCTGCGGGTCAGCTGAGCTGCAGGATGGCTCCTCCAGCAGCCCCTCCGTGGAGGTACTGCTCTGGGTGTTTGTTCCTGCCCTGCAGAGTCTCCCACGGCATGTTCTAGGCCACCGGCAAGGAGGAGCTTCATCCTGACGCTGCAAGGGAGAGGCAACTCGTTTCCTCCTCTGCTGACGGGTGCTGGATGGGCTTCCAGTCTCATGCACTGGGGAGCTGTCCTCGTCTCCTGATGGTGTCTCTGTGGAGCTACTGGAGCTGCTGGTCTGCGGGTCCGGTGAGCTGCAGGATGACTCCTCCAGCAGCCCCTCTGTGGAGGTACTGCTCTCCTTGCTTGCCCTTGCCCTGCAGAGTCTCTCACGGCGTGTTCTGGGCCGCCGGCAAGGAGGAGCTTCATCCTGACGCTGCAAGGGGGAGGCAACTCGTTTCCTCCTCTGCTGACGGGTGCTGGACCGGCGGCCAGTCTCATGCACTGGGGAGCTGTCCTCGTCTCCTGATGGTGTCTCTGTGGAGCTACTGGAGCTGCTGGTCTGCGGGTCCGGTGAGCTGCAGGATGGCTCCTCCAGCAGCCCCTCTGTGGAGGTACTGCTCTCGTTGCTTGCTCTTGCCCTGCAGAGTCTCTCACGGCGTGTTCTGGGCCGCCTGCAAGGAGGAGCTTCATCCTGACGCTGCAAGGGGGAGGCATCTCTTTTCCTCCTGTGCCGACCGGTGCTCGAACGGCTTCCAGTCTCATGCACTGGGGGACTTCCCAGGTCTCCTGATGGTGTCTCTCTGGTGGCTGCTGGTCTCAGGGACCACTAAGTTGTGGGATGGCACAAGCAGCGCCTGGCTGGAGGATGCCACAGCTGCCGCCTGTCTAGGGGCACCTGGGGCCGGAAGCTCCGAGCTGTCCCTGGAGTCTGTAAAGGAAAGCAGAGAGGTCAAGGGCACAGCCGCCAGCTCTGTGGCACCATAGGCCTGTGCAGTGCCACCAGCCCTCCCAGAGCTGAGAGGCTCGGCCAAGCTCAGCCTGGTCTCCACTGCCAGCCCACTAGCCTGGGGTGAAGAGCAGCAGAGTGCTTTGCCTCTTACCTCTGCTGGGGCCAGCACAGCTGCTGCACTCCCAGCTGTCGGTGCTGGGCCTCAGATGGGAGCATCGCCTGTGGGTGCCCTCAGCAGCACAGGAGCTGCATAACAGCAGTTGCCAGGGCCTGGGGACAAAAAATGGGTTCATGGCTGTGAGGACAGACTGAGTGCAGCGTGGGACCATCTGGCAGAGCTCTTGTTCTTGGAGCTTCTGCTCTGAGCCCACGGCCAGAGAGGGATCCTGCACAAAGCAGATCCCCAGGTTGCAGTTTTGACAACTTACCCTTCTTGCTCTGCCTGCTCCCTGCCTCCTGGGCACAGGCACTCGCTGGCATCACAGCGGCTGTGCCTCTCAACTAGTTGTTCTAAATCCTGGACATCCAAGGATGGCAGTCTGGTGGAGAAAGGAATATTGATGAGTCCCTGCTGCCACCCTGGCGTAAGGCAGATGCAGGCCATCCTTGCTTGCCTGGCCCTGCCCTGCTTCCAGCTCCTCTGCAAAGCTGAAGCAAGGACTGACGAGAGAGCAGAGAGCCAGGACTGTAGGGGCAGGCCCTGGGGTAGCACAGTGCTTGCACCGTCCTGCCTCGTGAGGTGGATGGAAGGACACCAACCTGAAAGATATTTGGATGCCCATGTCGAGCATTTCTGGCAGAAATGCATTCTGATCCCTACACGCGGGGCACTGGAAACTCAACAGGCCAGTGTGCAGAGCTTGTTCCTGCAGGAGAAACATGAACAGCATGAGTTAGGTCCTGGTGCTGCTGAGCACCTGTGGTCTCCTGGGAGCGAGGGATGGGCTCCTACCTGGATGCATTCCCGATGGAACCATGCGTGTTGACACGCCGGGCACACCATGGTCCTGTAGGACGTTTGGTTGTCTACAGGATCCGTGCAGATGAGGCAGGTGGTGTCCTCGTCTGGAACGGCCTCCACTTCCTGACGTGGGGAGTGTTCCCTGCAGAAGGCCCTGGGGAGAAGAGGAAAGAGGCTTCACGGTGAGGACACAAGTGTCCGGTCCTTACGTGGTGCTGGAGGAAAGGGGAGAGGACTTAACCACACTAGGGAAAGTACTGGGTTAGGCTGAGGATTAGGATTAGCATTAGGGTTAGCGTTGGCATTAGGCTTATGGCTATGAAAATCAGTTTTAGGCTTCATGAAAAGCAAGGAAGGGTGAAGATGTCTGAAGGAGCCTCAGAACTCTTTGGGCAGTGGGAAGTGCCACCGTGAGTTGCTTTCTTCTTGGCCTGAAGCTGGCAGGCAGAGGAATGAAGGTGGCAAGCCTCCCCTGTGAGGGCCAGCTGCCCTTACCTGTAGAGTCCAAAGTACTGGGTGACGCACCCACCCCGTGTGGCACAGGGGAGATGGAAGCTGACATCGCAGCCTGTCTCGCTGCAGGTGATGGTGGCCCCACTCTGCTGGCAGACACAGCACTCCTGTAAAGGGCAGAGCAACTTCCATCAGCCTTGGGGTCTTTGCAGGAGGGGCCCCATACCTCTGGGTCAGGGCCCGCAGATCCCTTTGGCCGGCACGATTCCTCTGCAGGAGCCTCTCGAGCTGCTGGGAGCAAGACTCAGAAGTCTGAAAGGTCAAAAGAGCTCTCTGGAAGGGCCAGGAATTCTAGCTCAAGCTTTGGGCTAAGCTGCCACAGCACTCTCCTGGCACAAATCTCACTGATTTTGTCATGTCCTCACCTTCTGTGCTGCCTGCTCGACTGCATGTTCAACCTCCTCCTCACAAAATAGCAGCACTCCTTGGTCCCCATCCAGTTGTGGAGAAATCTCATTGGCAAAATACTGCAGAAGAGAACAGACAGGGAGCCACTGAGGAGAGTATGGCAGAACGGGAGGCAATCCCCGGGGAACTCACCAGGCAAAAGAAATGGGCACGGACCCCTTGCAGATTCTGGACTTCTCCAGAGATATCCTGGTCAGCCTCTTCCTGACGGCACAGAATGCAGGCTGGAGAGGAGAGAGCAAACACCAGTAGGAATGAGCACTTCTGTAGGGCTGGGGGAAGTGTCCCACCCAAGGGCCTGCTCTGTTCCTGCCGGTCTGGCTGATGGGCAGGCCTGCAGGGCTTGGAGTTCAGCATGACAGGCACTGGGTGTCCCAGCAGGTGCTTCCTCTCCACGCTGCCGACGGGACCTAGCACACGCCTGCACAGGCCCAGGGGTGCTGGACTGGCTGGCAGGCTCAAGCACTGGGGAGCTGCCCTGGTCTCCTGAGGGTGTCTCCCTGGTGGTCCTTGGGCTCTGGGTCTGTTGGTCGAACGAGCTGCAGGATGGCTCCTCTAGCATCCCCTCTGTGCAGGAATTGCTCTCAGAAGTTGCTCTTGCCCTGCAGGATCTCCCACAGCACGTTCTGGGCCTCCTGCAAAGAGGAGCTTCATCCTGACACTGCAGGTGGCACGCATCTCATTTCCTCCTGTGTTGACGGGTGCTGGAACGGCTGCCAGCCTCATGCACTGAGGAACCGCCCCGGTCTCCTGATGGTGTCTCTCTGGTGGTCCTTGGCCTGCTGGTCTGCGGGTCAGCTGAGCTGCAGGATGGCTCCTCCAGCAGCCCCTCCGTGGAGGTACTGCTCTGGGTGTTTGTTCCTGCCCTGCAGAGTCTCCCACGGCATGTTCTGGGCCACCGGCAAGGAGGAGCTTCATCCTGACGCTGCAAGGGGGAGGCAACTCGTTTCCTCCCCTCTGCTGACGGGTGCTGGATGGGCTTCCAGTCTCATGCACTGGGGAGCTGTCCTCGTCTCCTGATGGTGTCTCTGTGGAGCTACTGGAGCTGCTGGTCTGCGGGTCAGCTGAGCTGCAGGATGGCTCCTCCAGCAGCCCCTCTGTGGAAGTGCTGCTCTCGTTGCTTGCCCTTGCCCTGCAGAGTCTCTCACGGCGTGTTCTGGGCCGCCTGCAAGGAGGAGCTTCATCCTGACGCTGCAAGGGGGAGGCATCTCTTTTCCTCCTGTGCCGACGGGTGCTCGAACGGCTTCCAGTCTCATGCACTGGGGGACTTCCCAGGTCTCCTGATGGTGTCTCTCTGGTGGCTGCTGGTCTCAGGGACCACTAAGTTGTGGGATGGCACAAGCAGCGCCTGGCTGGAGGATGCCACAGCTGCCGCCTGTCTAGGGGCACCTGGGGCCGGAAGCTCCGAGCTGTCCCTGGAGTCTGTAAAGGAAAACAGAGAGGTCAAGGGCACAGCCGCCAGCTCTGTGGCACCATAGGCCTGTGCAGTGCCACCAGCCCTCCCAGAGCTGAGAGGCTCGGCCAAGCTCAGCCTGGTCTCCACTGCCAGCCCACTAGCCTGGGGTGAAGAGCAGCAGAGTGCTTTGCCTCTTACCTCTGCTGGGGCCAGCACAGCTGCTGCACTCCCAGCTGTCGGTGCTGGGCCTCAGATGGGAGCATCGCCTGTGGGTGCCCTCAGCAGCACAGGAGCTGCATAACAGCAGTTGCCAGGGCCTGGGGACAAAAAATGGGTTCATGGCTGTGAGGACAGACTGAGTGCAGCGTGGGACCATCTGGCAGAGCTCTTGTTCTTGGAGCTTCTGCTCTGAGCCCACGGCCAGAGAGGGATCCTGCACAAAGCAGATCCCCAGGTTGCAGTTTTGACAACTTACCCTTCTTGCTCTGCCTGCTCCCTGCCTCCTGGGCACAGGCACTCGCTGGCATCACAGCGGCTGTGCCTCTCAACTAGTTGTTCTAAATCCTGGACGTCCAAGGATGGCAGTCTGGTGGAGAAAGGAATATTGATGAGTCCCTGCTGCCACCCTGGCGTAAGGCAGATGCAGGCCATCCTTGCTTGCCCGGCCCTGCCCTGGTTCCAGCTCCTCTGCAAAGCTGAAGCAAGGACTCACGAGAGAGCAGAGAGCCAGGACTGTAGGGGCAGGCCCTGGGGTAGCACAGTGCTTGCACCGTCCTGCCTCGTGAGGTGGATGGAAGGACACCTACCTGAAAGGGATTCGGATGCCCATGTCGAGCATTTCTGGCAGAAATGCATTCTGATCCCTACACGCCGGGCACTGGAAACTCAACAGGCCAGTGTGCAGAGCTTGTTCCTGCAGGAGAAACATGAACAGCATGAGTTAGGTCCTGGTGCTGCTGAGCACCTGTGGTCTCCTGGGAGCGAGGGATGGGCTCCTACCTGGATGCATTCCCGATGGAACCATGCGTGTTGACACGCCGGGCACACCATGGTCCTGTAGGACGTTTGGTTGTCTACAGGATCCGTGCAGATGAGGCAGGTGGTGTCCTCGTCTGGAACGGCCTCCACTTCCTGACGTGGGGAGTGTTCCCTGCAGAAGGCCCTGGGGAGAAGAGGAAAGAGGCTTCACGGTGAGGACACAAGTGTCCGGTCCTTACGTGGTGCTGGAGGAAAGGGGAGAGGACTTAACCGCACTAGGGAAAGCACTGGGTTAGGCTGAGGGTTAGGGTTAGCATTAGGGTTAGCGTTGGCATTAGGCTTATGGCTATGAAAATCAGTTTTAGGCTTCATGAAAAGCAAGGAAGGGTGAAGATGTCTGAAGGAGCCTCAGAACTCTTTGGGCAGTGGGAAGTGCCACCGTGAGTTGCTTTCTTCTTGGCCTGAAGCTGGCAGGCAGAGGAATGAAGGTGGCAAGCCTCCCCTGTGAGGGCCAGCTGCCCTTACCTGTAGAGTCCAAAGTACTGGGTGACGCACCCACCCCGTGTGGCACAGGGGAGATGGAAGCTGACATCGCAGCCTGTCTCGCTGCAGGTGATGGTGGCCCCACTCTGCTGGCAGACACAGCACTCCTGTAAAGGGCAGAGCAACTTCCATCAGCCTTGGGGTCTTTGCAGGAGGGGCCCCATACCTCTGGGTCAGGGCCCGCAGATCCCTTTGGCTGGCACGATTCCTCTGCAGGAGCCTCTCGAGCTGCTGGGAGCAAGACTCAGAAGTCTGAAAGGTCAAAAGAGCTCTCTGGAAGGGCCAGGAATTCTAGCTCAAGCTTTGGGCTAAGCTGCCACAGCACTCTCCTGGCACAAATCTCACTGATTTTGTCATGTCCTCACCTTCTGTGCTGCCTGCTCAACTGCATGTTCAACCTCCTCCTCACAAAATAGCAGCACTCCTTGGTCCCCATCCAGTTGTGGAGAAATCTCATTGGCAAAATACTGCAGAAGAGAACAGACAGGGAGCCACTGAGGAGAGTGTGGCAGAACGGGAGGCAATCCCCGGGGAACTCACCAGGCAAAAGAAATGGGCACGGACCCCTTGCAGATTCTGGACTTCTCCAGAGATATCCTGGTCAGCCTCTTCCTGACGGCACAGAATGCAGGCTGGAGAGGAGAGAGCAAACACCAGTAGGAATGAGCACTTCTGTAGGGCTGGGGGAAGTGTCCCACCCAAGGGCCTGCTCTGTTCCTGCCGGTCTGGCTGATGGGCAGGCCTGCAGGGCTTGGAGTTCAGCATGACAGACACTGGGTGTCCCAGCAGGTGCTTCCTCTCCACGCTGCCGACGGGACCTAGCACACGCCTGCACAGGCCCAGGGGTGCTGGACTGGCTGGCAGGCTCAAGCACTGGGGAGCTGCCCTGGTTCCTGCTTCTGCGCCGTTGCTTCTGCCGGGCCAGCCCCCAATGTCACCGCGACCCGTCGCCGCAAGGACCCAGCCCCGCTGCGGCTGCCTGCGCGTTGCTTGCGAGCTCCTTTGCTGGAACCAGTCCAGAGGAATAGCCTTTGTTATTCTATTTATGGCCCTTAGGTTCTGCACTAAGAGATTTCCCCAGCTGGTTCTTGTTTGTTTGTTTCACAGGTAAAACTGAGGTATTACAAGCTGATTCACACTCTGCTAGCAGCCCACACTTTAGGAATTTTTCTACAACAGGCAAAACGCCTTCCCTATCTTCTTACCTTGGGATACTGTTTTAACCTACTGGTAACGGGCTTCAGGTCTGTCATCACAGGTAGGGCATTTTTTTGCTCTTCCAGGCTGCTCAGCATCCCAAACCCCAGGATTTACATTTCAAACAAAATTAAATTTTGGTGCCTCTTTAGACTCTCCAGTTTATCAGCTTGACCAGAATTTCATTTCACATCCTTTCTGTTTCGCCAATACTACTGAACACACAACTTTTCAAAGCCCCAAAACCTTTCAGGCTAAAGTGCCTGAGCAAAAACCTTTGCCTAATTAACTGCGAAGTTTACACCCCCTTCCTCACAAGACAGCTGCTACCACAAATTAGCACCCCTACGAATATTTCAATCTCCAAACCTGTCGGGTGTTCCCCACTCTACCTTATGTCCTAGATGGTAAAGGTATTTCATGAGTTGGGGGTGGATTTCTTTTGTTTTTTCTTCTTTTGGTTTTTTTTTTTTCCCTTCCCCCCCTTTTTTCCTTCCCCCCCATTTTTTCCCTTCCCCCTGCTTTTTTTTTTCCCTTTTCCCCCCCTTTTTTTTCCATTTTCCCCCACTTTTTTTCCATTTCCCCCCCCTTTTTTCCGTGCCCCACTTTTTTCCCTTTTCCCCCTTTTTTTTCCATTTCCCCCCCTTTTTTCCCCTTTCCCCCCCTTTTATCCCCTTTCCCCCCCTTTTTATCCCTTCCCCCCCTTTTTTTCCCTTCCCCCCCCTTTTTTCCATTTCCCCCCCTTTTTTCCCTTTGCCCCCCCTTTTTTTCCATTTCCCCCCCTTTTGTCCCCTTTCCCCCCCTTTTGTCCCCTTTCCCCCCCTTTTTTTCCCCTTCCCCCCCCTTTTTTTTCCCTTTCCCCCCCCTTTTTTTCCATTTCCCCCCACTTTTTTTCCCTTTGCCCCCCCTTTTTCTCTTTTCTTTTTTTTTTTTTTCATTTTGTTCATTTTTTGCCCTGGAGGTACTGCAATTACCTCACTGTTATACAGCCATGTGGAGTATGCCTTGGGATCTCACCACTTTGCCTCCCCCCATTTCACAGTAGAACACAGTACTGCCTTCTTACAACACACAAAACACACGACAAATACGACAATACCGACCGGTCCTTAATAACACAATTATTGGCCACACTCCTATTCACAATTTTCGCTTCTATGTCTCACTGGCACACACACTCAGCAGCACATTCAAATCATAAACAATGTTTCTTTAAGTTCTTCAGGAACCACCCTGGCCCCACACAGACTTAAAATATGAACAATGCTTATGATTCCCTTTGGGACACCCCTGGTCCCACACTACAAACAATGCTCCTAATACATGTAAACAATGCTTATAGTGCCCTTCGGGAGCCCACTGGTCCCGGCCCAAGAGCTCTTTTACCTAGGGGTGCAATAAATGCCTCTCTCCCGCGTAGGGCAGCCCCTCACAGCTTATGGAGTTACCCCTTTTACAAAAGCAATACTTTCTCTTCGCCAGCAGTCTTGTCTGTCCCTGCGACGATCTCATGAGTAGGGGAGCTCTCCTCGAGAATATCTCAGAGGTGCCCTGAGAGGTCCCGTTCCTCAAAAGGTCTCGCAGCCGGACAGAGGTTTCCTGCCTGTCTTGCCAAAATTGACTTAGAGAAAGACAAAAAACTCATAAAGATTCATGTATCTTGCTTATGTGGCAGCGCCGGACATAGGCCGGATCCTTCCAAAAGACCTGTGTGTCTTCAGAGGGTTCAGTACAAGCTAATATGCAAAAAGTTATCTATCTAAAATGACAGAGGGAGGTTAATGTTCCACAGAAAAGTCCAGGTGCTTTCTATCTATACAGAGGTTATCTATCTAAGAATAACAGAAGTATCTTACAGCAAGTCCTGGCATTTCTTATCTATACAAATGCTGACTGATCCTCCCCCTGCCTCCTGCATTCCACCCAACAATGGGGAGTTCCTTATCAACTTTGTTACTCTGTTGAACTCGGTAAGAGTTTAAAAAAAAATTTCTGCCCATCATTAGGGTTAAGCAAGGAAGGGTGTGGATGTCTGAAGGAGCCTCAGAGCTCTTCTTCAGGTAGTGCAAAGTGTCACCGTGAGTTGCTTTCTTCTTGGCCTGAAGCTGGCAGGCAGAGAAATGAAGGCGGGAAGCTTCCCCTGTGAGGGCCAGCTGCCCTTACCTATAGAGTCCAATGTACTGGGTGACACACCCACCCCATATGGCACAGGGGAGATGGAAGCTGACATCACAGCCTGTCTCACTGCAGGTGATGCTGACCCCACTCTGGCAGCAGATGCAGTACCCTTGGGCAAAGCAACTTCCATCAGCCCAAGGCCTGCATAGCCAGCCCCACGCCTCTGAGCAGAGAACAGGATGTGGCCACAGCTGAGTCGCAGCCCACAGATCCACCTGGCAGACAACACTCCTGTGCAGGACCCGCTCTGGAGCTGCTGGGAGCAAGACATTTGTCCCAGAGCTGTCTGGAAGTGCTGGGCTTCTTTCTTGGCTTCTGGGCTAAGCCCATACAATGCTCCCTCACGCAAGGCCTGCATTGCTGGGAGAGGCACAGCAGCATTGGCTGAGCCATGCTGGGTAACTCTCAAGGTGGGAAAAAGCAGCAGAGATCCCCGATTCTGGAGAAGGCTGTGGGGCCAGCAAGGGCCAAAGCACACAGTCCATGTCCATGGTTCTGGGCACCTGGGCAAGGGCAGCCAGCAAGGAGGAGGTGTGGGCAAGGTGCTCCCAGTCCCTGGGCCCAGCTCCTAATGCTGCTCCCGAGAAAGGGAGAGGAGTATGAGGGAGAGGCAGAGGAGTGTGGCATCTGCCAGTGTAGAGATTGAAAACCACCTCTACTGTGGAGATGCTGCACGGTTGTTCCTTCTGTGGCGTCTTCTGGGTCGCTGTGGGCTGTAGGGAGCAGCTTCCTCTCGACGCTGCCGTTGGGACCTGGCACGGGCCTGCACGGGCCCAGGGGTGCTGGACTGGCTGGCAGGCTCAAGCACTGGGGAGCTGCCCTGGTCTCCTGATGGTGTCTCCCTGGTGGTCCTTGGCCTCTGGGTCTGTTGGTCGAACGAGCTGCAGGATGGCTCCTCCAGCATCCCCACTGTGGAGGTACTGCTCTCGTTGTTTGCTCTTGCCCTGCAGGACCTCCCACGACGTGTTCTGGGCCGCCGGCAAGGAGGAGCTTCATCCTGACACTGCAGGTGGCACGCATCGCGTTTCCTCCTCTGCTGACGGGTGCTGGAACGGCTGCCAGCCTCATGCACTGAGGAACCGCCCCGGTCTCCTGATGGTGTCTCTCTGGTGGTCCTTGGCCTGCGGGGCTGCCGGTCCAGGGAGCTGCAGGATGCCTCCTCCAGCAGCCCCTCCGTGGAGGTACTGCTCTGGGTGTTTGTTCCTGCCCTGCAGAGTCTCCCACGGCGTGTTCTGGGCCGCCGGCAAGGAGGAGCTTCATCCTGACGCTGCAAGGGGGAGGCAACTCGTTTCCTCCTCTGCTGACGGGTGCTGGACCGGCGGCCAGTCTCATGCACTGGGGAGCTGTCCTCGTCTCCTGATGGTGTCTCTGTGGAGCTACTGGAGCTGCTGGTCTGCGGGTCCGGTGAGCTGCAGGATGACTCCTCCAGCAGCCCCTCTGTGGAGGTACTGCTCTCGTTGCTTGCTCTTGGCCTGCAGAGTCTCTCACGGCGTGTTCTGGGCCGCCTGCAAGGAGGAGCTTCATCCTGACGCTGCAAGGGGGAGGCATCTCTTTTCCTCCTGTGCCGACGGGTGCTCGACCGGCTTCCAGTCTCATGCACTGAGGGACTTCCCAAGTCTCCTGATGGTGTCTCTCTGTGGCTGCTGGTCTCAGGGACCACTAAGTTGTGGGATGGCACAAGCAGCGCCTGGCTGGAGGATGCCACAGCTGCCGCCTGTCTAGGGGCACCTAGGGCCGGAAGCTCCGAGCTGTCCCTGGAGTCTGTAAAGGAAAGCAGAGAGGTCAAGGGCACAGCCGCCAGCTCTGTGGCACCATAGGCCTGTGCAGTGCCACCAGCCCTCCCAGAGCTGAGAGGCTCGGCCAAGCTCAGCCTGGTCTCCACTGCCAGCCCACTAGCCCGGGGTGAAGAGCAGCAGAGTGCTTTGCCTCTTACCTCTGCTGGGGCCAGCACAGCTGCTGCACTCCCAGCTGTCGGTGCTGGGCCTCAGATGGGAGCATCGCCTGTGGGTGCCCTCAGCAGCACAGGAGCTGCATAACAGCAGTTGCCAGGGCCTGGGGACAAAAAATGGGTTCATGGCTGTGAGGACAGACTGAGTGCAGCGTGGGACCATCTGGCAGAGCTCTTGTTCTTGGAGCTTCTGCTCTGAGCCCACGGCCAGAGAGGGATCCTGCACAAAGTAGATCCCCAGGTTGCAGTTTTGACAACTTACCCTTCTTGCTCTGCCTGCTCCCTGCCTCCTGGGCACAGGCACTCGCTGGCATCACAGCGGCTGTGCCTCTCAACTAGTTGTTCTAAATCCTGGACATCCAAGGATGGCAGTCTGGTGGAGAAAGGAATATTGATGAGTCCCTGCTGCCACCCTGGCGTAAGGCAGATGCAGGCCATCCTTGCTTGCCCGGCCCTGCCCTGGTTCCAGCTCCTCTGCAAAGCTGAAGCAAGGACTCACGAGAGAGCAGAGAGCCAGGACTGTAGGGGCAGGCCCTGGGGTAGCACAGTGCTTGCACCGTCCTGCCTCGTGAGGTGGATGGAAGGACACCAACCTGAAAGGTATTTGGATGCCCATGTCGAGCATTTCTGGCAGAAATGCATTCTGATCCCTACACGCCGGGCACTCGAAACTCAACAGGCCAGTGTGCAGAGCTTGTTCCTGCAGGAGAAACATTGAACAGCATGAGTTAGGTCCTGGTGCTGCTGAGCACCTGTGGTCTCCTGGGAGCGAGGGATGGGCTCCTACCTGGATGCATTCCCGATGGAACCATGCGTGTTGACACGCCGGGCACACCATGGTCCTGTAGGACGTTTGGTTGTCTACAGGATCCGTGCAGATGAGGCAGGTGGTGTCCTCGTCTGGAACGGCCTCCACTTCCTGACGTGGGGAGTGTTCCCTGCAGAAGGCCCTGGGGAGAAGAGGAAAGAGGCTTCACGGTGAGGACACAAGTGTCCGGTCCTTACGTGGTGCTGGAGGAAAGGGGAGAGGACTTAACCGCACTAGGGAAAGTACTGGGTTAGGCTGAGGGTTAGGATTAGCATTAGGGTTAGCGTTGGCATTAGGCTTATGGCTATGAAAATCAGTTTTAGGCTTCATGAAAAGCAAGGAAGGGTGAAGATGTCTGAAGGAGCCTCAGAACTCTTTGGGCAGTGGGAAGTGCCACCGTGAGTTGCTTTCTTCTTGGCCTGAAGCTGGCAGGCAGAGGAATGAAGGTGGCAAGCCTCCCCTGTGAGGGCCAGCTGCCCTTACCTGTAGAGTCCAAAGTACTGGGTGACGCACCCACCCCGTGTGGCACAGGGGAGATGGAAGCTGACATCGCAGCCTGTCTCGCTGCAGGTGATGGTGGCCCCACTCTGCTGGCAGACACAGCACTCCTGTAAAGGGCAGAGCAACTTCCATCAGCCTTGGGGTCTTTGCAGGAGGGGCCCCATACCTCTGGGTCAGGGCCCGCAGATCCCTTTGGCCGGCACGATTCCTCTGCAGGAGCCTCTCGAGCTGCTGGGAGCAAGACTCAGAAGTCTGAAAGGTCAAAAGAGCTCTCTGGAAGGGCCAGGAATTCTAGCTCAAGCTTTGGGCTAAGCTGCCACAGCACTCTCCTGGCACAAATCTCACTGATTTTGTCATGTCCTCACCTTCTGTGCTGCCTGCTCGACTGCATGTTCAACCTCCTCCTCAGAAAATAGCAGCACTCCATGTTCCCCATCCAGGAGTGGAGAAATCTCACTGGCAAAAATCTGCAGGAGAGAACGGACAGGGAGCCATTGAGGACAGTGTGGCAGGGAGTGCCTGCATGAAAACGGGAGGCAGCCCCCGGGGAACTCACCAGGCAAAACAAATGGGCACGGACCCCTTCCAGATTCAGCATTTCTCCACAGATATGCATGGCAACATGTGTCCGACGGCACAGTACGCATGCTGGAGAGGAGAGAGCAAACACCATTAGGAATGAGCACTTCTGTAGGGCTGGGGGAAGTGTCTCTGAGGGACTGTCCCCAAGGGCCTGCTCTGTTCCTGCCGCTCTGGCTGATGGGCAGGCCTGCAGGGTTCAGCATGGCAGGCACTGGGTGTCCCAGCAGGCGCCCACTGGTCAGGCCTGAGCCCTGCTTGCTGAGGAAAGGAAGGGCTGTGCCCTGGGGCACTCTGGGGAGATCTTTGCCTCCCTCTGTCACTCCTCTCTCAGCCCTATGCTCTGCTGACCACCCTAACCATTATTGCCTGTGACAGGCTGCAAAGGGGATAACTTTGCTCACCACGCTCCATCTCGCCGAGCGTCTCCTCCTTCCTTGCAGACAAGGCACACGTCAACGGTGAGCTCTTGGAGAGTTCCTGTCCCAGCACTGCTGAGCTGTCTCCTCCAAATGCTCCTCTGCTGACTCTTGAGAGAGAAGCAAGACATGCCGGTGAGCTTGGAGCACACCCCAGAGCCCTGAGGTGCAGGGGCTCCCCTCCTGCCTTGGCAGCCCCTTCCCTCTCCCGCCCTCTCCTTACCTCACCAAGTCACAAGGATGCAGGAACTGAGCCCTGCGCTCCCTTTTGTAGGCTTTCCCCCTCACCTGTACCAGTGACTCTTGTGACATCATCACGCCATGAAATCACCACGGCCATTGTGATGTCATCACTGCTGGCCCCCCAGGTGCCACGCCCTGGGCCACCTGCCACCCTCTCTGACACAGGCAACACCACACAGGGGCTGATGTCAAGCACTGAGGCGGAGGCTTGTGCCCTTGGCACCTATGTAAGAGGGTAGCAAGGGCAGAGTCAAATGCCAGCTCCCCTGGGACAGTTCTTGAGGGTGGGCACCGGTGGCCAAACGGTGCTGTTCAGGCAGCGCCACGCCAGCGCCCCAGCTCTGGCCAAGGCAACTCTCTGCTCCTGGCCCTGGCACGTGGAGCACTGCCAGCAGCTCACAAAAGGCTCCCCTTCCTCTGTACCGTGCCACCAAGGCTGCACCCACAGCACTGGCTCTGGCTCTGGCCTGCCCACTACAGGGGACAGCAGGGACCCCTGAGCCTGGCCGAGGCTCGGGCATCCCATCCTCTCCGATGCACTTGGTGTCTGGGTCAGAGCGCAGGACCGCAGGATGGCACCTAAATGTGGCAGGTGGCCACACTCTTGTCCTGACCTCCGTAGTGCTTTGCTGATGTGCTGCCTCCACCACAAAATGCAGCAGGAGCACAAGCTGAGGAGTCACAATGGAAATGGCCTTTCTGCAGGGCAAGGAACTGCCTTTCAGAGGCCAATGTGAGCCTTCCCTTCATGGGACAGGAAGCTGCAAGGGACTGTGGGGCAGTTTTGGAGGCAGTGGGGGGGAGAGTTGATCTGTTTGAGGGTAGACAGGCTCCTCAGGGGGATCTGCACAGGCTGGATCGATGGGGCTGAAAACCACGAGCGTGGAATCCAAAGGCCTAATCACATCTCCATTGGTACTGTCACACATGTAAATAAACGTAATAAAAAGATGTAATAAAAAGAAACGAATGTGTGTGCTGTAGTCACTCTGCAGAAACCTACTACTGGTCATCACTGGGGGATGTACGAGTGCTGGGGATGCCAGCAACAACCCCTAGGCCATGTTATTCTGGCCAGGAGGTTGATGTCAGCAAATGCTTATGGAAAGACATTTGTGCCCTGGAGAGAGCATCTTGCAAACAGACCTTTGGAAACGTAATCACTGCCGTGTGCTTTTGTTGCCAAAACTGACGCATGCGTGTTGCCTGTTGCACTAAACGCTGCTCCACTGCATTAGCCTAGAGAGCAGGAAGGCGCTACCCTGTGCCCAGGCAAAAGGGAAATAGCAAGTCCCTGCCCAACAATTTCCATGCCTTCTTCAGCTGCCTGATGCAGTGGCGCTACAAAAAGCGGAAGGCTGCAGCTCCGTTAGATAGAGGTTGGCAGAGGTGAACGGTGCCAAGGGAACAAGCAGCCTGTATACAAATCTATTGTGAGATTCGATTGGGCCAACAGGGCAACTGAAGCCAGCACACAGTTACCCAAGGAGAAGGAGTTCTGCCAGGTTGTGGCCATAAAAGGCAGAAACATAGGCCTGGTCAGGCAGAAGCAGTGGCCAGTACACGTGCCTTTAGTCTAGATACAGGGTTGTTTACCAGACACGCATGGTCCTGTCCCCTTTGTTCCTTTTCCCGCGTTACCCCGACTTTCTGCAGGAGGAGGAGGAGGAGAGGGGGACCATATCTAGACACATGAGGCTCTGTCTGAGTTTGTGCTGGGGCCGTTTGGCCCTACCATGTCATTCCACCCCCTGGCCCTACGGGGCAAATTGATCTGGGGCCATAAATGCCCTTTTCCTGAGGGGTACATTGTGGATTCTGGCTTATACAAATACATATCAAATCCAGTGGCTTACGCATTAAGCATAGTGGCCTACAATACCAAAAAGCACTATATGAACAGTGTATACTGTGATTGGGAACAGTCAGCATGGCTTCGCCAAGGGCAAATCCTGCCTGACAAACCTGGTGGCCTTCTATGAACAGGTGACAACATTAATAGATGAGGGGCGAGCAACTGACGTGGTTTACCTGCACCTGAGCAAAGCCTTCGACACTGTCCCGCACCACATCCTGGTCTCCAAATTGGTGATGCATGGGTTTGATGGGCGGACCACTAGATGGATAAAGAACTGGCTTGACGGCCGCACCCAAAGAGTGGCTGTCAATGGGTCCATGTCCCAGCGGAGGCCAGGGACAAGCGGAGTCCCTCAGGGATCAGTCCTGGGACCAGTCTTGTTCAACACCTTTGTCGGTGACATGGACAGTGGCACTGAGTGCACCCTCAGCAAGTTTGCTGATGACACCAAGCCGTGTGGTGCAGCAGAGACGCTGGAGGGAAGGGAGGCGATCCAGAGGGACCTTGACAGGCTGGAGAGGTGGGCACGAGCCAACCTCATGAGGTTCAACAAGACCAAGTGCAGGGTCCTGCAGCTGGGTCGAGGCAATCCCAGGCACAAATCCAGGCTGGGCAGGGACTGGCTGGAAAGCAGCCCGGAGGAGAGAGACTTGGGGGTGCTGGTGGATGAGAAGCTCAACGTGAGCTCTCAGTGTGCACTTGCAGCCCGGAAAGCCAATCAGATCCTGGTGGTTGAGCCCCGTCCCTGGAGGTGTTTAAGACCAGGCTGGATGAGGCTCTGGCCAGCCAGATCTAGTGTGGGGTGTCCCTGCCCATGGCAGCGGGGTTGCAACTAGGTGATCCTTGTGGCGCCTTGCAACCCTGACTGATACTATGATACAAACCACACAAATTATGTAGCCATGAACAAAGTGTTAACACAAACCCTGGAGAGCAGCACACGCTCTGAGCCCAATACTTTGCTGCTTTTTCAGTTAACCACCCCCTGACTGTTGATGGGTGTGTCTCCGGTGTGACACTGAATTAATCCAAGTGTCCATGGGGCTTTTCGATTTCCCACCCCCCAGATGCACACGGGTCTCTGTGGCTGAGAGTCAGGGTTCCTCCATATGCAGGTGAGGGAGAATGCTCTCCCTTGCCAGGCAAAGCTGGCAAAGCTGAAGCAGCTGCCTTTGAAGGCTGGAGCAGGAGAGCAGACTCGGCTCTGGCTTCCTTTGAGGTTTCTGCCATAGAGCTGCTTTGCCTGGCTGCTGCTTTCATTCAAAGCTTGAAGCACTATCCTTTTCACTCGAGATTCCTTCAAACACCTTGTGAGGGGCTCTGGCACTCCCAGGGAAAGAGAAGCGTAGAATCACTAAGGTTGCAAAAGACCTGAGAGATGGTCGAGTCCAACCTGTCACCCGACACCTCATGACTACTAAACCATGGCTTCAAGTGCCTTGTCCAATCCCTTTGTGAACGCCTCCAGGGACCGTGACTCCACCACCTCCCTGGGCAGCCCATTCCAATGGCCAACAAGTCTTTCTGTGTTGAACTTTCTCCTCACCTCAAGCCTAAACTTCCCCTGGTGTGTGGGAATGATAGTGACGAGCAGTGTGAGCAATCTGGCAGTGCAGGCCTAGAGCCTGACACGGTGGTAGGCCATGCTCAGCATAAGCGCAGAGCCAGCTACCAGTATGCCAAAACAGTGCTGTGCTTGCAGCACTGTAACTAAAACAAGACGCTGGTAGCTAGAAACATAGTGGGTTATCTTGGGACAACAGGACATGCACCTGCATCAACAAACCTCGCGTGTCATCCATAGTTGGACCAATAAGCTACAATAGTGTGATGTGTGGTCACTCATAGGGAACCAATGAGTCCAACAAGGCACACCAAGGTTATACAAATTGTAGCAGTTGCCTTGCTACGCACTTCTTCTTTTTCTGCCTGTCCTATCTGCTTTCCTTCCATGCTTTACTGTGCCATGCTTTCACCGTAGGCCTGAGCCATAGGCCTGCAATACTGGAACAATAAAGGATCAATACCCGATCATATTGGTCAGCCGTATTGATTCCAAGAACCTCCGTCGTCGCCAAATCTGGCGCCCAACGTGGACTGGGGTCCTCCGCCCCTGACACTGCACGACTCAGCATGAAGAGGTACGTCCGAGCGATACGGAAGCCCGGCCGCACTCAGCACTGCCCCGGTGCTGAAAGACCAGCAGCGCGCGCTCCCCAAGGAAGTGAATCTCGCCTTGGATCCGGCGAGCGGCCGGGGAGGGCAAGTGGAAGTACGCCGCGAAACAGAAGAGGCTGTGCGAAAACGCCCTCCAACTTCTTCTCTCTGGCAATTCTGGGATCTTAAACGGGCTATTAGCCTGCGCCCGGAATCAACCCCGCGGCAACTGCGCTTTTACTTCCGAAGCGCGGGACGAGATTGCAGCCCAGCTGTGGGATGAGGTGCTTAAATACTTAACAAGAAGCTCTTCGCAACAGCACCGTGTGACGGACTGTCACGTACATTGCAATCGAAAAAAGCAGAGCAGTTTACTTTTGACTCGGCTGTGGCATTTGTTTCTAACCGAGACGGACACGGGAGATTCGGAAGGCATCCCCCGCCCTCCGCCCCCCTCCTCTCTCCCTGCATACTGTCCGCCAGCATCCGCACAATTTCAATTGCCCGCTACTCCTTCCCATACACGAATCGTGGCTATCTCACTACCGTCCTTTTGCGCGGAAAAATCTGCTCCTGCCACGTCAATAGCGGCAGAAGCGAATCCTGAACGGACTGGTAAGGCGCGCGAAATCAAAACGGAGGTCGCTACGCAGCAGAAATTGCACGACACGCCACGTCCGCCATCTTGGCGAGCACACCGTCTTTATTAGACGCCACCGCCGCCGCCCGCCCCAAGCACAGAAAAAGCCGTTAAAAGGCAGCGAAGCTTGTGATTCAGCGTTTTCGATCCCCTTCTTCAACATCTTCCTCTGATGCCGCCAGCGACGGCTTGGACTTGGAAGATGGGAGGACCGGTACCGGGAGAGCGGACACTGTGGACAGCTCCTCTTGGGAGAAAAAAAAATGCAGCGCTTGCAGGCTCGCGACTGCACCATTCTTACCACCGCGCCCCGGCCACCCCGGCGGTGGCTCCTACCAGCAGCGGCGGCGCCCATTCCGGCGGCGCCTATCTCGGCGGGGCCCACCCTCCCCCCGTCCCGGCAGTCCTCTTGGCGACGACTCCCGCAAGCCCCCGCGGCCCCCGCCACTACCGGAGACTCCGAACAAAGCGGCACCGACCGACGCGACCCAGACTGGTTCCCACCGACACCAGCGCCCGCGCCAGCGGCCCCTTCCCCACAGCGGTTTCAGCTGCGCGACACCCCCACGCCTCCTACACTCCAGACATTCCCAACAAAGTATCGCACTACGAGGGCGCTTCCAATCGAGTCCCGATAGGACCATCGCGGGGTGGGAGGGACGGGAACTGTCCCATTGCGTTGGTGGAAAGGTATTGTGGGAAATGTAGTCACAGCCTGTATAGGCATTTCCTGTGGTCAACAACGGATCTAACAATCTCTGGACTGACAAATGCTAATGGAAGCTAGACAAGCCATAGCTCCCTATGGGTTACAGTCAGGATACACAACTGCTGTAATCAATCAGTTGTTTGCAACACATTTATTAATCCCTTTTGTCGCTTCTATTAGCGAATGGTGTTCATTACATGGTCTGAGACCAATCAACTCAATCCTGGAGAAGATGGGTGCCTTGCAACCTGGCCCCCCAACTCGCAGTCCCCTCAAATTGGGACCTGATTATTATTCATCTGAAGGATTGGGTTTTTTACAATTCACTTACACCCGGAGGTCTCAACAGAGCGTACACCTACTGAAGTCATCGATTAAGGCAGACTCCACCCACCGGTATCAATGGGTGGCCACCCACCTCAAGCCTAAACTTCCCCTGGTGCAGCTTGAGACTAGCCTCTTGTTCTGGTGCTGGTTGCCTGGGAGAAGAGACCAACCCCCACTTGTCTACAACCTCCCTTCCGGTAGTTGTAGAGGGCAATTAAGGTCTCCCCTGAGCCTCCTCTTCTGCAGACTAAACAATCCCAGCCCCCTTAGCCTCTCCTCACAGAACTTGTGCTTGAGGCCTCTCCCCAGCCTCCTTGCCCTTCTCTGGACACTTTAGGAGTCTCAATGTCCTTCTTAAATTGAGGGGCCCAGAACCGGACACAGTAATCAAGGTCTGGCCTGTGGTTTGGGTTTTTTTAGTTTTATTTTATTTTTTAATAATTTTTTACATTTTACAAATTTTGTTTGTTTGGGGTTTCTTTGTTAAACAATCCTAGCTTTATTGTCACAGACGCTCAGGACCACGGCAAAGAGGACAGCGGGAGGAGTTTTCAGACGTTGCACCCCGTCAGGCCACCCTTGCCTAAGATCTCCCTGATGTAGAACCACACCAGCACCTCTGTGGCCACCAGACCGCTCCTCAGCACGTCCCGGACGGTAAGCTGCGCCAGCCGGCCACTCTGCAAGCTCCCGACCAGCGCCTTCGTGCTGTCCATGGCCCGTGGGATCTCGGCGGGAGTCGGTGGGTACCAGAATGTGGCCAGGCGAGGCCTCCGCCTCCCGTACGCCATGGCAAAGCAGTGTGGAATCTGCCAGTGTAGAGATTAAAATCCACCTCTGCTGTGGAGGTGGTGCAGGGGGATCAGGGCCAACACTTGGAGGTGCTGCACGGTTGTTCTTTCTGCGGTGTCTTCTGGGTCGGGGTGGGCTGTAGGGAGCAGCTTCCTCTCGACGCTGCCGTCGGGACCTAGCACGGGCCCACACGGGCCCAGGGGTGCTGGACTGGCTGGCAGGCTCAAGCACTGGGGAGCTGCCCTGGTCTCCTGATGGTGTCTCCCTGGTGGTCCTTGGGCTCTGGGTCTGTTGGTCGAACGAGCTGCAGGATGGCTCCTCCAGCATCCCCTCTGTGGAGGAATTGCTCTCAGAAGTTGCTCTTGCCCTGCAGGATCTCCCACAGCACGTTCTGGGCCTCCTGCAAAGAGGAGCTTCATCCTGACACTGCAGGTGGCACGCATCTCATTTCCTCCTGTGTTGACGGGTGCTGGAACGGCTGCCAGCCTCATGCACTGAGGAACCGCCCCGGTCTCCTGATGGTGTCTCTCTGGTGGTCCTTGGCCTGCTGGTCTGCGGGTCAGCTGAGCTGCAGGACGGCTCCTCCAGCAGCCCCTCTGTGGAGGTACGGCTCTGGGTGTTTGTTCCTGCCCTGCAGAGTCTCCCACGGCATGTTCTGGGCCGCCGGCAAGGAGGAGCTTCATCCTGACGCTGCAAGGGGGAGGCAACTCGTTTCCTCCCCTCTGCTGACGGGTGCTGGATGGGCTTCCAGTCTCATGCACTGGGGAGCTGTCCTCGTCTCCTGATGGTGTCTCTGTGGAGCTACTGGAGCTGCTGGTCTGCGGGTCCGGTGAGCTGCAGGATGGCTCCTCCAGCAGCCCCTCTGAGGAGGTACTGCTCTCGTTGCTTGCTCTTGCCCTGCAGAGCTTCTCACGGCGTGTTCTGGGCCGCCGGCAAGGAGAAGCTTCATCCTGACGCTGCAAGGGGGAGGCAACTCTTTTCCTCCTCTGCTGACGGGTGCTGGACCGGCGGCCAGTCTCATGCACTGGGGAGCTGTCCTCGTCTCCTGATGGTGTCTCTGTGGAGCTACTGGAGCTGCTGGTCTGCGGGTCCGGTGAGCTGCAGGATGGCTCCTCCAGCAGCCCCTCTGTGGAGGTACTGCTCTCGTTGCTTGCTCTTGCCCTGCAGAGTCTCTCACGGCGTGTTCTGGGCCGCCTGCAAGGAGGAGCTTCATCCTGACGCTGCAAGGGGGAGGCATCTCTTTTCCTCCTGTGCCGACGGGTGCTCGAACGGCTTCCAGTCTCATGCACTGGGGGACTTCCCAGGTCTCCTGATGGTGTCTCTCTGGTGGCTGCTGGTCTCAGGGACCACTAAGTTGTGGGATGGCACAAGCAGCGCCTGGCTGGAGGATGCCACAGCTGCCGCCTGTCTAGGGGCACCTGGGGCCGGAAGCTCCGAGCTGTCCCTGGAGTCTGTAAAGGAAAGCAGAGAGGTCAAGGGCACAGCCGCCAGCTCTGTGGCACCATAGGCCTGTGCAGTGCCACCAGCCCTCCCAGAGCTGAGAGGCTCGGCCAAGCTCAGCCTGGTCTCCACTGCCAGCCCACTAGCCTGGGGTGAAGAGCAGCAGAGTGCTTTGCCTCTTACCTCTGCTGGGGCCAGCACAGCTGCTGCACTCCCAGCTGTCGGTGCTGGGCCTCAGATGGGAGCATCGCCTGTGGGTGCCCTCAGCAGCACAGGAGCTGCATAACAGCAGTTGCCAGGGCCTGGGGACAAAAAATGGGTTCATGGCTGTGAGGACAGACTGAGTGCAGCGTGGGACCATCTGGCAGAGCTCTTGTTCTTGGAGCTTCTGCTCTGAGCCCACGGCCAGAGAGGGATCCTGCACAAAGCAGATCCCCAGGTTGCAGTTTTGACAACTTACCCTTCTTGCTCTGCCTGCTCCCTGCCTCCTGGGCACAGGCACTCGCTGGCATCACAGCGGCTGTGCCTCTCAACTAGTTGTTCTAAATCCTGGACGTCCAAGGATGGCAGTCTGGTGGAGAAAGGAATATTGATGAGTCCCTGCTGCCACCCTGGCGTAAGGCAGATGCAGGCCATCCTTGCTTGCCCGGCCCTGCCCTGGTTCCAGCTCCTCTGCAAAGATGAAGCAAGGACTGACGAGAGAGCAGAGAGCCAGGACTGTAGGGGCAGGCCCTGGGGTAGCACAGTGCTTGCACCGTCCTGCCTCGTGAGGTGGATGGAAGGACACCTACCTGAAAGGGATTCGGATGCCCATGTCGAGCATTTCTGGCAGAAATGCATTCTGATCCCTACACGCCGGGCACTCGAAACTCAACAGGCCAGTGTGCAGAGCTTGTTCCTGCAGGAGAAACATGAACAGCATGAGTTAGGTCCTGGTGCTGCTGAGCACCTGTGGTCTCCTGGGAGCGAGGGATGGGCTCCTACCTGGATGCATTCCCGATGGAACCATGCGTGTTGACACGCCGGGCACACCATGGTCCTGTAGGACGTTTGGTTGTCTACAGGATCCGTGCAGATGAGGCAGGTGGTGTCCTCGTCTGGAACGGCCTCCACTTCCTGACGTGGGGAGTGTTCCCTGCAGAAGGCCCTGGGGAGAAGAGGAAAGAGGCTTCACGGTGAGGACACAAGTGTCCGGTCCTTACGTGGTGCTGGAGGAAAGGGGAGAGGACTTAACCGCACTAGGGAAAGTACTGGGTTAGGCTGAGGGTTAGGGATTAGCATTAGGGTTAGCGTTGGCATTAGGCTTATGGCTATGAAAATCAGTTTTAGGCTTCATGAAAAGCAAGGAAGGGTGAAGATGTCTGAAGGAGCCTCAGAACTCTTTGGGCAGTGGGAAGTGCCACCGTGAGTTGCTTTCTTCTTGGCCTGAAGCTGGCAGGCAGAGGAATGAAGGTGGCAAGCCTCCCCTGTGAGGGCCAGCTGCCCTTACCTGTAGAGTCCAAAGTACTGGGTGACGCACCCACCCCGTGTGGCACAGGGGAGATGGAAGCTGACATCGCAGCCTGTCTCGCTGCAGGTGATGGTGGCCCCACTCTGCTGGCAGACACAGCACTCCTGTAAAGGGCAGAGCAACTTCCATCAGCCTTGGGGTCTTTGCAGGAGGGGCCCCATACCTCTGGGTCAGGGCCCGCAGATCCCTTTGGCCGGCACGATTCCTCTGCAGGAGCCTCTCGAGCTGCTGGGAGCAAGACTCAGAAGTCTGAAAGGTCAAAAGAGCTCTCTGGAAGGGCCAGGAATTCTAGCTCAAGCTTTGGGCTAAGCTGCCACAGCACTCTCCTGGCACAAATCTCACTGATTTTGTCATGTCCTCACCTTCTGTGCTGCCTGCTCGACTGCATGTTCAACCTCCTCCTCACAAAATAGCAGCACTCCTTGGTCCCCATCCAGTTGTGGAGAAATCTCATTGGCAAAATACTGCAGAAGAGAACAGACAGGGAGCCACTGAGGAGAGTGTGGCAGAACGGGAGGCAATCCCCGGGGAACTCACCAGGCAAAAGAAATGGGCACGGACCCCTTGCAGATTCTGGACTTCTCCAGAGATATCCTGGTCAGCCTCTTCCTGACGGCACAGAATGCAGGCTGGAGAGGAGAGAGCAAACACCAGTAGGAATGAGCACTTCTGTAGGGCTGGGGGAAGTGTCCCACCCAAGGGCCTGCTCTGTTCCTGCCGGTCTGGCTGATGGGCAGGCCTGCAGGGCTTGGAGTTCAGCATGACAGGCACTGGGTGTCCCAGCAGGTGCTTCCTCTCCACGCTGCCGACGGGACCTAGCACACGCCTGCACAGGCCCAGGGGTGCTGGACTGGCTGGCAGGCTCAAGCACTGGGGAGCTGCCCTGGTCTCCTGAGGGTGTCTCCCTGGTGGTCCTTGGGCTCTGGGTCTGTTGGTCGAACGAGCTGCAGGATGGCTCCTCTAGCATCCCCTCTGTGGAGGAATTGCTCTCAGAAGTTGCTCTTGCCCTGCAGGATCTCCCACAGCACGTTCTGGGCCTCCTGCAAAGAGGAGCTTCATCCTGACACTGCAGGTGGCACGCATCTCATTTCCTCCTGTGTTGACGGGTGCTGGAACGGCTGCCAGCCTCATGCACTGAGGAACCGCCCCGGTCTCCTGATGGTGTCTCTCTGGTGGTCCTTGGCCTGCTGGTCTGCGGGTCACCTGAGCTGCAGGATGGCTCCTCCAGCAGCCCCTCCGTGGAGGTACTGCTCTCGTTGCTTGCTCTTGCCCTGCAGAGTCTCCCACGGCATGTTCTGGGCCGCCGGCAAGGAAGAGCTTCATCCTGACGCTGCAAGGGGGAGGCAACTCGTTTCCTCCCCTCTGCTGACGGGTGCTGGATGGGCTTCCAGTCTCATGCACTGGGGAGCTGTCCTCGTCTCCTGATGGTGTCTCTGTAGAGCTAGTGGAGCTGCTGGTCTGCGGGTCAGCTGAGCTGCAGGATGGCTCCTCCAGCAGCCCCTCTGTGGAGGTACTGCTCTCGTTGCTTGCCCTTGCCCTGCAGAGTCTCTCACGGCGTGTTCTGGGCCGCCGGCAAGGAGGAGCATCATCCTGACGCTGCAAGGGGGAGGCATCTCTTTTCCTCCTGTGCCGACGGGTGCTCGAACGGCTTCCAGTCTCATGCGCTGGGGGACTTCCCAGGTCTCCTGATGGTGTCTCTCTGGTGGCTGCTGGTCTCAGGGACCACTAAGTTGTGGGATGGCACAAGCAGCGCCTGGCTGGAGGATGCCACAGCTGCCGCCTGTCTAGGGGCACCTGGGGCCGGAAGCTCCGAGCTGTCCCTGGAGTCTGTAAAGGAAAGCAGAGAGGTCAAGGGCACAGCCGCCAGCTCTGTGGCACCATAGGCCTGTGCAGTGCCACCAGCCCTCCCAGAGCTGAGAGGCTCGGCCAAGCTCAGCCTGGTCTCCACTGCCAGCCCACTAGCCTGGGGTGAAGAGCAGCAGAGTGCTTTGCCTCTTACCTCTGCTGGGGCCAGCACAGCTGCTGCACTCCCAGCTGTCGGTGCTGGGCCTCAGATGGGAGCATCGCCTGTGGGTGCCCTCAGCAGCACAGGAGCTGCATAACAGCAGTTGCCAGGGCCTGGGGACAAAAAATGGGTTCATGGCTGTGAGGACAGACTGAGTGCAGCGTGGGACCATCTGGCAGAGCTCTTGTTCTTGGAGCTTCTGCTCTGAGCCCACGGCCAGAGAGGGATCCTGCACAAAGCAGATCCCCAGGTTGCAGTTTTGACAACTTACCCTTCTTGCTCTGCCTGCTCCCTGCCTCCTGGGCACAGGCACTCGCTGGCATCACAGCGGCTGTGCCTCTCAACTAGTTGTTCTAAATCCTGGACGTCCAAGGATGGCAGTCTGGTGGAGAAAGGAATATTGATGAGTCCCTGCTGCCACCCTGGCGTAAGGCAGATGCAGGCCATCCTTGCTTGCCCGGCCCTGCCCTGGTTCCAGCTCCTCTGCAAAGATGAAGCAAGGACTGACGAGACAGCAGAGAGCCAGGACTGTAAGGGCAGGCCCTGGGGTAGCACAGTGCTTGCACCGTCCTGCCTCGTGAGGTGGATGGAAGGACACCTACCTGAAAGGGATTCGGATGCCCATGTCGAGCATTTCTGGCAGAAATGCATTCTGATCCCTACACGCCGGGCACTCGGAAACTCAACAGGCCAGTGTGCAGAGCTTGTTCCTGCAGGAGAAACATGAACAGCATGAGTTAGGTCCTGGTGCTGCTGAGCACCTGTGGTCTCCTGGGAGCGAGGGATGGGCTCCTACCTGGATGCATTCCCGATGGAACCATGCGTGTTGACACGCCGGGCACACCATGGTCCTGTAGGACGTTTGGTTGTCTACAGGATCCGTGCAGATGAGGCAGGTGGTGTCCTCGTCTGGAACGGCCTCCACTTCCTGACGTGGGGAGTGTTCCCTGCAGAAGGCCCTGGGGAGAAGAGGAAAGAGGCTTCACGGTGAGGACACAAGTTTCCGGTCCTTACGTGGTGCTGGAGGAAAGGGGAGAGGACTTAACCACACTAGGGAAAGTACTGGGTTAGGCTGAGGGTTAGGGATTAGCATTAGGGTTAGCGTTGGCATTAGGCTTATGGCTATGAAAATCAGTTTTAGGCTTCATGAAAAGCAAGGAAGGGTGAAGATGTCTGAAGGAGCCTCAGAACTCTTTGGGCAGTGGGAAGTGCCACCGTGAGTTGCTTTCTTCTTGGCCTGAAGCTGGCAGGCAGAGGAATGAAGGTGGCAAGCCTCCCCTGTGAGGGCCAGCTGCCCTTACCTGTAGAGTCCAAAGTACTGGGTGACGCACACACCCCGTGTGGCACAGGGGAGATGGAAGCTGACATCGCAGCCTGTCTCGCTGCAGGTGATGGTGGCCCCACTCTGCTGGCAGACACAGCACTCCTGTAAAGGGCAGAGCAACTTCCATCAGCCTTGGGGTCTTTGCAGGAGGGGCCCCATACCTCTGGGTCAGGGCCCGCAGATCCCTTTGGCCGGCACGATTCCTCTGCAGGAGCCTCTCGAGCTGCTGGGAGCAAGACTCAGAAGTCTGAAAGGTCAAAAGAGCTCTCTGGAAGGGCCAGGAATTCTAGCTCAAGCTTTGGGCTAAGCTGCCACAGCACTCTCCTGGCACAAATCTCACTGATTTTGTCATGTCCTCACCTTCTGTGCTGCCTGCTCGACTGCATGTTCAACCTCCTCCTCACAAAATAGCAGCACTCCTTGGTCCCCATCCAGTTGTGGAGAAATCTCATTGGCAAAATACTGCAGAAGAGAACAGACAGGGAGCCACTGAGGAGAGTGTGGCAGAACGGGAGGCAATCCCCGGGGAACTCACCAGGCAAAAGAAATGGGCACGGACCCCTTGCAGATTCTGGACTTCTCCAGAGATATCCTGGTCAGCCTCTTCCTGACGGCACAGAATGCAGGCTGGAGAGGAGAGAGCAAACACCAGTAGGAATGAGCACTTCTGTAGGGCTGGGGGAAGTGTCCCACCCAAGGGCCTGCTCTGTTCCTGCCGGTCTGGCTGATGGGCAGGCCTGCAGGGCTTGGAGTTCAGCATGACAGGCACTGGGTGTCCCAGCAGGTGCTTCCTCTCCACGCTGCCGACGGGACCTAGCACACGCCTGCACAGGCCCAGGGGTGCTGGACTGGCTGGCAGGCTCAAGCACTGGGGAGCTGCCCTGGTTCCTGCTTCTGCGCCGTTGCTTCTGCCGGGCCAGCCCCCAATGTCACCGCGACCCGTCGCCGCAAGGACCCAGCCCCGCTGCGGCTGCCTGCGCGTTGCTTGCGAGCTCCTTTGCTGGAACCAGTCCAGAGGAATAGCCTTTGTTATTCTATTTATGGCCCTTAGGTTCTGCACTAAGAGATTTCCCCAGCTGGTTCTTGTTTGTTTGTTTCACAGGTAAAACTGAGGTATTACAAGCTGATTCACACTCTGCTAGCAGCCCACACTTTAGGAATTTTTCTACAACAGGCAAAACGCCTTCCCTATCTTCTTACCTTGGGATACTGTTTTAACCTACTGGTAACGGGCTTCAGGTCTGTCATCACAGGTAGGGCATTTTTTCGCTCTTCCAGGCTGCTCAGCATCCCAAACCCCAGGATTTACATTTCAAACAAAATTAAATTTTGGTGCCTCTTTAGACTCTCCAGTTTATCAGCTTGACCAGAATTTCATTTCACATCCTTTCTGTTTTGCCAATACTGCTGAACACACAACTTTTCAAAGCCCCAAAACCTTTCAGGCTAAAGTGCCTGAGCAAAAACCTTTGCCTAATTAACTGCAAAGTTTACACCCCCTTCCTCACAAGACAGCTGCTACCACAAATTAGCACCCCTACGAATATTTCAATCTCCAAACCTGTCGGGTGTTCCCCACTCTACCTTATGTCCTAGATGGTAAAGGTATTTCATGAGTTGGGGGTGGATTTCTTTTGTTTTTTCTTCTTTTGGGTTTTTATTTCCCTTCCCCCCCCCTTTTTTCCTTCCCCCCCATTTTTTCCCTTCCCCCTGCTTTTTTTTTTCCCTTTTCCCCCCCTTTTTTTTCCATTTTCCCCCACTTTTTTTCCATTTCCCCCCCTATTTTTCCCTTCCCCCCTTTTTTCCCTTTTCCCCCCTTTTTTTTCCATTTCCCCCCCTTTTTTCCCCTTTCCCCCCCTTTTGTCCCCTTTCCCCCCCTTTTTTTCCCTTCCCCCCCCTTTTTTTCCCTTTCCCCCCCCTTTTTTTCCATTTCCCCCCACTTTTTTTCCCTTTGCCCCCCCCTTTTTCTCTTTTCTTTTTTTTTTTTTTTTCATTTTGTTCATTTTTTGCCCTGGAGGTACTGCAATTACCTCACTGTTATACAGCCATGTGGAGTATGCCTTGGGATCTCACCACTTTGCCTCCCCCCATTTCACAGTAGAACACAGTACTGCCTTCTTACAACACACAAAACACACGACAAATACGACAATACCGACCGGTCCTTAATAACACAATTATTGGCCACACTCCTATTCACAATTTTCGCTTCTATGTCTCACTGGCACACACACTCAGCAGCACATTCAAATCATAAACAATGTTTCTTTAAGTTCTTCAGGAACCACCCTGGCCCCACACAGACTTAAAATATGAACAATGCTTATGATTCCCTTTGGGACACCCCTGGTCCCACACTACAAACAATGCTCCTAATACATGTAAACAATGCTTATAGTGCCCTTCGGGAGCCCACTGGTCCCGGCCCAAGAGCTCTTTTACCTAGGGGTGCAATAAATGCCTCTCTCCCGCGTAGGGCAGCCCCTCACAGCTTATGGAGTTACCCCTTTTACAAAAGCAATACTTTCTCTTCGCCAGCAGTCTTGTCTGTCCCTGCGACGATCTCATGAGTAGGGGAGCTCTCCTCGAGAATATCTCAGAGGTGCCCTGAGAGGTCCCGTTCCTCAAAAGGTCTCGCAGCCGGACAGAGGTTTCCTGCCTGTCTTGCCAAAATTGACTTAGAGAAAGACAAAAAACTCATAAAGATTCATGTATCTTGCTTATGTGGCAGCGCCGGACATAGGCCGGATCCTTCCAAAAGACCTGTGTGTCTTCAGAGGGTTCAGTACAAGCTAATATGCAAAAAGTTATCTATCTAAAATGACAGAGGGAGGTTAATGTTCCACAGAAAAGTCCAGGTGCTTTCTATCTATACAGAGGTTATCTATCTAAGAATAACAGAAGTATCTTACAGCAAGTCCTGGCATTTCTTATCTATACAAATGCTGACTGATCCTCCCCCTGCCTCCTGCATTCCACCCAACAATGGGGAGTTCCTTATCAACTTTGTTACTCTGTTGAACTCGGTAAGAGTTTAAAAAAAAATTTCTGCCCATCATTAGGGTTAAGCAAGGAAGGGTGTGGATGTCTGAAGGAGCCTCAGAGCTCTTCTTCAGGTAGTGCAAAGTGTCACCGTGAGTTGCTTTCTTCTTGGCCTGAAGCTGGCAGGCAGAGAAATGAAGGCGGGAAGCTTCCCCTGTGAGGGCCAGCTGCCCTTACCTATAGAGTCCAATGTACTGGGTGACACACCCACCCCATATGGCACAGGGGAGATGGAAGCTGACATCACAGCCTGTCTCACTGCAGGTGATGCTGACCCCACTCTGGCAGCAGATGCAGTACCCTTGGGCAAAGCAACTTCCATCAGCCCAAGGCCTGCATAGCCAGCCCCACGCCTCTGAGCAGAGAACAGGATGTGGCCACAGCTGAGTCGCAGCCCACAGATCCACCTGGCAGACAACACTCCTGTGCAGGACCCGCTCTGGAGCTGCTGGGAGCAAGACATTTGTCCCAGAGCTGTCTGGAAGTGCTGGGCTTCTTTCTTGGCTTCTGGGCTAAGCCCATACAATGCTCCCTCACGCAAGGCCTGCATTGATGGGAGAGGCACAGCAGCATTGGCTGAGCCATGCTGGGTAACTCTCAAGGTGGGAAAAAGCAGCAGAGATCCCCGATTCTGGAGAAGGCTGTGGGGCCAGCAAGGGCCAAAGCACACAGTCCATGTCCATGGTTCTGGGCACCTGGGCAAGGGCAGCCAGCAAGGAGGAGGTGTGGGCAAGGTGCTCCCAGTCCCTGGGCCCAGCTCCTAATGCTGCTCCCGAGAAAGGGAGAGGAGTATGAGGGAGAGGCAGAGGAGTGTGGCATCTGCCAGTGTAGAGATTGAAAACCACCTCTACTGTGGAGATGCTGCACGGTTGTTCCTTCTGTGGCGTCTTCTGGGTCGCTGTGGGCTGTAGGGAGCAGCTTCCTCTCGACGCTGCCGTTGGGACCTGGCACGGGCCTGCACGGGCCCAGGGGTGCTGGACTGGCTGGCAGGCTCAAGCACTGGGGAGCTGCCCTGGTCTCCTGAGGGTGTCTCCCTGGTGGTCCTTGGGCTCTGGGTCTGTTGGTCGAACGAGCTGCAGGATGGCTCCTCCAGCATCCCCACTGTGGAGGTACTGCTCTCGTTGTTTGCTCTTGCCCTGCAGGACCTCCCACGACGTGTTCTGGGCCGCCGGCAAGGAGGAGCTTCATCCTGACACTGCAGGTGGCACGCATCGCGTTTCCTCCTCTGCTGACGGGTGCTGGAACGGCTGCCAGCCTCATGCACTGAGGAACCGCCCCGGTCTCCTGATGGTGTCTCTCTGGTGGTCCTTGGCCTGCGGGGCTGCCGGTCCAGGGAGCTGCAGGATGCCTCCTCCAGCAGCCCCTCCGTGGAGGTACTGCTCTGGGTGTTTGTTCCTGCCCTGCAGAGTCTCCCACGGCGTGTTCTGGGCCGCCGGCAAGGAGGAGCTTCATCCTGACACTGCAAGGGGGAGGCAACTCGTTTCCTCCTCTGCTGACGGGTGCTGGACCGGCGGCCAGTCTCATGCACTGGGGAGCTGTCCTCGTCTCCTGATGGTGTCTCTGTGGAGCTACTGGAGCTGCTGGTCTGCGGGTCCGGTGAGCTGCAGGATGACTCCTCCAGCAGCCCCTCTGTGGAGGTACTGCTCTCCTTGCTTGCTCTTGGCCTGCAGAGTCTCTCACGGCGTGTTCTGGGCCGCCTGCAAGGAGGAGCTTCATCCTGACGCTGCAAGGGGGAGGCATCTCTTTTCCTCCTGTGCCGACGGGTGCTCGACCGGCTTCCAGTCTCATGCACTGAGGGACTTCCCAAGTCTCCTGATGGTGTCTCTCTGTGGCTGCTGGTCTCAGGGACCACTAAGTTGTGGGATGGCACAAGCAGCGCCTGGCTGGAGGATGCCACAGCTGCCGCCTGTCTAGGGGCACCTAGGGCCGGAAGCTCCGAGCTGTCCCTGGAGTCTGTAAAGGAAAGCAGAGAGGTCAAGGGCACAGCCGCCAGCTCTGTGGCACCATAGGCCTGTGCAGTGCCACCAGCCCTCCCAGAGCTGAGAGGCTCGGCCAAGCTCAGCCTGGTCTCCACTGCCAGCCCACTAGCCCGGGGTGAAGAGCAGCAGAGTGCTTTGCCTCTTACCTCTGCTGGGGCCAGCACAGCTGCTGCACTCCCAGCTGTCGGTGCTGGGCCTCAGATGGGAGCATCGCCTGTGGGTGCCCTCAGCAGCACAGGAGCTGCATAACAGCAGTTGCCAGGGCCTGGGGACAAAAAATGGGTTCATGGCTGTGAGGACAGACTGAGTGCAGCGTGGGACCATCTGGCAGAGCTCTTGTTCTTGGAGCTTCTGCTCTGAGCCCACGGCCAGAGAGGGATCCTGCACAAAGCAGATCCCCAGGTTGCAGTTTTGACAACTTACCCTTCTTGCTCTGCCTGCTCCCTGCCTCCTGGGCACAGGCACTCGCTGGCATCACAGCGGCTGTGCCTCTCAACTAGTTGTTCTAAATCCTGGACATCCAAGGATGGCAGTCTGGTGGAGAAAGGAATATTGATGAGTCCCTGCTGCCACCCTGGCGTAAGGCAGATGCAGGCCATCCTTGCTTGCCCGGCCCTGCCCTGGTTCCAGCTCCTCTGCAAAGCTGAAGCAAGGACTCACGAGAGAGCAGAGAGCCAGGACTGTAAGGGCAGGCCCTGGGGTAGCACAGTGCTTGCACCGTCCTGCCTCGTGAGGTGGATGGAAGGACACCTACCTGAAAGGGATTCGGATGCCCATGTCGAGCATTTCTGGCAGAAATGCATTCTGATCCCTACACGCCGGGCACTCGAAACTCAACAGGCCAGTGTGCAGAGCTTGTTCCTGCAGGAGAAACATGAACAGCATGAGTTAGGTCCTGGTGCTGCTGAGCACCTGTGGTCTCCTGGGAGCGAGGGATGGGCTCCTACCTGGATGCATTCCCGATGGAACCATGCGTGTTGACACGCCGGGCACACCATGGTCCTGTAGGACGTTTGGTTGTCTACAGGATCCGTGCAGATGAGGCAGGTGGTGTCCTCGTCTGGAACGGCCTCCACTTCCTGACGTGGGGAGTGTTCCCTGCAGAAGGCCCTGGGGAGAAGAGGAAAGAGGCTTCACGGTGAGGACACAAGTGTCCGGTCCTTACGTGGTGCTGGAGGAAAGGGGAGAGGACTTAACCGCACTAGGGAAAGTACTGGGTTAGGCTGAGGGTTAGGGTTAGCATTAGGGTTAGCGTTGGCATTAGGCTTATGGCTATGAAAATCAGTTTTAGGCTTCATGAAAAGCAAGGAAGGGTGAAGATGTCTGAAGGAGCCTCAGAACTCTTTGGGCAGTGGGAAGTGCCACCGTGAGTTGCTTTCTTCTTGGCCTGAAGCTGGCAGGCAGAGGAATGAAGGTGGCAAGCCTCCCCTGTGAGGGCCAGCTGCCCTTACCTGTAGAGTCCAAAGTACTGGGTGACGCACCCACCCCGTGTGGCACAGGGGAGATGGAAGCTGACATCGCAGCCTGTCTCGCTGCAGGTGATGGTGGCCCCACTCTGCTGGCAGACACAGCACTCCTGTAAAGGGCAGAGCAACTTCCATCAGCCTTGGGGTCTTTGCAGGAGGGGCCCCATACCTCTGGGTCAGGGCCCGCAGATCCCTTTGGCCGGCACGATTCCTCTGCAGGAGCCTCTCGAGCTGCTGGGAGCAAGACTCAGAAGTCTGAAAGGTCAAAAGAGCTCTCTGGAAGGGCCAGGAATTCTAGCTCAAGCTTTGGGCTAAGCTGCCACAGCACTCTCCTGGCACAAATCTCACTGATTTTGTCATGTCCTCACCTTCTGTGCTGCCTGCTCGACTGCATGTTCAACCTCCTCCTCACAAAACAGCAGCACTCCATGTTCCCCATCCAGGAGTGGAGAAATCTCATTGGCAAAAATCTGCAGGAGAGAACAGACAGGGAGCCATTGAGGACAGTGTGGCAGGGAGTGCCTGCATGAAAACGGGAGGCAGCCCCCGGGGAACTCACCAGGCAAAACAAATGGGCACGGACCCCTTCCAGATTCAGCATTTCTCCACAGATATGCATGGCAACATGTGTCCGACGGCACAGTACGCATGCTGGAGAGGAGAGAGCAAACACCATTAGGAATGAGCACTTCTGTAGGGCTGGGGGAGGTGTCTCTGAGGTACTGTCCCCAAGGGCCTGCTCTGTTCCTGCCGCTCTGGCTGATGGGCAGGCCTGCAGGGTTCAGCACGGCAGGCACTGGGTGTCCCAGCAGGTGCCCACTGGTCAGGCCTGAGCCCTGCTTGCTGAGGAAAGGAGGGGCTGTGCCCTGGGGCACTCTGTGGAGATCTTTGCCTCCCTCTGTCACTCCTCTCTCAGCCCTATGCTCTGCTGACCACCCTAACCATTATTGCCTGTGACAGGCTGCAAAGGGGATAACTTTGCTCACCACGCTCCATCTCGCCAAGCGTCTCCTCCTTCCTTGCAGACAAGGCACACGTCAACGGTGAGCTCTTGGAGAGTTCCTGTCCCAGCACTGCTGAGCTGTCTCCTCCAAATGCTCCTCTGCTGACTCTTGAGAGAGAAGCAAGACATGCCGGTGAGCTTGGAGCACACCCCAGAGCCCTGAGGTGCAGGGGCTCCCCTCCTGCCTTGGCAGCCCCTTCCCTCTCCCGCCCTCTCCTTACCTCACCAAGTCACAAGGATGCAGGAACTGAGCCCTGCGCTCCCTTTTGTAGGCTTTCCCCCTCACCTGTACCAGTGACTCTTGTGACATCATCACGCCATGAAATCACCACGGCCATTGTGACGTCATCACTGCTGGCCCCCCAGGTGCCACGCCCTGGGCCACCTGCCACCCTCTCTGACACAGGCAACACCACACAGGGGCTGATGTCAAGTGCTGAGGCGGGGGCCTGTGCCCTTGGCACCTATGTAAGAGGGTAGCAAGGGCAGAGTCAAATGCCAGCTCCCCTGGGACAGTTCTCGAGGGTGGGCACCGGTGGCCAAACGGTGCTGTTCAGGCAGCGCCACGCCAGCGCCCCAGCTCTGGCCAAGGCAACTCTCTGCTCCTGGCCCTGGCACGTGGAGCACTGCCAGCAGCTCGCAAAAGGCTCCCCTTCCTCTGCACCGTGCCACCAAGGCTGCACCCACAGCACTGGCTCTGGCTCTGGGCTGCCCACTACAGGGGACAGCAGGGACCCCTGAGCCTGGCCGAGGCTCGGGCATCCCATCCTCTCCGATGCACTTGGTGTCTGGGTCAGAGCGCAGGACCGCAGGATGGCACCTAAATGTGGCAGGTGGCCACACTCTTGTCCTGACCTCCGTAGTGCTTTGCTGATGTGCTGCCTCCACCACAAAATGCAGCAGGAGCACAAGCTGAGGAGTCACAATGGAAATGGCCTTTCTGCAGGGCAAGGAACTGCCTTTCAGAGGCCAATGTGAGCCTTCCCTTCATGGGACAGGAAGCTGCAAGGGACTGTGGGGCAGTTTTGGAGGCAGTGGGGGGGAGAGTTGATCTGTTTGAGGGTAGACAGGCTCCTCAGGGGATATCTGCACAGGCTGGATCGATGGGGCTGAAAACCACGAGCGTGGAATCCAAAGGCCTAATCACATCTCCATTGGTACTGTCACACATGTAATAAACGTAATAAAAAGATGTAATAAAAAGAAACGAATGTGTGTGCTGTAGTCACTCTGCAGAAACCTACTACTGGTCATCACTGGGGGATGTACGAGTGCTGGGGATGCCAGCAACAACCCCTAGGCCATGTTATTCTGGCCAGGAGGTTGATGTCAGCAAATGCTTATGGAAAGACATTTGTGCCCTGGAGAGAGCATCTTGCAAACAGACCTTTGGAAACGTAATCACTGCCGTGTGCTTTTGTTGCCAAAACTGACGCATGCGTGTTGCCTGTTGCACTAAACGCTGCTCCACTGCATTAGCCTAGAGAGCAGGAAGGCGCTACCCTGTGCCCAGGCAAAAGGGAAATAGCAATGTTATAAATGACCGAGCCAATTAAAGTCAATTGAATATAGTTTTAATTTGAAAAGAGCAACTTCAAAGCTCTTGCTCGTTGCTTGCAAGTTTTCTGTCTGTGACGCTAGAGCCTGGCCAGATCTAGCTTTAGAGATTAAAGAAATCTTGCTGCCATTAAACAGTTTATGATTTTTGACCATCCTAGAGAAAATAAAAATGCAACATACCCCTAAAGCAGATTGTAAAAGACAGTGCTATGGATTGCATTTGTGTTTTAATCTGTGTGTGCAATATATTCAGGCATAATCAAGTCTTCTCTGTCAATGAGTGAAATGTAAAGATCGGAACTATTAAGATCTAAGTTCTTCTTTACAGTGTCTGTTATCTTTGACCATGGATTATGCCAATGCTGTTAGAACATTCTAACTAGTTCAACTTAAGCAACATGCCTTGAATGGGTAACATGGGCCAACATGACAGGCAATAACAAATTTTGTTTGAGCTTACAAACTGTGGGTGAACCTTTTGAGACATATTTAATAGGGATACCCAGACTTGATGTAAATATGTTTGTTAATTATAGTAGTAATAATTGTGGTAATAAGATTGAAGTGGCAAATTGTAGCGCATTATTGATTAAGGGACCGACTCGGCGGTTACTGTATGATCCTGAAGAACTGCAACTGTTGGGCTCACAGCAAGTTGGCAATGCATCAGCTAACCATACTCACACATGTATGATATTTAGAGCAAAGTTTCAAGGACAGCAAGGCTTTGAGTGAAGTAGAAGGATTAGCGTGTTGGTCAGTAAAAACACAAATGTTACCACTCAGGTGTTGTAAGAGCTATTGTTAGACCAAAAGTCATTGAAACATGCGTTACTGCAAAATCGTGCTGCAATTGATTTTTTGTTGTTAGCTCAAGGACATGGGTGTAAAGATTTTGATGGAACGTGTTGTTTTAACTTGTCTGATCATGGAGTGTCGATGCATGTTGAGATTAGGTGGCTAAAGAATCATACGCGTGCTGTTACAATTGTACAAAGTCCCTTGGATGATTGGTTAAGATCAATACTTGGGAATGGGTCACAGTGGGTTATACATTTGATAAAAGAAGCTTTAAGGTTTTTAGGTATTATTGTACTAATTTTGATTATTGTTAAACTTGTTTATAATTGTATTATGCAAAGTGCTCAAAGGATAACCTCCAAGGCCTTACTTGCACAAAAGAAAAACGGGGGAATTGTTGGGGACTGGTTTAAGCAAAAAGCATTCCTTGATGAATTATCTCAGTTCCAAGGCATCGCATCTGTGGTGACCTATGCTACCAAATGGAACACTTGAATTTGGATACCCAGGTAAAAACCTGGGGACTTTTTTCCCAGATGAACTGATCTCCACCATAGTGATGCAGAAGAGTTAGATACCACCATTTTAAGAAACTTTTAATGAAATGGTGAGAAGTTCAAGCTAGCCTCTGGCCCAGATCTCGTCCCAACCCAGCATGGACCTGCCAGACTGTCCAGTAGAGGGCAGTGTTACCCAGTCCCTGAGCAGAGGTATTTCCCCTTGCAGGGGCAGAACCATCGCACGGTTTGAGAGGCCACAAAAAGCTATCTCAAAGTCTCTTACTGTCCCTCCCCTACCACCAGTGCGCTCAGCTCCACTTTGAACAGGGTGCATTGAGGGGGCCCTGGCTGCACTGAGGGCACTCGTTTGTCTGCAGCTGGCACACTGCAGGACATTTTGTCCTGGTATCATGGTATAAGACTTGCACAGAGACCTTGGAAGTGCTGTATGAACAAGGGCAGGGAATGACAAGAGTTAGGAAAACCAAACAAAAGACAATGTTTTATTTCTTTTCATCTTTTCCTTTCAGTTATTGCCTGAAATCCAAGAGGAAGGTTTTTCCCCTTTTGTCTGTTTCTGCCATCCTCTCTCTGTTATATATATTTATGTTCTTTCATTTTCTGTATTTTTGTTCTCTTTTTTTCACTTGTCTTTCGAAAGATCAAGTATTCTATAAACATTGCCTTACAGCCACCTCTCTGAACTGCACAGTTGCTCCTGTTGTAATTCCCCTGTGCTCTCCTAGCATGTTTTGTGTTCCCCGACTTAAATATTTTTTCCTTTTTGATAATCCTTCCAGAAAAGCTCAACTCTTTGAGCAATTGCTCTTAATTTTGTTCCTTGTTAGTAATCACCACACCCTCTTTTTCTTGCACTCATCTCGGGTTCAATCATGCTTCCACTGGAAATGGCCTAGGGCTAGGGAGTACAGGTAATTATGAAAGGGATTATTAACTCTCATTCCTCTGAAGAAATTATAGTTAATAATGCTCTTAAGAAGCCAGGCAAATGTGTTTTGTATCGATGATGCTATGGGGAGAGAGAAGAATTACTGTAAGACATTTTTGCCTTTACAAAATCAGTCTCAAATACAGTTTCTTTTTGCACAAACCCTGGATAAATCCCTTATAATGCTATGCTGTCTTTTGCACGTGGCAAGGTGCCACACAGGATTCTTTACTCCAGAAGAGCATATATGCTGTTAAAGCTGTACTTGAAACAACTGTAGTGTGTTGGGTTTGGCTGAGCTGGAGTTAATTCTCCCAAGAGCATCTTTTGTAGTGATTTAGCTTCATGGCTGTCAAAGAATGATAGCATTATAAGCCACACAGATGTACACCTGATGCCATCATCTATCTAAGGCAGCCCTCCTGTTGGAGATATGATTTCTTTAGTTATTTGCAGGACAGATGCAGCTGTCTGAGGAGCATTAAGTAACAGATGAAAAATCTCAGCAAAATATTTTGAAGGCTCAGGATGTACTGCTAAAAAAAGCTTTTCCTCATCACCGTTGGTGAAATTAACTCCAGTGACTTTGCTGTTGTACCCACAAAGGTTTTTCCTTGGATTTTATTTTTAATAACTAAATATTTGGGGGAATCATTTGGCACTTCAATGTATGATTAAACCTATTTACGGTGATGCAAGACCTACTGGCTTTCAACATAGTAGATGTGGAGGCATCTTTGTTGCAACATAGCTGTTGCTCGCCATTCAGGTTCTTCAACTTCCAAGTTGTCCTGCTGAGTCCCATCTTTTCACCAGTGTTCCCTAGGTGATGACAAGGCTTCTGAGGCAGCTGCATTTTCCCTCTCCAAGCATGCAACGCAGGGTCTGTCATCTCTAACGTCTTCTTTCCCATTTCCCAGTACTTTGGATTACCCAGCATCATCATAGAGACCAGTACTGGCAGCTGGGGCTGGCTGGTCACGGGAGACAGGAACTGCTGACACCCCACACCTATAGCTTAACAAATACAGGAGAGTGGATGAACGTGTTTGGCTGGGATAACAGCAAGACAAGGGAGCTCTAGCACTGGTAAGAAGACTATTAACTACAGCAAATCAGGTTTAGGAGCACACGCAGGGAAGGGGAATAGGTGAAACCCCACCAGCAGCTGCTTCATTTTGTAGATTTTTCTAATTGCTGCCCAAGTTCTTGTGCCACCCAGTTTGCACAAAAAAAATTGTTGTCTTCTCTCTTTCTTCTCTATTGCCTACTGTAACATCAGCACAATGAGAGGAGGACACAGAGAGCAGAGTGGGAAACGGCTGCCATGTCACATGGAGAGACAATCCAGCTCCTAGGAGCATGGAAGCTTTGAAAACATGACTTTGTCCACATGCACAATACTGAAAGGTTTGCATACAGCACAAGGCAGCAATTCTCCCTGTGCCACCCAAGCGCAGTGCTGGGGATGTATTTCAGAATCTCACGGCGTTGCACAGCTGCGGTGACCCTGCAGGGAAGTGTGCTGGAGTGTGTGAGCTCTGCTTGCCCAGCCAGCCACTCCCGCAGATTCAGTCACAGAGAGACAGAAGACCTGCAGAAAACAAGTGTGCCCTGAGATATTTATATAGCCTAGGTATGGTCACAAAGTAGGGGTCACATAGCAAAGTGTTTGTAGTGGGAATAGGAGGAATGTAAACACTCAGGAGAAAGAAATATGGCAGGAGCTGGTGACAAAGCTGGTGACAAGGTTGTGGTCAGCTGCAAGTGTTTAAAGGTGGGGTTGTGCTTTTGAAAGGTTTACTGGATAGGCAAGCAGCATCAGAAAAAGACACAGAAAAAAATGGAGAGAAATTCAGCCTCACAAGTATAGCAGCACAGGATCAGTCTCACTGGAAAAACATCATCTATCTGCCAGGACTGGAGGAGAAAAGGGCAACCTTACCATCTGTTTCTCAAAACATCCTGGTTCCACTCATTCTTAGTTTATGAAGACACTAAATAGTGAAGGAGGGGAACAAGGAGGCCATGGGACGAAGTGTCATTGAGGTACCTCCAAGGGTGTCTCACAAATCTCAGTTTTCTAACTGACTGTCACAGTTCTCACTCTAACCCAGGTTCTTCTCATTGGGAAATTGGTCTGTAAGTAGAGCTTGCTGCAGAAGCAGATGGAAAAGCTGAGGAAAACTATCCCTTTCTTTCACAGTGTTGGGGGAAATGTGGAAGTGTCAGCTCTACCCAAGCTGAATCACTGGCACAAAGAAATAAGTAAGAGTGATGTGCAGGATAGCTGTCTATGGTCAGCATGTGTGCTTGGGGCTGACAATGCATTTGCTTGTTTACAGAAGCAGTAAACTCAGATTCTTCATTTCACCCCACAAACATTTCATTTATGTGGAGAGTTTTGGCACAAGTTGCTTGGACCATGTAACAAATACAATGTCTCATCTCGGTTTTGTATTCCATTCTACCCTTGGAATTTATATTTTTTCACTCACTTTGTCTGCTTCCGCCTCATCCTTCAGTACTTCCTTCAGAGCAACACTGGTTCCCAGGGTGAAGATGTTCATGATTCAATCACAGCTCTTTTCTGAAGGGAACCAATGCAAGCGTCTCTATGTGAATCATAACCTTCTGGTTAGCATCTCCTAAGTCAGCAGAAGAATCAAAGATGCCTCATTACAGTCCCTGTTCATGCTGTTAAAAATGTGTATAAATCTTCTAAAAGTAGGAATCCTCCTGGCGTTGCCTTACCTTCTAAGACCTGAGTGGGGAATCCATTCTCCTTTCTTGTTCCTACAATACCACTTCATTATTTCTGTTTGTTTGTGCTGTATCATCAAGATAATATTTGCAGCCACCTGTGTTATTCAGTTAGGGGAAGCCCTGGCTTTATTCTTCTGGAAAGAAGATGTGGACAACAAAATACAGAAAATATATTTCCTCTGTTGGTTCTTTTCTGCTAGGTCAATGGGCAGTAGAGTTGGCTGGTAAGAGCTGTTGAAGCAGGAGAGGCTGGGGGGGGGGGGGGCAGCCTGTGCATCAGAGACTCTCCATATAATGAAGTTCTCTAGCCCTGGACCAGTAAGTTGCCTCCAGCCTTTTCAGGTATCTTTGTGCACTGCCATTTGGTGCAAGTCTTTCAGTGAATGTTACACAGAGAGGAATAGTCCTTCTTCCAGGGCAGAGCATCTGCACTGGTTATATGCAATGCTCTGTAAGAAGCTGTAAAACTGATGTGTTATGTGGGGAATTGGAGCAGCAGTTAGCCTCAACAAGTAGTGTGCATACTGGCCCTTTTCTTCTATTTTTTTTTGTACTTAGAGAAGAGAAGAAAACATATTTAGTTCCTGCTGATGCAATCCATTAGCTGCCTTCCATTTCACAGCTGGGTGCTATTTTCCACAGGGGAAGGCAATGCATTAAATATGCTTGAAATAATGAAAGCTTTTCACCTCATTAATGGCTTTTTGAATTACACTTTTGGGGAGATATTTTCAAAGGTGCTGCATGAGGTCTGGTTTCTCCACCCAACACAAATAACAACAGGGTCTTAGCTTTGGCCAGCTTTCCTCTCAGATAACTGGGCTGACTGTAAGAACACCGGAGTGGGTGAGCTGTTGGTGAGCACCACCTGGAATGACTGCTTGACTTTTTACACAAGACCAAAAATGTGGTTGGTTAAAAATCTTTTTGTGTGGGAAACATGTAGTGCTGTAGAGAAAGGAAAGGAGGTAATTTTCCTTCTCCAGAAAGCAGTCATCCTAGAAAGGATAGGGGATATATTATTTGAAGTGTTCAATGTAATTAAATTTTAGTCTTGTCTGTCTCTGGAACAAGTCACCATATATATATACACACACATATATATATACATTGCTGAGAAGAATATTCTAGAGATTACAATAAGAAACTGTGATTTTCTTGGACATCCTCCTAGCCAAGTGCATTGCAGCTACCTGCTAAAAACCAGTTTGGGAGTGTGTTCTCTGTACCTGGCTTATGGGTGCATGTCCCCGCATGCACTGCATTTACTGTACCTCTGCAGCTCCCACTGGCTTTAGCACTGCTGAGTGTCAGAGCTGGAGAGGAAATTCATCAGACAAAGCACCCAGAATCCAAAGCCATTCACAGAAATTAATACATACTTCTGTGTGAAGGGTGTTAGACTTCACAGTTGTTACATGGTTATCAAGCTATACAAATGGTAGTTATCTATATCAAACATTTCAGTAATCATTAGGTAGCTTTGTGAACCTTGTCTGAAGACTGTCACACAAATGCCAAGCATACCTTTCAGCACATCATGCTTTCAGGGCTTTTTTCACCTGCAGTTCATAGGTGTGACTCACCTTTTCCATGAAGGACATAATGCTTACCAGCCACTCCCAAAAAGACATCTGCTATGTGGTCAGAGGGACTCTTTCATGCTCTTAAACAAAGGCAATCCCTTCTCTCTGTAGGCATCTTGTCCGAAAACAGAATGTCCAGGATAGTTAGCATCCAAGCGGTTTTTGTGTGTGATGTAACAAAAGAAGGTACACTTAGGTTATGAAATTCTAAGTTAAATGCCATGACAATGAATGTGATTTACCTGGTTATGGCAAACTGGGTGACAGTGTGCCCTTCCTTACTGGAATAGCAATAGTTAAGGAGGAAAATAAAGCACTGTTCCAGCCATGCTGGCTCCTGAAAAGTCCTGCAGACACTGAGGCAAGGAATTGTATGCACAGTGGTAGTGTCTTTGAAGTTATTCAAATACGGAACTGTTAGCAGAAATTGGCCTGTCCTCTGCTGCAGTTTGAGACAGATACTTCTGGTCAAAAGTCTGCTATCTTTGGTCCTAGCCTGGATCCAGTTTTTGACATCTCTTTGCTGCCTAAATACCCATTTAAAGCCCATCTTGATTATTCTAGTTGATTTATTTATTTTTCTTAATGTTTATTTCTTTGCACCGAATTATCCTGTCAAGCACCAGAACAGGCTGCCCAAGGAAGTGGTTGAGCCACCATCCGTGAAGGCATTTGGAAGTTGGGTAGGTGTGCTGCTGAGGGCCATGGTTTAGCGGTGAACTTGGCAGTGTTTGGTTTTCAGTTGGACTTGATGATGTTAAGGGTCTTTTCCAACCTGAATGATTCTATTTTTCTATACATTTAAAAAATGTTACATCGCACTACACAATCAGCTGCCCAAGTGAAATACTTGGGTTTCTCTTTTCTCCATGTCTTCAGGAAGCAAGGTGTCATTACTTGCTCATCTGCAAGTAGTAGTAGTTTTAATATTCAGTGCTAACAGCTAAAGATGAGGCTGCTGGATTTAGAACTCTTGTGACTGGCACTGCACTGTGCCAGGGACCATGCACCTTTGGAAGAACAAGGAGCTCTCCAGGTGACTGAAAATTGGTCCTTTGTGCTGAGCTGAGCAGAGGCAGATGGGAAAGAAACATAGGCTGCAAGAGCAAAACATGGGTGAAATACTGATGAATAGAATAGAATAGAGTTAAATTAAATTAAATTAAATTAAATTAAATTAAATTAAATTAACCAGGTTGGAAGATACTTTTGAGATCATTGAGTCCAACCTATCATCCAACATCATCTAATCAACTAACCCGGTACCAAGCACCCATCAAGCCTCTTCCTAAACACCTCCAGTGATGGTGACTTCACCACCTTCGTGGGCAGCACATTCTAGTGGCCAATAACGCTTTCTATGAAGAACTTCTTCCTAACATCCAGTCTAAACCTCCCCTGGTGCAGCTTGAGGCTGTGTTCTCTTGTTCTGGTGCTGGTTGCCTGGGAGAAGAGACCAACCCCCACCGGGCTACAGCCTCCCTTCAGGTAGTTGCAGACAGCAATAAGGTCTTCCCTGAGACACTTATGGGGCAGCATGCTGCTATTTTTGAGAATCTTTCTCTGTGGAGAAACACCTGACGGGCAACAGAATGACCATGAGCCAGCAATGTGCTCTTGTGGCCAAGAAGGACAATGGCATCCTGGGATGCATCAAAAAGAGTGTGTACACTCCCAAATCTGGCCCAGGCTTTCCATCAACTATCTCGAGTTGCCTCTTTCTCCTGATGCTTAGACATCTTAAGAATTTAGTTTTCTGATTAGCATCTCTGCTCATTTCTTGCATACAGATGTTAACCCCAGCAGTTTATGCCAGGAACTCACCAAACTCTTGAAAATCAGTATTTTTCAAGCCATTTGAGCCTTTTAGGTTCTTATTTTGAAGCATGTTTAAGAACAGTCATTGTCATACTTGAACAACTAGCAAGCCCCGTGTGGTGGTTTTAGGCTGTGCTTTTAAAATTTTGTTACAGATTTTGAGCAAAAAAAGTGGAAAAATATAAATAAATCACTATTGGGTATAAAAAGGAAAACTAAAGATTATACTAAAAAATTTCATTGGAGAAAATGTCTAGTATAAGACTGGCTGTAGCAAAACAATTCTTTATCTTTTCTGATCTGTTCTCTGTTTGCTTTGCTTGTGAGAGATTAACCTGCTTCTGGCTGACCTTGGCTGCATTATTTTAGTTAAGTCTAACCACTGCTTTCTCTCTGCTCCTTTTCCCTTTGGGATGGTGGGGGGGGAGAGGGGAGGGGGCAGTGGAATGGCTTCCTTGGTCTCTGACCAGGGGGATTTTCATGTTGTTTGCTAATTGCAAATATCTGTAGAATATTGTAACTGCTATATATTTTGTACCTATTAATTGCATTCCATTGCAGAGTGTAGCTTTGCTTGTAAATACAGCTTCATTTGCTTCCAGCTGGACTGGTCTGGCAAAGTTAATGATGGGGGGAAATTTCAACCCACCACACCCCAAAGTGTTGCAATCTCTGATGAGATTTTGGTTTTGCTTTTCTTTTTCTTTAAAACAGAAAATAAGAGAAGGAATTTGGGACTGATCAATAGGGTTTCTTATGGCTGTTTAAAGATGTCTGCTATAGCTTAGCTGTACACAAATGCTGCAGACAAAAGGAGAATGCTACAATGTGCTGTACCACCTTATTTTGGCACACTTGAGCCAAAGTTAGAAGCACGATTTTCAGGATTCTCACCAATGCAATCATCCCAATTTTAGGCACAGGTTAGGCTGGTGTGATGGAGAGTTTATTAATCTATGAATATGAAAATCAAAACATGAAATCTATTTTTATTAATTACTTAAAAATAATAACCGATTAATAACTGTTTTATATCTATAATCTGGTGCATGATTGTGAGATATTACCCATAACTGGTTTTGTATGTACAACCTGAACCCAATTAGAATACTCACTGAATTCATTTCGGTTAAAGGCACAAAGCTGCAGTTCCACAGCTTGTTCACCAGATGGCGACTCGACGCTTGGCGGCTTTAACTATATACAGAGAAACGGTTTCAATGTGTCAGAGGCTTAAGCGAGGAACTGCCACGCGGCTGGTCACGGGAGGCTTTGAACTGAATGTCAGTGGGCGCTGCGCATGTGGAACTGAAAAGATACACTGGGCCTTTTGTTTGTAGCGAAGTTAGTTGCCAGGTTATGGTGAGAGGCTGCCCGCCCGGCTTGTTACGGGATGGCTCTTGGGCTGGTCGGGGGCTGAGGCTGTGGCTGCTGGGGCGGGGGCTTCCCTCTGGACGGTGAGGGCAGCCTTCTCCTCTTGCAGCGGCGGGGGAAGCGAGACTTCTGCTGGTCAGCAGGTTCCCTTGCAGGGCTCGGGCAGTCCCATGGCATGGCTGTGGCTGCTGGGGACTCGGGGCTTGCGGGGCTGGTGCTGGCTCCCTGGGGAGCGGCCCTGGTGGGATCGGCCCAGTGGGGCGGGGCAACAATTCCCTGTAGGTGGGCTTAGATGTCTCCAATCCTGCTCTGCAGCAGGCGGGGCCAGAGTCAGCCCCGGTGCGGTAAGCCGGCCTGGGCCAGCGGGAGCAGCTCCAGATGCTGTGACTACAATTTGAGCAGCTCTTGGCTCAGGGGGGGCTAGGGGAGCCTTTCTCCTCTCATGCCCAGTTCAGTCTGGAGCTTGCCCTTGGCTCAGGGAGGGCTAAGGGACATCTCTCTTGTGTGCTCCGTTGCTGGGCTGTGTGGCCTTTCCAGGGCTCTTCTGGGACGCAGTTCTCTTCGAGCTTTTCCCCTTTCTCTTTTGGTCCAGGTGGAAGGCCCAGGTGTAGTTGGTCTGCCAGGGCAAGCTCTTCAGCTGCTACTCCACCAGCATTTGGCTCTTGTTGTTTACTTGGTGAGAACAAGGCAAGTTGCCTGACTTGGCTGGTTTAAATACTGTCCCAAGACAATTAATGCCCTTTGGTAACACAACCCTGACAGCTGAACCTATAGGATGGGGCATATCCAAACATGGCCAGGGGCACAAACAGTTCACACATGTTTATCTGGACCCCGGGAAGTGTCCAGGCTTGCACATTCACAGGTGCTTAACCCATTGTCTGGGTTAGGGCATGTTTTGGGATTTGACTTTCAGGACACCTTGAATGATGTGGGAACCTTGGCCTTTTTGCCAAGCCACTCCAGTTGTCCAAAACTATGCAGAAATGCTTTTGAAATAGCTTTTATGTAATTGCTGCTGGATATTTGCCTTTGCATCTTGGGCAGTTTGTTAAAATAAAGTATGAAACTTAGCAAGAGATCCTAGTTTTAAGAATGACCTAGAAAACAAATAATTCACTTGCACTGCAAATGGGTCAGGTCATCCTGACCACCCCCAGAACTGGTCAGGTTTCACAATTTACTCAAAGGCCTAGCAATATTCAGAATATGAACTGAAGTTCCCTCTCCTGAAAGCAAGTCATTGCATGCAGATTTCTGTTTCAGAAAGGGAGGAGCACTGAAGGTAGCTAATTTGTTTGAGTGCAGAGTTGCAGAGTTGTTACCTGCACACAACAAAGGCTCAGAAAGTGTGGGCTGAAAGAAAACAAGCCAATATTTATCAGTAAAAATATCCTATTGATGAATCAGTTGTGAATGGGTGGGATTAGCAGTGTTACCTAGCAGGGGCAGACAAAAGTATAAAAAGCAAGAGATTTGAGAGGCAATCCTCATACTTAAACACAGTGTGGAGGAGAATCTGAGAGGCAATGTTTTTATTTTCCTCACTTGGGTTTAAAAAATAACCAAGACACCAATGCTGCAGGTTGCACAATGATGGTGATGGTGGTACAGCAGCGTAAAGCCAGTGCAAGAGAGTGAGAGCTGCTTGTTGTGAGAATTACACTCTGTGGAGACAGCACTAAACTTTTGTTTGTACATGAGGTTCAGCTGGAAACGGTGAGGTGCAGCTAGTGTATCTTAACGTGGGCAATATTACTGACTTTAAGTGACCCTCAGTAAAACTCTGCCCTCTTCTTTGCTCATCAGATGCATCAGCTGTGTGCTGAGCTGCATCCAAAGCAGTGAAAACAGCAGGACAGGGAGGGGATTCTGCCCCTCTGCTCGGCTGAGACCCCATCTGCAGCTCTGCTTTCAGTTCTGGTGCTCCCAACACAGTAACGACATGGAGTTGTTGGAGAGGGTCCAGAGGAGCCCAAGAATATGATCAAGAAGGCTGAAGCACCTCCCCTGCAGGGATAGGCTGGGAGAGTTGGTCTGTTCAACCTGGAAAAGAGAAGGTTCCAGGGAGACATTAGAGCAGCCTTCCAGTACCTGAAAGGGCCTACAGGAAAGCTGGGGAGGCACTTTTGACAAGAGCTTATAGTGACAGGATATGGGGCAATGGATTGAAGTTTGAGGAAGGCAGATTTAGAATGGAGATTAGGAAGAAATTCATTCCAGTGAGGGTAGTAAGACACTGGAATAGTTGCCCAGGGAGGTTGTGCATGTCCCATCCCTGGAGGTGTTGAAGGCCAGATTGGATGAGTGACCTGGGCTAGTGGGAGGTATCCCTACCAATGGTAGGGGGTTGGAATTGGATGATCTTTAAGGACCCTTCTAACATGACCCATTCCACAGTTCTATGGTGTTCTCCTGCTAAGGACATCTGTCAGGGGCACCTCTCAGTACCCCAATCTGCACTGTTTGTGGTATTTCTGTATTTTAGTGACCCCTTTGAGGTATAACACCGCAAAGGCAGCACATTTCTTAAAAAAAAAAAGCTAAACAGCTGCAATCTAAGAAGGGAAAGCCCATGCAGACGTTGTGCTCTTCTCCATCAAACCATGGCTGAGCCATGGAAGGCAGAGGCGCTCTCCTCCATGTCCTTAGCTGCTGCCCTCTTGGGGGTTAACAGAGGAGAGGCCTATTTCAATAGTTTCACATGAAATTGGGTTGCCTGGAAGTTTTACAGTCCTGGGGCCCTATGATCCAAATCTACTGAGGGCAGTGATGTGTTTTAGATCTGTTGAAGATGATATAAGATCAGAGGTGGTCCCAGGCAGTGCCTCAAAGTAACAGATGTGGATTTTCAAGGAGCTTTGGCTTTAGAGAAACAAAAAACCTGGCACTGTACCTATGCTGACGTTGAAACAGAGAGGGTATGTGAGTATTTGCTGTCTCAGGCCAAAGAGATATTTGTTTGCTATTAACCAAAAAAAAGGTTCCCTGAGGACTTCTGGAAAGAAAAAGCTACATACACACCTGTTATTATTGTATGGGGGTTATTAATAGTTAATATTTTTAATATTTAAATCCCACAGAAAATATTAATAAAACCTATTTACTGGTTCAAAATATTCAGTTGTGGAGCAGCTACCTCAGCAGCAGGAACATGAAACAATTGAAACAGCAAGAGCAAAAAACCCAGAAACAACAAACAGTAATTTAAACTGTGAAGAAAAAAAGAGAAGAACATCAGCAGCACGCTGGAGATTGCCCACGAGGGGGAGAACTCTAGAATTCTCTAGGGCAACAGACCTTTAATAGATGCTTATCAGAATCAGATGTCGTAGTTACCCACTGATCGTGGCATCCCACGGCGTGCGGGGGGATTTAGACAAAACCAAAATGGCGTCGAGCACGTGGAAGGTGCTGTTGGCTTCTGCAGCTTGTTGCTGTAGCACACACAGGATTTATCTCCAAAGGCTTTCGAGCTGAAAGCTTTGTAGAAAAGAGGTTGCTGCCAAAGCCTGAAGGGCTTGTCGGCTTTGTAACTTTGCCTATCCGGAGAGGTTCTTCAGCTTTAATCTTCACAGTGGAGCTCGTTGCTTCTTCCAAAAAACAAACTTGTCCTGGGGACTCAGCTCCTCCTGGGGTTCATCTCTTGGCCCAGTGAGACACGTCTGTCTGCTCCTGGGCTTTACAATGCTTACAGCGAGGGGTCTCGCAGTCTTTCTGGGTAAACAGAAGCACAGCTCGGATTCCAAATTGCAAGACAAGCAAGGTTTGTGACTTCTCCCAGAGCTTGGACAATTGCAAAGCAAGGCACTGCCTCTTTGGGATGGTAGTTATAGATTTCCCAAGACAATGATGGCCAGTGACAACAAAGATTAAGAGATAAAAACCTGACACTGTAACCTATAGAATGAGGTTTCTCCAAATGTGGCCAAAGGCACACACACCTGGCCCACTTGGACACCAGAGCACGTTCAGACAAGCCTGGGCAACGTGGGCAATTTCCTGAAAAACCAGATCTGCGGTCTCCTGCCCCATTGTCTGATTCAGAGTATTTTTGAGGCTTGTTATTCCTTCAGGACAACACCATAGGCAGAGGACACTGACTTGCTGCTTCTTAGATCCAGGTGATCAAGGGGGCAAATACATTCCTGCATGTGAGGCATGGGAAGCTCCAGGTGGTGTCAAGGCCCTGAAGAAAAAATGGTCTAGGGCAGTTTCACACTGAAGAGGCAGTGTCCAGCCATTATATAGATCAGGGTTTATACACACCAGGACTGAGCGTGATGAACATAAGCTGAAAGTAGCTTGAAAAAAGCCTGGAGCTGTGAACAAATACTTTTCTAGACCTTGTGCTCAAAAATGTAATTGTTTGTATTATGTTTGGTATTTGCTTACCAAATGTTTGCTTATTTGCTTTAGACACTAGAAGAAAGTCTAAGCTGCATTTGCTGTAGTAAAGGAAGGTAAAGCAAGCTCTCCTGCTGATGGGGAGCTTAAGCAATCATCTCCCATGCCCAGGTGTAAAGCAGGATCACATTCACACTGCTTTTATATACACAGCTGATTAGGAACTACAATGGTCCAATGAGGAGAGCGTCTGTTTGGTCTTCGTTATGGTTTGGAAATTAATTCTGCCCATGGTGGAGAAATGAGTATCCCAGTTTCTGTGTCTTTGCCATCATACTTGCCTAAGTGTGTAAGCTGCAACAGCTGATCACATTTCCTTATCATACTAGCAACTTTTCTCAAGCAGTGCAGCTGCTCTCAAGTATTGCTGTCTCTCAAGTATTTACGCCAGCTGAACTTGCTGTGGTATTTCCCTCCTCCTGGGCCGTCCAGGGGTAGGTGAGCGTCTTGCCGCGTGGATGTGCTTATCCTCAGCAGGATGCTGAGGGATGCGGTTTGTATTCCCAGCCAGCAGATGGAGAACTACTTGAAGCAGGAACATGGCGATATGAAACAAAGGAGATATTGGCAGCTCTTCTGTGTGGGCTTGGGGACTAACGCCGGTACCTCTCGCTACCTCTTGTTCTTTCCATGCACGCGTGGCCTGCGACACCCTCCATTCTGGCAAGGGGGAAGCATCCCATCGTACCTGCGGGATGTAAAGGCGACTGCTGTTGCGCCTCCCTTGCATGGTACTCGCCTTTTGCACACAACTGCTGGCGACGCCTCCTGGCTGCCAACCGCGCTGAAAGTGCTTCCTCCCCAATCCTCCTCTCGGCCTCATGGCGCTTGGGCGTCTGCTTTCCCTGAAGGGCTGCGGAGTGGCCTCGCAGCAACAAAAATGGGTCTTAAACGAATTGGAGAAGGCATGGGTGTTTCTAAAGCCTGACGGAATGAGGTTTCCCTTACCCATCCCTGACAGGCTGCTGACCCGTCTGGGTTAAACCGGCCTTTTCGCGGGTCAGACGATCCTTGAGCTCCCTTCCTACCCGGCATTCTGCGGCTCTGTGATTCTGCTGTTAGCAGGGAGCTGCCCGCCGGACCCGCGGTGGTGCGCCTACGCTTGGGCTGCCGCGCGGTTTCCTGTCCGAAACCGTAGCAGGCAGACCGGGCTATGGAAGGTCACCCTCGGCCCGCCCCACGTCCGCCGTCGCCCTTCCGCAGCGCTGCTCGCCACCTCCCGACAGGGGTCGCTCTCCTCCTCCGCACAGCAGCCACCGCCCCTCGCGATGCATGCTGGGAGTTGTAGTCTGGTGGGCGCTGCGCCCCGCGGGATGCCGGCGGGCGAGGACTACTCGCCCCAGCGTGCCACGGGGCGCCGGGCCGGCCGTGCCTTTTGAATGATTTCACTGCGGCCGGCGCTCGCGGCGAGTTTCGTAGCGGCGGCAGCGCGGCGCGGTCGGTGGCGCAGCTCAGCGGGTGCCTCGCCCGTAGATGGCAGCCCGAGCGGGCTCTGCCATGGCCCCCCACAGGCCGCGCCGCTCTTAGGAGGGGGAGACGGTCCGAACATTCGCCTTTTTGCCCGCCCGCCCACCTCGCCGGCTGGGAGCCAGCGGCCACCGCCGCCGACATGTCGCTGGCTATGGAAGAGGATGAGTACGCCAGGCTGGTGATGGAGTCAGAGCCTGAGTGGCTGCGGAACGAGATCAAGCGGCTCTTCCAGGAGCTGGGCGAGACCACCCGGGAGAAGATCCAAGCGGCGGAGTATGGGCTGGCCGTGCTGGAGGAGAAGCAGCAGCTGAAGCAGCAGTATGAGGAGCTAGAGCTGGAGTACGAAACCATCCGCACCGAGATGGAACAGCTGAAGGAGGTGAGGTGGCGGCGGGGGGCCCGGCGGCAGGTGCCCGCCCGGCGGGTGAGCGCGGAGGTGGCGGTGAGGAAGGTGGGAGCAGGACAGATGGTCGTCTTTGGAGCCCGGTGGTAGTAGTTTGAGGGGCCCTGGGGGCTGCTGTGGGGCGGTTGGAGTGTCAGTTGTCGTCATCGTCCACCCCCCCCCGGCAGAATTTGGAAGAGGACGAGCAGGCCTCAGCCTTGCTGCAGGCAGCGCGGTGAAACCCTTCCTCCTCCGAAATGACATCTCGCAGAGACAATTACCTTCAGACCTGGTGAACCAAAAAGAACCAAAAGCTTTTTTGCTCTTAACAGCTCTGCTGTGCCAGAGGGGTGCGGAAGGGGTTTCCGTCTCGCTGCAGGCTCTGGCAGCAGCTCGGCCTGGGGTCTGCCATCAAAGAGGAGTGCAGCGGCGCAGCTTCTGCCAGGGCTGGGCGCAGCGCTCGCCTCGCCCCTCCTCGGAGCGGGGACTCAGGCGAGCGCTGCATGCCGAGGGCAGAGGCTGGGTATCAGGATTTTGGTGCGTGCTGGGATGCCTCTGGTCACTGTCATCCGCCTGGTTTTGTGTGCAGTGAAAAATGCTGTGTTGATGTAATAACTTCCTGAATGCGGACCACGAAAATTATACGGAGGAGCTTAGTTCACACTGGCGCAGTTCCCTATTGTTTGCCTGCCTTATTTATTTATTTTTAGAAAAGGAACTTCAGAGCTAATTTGTACAGTGGAGTAAGGTTTCTCAGAAGAAACACTGTTTTTTTAAGTCAGCTGGTGCATAGATTTTTGTCATGCAAGATCTTCTTCAGGTCTAGTACATGGGAAGAGAGCTGCCTCAGAAGAGTCCATGTGCAGAGTGGCACAACCTTATCACAATATGGAGACACATGGTTAGCTGTCAGTCTGCTGCATTGGTGTAGCCCATGGGAACTGTTTGTCTGCCTGTACAAAAGGTTATTCTGGTAACTGTTTTCATGCAGGCAAATCTTGTGCTACTTTTCAGGCAATATAGGCCTTGCTTTGATAGTGAAAATCTGATACTGCAGAAGAGATGAACGTATGTGGACTTATTTGACCACTGCAAGCCATATCCGTTGGGTCTTTGGTTTAGCTCATCAAAATACACTGTTTCAAGGGGGAAATATGTACTTGTCAATAGACTGGTAGAAATTCTCTGAATGCCCTCACTTTGTACATCATGTGTGCCTTTTGGTCTTGTAAACAAAGCTTTATTCTGCTCTTATTGTGTTAAATAAGCATAAGCAGTTTAATTACTCTCAATTACATGGCTATAAACTTGTTAACTAAATACTCAAGCTGAACTGAATCACAGAATCAATAAGGTTGGAAGAGACCTCAAAGATCATCAAGTCCAACCTGCCTCCCAAGACCTCATGACTACTAAACCATGGCACCAAGTGCCACGTCCAGTCCGCTCTTGAACACCTCCAGGGATGGTGACTCCACCACCTCCCTGGGCAGCACATTCAAGAGCCACTCGACCAACATGGCTGGGACAGCAGAGATGCTATGTGACATTAAGAGTAGAAGCAGTCTTGAAAAGAAGATGAGAGCGATAGAGTTGTGCTGAAGGGAAAGAAAAGTTAGTAAACCTGTTTGGTAGGTGGGATGGGAAACATGACATTGAGAGGTGAAGGCAGTGGCCCAACCTCATGCAGCAAGCTAGCACCTGACCAACCCAGGAATGGGAGCCAGGTTGCCTTGGTTCCAGGTAGTGCTTTGTTCTCTGGACTGGGTTGTGTGCACGTGGGCATTGCATGTTTTGACTTTCAGATAGTAAAAGGGTTGAAGACAGCTTCTTTTCATTCTTTTGGAATGAACCTTGTAGAAGAGATAAAAAAACCCTTAAAATGACAGGTTTGGCACTGATTCGCTTTTTGCTTTCAATGTCCCGAAGGATTTGCTTTGTGTGTGCATGTCCCATTCTAATTAGATCAAAACCAGGGAGACACAGTATTCTGGGAGCAGCTTGAAGACTCTGAGAGTTAGCCTACGGAGGGGAAAAAGCCACTGCTTCTCTGGCTTGCTTGTGATGCTGTGGAGGAATCTGGTCTGCATTAGATCTTGTAAACTTTTAGCAGATGTATGAAGCAGGCTCTTGGAGGAGGAGTTTTTCTTTGCTCTTTATGCAGCTTCTGACTTTTCTCAGGCACGGTGTGGGCAGCACTGCATGCAAGATTTACCACATGTCAGGCTTCAATCTGAATGGACTCCACCTTGGGTTGCCTGAGGTTGTTCTCTGGAAGGCTGAGGGTTGATGTCAGCAGTCTGACTAGGACTGGAGTGCTTTCCATCTCTTTTTTCTTGACTTTATGTAGCCTTTTAAAACACAGCAGTTCCAGGCTCTCTAGTCCTTTGTTGCTGTCTACTACATCTGGAGACCTCAGTAGCACAAGGCCATGTTATGCTGTGTGCTGTTTCCTGTCATGCTGGGTGTTGTACATTTGGATATGCTTTAATTTGTTATGAAGCACCTTGTATCATGGCCCTGTTTATACAATAGGTGAATGAACTTCGAGCGTGGGAACTATTTATTACAGTTTGTTGCAAGTCCAGGCTACTCTGCTACACTCCTCAGCTCTTCCCCTTCCACCCCTTTGGCTTCCTCAGAGCCGTACCCCGTTTTCTACTGATGCTTGTGCACACCTGGTACTTGCAGTTCAGGTCCTCCTGGGGAAGCTGAGCAGCTGGCATGTCTTTGCACTGAGGCTTTGCTCCAGCCTCTCTTTAGTCAGGGTCCCTGACAAGCTTTCAAGTTCTCCCCAGTTTGTCCTTTTGCCTGCTTGTGTCTTGGATTGATCTCTTGTCTTTTATGGCAATTCGAGCTGTGTTTCTTCTGTCATTTGTGAGAACAGCATTTAAATACAAACTGTCTTCCAGCATAAACTTACTGGTTATCTTCAGTCTCACCTTGGCTTTTGTGGAAGGGAACTGATTTCAAACTTCTAATAAATACCATGGATAACACAGTTTTTCAAAGGTCCAAGAAATAAGATACTGGCTTTCTTGTAGTGCAGTACTACCTCACATTGTATACATAGGATTTTTATGGCTATTTTTTCCTTTCTAGGAGATGAAGTAATAAAGATTTGCTGCTGTGGACTGTAAGTTCACTCATAAGTGATGATAACTGTATAAATTATAGGGCTACTTACCTGCCTGAGCTGGGTTTTCTGTACTTTTGGGGAAGATACACAGGATCAGCTCTTTGTGTGCTGGTGTTCCTGGTGATTTGTAGGGGAATGTGGCATGGAAAATTAGCTTGGAAAAGGGGTTCTTGGCTATGCTCAGTGCTTTAAAGTTGCTTTTGAGATGTGAGTTAGATTTATAACTATGAGCTCAGTTAAAAAAAAAAAACAGCTGCTGTCCAAAGCTCTTTTCTGAGTAGGTGACCATGTTGTACTGGTGCTGGTAGACTTGCATTTAAATCTAGAAAAAAATGGGCACTGTATTATGAATTGCTTATTTCAGTGATAATATAAAAGTACATCAGTAGACTGTGGCTGTCCTTAAAGTCTAAAAGCATGTCTCAGTGCTTCAGTTAATGCCCTGTATGTGGTTTGTATATGGATGGCTTTTAAGGGAGAGGGAAGGAAAAAAGCTTATAAGGAAGTGTGACAGTGATCTGTACATGACTCTTCATTTGTTTGCAGGGTAGTAGTGGCTTTGGATTCTGTTTTTTGCCTTTAAGGATTGCATATTGATTTTATGCCATGATACTAGTTCTCTGTAGAGGAGGTTGCACTGAGGTGGGGGTTGCTCTCTTTTTCCTAGTATCAAGTGATGGAACAAGAGGAAATGGCCTGAAATTGGTTTGATGGCTGTGGTGTTGTTGGACTCAATAATCTTGGAAGTCTTTCCCAACCATAACAGTTCTCTGATTTTTATGATTTTTGTTTTGTGATGCTCATCTGTGCCTTGGCCCAGGATGAGAACTGTCCCTGACCTTCCAGCAAATGTTAGGGAATTTGCTTCTAATTTTCTACATTAGATTAAACCCAAGGCTTCATGGAACAAAAGCTTGGCAGCAGCAGTGCCATTTACTACATATGCTTCCCCTGGGAATGTGGCAGCACTGTTTGCTGTCCTGGTGGAGGGGGTATGGTGCACTGTGGAGCAGAGTCTTTTTTTTTCTTTGGTTTGGTTTTGTTTCTAACAAGCTTCCTTTTGTTTTTTTGAGTTAAGCCAGTTCCCTGAATTGGGTCACAGGTGTGCTGCATGTGGCTGTGCAGGTACCACCTCACCAAGAGCGTGTTACGGCAGCAGCAAGTACGTGATGAGAGGAGCACCTTAGCTGGTCTTGCAGCTGCTGAGCCCAGCAGTGAAACTGCTGCCTGAACAGCACAAGCTGTAGCCTGCAATTGTGTGCATAGATCTGTCTTGTCTGACTCCTGAAAATTAGCCCTCTTTGGGATACTGCAATGGGAATATCATTCTAAGAGTCTGTATGGGACGTGGTCTCTCGTGCAACAGCATGTAGTCTTGAATGAAGGCACTTGAGAGCTGAGGCTCTGCAGGTGGGATACAGACCTGCCTTGGTGTTCAGGGAGCATGCTGGGGACAGGAGCAGGGAACAGACATTCTCAGCAGGACAAGTACTGGATCAGTTACTGCACGTTGGCAGCGTTTCTCCACAGGTGCTGCAGGGGAAGATTTCTTCAAAGCAATATTGCAGAGGGCTTGAGTGAACCTGAAGGTTTGATGGGCACTGCTATGTGGGTGATGGCTGTGACTTCCTGCACATCTGAACGGGAAGTTTGTGCAGCTCCTGACATCCTGCTTGCAAAATGAAAGTCTTAAACCCGCTGTCATCAGTGCTTGCTGCATGAGGGCTTTGGTGCAGCTCTGCACCAAACCAGTGGTTTAACTAATTTCAAATCACAGTTCCTGGTTGCCATTTCAACGTCTGCTGGAGCAAACTCACTAGTTTCAGGGGTGTTTAATACCCAATTTATCCCTTTGAATTTAGGACCATTTTTCTTCTAATCTGAAAGAAAATCCTGATTATTTGGAAAATGGCCTTGGAGGGGAGTGAGTGGGTGGGATTAGCATTTCTTAGGTCCCTGGGCTGCCCTGGAGTTAATGGATTCACCATTTCCTCTCTCTCTACTGTATCTGAGGTTGTGACTAATCTGTAGCAGCATGGGGCCATGAGATGACTTCCAGAGGGTGATGCATCCTCCAGGCATTCATTTGCTTTCTTTCTCTGCTTTTGGCAGACTGTGGAGAATTGTTTGTTCAGATTTGGTAACCCAGCAACAGAGGAATATAATGTGGGCTTGAAATATGATCTACAAAACCTTAGCAGAGGGAAGTGACATAAATAAACTTTGCCATCCAGATGAATGCAGGAGCCCTCCATTTCAGAGAGCAGCTGAGGCTTTGAGTGGAATAGGTGCAGAGCTGTGACATTTTTCTTATTTTTTCCTTTCTCCCAGCTTTTATCTTACTACTTTCCACCTTCTGCTTTCCTTCCCCTCCTCTTTCCCCAGCTGTTTTCACTGCTCTGGCTGAAATACACAGCAGACAGTGGAGTCTGCCATCCTGGTGTAAGGAAAAATTCTCTCAACTTAGAAGTTCCTGTTCACAACGGAAACAGAAGAGTTTAGTAAGGCTTTATTCAAATAAAGGGAGAGCCCACAGGACAATTCCTGGTGGTATCTCTCAAATTGCTGGGAGACACAGTCCCCTTTTATCCTAATTTCCCAGCCACAAATTTCCCTCTCCTTTTCCCTGTAGCTCAGGTACTCAGGATTTACAGTCTGTTCTGAAATGCCTACTATATGTCCCTCTTCACATGCAACCTCCCCCCCCCCACCCCCCTACTACATACACTGTCTGTTAATTTAAATTAGGATCTTCACGACTTTGGGTGGAGAAGTTAAAATTTAGAAGTCTATTAAGCCTGTGCTCTGGTCAGAAAGTTCAAAAGTTTAGGCTATGTTCAGTGTCTTGTCATTCTCTGACAGACTCTCACTGATTTACCTTGAATTTAAGATAAAGATCTTTTGCAGCTGCTGCTTCATTGTTTATGCACATAGATAAGGGAAACTGTCTGGTTCCCCTCCCTTCTTCTTCTAGCCCCCCTTCAGACAACTCCTCCTTTATAAAGACACTAGTTACTTTTAATCCCATCACTGGCATGTGTTGGGCTCACCCTGTGGAGCGGCATCGCTTTGGAGTGGGTAGATGGGACCTACCCAAAGAGTCTGCTAAGAGCTGTGGCCCATGTAGGATGGGTTTGCAGGCAGGGCTGTGGGGAAGCATACAGTGCCTAGAGTCTCCCTTTGCATAAAACTGCTTGGCTTTGGGGTTCATGTGCCTGGCCATTGGGCTCAATTGGAATGTTTGGCCCAAACATAGTTGAAGCATGTTGAGAATGGTTGGAGTTCCTCTGGAGTGCTGTGGCCGTGTTCCGCACTGGGGTTGGTGAACGCACATGCCACGGTGTAACCTATACAGCTCTCACTGGAACCAGGGGCATGTCTGGTGTGGAGCTGCCCTGCTGCTGTATGGCCTGGCCTCTGCAGTATGCCACCATCCTTAATGGCCATAAATCTTATGTTTTCAGCCCTTTATTGCTGCCATGGTGCAGTTTGGATTTTGGCAAGCTTAGGGAGTGATGCTGAGGCTGTGCTGTAAGCAGAGGCAATATGATGGTGAATTGATTAGGAAGTCTCTCTCTGTCCTGTTTGTCAGTGATGAACAAAGCAGGAGCTTAGTTCTGTCTCCAAGGCAGAGAAGTGTATTGGCTTCATGGAGCAGTAAGCTTATTTCTTCAGAAATGCTATGAACTAAAAAAATGTTTGAATTGTCACCTGACCTCCCAGAACCAAGCAAGTTTGATTGCTCTTTATGCACAGAGGAAATGGGAACATCTCTTTTGTGAGCACAGCTGTTTTAAATAAACTTAAGCCAGGGGAAGGGTGTTGAACTCTCTCCTTTCGGAAATGGCCAAAATTGTGTGGAATTGGCATAGCTCATTTGGATTGTGAAACAGCTCTTAGTTTTTAAACTCTCCTTTTGTATCCTTATTCAGGTTTTGTTTGTCAGTGAGGCTATTAAAGATGTTTCCCTTATTAAATTTGTGAGAAAGTAAATAGAAGGAAAAGGATTTTAGGTTTTATGCTTACTACTGGAATTTCATCTTAAAGTAGCATTAGTTGCTTCTTTAATTCTGTTTGGAGTTTGATTTTTTTCCTAATTATTGTTACCCTTCTTGAGGAACAAAATATATCCTGAAAGTCCAAAACTCTGTTTGCAAGTGAATCTTAGTGTGCTTAAGCAATTCTTGTTAAAGCTCCCTTAAATACAGCCCATTAGAGGAGCATTTTTGCTCACATTTGTGCTGCAGTGCAGGCAATTAGATGCTGAATGGATGGACCTGGCTAATTTGATATGACCTTGGTGAACAGCATTACAAAATCTTTTTACATAGAATACATAGAATAAACCAGGTTGGAAGAGACCTTCAAGATCATCGTGTCCAACCCATCAACCAATCCAACACCCCCCAAGCAACTAACCCACAGCACCAAGCACCCTGTCAAGTCTTCTCCTAAAAACCTCCAGTGATGGCGACTCCACCACCTCCCCAGGCAGCCCATTCCAATGTGCAATCACTCTTTCTGTATAGAACTTTTTTCTAACATACAGCCTGAATCTCCCCTGGCGCAGCCTGAGACTGTGTCCTCTTGTTCTGGTACTGCTTGCCTGGGAGAAGAGACCAACATCCGTCTGTCTACAACCTCCCTTCAGGTAGTTGTAGAGAGTAATAAGGTCACCCCTGAGTCTCCTCTTCTCCAGGCTAAGCAACCCCAGCTCCCTCAGCCTCTCCTCGTAGGGCTTATGTTCCAAACCCCTCACCAACTTTGTTGCTCTTCTCTGGACTCGTTCCAGCAAGTCAACCTCCTTCCTAAACTGAGGGGCCCAGAACTGGACACAGTACTCGAGGTGCAGCCTAACCAGTGCAGTGTACAGGGGCAGAATGACCTCCCTGCTCCTGCTGGCCACACTGTTCCTGATGCAGGCCAGGATGCCATTGGCCCTCTTAGCTGCCTGGGCACACTGCAGGCTCATCAAACCCAACTGGTAACACAAATTTCTCCATGACACACGAGTAACGCACTGAAGAATTCTGTGTTCTCTTGGAAGTTAGGAATGCAAAGGTGTGTATAGAGTATCTTGCAACAGGAGACAGCTACTTCTCTTTTCTTCCATTCCTCTCTGAGTGTGCTTGTGCACATCTGGCAGATCCTAGCGCCTGCAAAAGATCAAGTCTTGCTTTTTTGCATACAACAACTAAATACAAGAAAAGATTCTCCATCTGCTGCTCTTTTTAAGAGTGTTTCGAAAGAAGTTTATAACCATTTGCTTTTTAAATATATATGTAACGAAAGGTTGTGTAAATAATTCTCTTATGTAGAGCTCTGTAGCTGCCAGTTGGGTGGGGGGAAGGGAGAAGAAGAGCGAAAATGAGATATGAGCTAGCAACTGAGCTTGTCTCTTTAAATCCTTGCTTATGCTAAGCATTAGCAAAACATTTTCCATGACAGCACAAGTGCCGTGCAACAGAAGCTTCCTTCATGGAGCGGTACTGGTGGAGGATGTTGCAGCCTTGTCTGATACCTTTCACTTTCTCTTTTTATTCTCTTGCTTGTACAAAATTTCGAAAGGGTGTTGTGTCTGCTTTCCAAATAAACTTTCCTGTGAAAGGATTTTTGAAGGCAAAAAGTAGGTGCTCTCTCATATTCTGGATTGTCATTCCGTGCTTGTCATTGCAGGAAGGTTTGGCCGTTTTGCTCAGTTCCCTTCTGATTGCAGTTCTGAATTAAATCTCCTAATTTAATATACATTTTTTTTTTTGTAATTGAGCTTGAGCTTAAAATTTATGTTCAGAGGATAAACCAGAGTACATGGCAAAAGCCAGCAAGGTTTCTGTAGGTGTTTCCCTTTTCTCAAAGGATGCTGTTGCTCTCTGCTTCCTGCCTGGCCTCGTGGTGTGCACTCGGGAGCCACAGTCTTTGTGTACTTAAGAGGGAATCTCGGGTGGGATGAGGTAATGTAGCCAGACGGGCTGGACAACTGGGTGGGTGACTCCAAGAGCTCCGCACCACAGGAGCTAGGAGAAACTGCAGTTGCTCCATGCAACAGACATCAGCCAACTCCAGCCTCCTTCCTGTCTTTAGACCACTGCTCCTCTGTAAATCCTCGGGGCTTTGGTTTTGTTTTGTTACTGTTGCTGATTGTGAAATGTCTTGAGGTTGAGGAGCAGAGAACTTTACGTAACCTTTATAAAGTTTCTTCTTTGGGTTCCTGACCTTCAACAGTGAAAGCTTAGATAAAGGCGGGAGTTTGATTTGGAATTTAGCATTGCTAATGGCTTAGACGCCCGTCTGTTTTTTCTTAAAACATTAGCAATTACCACGTGTAGTTGCAGACACTGTTGCTTGCAGTTACCTCGATGTGCCATGGTTTGTCTTGCTTGGGCTGATGTAGAAGTGTGACGCAATTCCTGTGTGCACTATGTGAACGTTTTAGTGATGCCAGCTGTACAAGTATATGCACAAGTGGCTTAAAAAGCAAGTGGTAAGAGCCTTGGCCCAGGCTGCTTTTGCTGCGTCCTATTTAGCAGGAAGGAACGCCGTTCTCCCCGGCAGCAAGCCCAGACAATGGACCTGTCTCACTCTCTTACAACGGTCGCTAAACGCCGGCCAACTTACATGAGGGCTAAGTCTGTCGGTGGTGGAGAGTCGATGGTGATCTTGCAGCAGGGTTGCATGTTGATAGCTCGGTGCGTGTGTGCCTTTGCCTGTTCTCGTGGTGGTTTACCCGGGGTGAGCTGCGGGATGCTGCCGCTCGGCAGCATGTAACTGCCTTAGAAACTGCAATGAGAAACAGCACTTTCTGTGTGAGAACAATTGAGATGTGCCTTGCAGTGGCTGGGATGGCTGCGAAGGGCTGAGGGTATGCTGCTTAGGAGTAACTGCTGGTGGGAGCCTACGGGTGTGCACCAGGCTCTTCTGGAGTGCAGTCCGAGAGTTTGACAGAACAACTGCCAGCTCCCACCTGCAGCTTGGTCACTTCAGCCACATCTGACTCGGTTGTCTTATATTCTGCCTATTGTATCTATTTTTGTAAGTTTCTTCTTTTAGGGATAATTAGTACTGTTTTTTGCTGGTTTGGTTTGCGTAAGAGTAGCCTGTGTTCTCTACTGTGAGTCCAGTCCAGGAAGCTGTTTGGCTGAAGCCAAAATATCCAAACTAATCCCTGGGAAATGAGACTGCTGGCATGTAACTGGCTAAATCAGTGTTGGGGACTAGGGGTGTTTGAAAACATTTCTGCCCTCCCCCATTGCTTACAATGAAGTCTTGTTCTAAGATCCTTGAGTTACCATAGAAATATTTTAAGAGCACGTTTGAGTCACTTGGAATAATTCCAGCTGTGGAGCTGTTTGCCTCCAACCTCTAGTATATTTGTGTTGCTACAGAGCAGTCCATAAAACTAAAGATGGAACCATAGCACGTGCATGAGTATCCACAAACACAACGTGCCATGTTGAACTTTGCTCACTTTCTATTCTTTATCCTTAGGTTATGGCATCTCCATCTTTGGAGATGTTCAAAACCCAACTGAACAATGTCCTGGGTGGCCTCTTGTGTGTGACCCTGCTTTAAGTGGGGCTATTTAACGAGGTGCTCTCCAGAGGTCCTTCCAGTCTGAACTGTTCTGCAGTCCTCTTCTGTTGCCTATATAGATGTTTTTTACATACCGTCCTTTGTCTTGTGCCCCATAGTTTGGGATGCAGATTTAAAGTTGTAACTAGGTCTTATGATTCTCCCTCCAGCTGTATTTAGGCAGTGAATACTTGCTGAAGGATTGAATAGCTGAATCTAGATTTTAGCTGGAGGAGTATGTGAGATATGTTAGCTGTTTGACTGGAGTTTGGGAGGGGAGGAGGAATCCTGACTCCTGTGACACTTGCAGCATTACCTCTTGGGAAAGGAATGCAGAGACCAGCTTCTATCAGTGTCAGGGTTGCCCAGGCTTGAGCATTTTATTCCCACATTGGAGGGGTTTTGCAGTGGTCCTACCAATCACTCTGGTGAAGCCCTCCTCTCACCTCTACATGTATTCAGCATCATTCTACCCTCTATTTTTGCACATTGCTATTTAACTGATAGAATGGTGTGCACAAATCAAGGTCACACTTAACTCTGTGGGATTCCAGGGTGGGAAAAATCCTGTATTCCAGGATTAATATTGACTCAGATGAGCCACGGTTGGCAAAAAAATTCCTGTCCTTTTGGGTCCTCAGTGGAGGTATGCACAGTGGTGAATTGAAATGAAACTGTACCTAGGATTGTCTGTGGCCAGTAGAATCAGGCTTGGGGTTCGTGTCTTAGCTTGTGACTCCTTCCTCAGTTTTGGTAAGGTTTTAGGAAGGTGAGATCACTTCTGAGGACTGGAAGGTAGGCTGCTGGGACAGCGGAACTGAATATCGTCTGGCCTGGAAGTTTACAGGAAAACTTTCCTATTAAAACCTACTGTATTTCAGTCTGTTATGGATACAGGCTGGGGAAGGCAGAGCATAGGTTTCCTGGAAGTTTCATATTTGCGATACCACTATGATGGGTTGAGGCAGACCCCCTCCCCAGCATGGGCAGAAATAACGACTCAGAGGGATTGCAAAGGTGACGGAAAGTTTAAATGGAAAGTGGTGAGTGTGTACCCAGAAATGTCCCATCCCCACCTGAGGGTACACCCAAGACCCCCAGGGTTCCTTCTTCCCCTTCCCCCACCCCCACCCCCACCCCCCCCACTAGGCTAGTCTCAGCTGGCCAGATCTAAGACTGCCCATCCCCCTGTGGCCTTGGGCTGAGCTAGGCCCATGGCTGGGAGACCTCTCCCCCAGCTACCGGGTGGCAGCGAGGGAAGAAAGAGGAAGCGCCAGACCCCACGTTGCATCTTATAGTGGCACAGGGAATCATGGTATGAAATACCTGGCTTCCTGTGTCCACCCACTGGGCTGGACTTCTGGACACAGGAAGCACCCCACGTATGAACACAGCAGAGGACACCCAGCCCAAACTGCTACAACCACCCACCCGAGGACTGACTAAATAAATGAGCTGTGGAAAGAGTCAGGAAGAGAAATGGCTCTGAAGATTAGTAATGGCCACTCATTCACTCACCAGGCAGAAGCCAAGTGACAGAGAGCTGCAAGTACCTGCAGATAGATCTGCGCAGAGTGAAGCTGTGTGAATTTCCATTAGTTGCTATACATGTTTGTGAGTGGTTGTTCTAATCTAGCCTGTGTGGCCAAGTGCCCTAGAACACAAGTGAGTTATTGGGACTGAAACAAATGGACTCTTTTAACGTGACACAAAGCCTGTTAACATCAAAATTGGTCTGCTGTCCTCTCTGACCTTGCTGTTGTTAGGGTTTGTGGGGAGCATAGTAAGGCATTCATTCCTTTCATGCTCCTCAGCGTGTGGGACTGCAGCTGGGGAACGTCTCTTGGAATTTGTCTTGTCCAGGCAGGCTTTCAGGACTGCTGAAGCACCTGCATCTGTTCGCTTCTAAGGTTCTTGGCTCTGAGAATTGTGATAAGCGCCTCAAAGAGCATTTATTGGGCCCCCTGGCCTGCCCCGTGGTCTGCCATGCCTCCTTGATCAGTGTGCCCTTATTCTCACCACAGTCCTGCTCTCTCCATACTCACAATAAGCCCAAAAGAGCATTAAGGCTGACACTGTATTTCTGTGTGTGCTTCACAAGCAGTGTATTTTCTTGCCTTATTGTCATTGTTCTTTGTGCAAGGCCATCTCCGTAGAAAGGGATTAATTGACGAAAGTATTACTCTTGCCCTGGGCTCCTCTATTTGCTGCCTGGTACCATGCTGTGTCAGTCATGTGTTAGCTTTGTCCTGCTGCACACAATATCAGGCTTAACATGAAGAATGGGGCCTTAATCTTTGGCAGGCACTGCTGCGCAAGGAATCGGAGTCTCCACAAGATGTGACGTTTATGCAGGGCTGCATTTTATTCCATTGCCTCTTGGTTTAGTAATGCTGCAAAGCTAGAGTTTTGCTTGCAAAGTATTACCAGGGCACTCAAGCACAGTCTAGTGCTTGGTGTCTGCACATGTGAGTTTACAGACTCAGATGGTTTAACTCTTCCTCCTGTATCACTGCTGCTGTTGCAACTGGTGCTGCCACAGAGAGTGGCTGTGGTGTTTTCCCTTGGGACCTACTGATCCAGTGTCTTGAAACCTCAGGACTGTAGATAAGGTGTATGCTTATTTCTCTTCTTGGAGTGCAGAAACCTGCTGGAATAACAAAAAATTCCATTTGGGGAATTTGAATAACATCTGTGGGGACAGCTAGAATTCCTCTTGTTCAATTTCTTTAATTTTGCTTTAACTCCAAGTCCTTCATGTGCCTGAAAACACTATAATGCAGCAAACCAAATTGCTCAAATTTCAGCTTTAAATGTGAAATGAGCTCTTGGAGAGATGGAGAATTCTTCCTTGTGATATTAAAAACCAAAACCTATCTGCTTCAGTATGTTACTGAGTGCAAGATGAGGCTTTCTTCTTGGTTCTGTTGCTAGACACCCTTATGAGAAGTCCCTATCCAGCTGGGAGAATTATCTCTTTGTGATCAGAGTACAGCAAACATGAATGGAGATGTGCTGCAGCAACTCAACGAAGCTGACCACAGAGCTGTAGCTTTATGTTCCATGGCATTGTAAGCATTTCAGTGCATCTGCTGTGTGGCTACATTAAATACATACCTCATATTTGGTGTCTGCTTTCCTTCCAGGCCTGTTCTCTGTCTCCAGGTAACACATGTCTCTTAGCATGTTATACCTTAAATGTAAATTACATGCTTTCTATCATCTGTTGGCAGTAGCTTCAGCATCCATATAGTTATACCAGGGCATGTGGCACTGCTTCACGTTTGATCCTGGAGAGGGTGGTAGAACCACCAGCCAGCATGCCAAGGAGGTGGTGCTTTGCAGTGAAGTGACCTTGCACAAGCACTCTGAATGTGTGCAAAAGTGTATCATTAAAAAAACAAACCCAAACCACTCAGAATGCCACTACTGTCTGCTGCTCCATTGCTGCTCCAAAGCATATTCCCAGACACTTTACAGTGCAGTGCCAGGCTGCTTGGTGTTGAAGGGAACTTAAAGGCTTAGGGAAGAATGCACTGGGCAAGTGGCAGTTTTCCAGGCTGGGTGTTGTTCTCAAATGATCTACAGTATTTCAAAGTGGTCTGTGTTACTTGCTGAAACTGAAGTTGGTCATTAACTTTCTCTGGTGTAGCTTCTTCTGCAGCTGAGAGAAGGCTGGAATTGGCCTGCTTGCACATGTGACAACTAGACAAAAATCATAATTCCCACATATTAATAAGTTTGAACCAGTACTGTTCCTTGGCCCAGCTAGGGTGATCTCCTGCCTTGTGTTGGGTGTGAAATGACGTCTCAGATGTCTCTCACAGTTGCTGGTTAGCTGGATTTGGCTAATAGATGATATTTTTAGGGACCCTTATGCAGATCATTTGGAGGCTATGCTTTTTGATCTTTACCTTGGAGACCAACATGGGAGACCACCTTTAGCCTTGGCCTGAGAAGTTGGAAACAATTACTGCACAAAGGGGATGAAGGGCAATTGGCTGTTCATTCATATCTGAAGACCAAATACAGTCAAGCAGCTACTGGCTCTTCTCTCTTCTTCCCACTCCTACTTCCTTCTGCCCTTGGTTTTGTTCCTCTTCCTTGTTTTTTTCCTGAACTCCATTGTAGTCCCTGCCAAACAAGCTTCCCTTTCCTGGTAATTTTCTTCCCCAGCTCCCAGCCTCTGTGCTCTCCCTGTGTCCTCTCCCTGGTTCCCAGTACATTCACATGGCTCAGCCAGCTGGGCAGTGGCATCATCTCTCAGGCTTGAAGCTATCAGAAACACCAGGCACAGGTAAGAAGTTTAACCTTGGTTTAAGGTCTTGCCTATGCCTAGGAGTTACTTTTGAAAATAAAGCTGGATTGAGTTAAAATGTGCATTAGGCTCTGCCATGTCCTATGCCAGCCTAAAGTAGGATTATTCCAGTTTATTGTTCAAGCATAGAGGTAAACCATGCACTCCTGCTGCAGCAGAATCTGTTTCTGCAAGAAATAAATATTCCTGGACCCTGTTCTGGAAGAACATTAGTTCCAAATTACATGGCATTTCTAATGGCCTCTGAGCCACTTGGCCTTGGCAGGGATCTGGCAAACCTAGACCTGAGGCATGTCCTACATTTGCTCTGTAGAGCTCTCGCTGCCTGTGAATACAGCTCAGTGCCTCTCACCCTGTGCTTGAGGAATGGCAGTGGCACAGTAGGCTGAGGTCTTTGGGCAGCTGCCTGTGTTCACCTGACCAAACTGATCCCAAAATGGAAGAATCTGGTATCTCCTCTGACAATGTGATTGTGGCCTGAGCCAGGCAGGGCCTTCAGCAGAGTGACTGCCAACATGGACACCTGAGCACCTAGAAGGCTGCAGCTCCTCAGTGTCCTGGCACAATGCTGATGGGTGAGCGGTTGGTGTCCCTGCAGCTACCACTCCTTCCTCAACCTGGTGGCTCTGGGTGATGATCTTGACCAGCTGGGTGGCAGGCAGGGGACAGCCCATGGCGGCTTCTCCGTTTCTGGCCATGGAGCTGTTGGCGACTGGCTGGAAGCTTTGCAGGATAAAGGCTTTTCATTGCCTCCTGTGTCTGCCAACTCGTATTGCAATTAAAGGGTAATCTTTTCTAAATGGTGCTAAATTAAGGCTAAATCCCTCCCTCATGCCACATAAGAGGATGAATCCCTGCTTTTCTAAAAACAGCTTATTGTTTGGGCCTCTGCCCAACCAGGCAGTGCGTTATTTGTCTCTTGAGAGAATGGAAACTGCTCTGTCCCTATGTGTGGATACTACTCAACAATCCCTCCTGGTGGGTATGGAGTTGTTTACCACTACTTCAGGATGTGTTTGGTTTGAAACTTGGGAGAATTTTTTGCTTGCTGAAATCCCTATCCTGATTGCCATGGTGGCTGGCAGGGGACTTTGCCTGTGTCTGGGTGTGCTGGGGCCATGGTGGCAACTGGCAGCTCATCAGCCACTGCACGTATGTGGTATAAGGGTTCTGTCAAAGAAAACAGCCCTGGCAGCTTGGGTTGTTTTGTTTTATGCCAAGAGTTGCCCAGTCTGTCCAGGTCCCTCCAGATGCTATCCTGTCCTGGTGTACCAACAGCACCTCTCAGCTTGGTGTCATCTGCAGTCTTGCTGATGTTGCCTCAGGCCCCCTGTCTATAGCATTGGTGAAGATATTGAGCAGTACAGCTCCCAGGACAGACCTCTGAGGGACACCACTTGTCACCTATCTTTATGAGGACATTGAGCTGTTGACCACTACCCTCTGGATGCCACCATCCAGCCAATTCCTTGTCCACTGAACAGTCCACCCAGCAAATCCAACTCTCCACCCATCTGTCCAATCAGAAGGATGCTGTGGGGGACTGTCAGAGGCCTTGCAGAAGGCCAGACAGATGACATCTGTAGGGCATTCGTTGTCACTGATGTAGTCACCCCATGGTAGGAAGCCCCTGGATTGCACAGGCAGGACCTGCTCCTGCTGAAGCCATCCTGGCTGTCTCCAGTCACCTCCCTGTCCTCCATGTGCCTTAGCAGAGCTTCCAGGAGGATCTGCTCCATGATCTTCCCAGGCACAAAGGTGGGGCTGATAGGCTGGTAGCTCACAGGATCCTCCTTTCTACCTTTCTTAACAGGGTGGGATGTGTCCCTTCAGTCTCCAGGGGCTTCAACTGAGTGCCAGGACTTTTCAGCTGTCATGGAGAGGGGCTTGGCAACTCCATCAGCCAATTCCCTCAGGACTGTGGGATGCATCTCATCAGATTTCTGTATGTTCTGGTTCCTCACACGGTCACGAACCTTGTCTTCATTTCCATCGGGATGGATTTTGTCCTCTTGTCCCCATCCTGTGGTCCTTCAGCTTGGGAGGTGTGAGGAGAGAGGTTGACAGCGAAGACTGAGGGGATAAAAAGTTGAGAGCCTCAGCCTTCTCCTCATCTGTTGTTACTAGCTCACCATTCTTGTTCTTCAGAGGGGGGATTTCTTTAACTTTCCTTTGCTGGTTGCTGTACCTGTAGAACCCTTCTTGTTATTCTTTGAATCCCTTCCCAAGCTCAGATCCAGCTGTGCTCTGGCCTTCCTGACCTCATCCCTGTGCAACTGGGCAGCATCTCCATGCTCTTCCCAGGACACCTGCCCCTGCTTCCACTGCCTGTGCAGCTCCTCCTTCCCAGTTTGACCACCAGGTCTCAACTGAGCCACACTGCTCCCTTCCCTTCCTCGCCTGATTTTGTCACCTGGGGATCAAGAGCTCTTGTGCCCTGTGGAAAGCATCCTTAAAGAGCTGGCAGCTCTGTTCTGTTTCCCAGGGTGTCTTGCTGACTAACTCCCTGAAGAGCTGGAAGTTTGCTTTTCTGAAACTCAGGGTCCTGACTCACATCCCTTAGGAGTGAGAGCTCCAACAGTGTGTGACCACTGCAGCCCAGGCTGCCTCTTGACATCCCCAATGAGCTCCCCTGTACTGGTGACCATCAGATCTAGTATCACATCCCCTTGGGTAGGGCTGTCTATTGCCTGGCTTAAGAAGTCATCCTGGATGGCTTACAGCTCCCTGTGCTACTTTTCCAGTGAGGGTGGCTGAAGTCCCCCAGCAGGACAAAAGCCTGTGAGCACGATGCCTCCTCCAGCCTGACTAACAAGGTTTCATCAGTGGGCTCCTCTTGAGCAGGTGGCCTGTAGTAGACAGCAGCCCCTTGTGGCCTTGGTCTCCTGTTCCTAGGCCTTTGACTTGCTCCTGGCTGTTCTTTAGGGACATCTCTTCACGTTCAATCCCTTTCTTAACACAGAGGGCAACCCCTGCACTCCTCCTCCTCCTCTGTCCCCTCTGAACAGCTCGTAGCCATTGATAGCTGCACTCCAGTCATAGGATTCATCCCACCAGATTTCAGTAATGGCCACTACCTTGTAGCCTTCCAGCAGCAAGGTAGCTTCCAGCTCCTCTTTGTTGCCCATGCCGCATGCAGTCCTGCGGAGCCTTCGGCTGGGCTGTCCCCATGCCCCCTGACAGAACAGCCCTGGATTCCCTTAAGGTGTTTCCCTGTTGGCTGCTGCTAGCTCAGGAGCCCCTGGCTCACCTCCATGAGACTTTGGGCATGCTACTGTGTCCCTGGCATGCCTCAGCACGACAGACTGAGGGCCCTTACTAGCACTCTGTCCCTCTAAGCCTGGTGTGCCATCCCACACCTTGTCACATAAAAGATTGATGATATTGCCCCCCTGCACACCTAATTTAAAGCCCTGTTCATTAGTATTATATAAGCCTATTTTATTTTCTTCCTCTTTTGCTTGTGGACAGATGTATCAACATCCTTAACATTCCTACAAAGATCAAACCTGGCTTTGGCTTTCTTAGTGTGCACGCAGCCTCCAGGGTTCGATGACTCCTGAAACAGTCTGCTGTCAGCAAGGTGTAAGACTTGATGCCTCCTGCTAGGATGCTGGCAGATGGATTCAAAGGCTTATGCCTTTGACATTAGGCAGTTAAACCTTTATATGTTTGGATTGTAATTCAAACCAACAAAACTTGGATTATGTTCCTAGCAAATGTGAGTTCAGAACTCGAGTCAAGATATGTTTACTTGTTAAAAGATGGGCTTTCAATTAGCAGCTGCCATCTGTAGCAAGTGAGCTGCAGCCGTGGGAAGGTCTCTGGCTGGAGATAGGGTAAAAACCTTTAACAGGTATCCTCTGTCTTGGAAAACAAAAACACAGGCAAAACACGAGTCAGATGAGCAGGCTGTGTTGGTAAGTGTCTTTGAATTAGTGCTTGCAACAGTTAAACACTGAAGTTCCCTCACATGTCCAAAATCCTAAATGAAGTTTCTTGTGTGCCCTTTCCAAACAGCTTCTAGTGACGTTTGTTTCATTTCAGTGGGTCTGGAAGTCAGTGAGGGCACAGCTCAGGAATGTAAACATTCCTTTGTGCTTCCTGCTGCTCTGCTCTGCTTTGCTGAAGTCTCCTACCCTGCTGGAATCGGGGCATGACAAGACAAAACTGGATCCTCTCTGAGGGGTAAAAACCAAGCTCCTGTTTGTTTGTAAATGATACTTTGACATCACTTGATTAGTGCTGCTTAAGAAGAACTTACCCCTTTCCTCTTTCTGTTGTGTTCCTGTGTGTGCAGCCCTGTCTTGTGTTAACACGTAATTTGGGGTTCAGGGTTTTTATCATCATGGCTGTGTTTACTGTCTGCCAGGCAGACTGCTAAGCTTGCAGAGCTGTGCACAAACTGGATGTACAACCAGAATGGGTCTGTCTAAGTAGCACTTCCTACCTAAATTTACAGGTGGAGACAATTACTCATGGAACATCACAGCAAAGATGAGGTTTGTATCTCTTGAAATAAGGAAGCACATGTAATTATTGTAAAATTTGACTGGAGGGATAAGAAAATCAGCTTGGTAGATCTACACAATAAGTCTCAGTCTTAGCTGGAAATGTAATTCTGTAATGCAACAGAAGATATAGTTTGACTTAGCCATAAACGATTTTGAGAGCTTTAACTGTGATCTTCTTTCAAAGGCTCCAAAATTCATGGACTTAATTTGGTGCCTTTTATATCTGAATATCTGGAGCTTTGTAAAAAAAGTTACAGTGTAGTTTATTCAGGTTTCTTGTCTTTGCCTTCTAAAGCTTGGTCCACTCCTTTGCTTTGTGGAATTTCTCCCTGTAAATCCATCACACAGTTCCAAAATCTGCATTGCTCTGCATTGGATCCTCTGTAGTACTAGAGGCATTTCAGGTTTCAGACAAACTCTCCTCTGCAACCTGTGATGATACTTTAACTGTAGTCAAACTGCTCACTGCATGTATTAAATTATCTGTTGAGCAATTCTCTGCAGACTCAAGTAATTCACTCTTTTCTGTGTTGAATCCTGCAAGTGTTGATTAATCTTTTAACTTGGATGATATTTCGGGGGGGGGTATTTTTGTTTGGTTGTTTTTTGTTTGTTTCTTCGATAACATTTTCCTTTTCTATTGAAGCACTTTAAGAGTTCAGCCAATGATTAAAAGATCTGCATGAGTTTGCTTCATAGTCTTCCAATTAACAAAACAACCCCTTTGGCATTGCCATAAATAATCAGGCTCTTGTCTTATGATCATTCAGGCATTTATTTTAAATAATTCTGGTCTTTTTTTTCAGTAGCCAGTGATTGTGTACAACTAATTTGCAGTCTGGAGACAGCTTTTTCTTGCTTCCTTCCCTTGCTTGCTTGCTGTTGCATTGCTGGCAAGGACAGTCTACTGACTGTTGGATTTTTGGTTTTTTATTTCCCCAAGCACTTATTTTGGTTCTTTAGTTTGGGGGTTGTTGTGGTTTGGGGGTTCAGTTTTGTTAAAATAACAGGTATTCTGATTTTGTGTGTGTGTTGGGAATATATCATGTTCACAGGCCATCTTTGGGTTTCTCACATTTCATCCCGCTTGGAGAATTCCTAGTTTATCCTGATTTCAGACACAGGGCAGTGGTGTGATGGTGAAGCTGGTCAGTGAGTCTCAGGAGGACACAGTCTCAGGCTGCGCCAGGGGAGGTTCAGGCTGGATGTTAGAAAAAAGTTCTATACAGAAAGAGTGATTGCCCATTGGAATGGGCTGCCTGGGGAGGTGATGGAGTTGCCATCACTGGAGGTTTTTAGGAGAAGACTTGACGGGGTGCTTGGTGCCGTGGGTTAGTTGCTTGGGCGGTGTTGGATTGGTTGATGGGTTGGACGCGATGATCTTGAAGGTCTCTTCCAACCTGGTTTATTCTATGTATTCTATGTATTCCAGCTGCTCACAGCAGCTCTGTCTAGTCACTTCCTCCCCTGGGCAAAGCTTAAATCATAGAATCATTCAAGTTGGAAAAGACCCTTGAGATCATTAAGTCCAACCATTAGCCCTGCTCTACCAAGTCCACCACTAATCCATATTGCTAAGGTGCCATATCTAAACTACCTTTAAACATCTCCAGGGACGGTGAGTCCACCACCTCCCTGCACAGCCTGTGCCAGTGTCTGATCACTCTTTCAGTGAAAACATTTTTCCTGTGTCCAGCCTCACCCTGCTCTGGTGCAGCTTGAGGCCATTCCCTCTCGTTCTATCACTGTGAGAAGAGAGGCACCAGCCTCTCTCTGTTGTCCTCTCAGGTAGTTGCAAAGGGCACTCCTCTTCCTCAAAATAAACAGTCCCAGTTCCTTCAACTGCTTTTCATTAGACTTATTCTCTAGGCCCTTCACCAACTCAGTTGCTCTTATTTGCTCCCACTCCAGCACCTCAGTGTACTTCTTGTACTGAGGTGCCTAAAGCTGACCACAGCCTTGAGGTGTGGCCTCACCAAATCTGTCCTAGAAGAACTGAGAAGCTTCCCTGTGAAAAAAGTTTGGTTTAGAAAATCTCGAAACAGAGAACTGTTCTTCCACAACATTCTTGAGCCTGGCTAGTTCTGGACATCTGCAAATATGGATGTGAGTGTGTAAATCCTTGTCTATGTCTGTCCTTAAATCGCATCCTCCTGCTTAGCTGCTGAGCAATGATAATGAAAGTAGCACTGTTTTGTGAGAGTGGAAACTGTGATGTCTTCATTGCCAGTCCCAGTGGCGTGGTATTTGCTGTAGGAGCTCATCAGAAGTGCACTTTCTTACTACACAAAAAAGATGCAGACAGGCTGGAGAAGGTCCAGGGAAGGGCCACACAGGTGATCCAAGTACTAGGAAGCTGCTGTAAGAGGCAAAGCTGAGAGGACTGTGTTTGTTCAGCTGTGAGAAGAGAAGGCTTAGGGGGAGACCTTATCACCATCTTCCAGGATTTAAAGGGCAGCTGCAAAGAAGATGGAGACTCTTTAGAACATGAGTCATGGCTACAAGTTAATCCAGAGATTTCAACTGGACACAAAGAGGACAATGTTCCACAAGGAGAACAATCAGCCGTTGGAATAATCTCCTCAGGGAAGTGGCAGGGCTCTCAACATTGGCCACTGAAGATTCAGCTGGACAGGGGTGCTGAGCCACCTTGTCTACTCTGTGCTTTTGCCTAGAAAGGTTGCAGCAGATGATCCTTGAGGTCCCTTGTAACCTGGGATTCTGTGTGTATGATCTGGCATTTACTTGGATGAGCACAAATCCACCACATACCTAGTGTGATCAGTGGAGCCACCTCCATCTAAACAAAGGATGCTGCCCAGACTCCAGCACTGGACCGCGCCGACTGGTCTGTCTTTTATTTTCACAAATAAATACACAAAAAGGAGGCTGAAAAGCCGTGGAGAAGATGGATCTTCTTTTTCCACTGAAAACCTTTTGGTGGGAGGGAGAAGTATCTGAATTAATTGCTCTACATACCTCATGCAGACACATTCTGACTCATGTCTGAGAAGTTGGCCAGTTTTGAGGAGTTAGTTTTTATGGTAACATTTTAATTATGGCGTTCAGTGCAATTTGAGCAAACCCCATCATTTCCAGCTGAAGTGGCAGAAGTCACTCATGTTATTTGCTCTTTCTATTTATGGGACTGACCTGCAGGGAGACATGCCCCTCTTTGCAAATATGGGGAAAAGCCTCTCTGAAAAGTAGCTGCCAGGAGGAATCCTCGCTCCAGCCATCCTTGTGCTGGCTATGCACTGTTTAATTCCTCCTGAAATCAAGAGGATGTGGCCTCTGTCATGGGATGTCTGTGGGTGTTGATTTTAATTTACCTTCTCCTTGTTCCCATACTAACTTGGCTGTCATGGTTTTTTTTTTTCTTGCCTATTTAACATGGATTTAAGACTACAGGACTGGTGTCGAAGGGCTTTGTGCTATTGATTGGTAACCAATTGCTGTTATCCAAAATTATTCCTGGTGCAGCTGTATTTCATAAACAGAAATCCACTCATTACTATTTTGTGCACCCTGCCCCTGTTTGAATGTTTTTGTGGGGTTTGGGTACTAGCTTGTAAATTCTTTGGCTGTTTACCTATGTTCTTACTCGAACATGTTTGTATTTCCAACAACCTTTTTCCTGTTCAGGCATCAGATAGCATAAGCCTTAATGTGTTGATGCAATCCAGTTGGATCAATGCCATCTGCTCTTTTGTCAGGGAGGAGGAGGTCCTACATCTTCTACCTTTGGGCTGTATTTGGCAGCTGATCTCACTGCAGTCATTGTAGACTCCTGTCACAGGCATCCTGTGTGCAGAGGATCATAGAATCATAGAATGGGTTGGGTTGGAGGGGACCTCAAAGATCACCTAGTTCAAGCCCACCTGCCATGGGCAGGGACAGGTTCCACTAGCCCAGGTTTCTCAAGGCCTTATCCAGCCTGACTTTGAACATCTCCAGGCAGGGGATATCCCTGACCTCCCTGGGCAACTTGTTCTAGTGGGTGGTATCACCACCCTCACTGGAAATAATGTCTTCCTAATTTCCAGTCAGAATCTCCCCTCCTCAAGATTAAATCCATTGTCCCTTATCCTATCACTTCAAGCCCTTGTCAAAAGTCCTTCCTGTAGCCCCTTCAGGTATTTGGAAGGCCATATAAGGTCTCCCTTGAGCCTTCTTTGCTCCAGGCTGAACAGCCCCAACTCTCTCAGCCTGTCCCCATAGGGACAGCATTGTGTACAACAAAGAAATCAAAACAGGTCTCAGGCTTTCCTTACCAGTGGCAGGCAGCACACCCACTCGTGCAAGGGAGAAACCCCTGCTGGACAGGCAAATAGGGTGCTGGATATTTATCTGTAGCGGGTGACTTCACTTCTGCTTTGCATGACTGAAGATCTTCTCTGTTGTGTGTGCCTAAAGCCTTGTGAGGAGAGCTCTGCACTTCAGGAACAGAGCAATTGGGACTCTGCAAGACTGCTTCTTAGATCTTGGTCTAATTGAAGAAAAACCAAATTGGCCGAAGGGGCTGCAGAAGTCTTAAAGCAATGTGGTTCTGGTCTGTTGGAGAGTCCTAATTTAAGGAACAGTCCATGTTTTAAAGGGCAGCGTGGAGCTGGAAGAGTGACAAGCACTGAAGAATTAATGCTTTTAATGGGGACCTGTATTTCATAGCAGCAGGACTTCTGCATTCACAGCCTGAGAGTGGTGATCTATAATTCTAAGCAACACATGGTGCATATTAAAATAAAGGGCTGAAGATTAAAGTCTTTGTTGATTGATGTAAATGTTGATTTCATCAATGTATTGGCACATACTGATGTTTCTAAGCAGTTCTGCAGCACTGTGCTTGGTTGTCAGAAACAAAAAGATGGTTAATGAGTGAGCGAGTGCTGGAAGGTTGTTTGTGATTGCCCGTGTGATAACAGGAATTAATAATAATAATAATAAACCAGGTTGGAAGAGATCTCCAAGATCATCATGTCCAACCCCTCAACCAATCCAACCCACCTAAACAACTAACCCATGGCACCAAGCACCCCATCAAGTCTCCTCCTGAACATCTCCAATGATGATGACTCCACCACCTCCCCGGGCAGCCCATTCCAATGGGCAATCACTCTCTCTGTATAGAACCTCTTCTGAACATCCAACCTAAACCTCCCCTGGTGCAGCCTGAGACTGTGTCCTCTTGTTCTGGTACTGGCTGCCTGGGAGAAGAGACCAACATCTGCCTGTCTACAACTTCCCTTCAGGTAGTTGTAGAGAGCAATAAGATCACCCCTGAGTCTCCTCCCCAGGCTAAGCAACCCCAGCTCCCTCAGCCTCTCCTCACAGGGCTGTGTTCCAAACCCCTCACCAACTTTGTTGCCCTTCTCTGGACTCGTTCCAGCAAGTCAACCTCCTTCCTAAACTGAGGGGCCCAGAACTGGACACAGGACTTGAGGTGTGGCCTAACCAGTGCAGTGTACAGGGGCAGAATGACCTCCCTGCTCCTGCTGGCCACACTGTTCTTGATGCAGGCCAGGATGCCAATGGCCCTCCTGGCTGCCTGGGCAGCCAAGCCACCTTGTTACTTGGTGCCAGATGTGGATGTCTTTATTATTCAAGTGGAGTTGGTGACAAAATCTGAAATCCATGCACAAGGTAGGTGGGTGCTTGGTTATCATTCTCCAGCAGTTGGAAAATGTGTGAGAAACTGATCGAGCGCCTTGTTACTGGTTTCATTGGTCACACAGAATACTTTCTGTCTATTCCAAAGGATTGCCCAGGGGCATACAAATCTTTCTGCTGATAGTACTTGCTGACATTTTCTAATTACTAAAACAACATGGCACTTGAAAGAATCTGTGTAAGAGGTGCCAGAGCAGCCTGTGGTGCCACCCAGGCAGGGCTTGAAGGGCTGTGGGTTTGCTCATAAATCATAAACAAAAATGAACTTTAATCATTAAAAGTATGAGAAATATTTGAATGTTTGGAGTGGAAGAGGCAGTGGCAGTTGCATTCTGCTCTGAAATAAGCAGAGGCTGCTGTAACCCTGTCAGAGCTATGTAAAAATAGCTGCCAGAGTGTTTGGGATATCATGTGCCGGGGCTGCTGCTTCCTCACCAGCAGGCCTTGCTGGTGGGACCCCTGGGGTGGGACGTGGTTGTAAAGGAAGCCTTTGCTTCCTCTTTGCTACTGTTTGCCTAATGCACCAATGCTTAATTTTCTCCTGTATTTTGTAGTTTTCCCCAACACTTCCCTTTCCTCAGACAGTGTCTTGTGGTATGGCAGTTTAGGCTGGGTGCTTCCTGGACTGCCATGTAAGTTACACCTCCAGTGTCTAACCCAGTAGGTGGATGCAGGAAACAGCCTATTTCTACTCATAAGTTCTGCACCCTATAAATTTGGCTGCAAAGTCATTCTCTTTCTTCCCTCTCTGCTCCCGTGGGAGATGCTCCCTATCGGGTAATGGTGGGGGAGTGCTTCAGGCCTCTCAGGTCTGTGTAGGCCTAATGCCAGGAGAAGAAGGGGGTGTGTGAGGTGATGCAGTCTCAGACCTGTCCAGCCTGAGACTAGCCTAGCAGTGGAGGAAGAAGAAAGAGCCCTGGTGGTTTTGGGCACACCCACAGCACTCCCTCCAGCTGTGCCAAACACTGCTTCAGCTTTGTGCTGCAGATGGAATGGTTCAGACCAGTGCCTTGGCCACCTGTGCCCTCACGGTCAGCTCTCTGCCGTCTGAACGCAGGAATTGCGTTATGAGAAGGATGGGATTTTTCACTACCCCTTCTGGCTTTTGAACTCAAACCTTAAAATAAAGGCCCCAAAGTGTCTGTATAATTTGTTTTATTTTCTTTTAATAACACCTGTAATGAGCAATGGTAAGTGAGTATGCTGTAGATCAGTGTGAAATCTGGATAGAGGCTGCGAGCTGAAAGTGTGAAATGGAATCAAATAATCTGGAGTTTCTCGTAAATGCTGTACTGATATACAGTTGTAGGATTAAATTGCCTGGGCCTGTGCCTAGATTCTGAGTGAGGAGAAACCTGCTGTTGAGGTGTAGGGAGTGTTCAGTGAAAAGGCTGTTAAGATAACAAGTCTGGTTTTGCAGTGCAGGAATGGTTCCTAATGGCGTATTTGCTGGTATGCCCTGGGCAGCCTCGTGTGTGTCAGGGGCTGAAGGCCAAAAGTGCCTGGCTGTGGGGCTGGGGTTTACAGTGCTTTGTGTACAGGGGAAATGAGCAGCTGAGCTTAGGTGGGCACGGGGAACTTCAGCATGTGCAGCAAGTGATTCCACAGCTAGTGATTGTACCCTTGCCCTCTGCACTGGTGAGGCCACACCTCGAGTAGAGGGTTCCAAAATGGACATTGAGATGCTGGAGTGGGTCCAGAGACAGGCAGCAAAACCGGTAGAGGGTCTGGAGAACAGGTCTGTGTAGTGAATGGTGCTTACGGCCAGGATTGTGCCCCAAATACTATCAGAACATGCTTCTGTGTGTATGACTCAAACCCCTTTTCCTCCCCTCCCTTTTGGGGTCGGCAGGGATGGATCTTGGCGCCACTGAGTCCAGGTAAACAACCTGCCTGGGCTTGTTTCCACCTCTGTGGTGAACAAGGGCCAGGTGACATGCTCGCGTTCGGCCCGTTCACGGCTGTGCTTGTGCTGTGCTTGGCAAAACATCGTTTCCTCGGTTAACTATTGTGTTAGCAGCGGATGCTCACTGGAGCAATATTCGTTGGGGCAAATGGTAAATAGGGCTTGTTCGGCAAGCAAGTGCCCCATGCTTGTGTTCGTGCCTGTGTCTGTGTGCGTCTGTGCCGCCTCTCCCGGGACTCGAACCAGCGCTCCCGGTGCCCGGCTGCGGGCAGCGCCGCGCTGCGTGCCGATGCCGTGGACCGTACCCCGTGGAGTCAACCGCTGCATGACCCATCACCACGGGAGGAAACCGTGATAGCCCGTGTGCACCACAGCCCCCGGAGCGGGGAGCCCTTGCCAGGCAAGGCGCTTCGTGGACCAAGCTGCAAAAGCCTCCCCTGGGAGGCTCCTGGACCCTTGGGCTCGGGGAGAAGCAGCAACCCCGCGGCACAGCCGCGCGGTCGGCCCCATTCTCTATATCCTCATTACGGCACATCCATGCCGCATGTTCTGGACTACAAACGCAGGATCAAGGAAAGATTCCGCAAAGGTTTCGGTTGGTGAGTAAGCCAAGCCTTTGCTTTATAGAATTCCGGTTAAGCTAGTGCCAAACCGCTGCGGGCTTGCCGGTCACTGACAGACCCCTCCCCCGCCGCTTGTCGAATCAGTTTCGATTCTAAACTCTGTAACTCATTTGATTCGTTTGAAGTGCCCAGGCACAGACATTCTGTAGAGGTAGTTCCACTGACCGAATACTGATACCTGTAAATAGTGACTGTAAATACCTTGTTGCATAGTTTGTATATTAAAAAAACTACTAATATATATATTCATTGATATCTTTGCCGCTCATTCCTGAGGGCACATTTACTGGCCTGGTGAGGAGCAGCTGAGGGAACTGGGGCTGCTTAGTCTGGAGAAAAGGAAGCTGAAATGAGATCTGATTGCTCTCTACAACTCCCTGAAAGGCCCTTGGAGAGAGGTGGGGGTTGGTCTCTTCTCCCATGTAACACCTGATTGAACGAGAGGAAATGGCCTCAAGTCACACCGGGGGAGGTTCAGATTGGATATGAAAGGAAACTCTTCACTAAAAGGATTCTGAAACACTGGAAGAGGCTGCCCAGGGAATCCCCATCCCTGGAGATGTTTCAAAGAGGCAGAGATGTGGTGCTGAGGGCCATGGTTTAACACAGACTTGGTAGAGTTGGGGAATGGCTGGACTCGATGACCTGAAAGGTCTTTTCCAATCACAATGCCTCTATGATTCTGTTCCCTTTGACTTTTAACTCCCAAGCTCTTCAGCCTCTCCCCTTGGAAGTCGGAGTGGACACCAGTGAGTACTGGCTTTGCTTGCTGACATCTGAAGGAGAGTGTCTGTACCTTGAGCACATTCTAGAATCCGTTGCTGAAGGAGGGAAGGACGTGTGTTTTTTTCTGTTAATCAATTCAGAGCCTCCTGAGGAACATCTCTGAGTTATTGTGAAGAATGACTGCAGGCAAATGCTTTGCTTGGTTTTTGGTCTCGTGACTGTAATCCTTATATCTAAAAAAGGACATTTTGAATAATTGCACCTTTTTTGTTGGAGGTTTGGGTTCTCTTTATTTTTTTTCTTTAATATTTTATGGATCAACTCATTTTTTTGCTGGGTAGCCTTCATTTCCTGCAGGTCCTGCTTTGTTTTCAGCAGAGAAGCTGAAACACATGAGCTAGAGTGCCCCTAAACTGCAAATGTGCATCTCTGTGGTGTGCTTACTCCAGTTCTGGGATGTGCATAGCTCTGCTCTCCTTGTGTGCACACACACTCATGGACATTGCTGTGCTTTGCAGACTTTGGAGAAAGGCAAGGGATTGTTTTCAGGCAAAGCTCTCTGATATCACCTTTCTTTATCTTTGCCTGCTTTTCAGTAAATGTGAAACTAGTTCCTCTTCTTCTTAATGTGTCTCTTGGAACACCAGTCTGCTTGTGGTGATGCACCATACATGGTAATGTGACTGCGATAGCAGGAAGGGCTGGAGTACCACCTGAATATCTCTGAGTAAGTGAAAACAAGGATTAATGCCTCGTGTGGGTTCATCTGCTTAGGACAATTACCTTCATACAGCAGTATTTCCATGCAGAGCAAAGGGCAGCATGGCATTTGTCACCCACAGCCCCTCACTGTCTGACGGTCAGCTTGCTGTACAGTGTGGTGTGCAGCCTGGGGAGCAGGGAGTGTCATGCTGCCTGGCTTGACACTGCTGGGGACATGCTGAGGTGATGAGCAGGAATGCAGACAGGGACACTGCTGCCCTACTTTCCTTTAAGAAATGGTTAAAGGATTAAAATGTGCACACTTGAGCGTGTAGGCTATAGGGAGTCGGTGAGTCCCAACTAGCTTTCAGCTGACAGTGATCCTGCTGTCACGAGGGCTTCTGACTCAGGGATTTGTGGTTGGGCAGGAGTTGAGAAGTTTGTTGCCAGAATACTTATTGTTGGATTTATCCTGTTTTCATCACTTCTTTGAAACACCTCCAAGGATTACCTTTTAACCTCAGAAAACTGGTTACTGAAGGAGGTTACAAGGATTTGTAGTTGGAAAGCTGCAACTTAGAGAGGGACCAGGGGATTCTGGTTGACAGTCAACTGACCACGAGCCAGCAGTGCCCAGGTGGCCAAGAAAGCCAGTGGCGTTGTGGCTTGGATCAGAAACAGGGTGGGCAGCAGGGACAGGAGGTGACCATCCCCCTGTGCTCAGCACTGGGGAGGCCACACCTCGAGTGCTGTGCTCGGCTCTGGGCCCTCACTGCAGGAAGGACATTGAGGGGCTGGAGCCTGTCCAGAGCAGGGCAGCCAGGCTGGAGAAGGGCCTGGAGCCCCTGGGCTAGAGGAGGGACTGAGGAAGCTGGGGGTGTTCAGGCTGGAGAAGAGGAGACTGAGGGAGACCTCCTTGCTCTCTCCAGCTCCCTGAAGGGAGGTTGCAGTGAGGAGGGGACAGCCTCTGCTCCTTGGAGGCAAGGGACAGGAGCAGAGGCAATGGCTCCAAGCTGCCCCAGGGGAGGTTCAGGCTGGATACTAGGAGATATTTCTGCCCTGGAAGGGCTCTCAGACATTGGCATGGTCTGCCCAGGGCGGTGTTGGAGTCCCCATCCCTGGGGGTGTTCAAGCAGCATGGACCTGCTTAGGGACGTGGTTTAGTGTTGCCCCTGCAGTGCTGGGTCAGGGGTTGGACTGGATGAGCTTGGAGGTCTCTTCCAGCTGGATGGTTTCTGTGATTCTGTTATTGGTTACAGAGGAATTTGGAAGGCTGGTGAACAGCAGAAATGTGTTTTTCATGGGCATCATGGTGCTGTTAGCATGAGAGAAGATCACATTGGAACAAAAATCACTTTGCATTCTGTCCTCTGGTTCTGGGGGTGGCAATGTAAATGTGCTCCTTCTGTGGATTGTGTTTCTGAGGAGACAAGCCTTTGCTGGTGGAGATGGAAGTAGGTGAGAAGTACTCAGAGTGCAAGTCAGGAGTGTGTACAAGCTTTCCCCATTCGTTGTGAAGCCCTCAAGTGCATGCTGTTCATGGCATATTAATTTATAACAAAGCTAAAATGAAGGAACTGTAACTAATGAAAGGATTGCCTTTGGAAAGCCACAAAGCTTGGAAGTGCTGAGGCAGTACCACAGGTGAAGTTTGTCCTTCCTCCTTTATTGGCTGTATGAATCTCTTCTGGAGAGTAAACCCATTTTTGGACTGGGAGTTAGGTTGGTTTCACCTTCTGCTTCGTATCATGGAAGAGCACAATAGGTGAAGTAGAAGATCAGAACTCGTTTATTGTGTTCCTGCCCTCCTCTTTTGTATAGTGTTGTCCAGTACCTCACAGGACATTGGAATTGTTGTTTCCCTGTCGTAGGTCAGAAACTAAAGCAGAAAGTGATTGAATGGCTGTTCAAACAGGCATCCAAGAAATTTACTGATGAGCTGGGAATAAAACTAGTCTCCTGAACATTTATAGCTGTTAATACTTAACTTTCTTATTTAGCAAAGGGAAGCAAATCAAAAATAAGATAACCACATTTAATATAGCAAGCAGCTTTATGAGCAAATGTGGTTTGGTTTTTTTTCTTTGTTGTGGGTTTGTTGTTGTTTCAGTTTTTAAGTTGTGCTTTGTTTGTTTGTTTTTCCTGAGGCATATTTCCTTTAATCTTTGGGAGGAATGAAACTGGGAGGACAGGAAAATTCTCATCTGTTTTGGCAAGAAGGTGAAGGTTGTGTATTTTTCTCTGCACCTGCAATGGACCAGGCTGGTGTAGATCTTTGTACCTGTGCTTGGGTTGGATTTGTGTTGGTGATCGTGCATAGATTCATGGAATGGTTTGGGTCTGAAGGGACCATAAAGCTCATCCAGTTCCAAACCCCTGCCATAGGCAGGGACACCTCCCACTAGCCCAGGTTCCAACCTGGCCTCATCCAGCCTGGCCTTGAACACCTCCAGAGACATCCACAATCTCCTTGGGCAACATGTTCCAGTGTCTCACCACCCTCATTCTAAAGAATGTCTTCCTAATTGCCAGTCTAAATGCATCTCAAAGCCATTGCCCCTTGTCCTGTCACTACAAGCTCTTGTCAAAAGTTCCTCCTCAGCTCTCCTGCAGCCCCCTTCATGTACTGTAAGGCTGCTCTAAGGTCTCCCTGGAACCTTCTCCAGGTTGAACAACCCCAACTCTCACAGCGTGTCCCCACACTTTTGTGTAAGTTGATGTCCCATTATTGAACAGCCTTTTGACTTATGAAGTGAAATCATCCTTCTGGCATCACTCTCCAAGTCATTCTCTGTTCTTCAACAAGGAAGACTAAAAAGACTCCAAAAGCAAATAATAAGGTAGTACTGAAGCAGTGTATGTAAGAAGGAATAGTGCTGGGGGTTGGTTTGTTATGGTGGTGTGGGGTTTTTTCCTTTCTTTTTTTCCCTGAAATTCTTTATCAAGCTATTCTGGAAAGGGCTCTTCTGGTTTGTATCCAATTTGGATTGCCATGGATGTTGTATATTGCTAGTCTTAATGGCAGATCAAGAGTCTGTCTCCTGGGGTTCTTTTGTTCTTGGGTTTTGTTTGGTTTTTTGTTTAAGTGTATGATTTAATCGTGCAGAAACCTGTTTGATAATTCCTCAGAGGTACCTTGATACCTCCTCTTCTGCAAGTTCCATGCTGTTTGTCAGGGCTGTGCTGAGCAGGCATGGGCAGGATAGCTAGATGCTGTGATGCAATGAAGAGTGCCAGCAGAAATTAGTTCTCAAACTAGGTATTTGCTTGCAGGCAGTAATGAAGTGGAAATTTGCCTGGTCAGGAGACTCTGCAGGCTTTGGGTTTGTATTGATAGATGCTTAGCCTTGGGTAAGGCCTTTAACCTCGTTGTGTTGGTTTCTCTCATGAGTTCCCAAGCACTTCACTTGTTCCAGTATCATCTGAGAGCAGCAGAAATCCAAGACCTGTGTGTGATTCCTTACCTAGTGTTGTGTATTTACAACACTGTTACCCTCTGTAGGTTAATGCGTGTGCTGGCTGTGAAGGTCTTAGCTCAGAAAGTAGACTGGAGTGTTAATGTCTGCAGCATAAACATTTGAACTTGTCCTATTTTTCTTTCCTATGTGCCATCTCACACTCCTGAAATCCCTTACTCTGTATGAGATCCAAAAGCCTTTCCCTGAACTCTATTTTAAGCCTTAGCTCTCTGTTCAGGGCAGCATCACACCCAATGCAATCCCTTGCAGGCTGCGTATGGGGTGCACGGTGCAGTGTGACGAAGAGGTGACCAGGGTTTTGAACTTGTTCTTCCTAACACAGAGCTGCTGGCTAGCAGTGTCTAGCTGAGTCAAAACAAGTCATGGGGAAGCTCCTATGAATGATGCATGACAGTCTGACCTATTTGCAGGCTGGTCTGTTTGCCATGCAGGGCCTGCAGCGTGGCCTTTGCCATCAAGGATGATGGTTGCACCCACTGGTGATCCTCCATGGGTTGCCTTTTGTATCCCCCACCGGGGAATGGTGGGGAGAACTCTTCACATGTTTTCAGGTCATGTAGTCCCTACTGGTCTGAAGGCCCAGTTTCAGCAGGTGTGGAGAATCTCAGGGTAAAGTAAAAAGATGCTGCTTTTTCTCCTTGTGCTTGAGCAGAAGTGTTGCTCTGTCCCTGTGACACTAGTGGCTGGTTTGTTCAGCAGTGTTTTAAACAACAGTGAGCAACCTTTTCCCCTCCTCAGCATGTTTTATCTGTATACTGTGAGGAGGAAGGGAGCCACCTTAAAATGTAACTCAACAATAAGAAGGGTCAGCCCAAGAATTTTCACCCTGGGTGAAGAACATCCAGAACCAGTTGTCACTTTGTACCTGGGTTGTGGCCTTTGTGAAAGAAAAGGATAGTTTTGGCTTGGCAGGAAAACGTTGAAATTAAGAAAGCAATTTCAATAGCTGAGACTATCAGGAGGGAAGCAGTGCCAGATGAGCACAGCTACAAGTACCCAAAGAAATTTCTAGTTTCTTTCTTTAGGAAAAAAAATGTCAAAGTAGCACTTTTATAGTCTGGAAGTACCTGGCTGTTACCCTTTCTGCATTAAAAACCTCCCCACAAACCACACATGAGAAAAGTATGACTGGGTTGGTTTGCAGTGCAATTTTCACCATGTTTTTTTGCTATAAAAATTTATTATAAACAACAACAACAAAAGCACTCCACAGCCCTAATGAATACAGTCTGGTTGGATTGCTTTGTTTTGCTTGAATTTTAGGTTTTTTTTGGTTTTAGTCCATGAAATTGACAATTTAAACTTCTGTACTTGGGGATGAAGGTTTTATGGAGAGGCTGTGCCTTCACTTGCTTAATTCCTGCTGTATGATTTGCCTGCTCTTACTAAAGTGGGTTTGATTCTAACACGTTCTTCGCTGGTGAGTCCAAGTTTTGTTGCTCCATGAGCAAACAGTAGGACAGGAATCAAAATGGCTGAGAGAAACTCACTGGTGGGGCTGTTAGCCTTGCTGGGGAGAGAGCAGGCAGAGAAGGAGCTCTGTCACACCTGAGCTGTGATCTGCAAGGGCAGGTAAGGGAGGGCAAGGAGAGAGTGTCAGAAGCGAGTGTTCTCCATGCCTCTCACGCTGGATCTTGTTTCTCAACCTCCTGACACAAGAGCTGTCATGTTAACAGCTTTGTACATGACTTCACTTTGGAATCAAACAGATTTTTAGCTGCTTCAGCAATTTCCACACCTGAAGCCAAACTTTCATCTTTAGTTAATCCCTTCAGAGCTTCTAGACCTCTTGGTTCACACCTGCAAGATGATCCCACATACCAAGTCGCAAAAGCAATGGCAATAGAGCACTCATGTGCTGCTGATTTGAAGTGCAGTGTCTGCTGCACTGCTTGGAGCCATTTCCACTGCTTCCATTCACTCTGTTTAAGCACCTTTTTTTTCTCTTTTCTCAGACATATGGAGACTACAGGCCCTTCCCAGCTGTGCCTCACATGGCCAGTATCTGGCCACTAGCTCTTGTAACAGCAGATAGAGTTGTTGCTTAGCTCTTGATTTAGGCACAATTGGATTTTGCCTTCCGGACTGCGAGCTGATGCAGTTGAAGTGTCTAGCTACCTGAGCTGACAGTCTAAATTAGACTTTTGTTATCAAATCTTTTCATCCCAGCAGCAGTGCACTGAAGAAATATATTCTGAATTTAGGCTCTGGTGGTTTTTTACCATAAAAAAAAACCAAATTAAAACCCTTCTAAATCATCTGTGGAATGTCCCTCTGATCTGTGAGGGAGAGCGCTGACTTTGTAAGGTATTTGCATTTCTTCCTGCAGACCCTGAAACCTTGTGAAAACCTCGTGGAAGTCTAATGATCATGCTGCCTGAGCTCACATGGAAGCAAAGGAGCTTGGCCACAGTGCTGCCAGCCTTTGCTTCCTGATTTCTTGTTTTCCAGCATTGCCAGAGCATCACTTCTGGTCTGCTGGGGATGGTGTTTTGGGGCAAGGAAATTGTACAGCTGGCTTCTTGGTCATGTTGCACTCCCATCTCTGAGGAGAACAAATGGGAACCTTCATGAGAATAATTCAATGCAACAGGAGACCCAGAAGTCATCTGGTAAAAAACCCTAATGTTTGTTTTAGGGGGGTTCCATTTTCCTCTTGAGTTTCAGTCTCTCAAAAGTGATAATGGCACGATAATGGCACAATAATGTTCTTTTTCTGTTTGGGCTGCAGCTTTGCTGCTACTGAGGTTTTAACAGTAGTGAGGCCCATGAGACAAAATAAGGTTCCAGGTAAAGGTACCAGGGTAATTTAGAAGAAACGTGAAGGAGCTCTGTAGCCTTGATGGTGTTAAGGACTTTAGTCTCAGCAGGGCAGCTGAGTTGGCTGCTGCTGGAGAGAGGGATGAGCATCTTCTGGCCCCTGTTTGTGCACCTCATCTCTCTACCCCTTCCTTCATGCCAGTGCTGCTGTCAGCTCTGGTCATCAGCTGAAGGAGCTGGGAGCTGAAAGGGACTGAGTCAGTGGCAGTGCAGGATTAGATTATGCTCAGAGGATTATGGTGTTTATAGGAGCACAGGAAAATGTTTGTGTCAGTCACTGCAGCTTGGGTCTTCTGATACAAGCCTAGGACTTAGAGAAACTGCCAGTCAGAGCACTGCTCTGTTCACTGAAGAGTAGGTGAATAGCCACTTTACAGGAAGACTGGAAATGAAAATACATGAATGCAGTGCACAAGAGGAATATATTTCATCAGGAGGCATATTTAAACTGAAATTGCCAGCTGAGTTTAAATGCAACTCGTCAGAAAAGCTGCAGTCAGCACTGCTGAAGGTAACACTGCCCAGAGCAGATTAAACTCCCTCGAATCACAAAATGGTGAGGACAGGGCTGCAGGAGATAGATAGAGGTGAAGACTGAATGGGAGACTTTTCCTGTAGCCCCTTCCCTGGCTAGTGTCACCACAGGCCTATTTGCAGCTTGATTCAAACGTTTCTTGTCTCCTGCTCTCTTGTGTCTGTTTTGGCTTGATTTTTTTAAGTATCATAGAACAGCTTAGGCTGGAAGAGACCTTAGGGATCATCTAATCCAACCTCTCAGCTAGCCCAGGTTGCTCAAGGCCCCATTAAGCCTAGCCTTGAACATCTTCAGGGAGGAGGCATCCACAACTTCTCTGGACAATCCATTCCAGAGTCTTGCCAGCCCTGTAGTAAAGAATTTCTTCCTCAGATCCAGCCTAAACCTGTTCTCTGTCAACTTCAATCCATTTCCCCTTGTCCTATCAGTGGACTCACTTGTAAAAAGTCATTCTGCAGGATCCCTTCAGGTACTGGAGGGCTGCTCTAAGGTTCCCCTGGAGCCTCCTCTTCTCCAGGCTGAACACCCCCAGCTCCCTCAGCCTGTGCTCACAGCAGAGGTGTTTTTTTACATGGCACTTGGGTATGAGATTTTTTTTAATAGCAGCTGTTCTCTGATGAAAAATGACAAGGCTGCTGTGGAGTGTGGGAGGGGGTGAATGAGTACAAGTAAGTTGCTGTACTGAATCAGATCTGCCACCTTTGTTCTTTGCATTTTTATTGTAATACTTGTGTCTTCAGTTCTTTTATCAAGTGCCTCATGGAAAACCCAAATGTGTAGTCACTCCAGAATTGCACATCCATTGCAAGCAGGATGTCAAATGTTAATTGCTTTACACTTCTAACATTTTGACTCTCCTTCAGCTGAAGGATTTGTGCTTAAACATTGACTTGAAGGTGGCATGTCTTTTTCTTTTCCATTGCAGTGAGAGTTCTGTTTTCTCAGATTTGTTAGCAGTTACGGGTAACTGATAGAATTGAAGGACTGAAATTGAGCTCTTTGGCTCTTTTTTTCCTTCCCCCCTCCCAGTTTCTCTTTGCTTTTTTGTTACCATACCAGGTTTGTGGAATAAGCAGGGAAACCTCTTTACAGTTCAGTGTCAATAGCAAGACATGTCTGCAAGAGGCTTATGGATTTTGTGAGCTGTTGATTTTATCCAGAGTTTGTGTACCAAACATCACCGCTGGCTGGAGTCTGATGTTAACAGCCTACAACTGCATCTACTTTACTAGCTCTGTATTTATATGAATAAAGCAACCTGACCCTTCAAGATAGCAAGACAACCTACAATACAGAGCAGTTTGGGGAACACAGGTTTTAGGCTTTCTGAAGTGGAAAGGATTAAGTCTTGGCTTCTAAAGCATATAATCCTGACAACTGCAATGGTAGACTTTTCTCATATCTGAAGTGAGCTGCAGGTGTATAGATGCTGGATGGTTTGTAACCTGGGTGCTGCTTGTCATGCATGTCTATGAAGGCACTAAGTAAAACGCAGGGGTGCTGGAAGTAGTGCCCTACCCAGCAGGGGGGATGTTTGTGTCAGGCATTAAAGAGGAGCAATGTGAAACTTTATTAGTAGCCAAGCCCTCTTGAAAAACGGTATGACTCCTCAAAGACCCCATTCTTTGGTATGTTCCCAGCAATTTCAGGTGATTTCCTTAGTGTGACTTTGAGTGCCTGATCCTAATCACTTGTTGTGAAGGCTTTTGGATAGCTGTTGGCTTTCATGTTGGAGATAACGTTGAGGATAATGCAAGTGGTCTTTGGCATAGTCTTGTTTTGATATTGACTGCCTCTCTGGTGTTTGTCCCCAGCCTGCAGCACTACAGCAGTGAAGGCAGCGTCTGTCCTCTGCTCTGAGCATGGTGCTCAGAATAATTTTTCTGTATGCCTGCAGACACCTGAGCAGCTGCCAGCAGTGACACTTTTGGCATCCTGGGTTTGTAGTCAGTACGGGCAAACCCTCTGGCCCAGTCAGCTCCAGTTCTGAACTGGCTGTGTCACATGCCTATTGCTGGGGGCAGAAAATTAAGGGGACAAAATGTGGCTCTTTCCTTTATCCAAGGTGAGCTCTGCACCCTCAGTTCTACCAGACCTGTGACCGACTGATGCACAGGTCAAAGTCTGCCTGGCCATCAGTTACCTTCTGATACTGCTTCTCAGTTGCTCTCTGTGCTGTGGTGCTGTAGCATGCAATGTTTTCTTGAAGGATTCTGCAGCTAAATCCCTCTGAAACATTCACTTGCAAACCAGTGCAAGTTCTTTAAGTGCCAGGTTTTGCTTGCATGCATTTCTGATTTTTAGCAACATTGCAGTACAAGCCACCTCTGTCAGCAGGATGCAGAGTCATTTGCTTGCCTGTAGCCCTCTGTCTTGGGATTTGTGTTTGAAGCCTGTAAGTGATTACCTCCAGAGCCCAGGACTTGGATGTCTCAGCTGCACTGAATGATGCCTTTGCCCTCCTGCTAATGACATTAAGCTTAAATGCTAACACTTTGCTTTTTCTGATGCTTCTGAACCTTCTTGATTGAAGTTAATTGATATTTTCTGTATGGGTATTTGTCAATCTTTCTCTACCCTTGGTTAGAAACAACAAATTAATTTCTAGGTCTCTGAAGCATCAGGGGAAAAAAAAATCACACTGTATTTTAGTCTTTTTTTAGCCCTTGCTGTCCCTTGGTGGATGTGCACAGCTGGCTTGCAGGAGCACCCTGGTTCTCAGCAGCAGCCATGTGTTCTGGGTAGGGTTCTCAGTGTGCTGCTGGTGTGCAGATAGCGTGATGCAGAGCAAAGCCCAGGATCAGCAAAACTCACACTGTGTTTTACACTCTTCTCAATGTCTGTTTTCACAGACTTGGAAATCTATGTGCTCCATGGGCTGCAAGCAAGCAGGAGCTGTGTGCAGGGCAAAAACTAATTATTGACTTGAATCTTACTTTATCTTCCTTTTTCTTTGTCCTTGAACTGTTTTACTTTAAGGAAACAGAAGTGATGCATAGTATGGAAATTTGGCAGTGTAAGCATCATTCAGTGAAAGATGTGCTGTATTCCCTGTTCAGCAGGGCATCTGTCCTTCTCTGTGTGGAGATGAGAGAGGACTCCATCCAGAGGGTAGTGCTCAATGGCTTGATGCTCAGATGGAAATGAGTGATGAGTGGTGTCCTTCAGGGTCCACAGTGGGACCAGTGCTGTTCAGTGTCTTTATCAGTACTATAGAGAGTAGGATTGAGGCACCCCGAGCAAGGCTGCCGATGACACCAAGCTGAGTGGTGCAGTTGATATGCCAGAGGGACAGGGTGGCATCCAGAGGGTAGGGAATCTTGACAGTGTGCCCATCTACAAAAAGGATTCAATGGAGGAGCCAGGGAATTCCAGACCTGTCAGCCTGACCTCAGTGCCAGGCAAGGTTATGGAGCAGATCATCTTGGGGGCAATCACTGCACACCTGAAGGATGTCCAAGGGATCAGGCCCAGCCAGCATGGATTCAGGAAGGGTCTGACCAACCTGATCTCCTTCCATGCCCAGGTGAGTGCCTGGTGGATGTGGGGCAGGCTGTGGATGTAGTCTGCCTGGACCTCAGCAAGGCCTTTGACACGGTCCCCCACAGCAAACTCCTGGCCAAGCTGTCAGCCCCTGGCTTGGACAGCAGCACTCTGAGCTGGGTTAGGAACTGGCTGGAGGCTGAGCCCAGAGAGTGGTGGTGAGTGGTGCCACAGCCAGCTGGCAGCCAGGCACCAGTGGTGTCCCCCAGGGATCAGTGCTGGGCCCCATGCTGTTCAATATCTTCATTGATGATCTGGAGGAGGGGATGGAGTCCATGATCAGTGAATTTGCAGATGACACCAAGCTGGGGGCAGGAGTGATCTGTTAGAGGGCAGAAGGGCTCTGCAGAGGGACTTTGCCAGGCTGCACAGATGGGCAGAGTCCAACATGATGACATTTAATAAATCCAAGTGCCAGGTGCTGCACTTTGGCCACAGCAACCCCAGGCAGTGCTACAGGCTGGGGTCAGAGTGGCTGGAGAGTGGCCAGGTAGAGAGGGACCTGGCGGTGCTGGTTGACAGCAGCTGAACATGAGCCAGCTGTGTGCCCAGGTGGCCAAGAAGGCCAATGGCATCCTGGCCTGCATCAGGAACAGTGTGGCCAGCAGGAGCAGGGAAGTCATTGTGCCCTGTGCTCAGCACTGGTTAGGCCACACCTTGAGTCCTGTGTCCAGTTCTGGGCCCCTCAGTTTAAGAAGGACATTGAGACTCTTGAAGGTGTCCAGAGAAGGGTAATGAGGCTGGGGAGGGGTCTGGAGCACAGCCCTGTGAGGAGAGGCTGAGGGAGCTGGGGTTGCTTACCCTGGAGAAGAGGAGGCTCAGGGGAGACCTTATTGCTGTCTGCAAATCCCTGCAGGGAGGTTGGAGCCAGGTGGGGGTTGGTCTCTTCTCCCAGGCACCCAGCATCAGAACAAGAGGACACAGTCTCAAGCTGTGCCAGGGGAAGTTTAGGCTGGAGGTGAGGAGAAAGTTCTTCATTGAGAGAGTTGTTAACCACTGGAATGAATGTGCTGCCCAGGGAGGTGTTGGAGTCCCCATCCCTGGAGGTGTTCAAGAAGGGATTGGATGTGGCACTTGGTGCCATGGTTTAGTCATGGGGTCTTGGGTGACAGGTTGGACTTGATGATCTTTGAGGTCTCTTCCAACCTTGGTAATTCAGTGGACAGGTCACACCCATGGGCCAAGGCTCACTGGATGAAGTTCAACAAGACCAAGTGCCAGGTCCTGCACCTGGGTCACAACAACCCCATGAGGAGCTACAGACCTGGGAATATGTGGTTGGAAAGCTGCAGCTTGGAGAGGGACCTTGGGCTGTTGGTTGACAGTCACTGACCATAAGCCAGCAGTGCCCAACTGGCCGAGAAAGCCAATGGCCTCCTGGCTTATGTCAGAAGCAGGGTGGGCAGCAGGGACAGGAGGTGACCATCCCCCTGTGCTCAGCACTGGGGAGGCCACACCTCGAGTGCTGTGCTCAGCTCTGGGCCCTCACTGCAGGAAGGACATTGAGGGGCTGGAGCCCCTGGGTTACAAGGAGGGGCTGAGGGAGCTGGGGGTGTTCAGGCTGGAGAAGAGGAGGCTGAGGGAGACCTCCTTGCTCTCTCCAGCTCCCTGAAGGGAGGTTGGAGTGAGGAGGGGACAGCTTTTCTTGCTGTCAAGAGACCGGACCAGAGGAAATAGAATAGAGTAGAATAGAATTAACCAGATTGGAAGAGACCTTTGAGATCATAGAGTCCAACCTATCATCCAACAGCATCTAATCAACTAACCCATGGCACCAAGCACCCCATCAAGTCTCTTCCAAACACCTCCAGTGATGGTGACTCCACCACCTCCCTGCGCAGCACATTCCAGTGGCCAATCTCTCTTTCTATGAAGAACTTCTTTCTAACATCCAGCCTAAACCTCCCCTGGCACAGCCTGAGACTGTGTTCTCTTGTTCTGGTGCTGGGTGCCTGGGAGAAGAGACCAACCCCCACCTGGCTACAACCACCTTTCAGGGAGTTGTAGACAGCAATAAGGTCTCCCCTGAGCCTCCTCTTCTCCAGGCATAGGAAGTATCTTCACTGGAAGGCTCTCAAACACTGGAACAGGCTGCCCAATGCAGTGCTGGAGTCACCATGCCTGGGAGTGTTAAAGCAGTGTGGAGCTGGTGCTTAGGGACATGGTTTAGTGTTGACCCTTCAGTGCTGGCTGAAGGGTTGGACTGGATGAGCTTGGAGGTCTCTTTCAGCTGGATGCATTCTGTGACCTGGACAAGTTTGAGATGTGGGCTCAGGCCAACCTCCTGAGGTTCAATAAAGCCAAGTGCAAGGTCTTACATCTAGGTCAAGTGCAATCTTCAATATCAATGCAAGCTGGGAGACAATGACACTGAGAGCAGCCTTGCAGAAAAGGACTTGCGGATGCTGGTGGATAAAAAGCTGGAGATGAGCCAGCAATGGGCACTTGCAGCACCTGGGCTGCATCAGAAGTGTGGCCAGCAGATGGATGCTCTGGTGACACCTCACCTGGAGTCCTGCATCCAGCTATGGGACCCTCAAAACAAGAGGGACATACCTGCTGGAGAGGGTTCAGAACAGGCCACAAAGATGATCAGAGGGCTGGAGCACCTCCCCTGTGGGGACAGACTGGGAGAGGTGGGTCTGTTCAGCCTGGAGAACAGAAGGCTTCAGGGAGACCTTAGAGCAGACTTCCAGTACCTGAAGGGGGCCTAAAAAGAAGGCTAGGGAGGGACTGTTTCTAAGGGTAGGTCGCTCCAGGACAAGGGGCAATGGATGTAACTCTGTTAATAGCAGTGTTCTGCTTCCAGGCTTGAGGCAGTCCCTACCCCTGGGGAGATTATGGGGTTCCTTGCCCCTTTCTGCAAAGCATCTGCCATTAGCCTCTGTAGAAGAAAGGATATTGGATTAAAAACCCACCAATCTTACCCACTATGCCAGTGTCTGTCTTCATGTACACCCTATCAATAGTGGCACCTGCAAAATGACAAGATTCTCTTTTCAGCTGTTAAGGAAACCCAAGGCTTAGAGTCAGCAGCAAAAGTTTTAAGAGCAAATTAGTCATCGTTCTCCAGAATTTCTCCCTCTGCAGCACTGCTGAAGTTCCTCAGGTGAATCATGCCTGAACTGTGGTCTGGCTGATCAGAAGCGGGCCTGAGTATCCTCAGCCTCACTGTGCTTTGCATTGGCATCCTGCTGTGAGGAAAACAGTGCCACTTCCCTGGGAAATGGATGCCCAGGGTCCTGTCTCTGTGTCAGAGATCTGTGATAAGTGCAGGCCTAGAAAAGGCAGATCTTCATTCTTTTTACGAAGGAAAGCATATTTGAGAGACGTGCATGGGTTTGTTATGCCTTGAACATTAGGGAGATCTTGGCTAGTAGGCTTTTAAGCTGCTTTGTGGAAGTCATTTGACTTGCACAGATGGTGCTTTCCTTGCTGTCTGAAATGTAAGGCTTTTTCATTTCCCTTGAGATCTCTTGCTGAACCTGGCTGGGATTTCTTGAGTGGGGATTTCCCTCATACACCTCCGACCTGCTTATCTGAAATGAAGTTTTGTCTGATGGGTCTGACATGTGGAGACCTTAGCTGTAGGCAGAGCTAGCACATTCGGTCGTGTTGTTTCCTGGCCTCTTAGTGTGTCTGCTCTAATATGCAGAGGTAAGAAAATGCTGCAATCTGCTACTTTTCCCAGCAGCTTTTTTTTGGGTGGTGACAGTGCATTTCTGAAGAGCTAGCTAAAAGTGCTTAATTGACAATGTAGTGCATGACTAGACAAGGAGCTTTGTGAGATGCTGACCTGTCCTTGACCTGGCTCAATGGCTGATGTTAATGTTGGCTACATAAACCTGCTGTGTGGACACTGGCATCCCAAAGCCTCAGCCACATTTGAGTTGTGAACTGTGGTGCACACAAGGTGCAGCAGCTGAAGGTTCACAAACCTCCTTGCCTGCGGTCTGTCTGCCGGGCGGTGTTACGAATCTACCCACTGAAAACGTTGAACTCTTTGCTTTATCACTGAAAGCCACTGGTGGGTTTCTTTAATGCAGCAGCTGGGCTGTCTGTATGGGCTGCTTGCTCATGTGGGAGAACTGCTGCCAGGAGCATCAGCCGGTAGACTTCCAAGCAAAATGAAAACCCTCAAAAAGAGCGGTGGGAAAAAGGAGGAGGTGCGAAGTGAGGATGTCGGCTCCAAAGAAAGGCGTGCTGTGCTGAAGAGGTTAGATCTCTCTGACCTGCCTCTAAGTCCCCTTGCTGGCACACTGATAGACATGATATCTCCAGGACTAGGGATCAGAGCTGGTTGGGTGAGCGTCTGCTGACCTACTTCAGCTGCAGTGACCCGCGTTAGCTTAGCCTGGTGACGGAGCAGCCCTGCTGACCCTGCCTGCTTACGGCGGCAGTGGGTTAGCAGGGTTGAGGGGGTGGTGATCTCCAGCAGTGAGCAGCCACGGGTAGTGTCATGGGCAGAGCTTCATCAGGAGCAGTCAGCGTGCTCCCAGCCCAGGAAATGGAGCAGGCTGTTAATGCTAAGTCTGCCTTCAGTGATTGGGGTTTTGCAGGAGTCTGCCCCAGCTACAGAGGACACGTACGTGCGGAAATGCCTGCGCAGCTTGTGGCTGTCTCACTGAAAACCAAAGTCTTCCTCTTAACAGCAGGCAATACCCTGGTGTGCGTGTGTCCTGCAACAAGGGTTTCTGTGAGGTTCTGCTTGGATATTCTGTGCATCACAAAACACTCTTTTGAGAACCCTTTGTTGGTCACTTGATAGCATTTGAAGGTCTGCTCCCCAGAGAGGAGAGTGTTGGAATCAGTTACGTTGTTTTGCTTCAAAAAAATACAAAGGTGAATCCTGTCAGCTGTTTACAACAGAGGTGTTCATGCATCGTTCTGAGTTGACTAATGTAAGATTTGTTTCTGACTGTTCTAGGCCTTTGGGCAGGCCCATACAAACCACAAGAAGGTAGCAGCAGATGGGGAGAGCAGAGAGGAGACCTTGATTCAGGAATCGGCTACCAAGGAAGAGTACTACATGAAGAAGGTTATGGAATTGCAGACAGAACTGAAGCAGCTCAGAAACATCCTTGCCAACACTCAGTCTGAAAACGAACGCCTTAATTCTGTTGCACAGGAGCTGAAAGAGGTGAGTGAAGGTGTGCGGTGTGCATCACCGCTCCTTTTGCAGCTGGGATTTGTTGTTCCAAATAGGGAAGGTTCTTCAGCCCATGGATACCTGCTTACTCCTAGAAGTTGCTATGATGGGTGGTCTCTCTGAGACTTCAGCTTGGCGTTGTGTTCAGCCACAGCTGTGGTTCAGCAGTGCAGAAAATCCAGCTTTTCACTTCCCTCCACCAAACCAGCCTGGTGTGGCCACAAATTCAATCTGCTTTGTTCAAATACCTACTAGTTCTTCAGTAACCACTGTGGTCCCAGGTGGTGTCACGGATACATGATGGCACGTCTGGGCCACGCTGGTGCTGTGGGTACTGCACAGCAGTTCCTTCAGTCCAAGAACTGCGCTGAAAAGCGGAGGGACATGTCTAGTCCAAGTTCAGAAGTGCTTTGGATGTGCTTTTTATGCTTCACTCCCAATAGAGATTTGCTTGCTGCGAAATATTTGGGGCAGAAATTTCCCCCTTTTCTCACTTTTTCCACTCGAATTTCTAAGGGTGTAGGAGCATAACAAAACCTGGAATCGCGCAAAAAGGCGTCATAGTAAAATTTAGAGTCTTGTGTATTCTCCCATGAAGGTGCTGGGTTTTACTTTTCCAGAGGCTGACCATCTCAAAGTGCCTGTGACCTTTTCTTACATTAGTATTGAAACTGCCTGTTTCTGAGGGAAGTAATCACTGAGAAATCAACTTTAAAATGTCAATTACTTATGAAATCTGTAGCTCAGCAGGAGCCCCTTTGGCACTGATGCAGGAAAAAAGTTGTTCTGGGAACTCAAATCATTACCGAAGTTTAGACTGGGTAGAAGCTATAGAGACTGCAAAGAATAGAAGGATGTGGTAAACAAGTAGCCTTCGATCACCTTTCTTTGAAGTGCTGGGCACGCATCTAGCCCTGAGAGGGTTGCCGGCCTGCCCTGTGTACTCTGACCACAGCTGAAAAACACAAGTGTCTTATTTAATTTTGTTTAGGATGTGGTAACAAATATCTGGATGAGTTTTCATGGTGAAATCAGTGAGGAAATGCGAGCTACTTCTGTGGAGATGTGGGGTGCCTGTCTTGGAGGTCATCAGACAGGCCAGCGAAGCTTTCCTTTCATTTCACGTGGGTCCTGGTTGTGGGATACCAGAGCTGGAATTGGGCTGTGTGCTCTGTTTAGGCAAGGAACCCGTCCCTGCAAGTACACACACACGCACACCCCCCCCTTGTCTTAAATTCCTAACCTTTAAGAACAGCTCAGAAGAGGAGCTCCCTGCCCTGAAGGCAGCGTTGTGCCCATATCAGATTGCAAATGCTGGAGTGGTAGATTCCAGCCAAGCTCCCTGCAGCGCTGCAGTTACCTGGCTAGAAATAAGGGCTAACTGTTGTAAAATAATTAACTGAATGTGACTGATTTTAAACTTTGTATAGAAACTGAACTCAGGGGGGGAAAAAAAAAAAATCAGTCTAATGTGATAAGTCTCTAGAACCTTGCAGTCAGATGTTTCTCTGCCAGCTGATTTGTGCCATCTCAGTGCACGTTCTTTCCTTGCTTTTATTTTTGCCTAGCTGTTTCTTCTGCTGGTGCACTGTGGTGGGGTAAAGAGGTGTGGAGGAGGAAAAAAAGTGGCTTTAGTGTTAAAATGAAAACATCTGGGCCAGTTGATCCTGTGTGGTCTGACATTCTTCTCCTCTGAAGATTTGTGTGGTTTGAATTGCTTTGTAATTGCTGGTAGGGAATAGTGAAGTGAGATGTCTGAACAGGGATGCCATCCTTCTCCTGGCCTCTAAAAAAAAACCCACATTTTGAGGGGCTTGGCTTTTCTGTCATAAGATGCACCAGAAAATTGCAGTTGTTCACATAGCTGCTATTTCACCATTGCAGGGCCTGGACTTATCAGCAAGTCTAAGAGGAACTGAGAAGAACCTGTAGTGGCCATTATAATCCAGTGAGCAGGATGAGCAGTGAGCTTTTTGCCTGTCCCTGCTGCCAAGTTTAGCTTTAGCCTGTCTCATGGCAAGGACAACATCCACTCCTTAGTGGACAGAGAGGGGAATATAGTAACTAAAGGTGAAGAAAAGGCAGAGGTACTTAACACCTTCTTTGCCTCAATTTTTAATAGCAGGATAGGTTGTCTTCCTGATAACTGGCCTCATGAGCTGGCAGGTGGAGGCAGGGAGCAGTATAGTTTCCCTGTAATACAGGAGGAAGAAGTTAGAGACCTCCTTAGCCACTTGGATCCCCAAAAGTCCATGGAACCAGATGGGATCTCTCCTAGGGTGCTGAGAGAGCTGGCAGATGAGCTGCCAAGCCTCTCTCCATCATTTACCACCAATCCTGGCTTACTGGAGAGGTCCCAGATGACTGGAAGCTGCCAAGGTGATGCCCATCCACAAGAAGGGGATGAGCTGCCAAGCCTCTCTCCATCATTTACCACCAATCCTGGCTTACTGGAGAGGTCCCAGATGACTGGAAGCTGCCAAGGTGATGCCCATCCACAAGAAGGGCTGGAAGGAGAAGCCAGGGAATTCCAGACCTGTAAGCCTGACCTCAGTGCCAGGCAAGGTTATGGAGCAGATCATCTTGGGGGCAATCACACAGCACTTACAGGATGGCCAAGGGACCAGGCCCAGCCAGCATGGATTCAGGAAGGGCAGGTCCTGCCTCACCAACCTGATCTCCTTCCATGCCCAGGTGAGTGCCTGGTGGATATGGGGCAGGCTGTGGATGTAGTCTGCCTGGACCTCAGCAAGGCCTTTGACACCGTCCCCCCCAGCAAACTCCTGGCCAAGCTGTCAGCCCCTGGCTTGGACAGCAGCACTCTGAGCTGGGTTAGCAACTGGCTGGAGGCTGAGCCCAGAGAGTGGTGGTGAATGGTGCCACATCCAGCTGGCAGCCAGGCACCAGTGGTGTCCCCCAGGGATCAGTGCTGGGCCCCATGCTGTTCAATATCTTCATTGATGATCTGGAGGAGGGGATTGAGTCAGTCATCAGTCAATTTGCAGATGACACCAAGCTGGGGGCAGGAGTTGATCTGTTAGAGGGTAGGAGAGCTCTGCAGAGGGACCTGGACAGGCTGCACAGATGGGCAGAGTCCAAGGGCATGAGATTGAACACCCTGGAGGTGTTCAAGGGGAGACTGGACGTGGCACTTGGTGCCATGGTCTAGTTGTGAGGTCTGTTGGAACAGGTTGGACTTGATGATCCTTGGGGTCTCTTCCAACCTTAGTTACTGTGATACTGTGATGTTATACATCCAAGTGCTGGGTACTGCACTTTGGCCACACCAGCCCCATGTAGTGCTACAGGCTGGGGTCAGAGTGGCTGAGAGCAGCCAGGCAGAAAGGGACCTGGGGGTACTGGTTGACAGCAGCAGAACATGAGCCAGCTGTGTGCCCAGGTGGCCAAGAAGGCCAAGGGCATCCTGGCCTGCATCAGGAACAGTGTGGCCAGCAGGAGCAGGGAAGTGTGCCCTGTGCTCAGCACTGCTGAGGCCACGCCTTGAATCCTGTGCCCAGTTCTGGGCTCCTCAGGTTAGGAAAGATGTTGAGATGCTGGAAGGTGTCCAGAGAAGGGCAACAAAGCTGGGGAGGGGTCTGGAGCACAGCCCTGTGAGGAGAGGCTGAGGGAGCTGGGGTTGCCTAGCCTGGAGAAGAGGAGGCTCAGGGGATACCTTATTGCTGTCTGCAAATCCCTGCAGGGAGGTTGTAGCCAGGTGGGGGTTGGTCTCTTCTCCCAGGCACTCAGCACCAGAACAAGGGGACACAGTCTCAAGCTGTGCCAGGGGCGGTTTAGGCTGGAGGTTAGGAAGAAGTTCTTCATAGAAAGAGATTGGCCACTGGAATGTGCTGCCCAGGGAGGTGGTGGAGTCACCATCCCTGGAGGTGTTTAAGAAGAGCCTGAATGAGGCACTTGGTGCCATGGTTTAGTTGATTAGATGGCATTGGGTGATAGGTTGGCCTTGATGATCTCAAAGGTCCTTTCCAACCTGCTCTATTCTATTCTATTAGTTCTGTGCTGATACTAGTGCAAGGAGACTGTACTGTGAAGAATGGTGCTGTCATCTGAAGGTGCTGGAGATAAAGGTGGAATATGATCAGCTGGTTTATACTGCAGAGACACAGTGGCAACTCCTTCCTTCATTTTTTCTGACTTGTGATGAAAGGAAGACTGCTGTGGCTCTTTTCCATCCTGTGGAGAATGTTTGTAGTCAGATCTAGTCCTTGCAGCATGCATGTGGGAGGTCCCGCACTACTGCCCATTGAGGGAACTGACTTTCAACATGTCTAAGGGAACAGGAAGCTTTACTTCTGTTGCAGCCATCCTGGATTTAATCCAGATAAGAGGAAGGATGTGGAAAATACTTCATTGTGTGTCCTCTGGCCAGGCGGAGGGCTCCTCCTGTCAAAAGGAAGTTTAAAAGAAAAAAAAATAATTGGGAAATCAACCAAGGCTGAATCTATGCTTTAAGGGAGATTCAGTGCAGAATCTGCTCTTTGTGGCTGGCTGATAGCATACAGAGATGTACTGGGGTGTTTCTGAAGAAATCTGTTCTGCCTGTAGCAGTGGCATGAGGAGGATGGTCAAGGGCATCAGACAGCAGCTTCTCAGCTTCTCTTAAGGTGCTGCTGGCAGTAGTGGTGGTGGGTTGAGTGCAGATGCTGACCTGTGCTGGTTGGAAGCACCTTGTCTGTTTTAAGATGCCATCATTCTCGTTGTGTCTTCTCAGGACACTTGCACAGAAGCAGAGAGTTGCTTCTGGAAGGAGGAGAGTGACATTCAGTGCACTTGGAGTTGCTGTAGCAAGCGCAAACGGTTTTGATGTTTTCTGTTGAATTATCTAACTTTGACCTGTTGGGACAGGCCAACAGAATGGCTACCAATTATGAGTTGCACCGCTGTCATTAGCTAGCTCAGCAGCTTCTGTATCCTGGAAGAGTCATTGGAAGGAGTAATCTCTCCTGAGTAAGTGCTAATTGCTTTTCCTTTTTAGTCTTCTTTCATCTCTCCTATGCTTTGAAGGCACCAAGAGATTTCATAGGGTGATTTGGCTATAAGGTAGCTGTTGCCCAGTTTGGAGAGACTGGGAAATGAATGAGCACTTTTTTCCCAGGAAAAGAAAAGCTGATCTGGTTCTGTAAACTAAAGGATGGAATGTATTTGGGTGTGTGTGCAGAGAAATGGCTCATGTGACACAGGACAGTACAGTACGCACGATAAACAGCAGGTTTGAAAACCCCCACAAGCAAAACATGAGTCGTTTTATTTCTCCAAGGCTGTAAAATGGGAGCTACTCTTGTGAAGAAACTTTCTTGTGCTCCGTTATCATCTCTTAGATGTTAATCAAGAAAGCTTGTGTAAATCTGGAAGATAATGAACACCACACAGGTACCTGGCACTGCTATGCACTGAAAACTCTCTCCCTCATTTGTTTTTTGGTTGGGGTTTTTTTCTGTTGATAGTAGTGGGATTTCCAGGTCTGTGCTGAACACAGGAACTCAAATGTTTATCTTGGGGGTTTCTTTTGATTTGTTTTTAATTGTAGAAAAACTGGATACCAAGCATGCAGAACTCTGTAAAGATCTGAGTTTTACCCCTTCGTCCTGTTCTCTTGCCTCTCTTGGAGGAATCAAAGTCTCAGTTGAGTCTAACAATCCTCATGCTCTAGTCAAGTCCTGTAAATAATTTCCTTAATGAAGTTCGTGGCTTATGAAACTCACCCATACTCTGAATAGACAGGAGAAACCAACCAATGTGCTTACTCTTCAGTGAAGACCTGGAACTTGATCTCTGCTTGTGGGTAGCTGAATGCTTCATTGATGGACACACAGATACCTGGCAGATTCATGTATTCAGCGACTGAAGATCAGCTTCCACATAAAGCACAGTATGTTAGATCAGGCTGCTTCAACCACAGCTGCCTTCCCTGTGCAGTAATGCAGCTGCTTGCAGTCATCTCTCCATGTCCTTGGACACAGCAATGTTACAGGGGCTTCTGTCAGCTTTCTGGGCCTTGCAATTAAAAAATGTGAACAGAGTTGGAAGAGAGATTGCTGGGAAGCCCAGGACACAGTCTTACAAGAAGGCTGAGGGAGCTGGGGCTCTTTAGCTTGGAGCAGAAGAGCCTGAGGGCTGCCCTCATTCCTGTTGATGAAGATGTGCAGGACACTGTCAGGAGGATGGAGCCAGGCTCTGCTCAGGGATGTCCAAGGACAGCAGAAGGGGTGCTGGGGGCAAGCTGGAGCAGAGGAGGTGCCATGGGAACAGAAGGGAAAACTTTGTTGCTGTGAGGGTGCTGCAGTAGGCTGCCCATAGAGGCTGTGCAGTCTTCTCTGGAGACTGTCCAAACCCACCTGGATGTGTTCCTGTGTGACCTGTCCTAAGTGATCCTTCTCTGGCAGGGGGCTTGGAGTCTATAATCTTTTCAGGTCCCTTCCAGGCCCTAACATTCTGTGATTTGACTGCTTTAATTGCTAGCAACTGTTTGTTGTTTCAGAGCCAGTGTTTTCACCATGGTACACCCTGAATTTGTTTAAATGTGACCATGCATGCTCAGTGCTGATGGCTGACCATTCTTCTATGAACACAGAGTAATCTGATGGCTGAAGTTCTCCAGGTTTCCTTAATATCATCACTGAAGGAGGAATATTCCAAAAACTATGATTACACTTCTCTTTTCCATTAGGGTTTATAGCTAAGATGCTAAATGGTCTTTTGTGTTGCTCTCCTTCTCCCTCTTGAACAGAAAAATGCACAGATCTCCTCTGCATCCAAGGAAGGGAAGCCTCCATGTTCTACATTCCCTAAAAGCTGTGTCAGGAGCTGAAAGCAGGCATGAGTTTTATTGTAGCAGAGGAAAGTGGGAACAATGTTTTATTGCGCTCTAAATTACAGGCTGTGCGCTCCTGCTAATCAGCCAAGAGTGTGTTTAAGTGGTTTATTGCAATGCATTCTAGGTTTGAAGTCCTGTGGCTGATGCAGTTGGCAGTCCTGTCCTTCTGTATCCCATCAGGAGCATCTTTCTTCCCCCTTTTTAATAAATGCAATGAAATTGTACAAAATTCTCGGTGCTGTTGCTGTAATGTTTCTGCATTATTGCAAAGGTCAATGAAACAGCAAAAATACTCTTGTAGAACATGACATGGTGTAGAGCAAATAAACTTCCCCATTCTGAGCAGTGTGTAGTCTGTGATGCTGCATCTATAGGTGAACAGCTTAGAGGAGAAGTGCTTCAAGATTTATCATCATAAGAATGTTGGAGAAGAGAAGAAGAAAAAATTAGTATCTCTAAATGTTCCTTCCATGCAGGAAGGACAATAGTGGAGGAAGATCTGCAGCAGACGTGTGCAAAAGAGGCTGGAGTTCTGAATGGCATTAAAATGATGTCCTAGGCAGGAAACAGGAATCGGGGAAAAGGTGCAGTTGCTTAAATCAGGAGTATGACTTGCAGGAAGGGGAAGGAAAATTACTTCAGTGGTAGTATTTGGATTAATTGAAATTGGCTGAAAAGCTCTAAAAGTTGATGGTAGCCCTGGTGGCTGTGAATCAATGGAACTTGGAGTTTTGGCAGCATGAGAGTTTTGGATTTGTTTTTTGTTTTTACAAAAGGTCTAGGTGAAGACTTTCCCAGAAACCTTGCCTCTAGAAGGTGCAGAGAATTGGTGACCCTGTGGAGACAGAGTGAGTCAACAAACTCTTTATGGTCACCAAAGAAACAGGAGAGAGTTGTTGCTCTAGAGAAAGAAGCAAGAAAACAGAGAGCTGGAGTGGGGCATTGACAAAGAGCTAGGTATGATGTCCTTTTGTGTAAGGAGCTAAAACAGCAGCAGAAGTAATCTCGTTGTCGCAGGGTGCTCTGTGCTTTGCTAGAAAGCCTTGGGAGCAGGGTTTTGGCCATGGTGCTAGGCTTCGGCCTTGTATATACAAGATAAGGCTGCCTGAGTGCTTCTGTAACTGCCAGTGCAGTGCAGAGGTAGCCAGTGGGCCAGGTGGACACAGACAGGTAGAGCAGCTACACAGTCAGGCTGCTGACAAAACATTGGAGCAGAATGGTGTGAGAGAGCTGAGTACTTCACATCAGCTTCTGTAAAACCAGGCTGCTGGCAGTGAGCTGAGAAAGGGAACTTTAACAGCAACAACAAAGTGAAAAGCACAACATTTCCCCTGCTCTACCTAGGGAGATTTAAAGGGTCACCTTCTGAGGGTCGCTGTGATTGTTCTGTCTGCAGGAATGGCTGCAGGAATGATACCCTGGTCACTTACTGCCATTCCTACCTATTGTATGGGAGAGGCTGCGGGAGGTAGCTTCTTTTATACCCTGAAAGCAGGTAGGCGTCTGTGTGTTGATCAGCTGTGTGACCTGCTTTCACCCTGAGGATAAAGATGGTTCTTCCCCTTTTCTTCAGGTTCAGAGATCCCATGTCACCCCTTAGCTTCTAATGGCAAAACGTCTGAGCACAAAGGCTCTTGCTGAATTCATTGCCTATGGGTTTTTAGATCTCTTCTGGGCCCAGGTGTAATGCTCAAACAATGCCCTACAGCAGACTGTCTTGCTTGGTTGGTTGCTGTTTTCTGAACTGAAGCATATGTAAATAAATGCTGATACACTGCAGGAGTCATGTCTGAAGTGAGCAGTGTGGCTGAAAGTGAGCTGCTAAACATGCTGCAAATGAAGAAGCGGCTGCGGGTTGGGAAAGCTCAGTTTCCAAAAGCAAAGCCGTGCCCAGCCTGCTTCTTGCAGGCACTGAGCCCATCACATTAGGTGCACAGGACTGGGTTTTTGTCCTTTTAATGCATTGAAAGAATCAGGAGGGTCACAGTGTGAATAGTTTTGGTTTATGTTTAAAACCTGTCTTTTGTCTGGTGCAGGAAGCTCAAAGGTGGTGACAGTATGAGAGCAGGGTGCTGCTGCCTGCCGCCTCAGCACATTGCAGAGGGGCTGCAGATGTCAGCAGATTTCTTCCCACCTTTTTATTTTCACCAAAGTTGATTTTTGTACTAGCAGCTCCTTTGGTTTTCTTTTCTTTCTTTGTTGGTTTTGTTGTTGTTTTGTGGTTTGGGTTTTTTTTAGAATGATGAGAGCTGAGTCTATTTCTAAGGAGAGAGCACTGCATGTCCCTTGCGTGCTTGAAACAGACAAAAAAATCCAGTCCAAAGAAAATGAGCGGCAGTGGAAATGTAATTGATGTGCCTTGCACGTATTCAAGGAGGCATCTGTGGTGATTTGCCCATTGTTCCTGTGCACTGATACATTCAGAGAAAAGATCTTAACAGTGTTTCTCTTGCTGTAATGGTTGCTGCCTGGAAACTCGTCCAAGAAATGAGTCAAACAATATTGAAAGTGAGGTTGTTAAAACTTGCCATTTGAACACTGGCTTTTCAGATCATAAAATTCATATTGAAAATAAATTATTGATGATCTGACATTATTGAACTCTAAATATGGTCCTCGGATTTCCAACGTGCAGTTAGATTCCCCAGTGTATTGTTTGGGACTTAACCTGGTGGCTGCTTGCTGGGTGATGCTTTCACCGTGCTGATTAAAGGCCTATGTGGCTCTCACAGTGGAGGCAGCATGCAGCTGTAAGCTTTGAACAGATGTAAAATCAAAAATGTGTAGCTGAAAGAGTGAAGGGAAATGCAGTGAGTGTAGTGCAGCCCGAGTAGCACAGCCCGGCCTGCAGGGTGTGCAGGACAGCCCGGACTGCAAGATGTGTAGGGCAGGGTGTGTAGGGCAAGGTGTGTAGGGCAGCCTGCACTGCAAAGTGTGTAGTACAGGCTATGTAGGGCAGCCTGCACTGCAGGGTGTGGAGGGCAAGGCCAAGTGCTTCCAGCAACTGGGTGCCACCACTTTGACAGTCATGGCATTTTGGCCTACATCGCAGCCTCTGGAGCGCAGCCTTGCCCTGTTTGTATCTTGGTGCTGTGTCTGTGCTGGTGGTTATTAAGGAGCTGTTTGATCTTTGCAGTGTCTCAGCTGTTCCAGTCTGGAGGAACTTGGGCAAAAGCTCTTGTGAGAGGAAAAACAAAGCTTTGCTCGTGACAGAGGAACTCTTCTGCTCTGCTGCCTACACGTAGCTTTTTATCCAGTGTAATTTTAGCGTCACTTATCAAAACAGTTCCTAAGAAAATAATCCTTTTTCTTATAGAAAGTGGGCAGTGTGTTATATGGCCAAAGATTGCTTTGTATTTTTTCTTGCTTCATGGAAATATAGGTCAGTGGCCTTCTAACAGGCACAGTGTTCATTTGCAGTAGAAGTAAACAAAGCAGCCCCCTGGTAATTACTGGTAAACAACTCCAGTGGACCATATTCAGCATGCAGAGCTTGGCTGTTGCCTCCGAAGCATGGTCTGCAAGGAAGAGACTGCTGTGGTATAAATACATACAGAAAACTCACCCTGAGGTGCTTCTGGCTTTTAAAATGCTCTGGTACCTGTAAGATAACATTTTAAAGACAAAGGGCATATCTGGAAGCAGAGTTTAGTCGCTGCTTGATGAAGATCCAAGTGCTGTGTTTCCCCCATGTTTATTTCTGTAGAGTACTAGCTGTATGCACGACACAATCTGAGGCATAACTGTGCAAAGGGAAGGAGACTTCATAATTTAGTCATAACATGTATGAAGGCAGTGTAGTAAATCATCAAGAAATTATGGAAGTTTGTGCTGCTTGGTGGTAAACAGGGCTGCTGAAAGAAAATCTGAGCTGCATGGGTCCTGCTTCTGCTGTAACCTACAGCTTGGTGGAAAGCAGAATGCAGAATGCAATACAGCAGCAGCTAGGGTGATGCCCACTCTGATCTCCATCTACTCTGACCTTGCTTTCTATTCCTCTTTGCTTGATTCTTTTCCCTCACCAGAGGTTTTGCATCTAGTTTAATGCCAGTTACAATCAGCAATGTCATTTAAAACGATGTTTGCACTAGGAATGCTTTTCATTTGTGCAACCTGTAATTTGTCTTCCTTATTGAGCAGTGTCCGGCCCTCCTGGATTCCTTGGTCCATCAGAGCTGCCTCCCAAGGGACTCTGTTCACCAGACTCCAAAACAGGCCAAAATTTGCCTGCTGGAAGTCTCAGGTGCAGTTCTGCCAACCCTCCTCTCTAATTCTCCAGCTGAGAATTCTGGCATTTCTTGATCCTGCCCAAGATGACCCCCAGCCATTACATCCCCCACCAGTCCTCCTCTGTTCACAAAGGGTAGGTCCAGCAGGTGCCTTCCCTAGTTGGCTCTGTCACCAGCTATGCCAGGAAGTTCTCCTCCCCTCACCCTAGGAACCTCTGGGACTGCTCCATCTCTGCTGTGGTTTATTTCCAGCACGCAGGAGAGAAGTTGAAGAGCTCCACAAGAACCAGGGCCAGCGATCACAAGACTTCTGCCAGATGCCTAAAGAGTATTTTCTCTGTCTCTTTGTCTTGGTTGGATGGTCTGTAGCACACTCCCACCAGGACATCTGCCTCATTGGCCTTCTTCCCCACAAACACTCAACCCTCTCCTCACCATCACCAAGTTGCAGCCATTGGTAACACTCCCTGGCACACAGGGCCGCCCCGCCACCTCCCCTTCCTTGCCTATCCCTTCTGAAGAGTTTGTAGCCACTGGCTGTGGCACTCCAGCAGTGTGAGACATCCCACTCAGTTTCTCTGATGCCCACTAGGTCATCGTTTTCCTGACACCCAAGGGCCCCCAGCTCCTCCTGTTGCTTCCCCTGCTGCAGGCATTGCTGTTGATGCTCTTTGGTTGCTCTCAAGGCCTCACCACTGTTTTGCAGGGAGAAGGCCCAGTCTCTGCCTGCCTGGCCTCAGGTGCTCCTGTGGTTGCTAACCCATCTGTGACCCTTGTGTCTCTGCTGCCACGTGGGTCTCCATTCCCTGCCTCCACTGGCAGCCCCTGCTAGCCCCCATCCTTCAGACACCGGTGTGCTGCCCTTGGGTTAATTTCCAGCCAGCCTGGGTTTGTGCCCTTCCCCCTTCCAATCCAGTTTCAAGCTCTTTCAGTGAGTGCTGCCAGCTCCTGGGCTGGGATCCTTTTCCCCTCTGAGACAGGTGTGCCCTCTCTGTAGCCAGCAGTCTGGCTGGTTTGTTGCTAATTTTGTTTTCCTGGAAGCCTGCTTAATTTTTCCAGTCTTTTGCTAGTTTGCATCCACAATGAGAATTACTGTAGCTGGAGCTTTTAAGTTCAGATATCCATGTGTATCTGAATCCAACTGTCCCCCAGGGAAAGCTGTCTCATTCCCAAACCTGGGGGAATGATGGCAAGCCACTGAATGCAAGAGAGCTGTTTCAGTTACTTAACTCTTTTCTTCCTTGTTTCATCTACAGGGAGGCTTGCTGAAACAAACCTTGTTTCATTAGCAACTGAAAATACAAGCACAGCATAGAAAAGCCCTCCACAAGCTGCTATCTCAGGCTGCAGACAGTTTGCACAAGGTATAGCAGCGAGTGAGGCTGCTGTTGATCATTGTCTGTCTCTGCTGGTGATAGTTTGGGGCCACTTTAGGTGGCAGTGACCTTTTTAGGACTAGGCTTGGCTCCATGAGCTCTGCTGGAAGTAAAAGATGGAAGGCCTTGGAAGGGTTAAATGTTTTCTTTGTGGCAGTGAAGGACTTGGTGAGCTGCCAAGCATTTAGATTTGAGATTTGAAAAGCAGCTGGAGTTAACTGCTCTTAGCAAGCAGCTGGGTGCAGGCAGGGGAGACCCTATCAACATCACTCAGTGCCATTCCTAACACTGTCCTGATGTGGGGGGCAGCATTTTCCATCCAGACTCCTACATGCTGCTGGAGCTGAGATGCAGAGCCCAGGCCCACCCCCTAACCTGGTGCTGCAGGAGGACAAGCTCAGGTCTCCGAAGAAGAAGGGTGGCTGGGAATGCGCAGAGGGAAAGAGGTTCCCTCTTGTCCTCCTGGAGCTCAAAAATGACTGTTTTATAGGTTACCAGTAACTGACTTGTTCCACTTGCAAAATCAGTTCTTCAAACAGATTTTAAAAGTCATCCTCTGATCTCAGATCTCTGCCCCCAGCATTTGATCACAAGGCTCATTCCAGTCTTCCCACCTTCTACACCATTAATCTGCTTGCTTCTGTGAAGACATTGCACAGCTGCTGCAGCTTGTGCAAGCTTGCATCAGTGCCAGGCACCTCCATATTTAGTGTCCAGTGGATTACTGGCCAAGACCCCCCATGTGGATGGGCAGCTAAAGCTGGGGGTAGAGGTGTATTTATTTTCACCTGGATTGTAAGCTTGCAGTTGGAGAGCATTGTTAGAGCAGGGCTGGATCCTTATCCAAAGAACTTCAGAGTAAATAGTGTATTGCCGTGTGTGCAGGGGTCTGGGAAAACTGCAAAGCAATCAAACACTGAGCTGAGTACATTAGAGGAGTGGTGCCCCAGCACTGATCACTGTACAGAAAATCCTGAGGCATACATACCTGTAGCAAGGTGCTTTGTCATGGGGAGGTATTTGGCTAATGAGAGGACAGGTTAAAAATCCAACCTAACAACTAACAAAACCCTACAACAACAAAAAAACCAAACCAGCAACAAACCAGGCAGCTGTGCTCCTGTCCTGCCAAAGTCTCAGTGTAGCTGTGTGCCTCCCATTAACACCTGGGAGCTGTTGGGAGCATTGTGTGTAAGTCCTGACACTTAAGAGCTGCTATTGTTTTGGCTCCATGCTTTGCAGGAGAATGTGTGTGCTGTGATTGCACATAGTCCACATCATCTTCCCTGCCATTTTTGTTGCCTGCAAAATATATCATGGAATTCAACCTGTCTGTGCTTGGGAGCACTGAGCATGTCTCATCTGAATGAGATGGAACGCTTCAGGTTTTGTCTCCTAGTCCAAAAATAAAAAGTTAAACTGCAACTTCTGCTAAGAAAGAGAAATAAGATCAGGTTTGCTCAGCAGCTCCAAGTGATGTAAATTTGGCCCAGGTGCAGGAAAGCCTCAAAAGGCTTGAGGTGAATTACTTTTTAGTGAGTTGTCAGCATTAGGTGCAGGGCAACCCAAGGTGCTAGCACGGGTGTGCTGGTGCTGTCCTTAGGAGGCTTGGGTCTCACTGCTGCCCATAGGGCATCTCAGCATAGCTGGTATTTCTGTGGGGCACACTGGGGTCAGGGGGTGGGAGTTTTGGTGTGAAATGGTGTTTCAGAGAGGCAGCTGGGAAGGATGTCTTTGCCTGGGGTATGGCCATCTCTCGATGGGTTGGGTTTGGCTCAGTAACTGTGCTGTATGAAATGCCATTAAAGCCTGACTTTGCCTTTGAAAACACACAAAATAATTCCTTCTGCTGCTCAGTACTCTACCTGTCTCTTTCCTTTCCCATTTTTAGCTATCTTTGCCTGCAGTCACACCAAGGAGACCATTGCCAGGATGTGCTGTTGGCCACACGTGGCTGCTGCTCTGCCTCTCCACCTGAAAGCAGTTGCTTATTGCCAGGCACTGCAAGCAGCCTGCTTCTACAGCTGATCTTCAGAGCAGTACTGGAAGTTCAGGCTTCCAGACCTTTTGCTGATGTATCATAAACAGCTGCATTTATTGGGGCTTTTTTGTTTTCTTCTCTCAAATATTAGTGTTTTGTTCATAGCTGTAATACAAAAATTTAAATACTTCAGAGCCTATAACTTGAGAACAGGGGAAGCTTATTTTTGATTCCTTATGCAGTCTTAATTGTGCTCTGGTTTGGGAGTGTTTTATTTCCCAGCCCTTAACTACAGTTCTGTGATACTTTGCCACAGTCCTTGGGTGTGTGAAGCAAGTGCAGCTAAAATTGGATGGGCAGCTGTGAATTTGGCACAACTTGCAGCTGCTGGCCTTTGTAGCCTCCATCAGGTAACTTGTTGGTTGTGTTTGTGTCTGGTGAGTGACCTTATGTTTCCTTTTTGTGCATGCAAAAGGTTTTTGGTTCATGTTTTGAGGGTTTGATTTTACCGCTGGAACCTAGGTTAGATGAATTTAGCTTTGAGTTCTGTGTCCAAGTATTAGTCTTCCCTGTTTTCAGGTTGATCTTCAATCAAATGTCTAAGAGCTGATGTTTTACTCATTTGTTTTGGTGGACTTGGCTGTGCTGGGTTAATGCTTGCACCTGGTGATCTTAAGGGTCTTTTCCAACCTCAACATCTATGACTTACTGACTGCTCTGTATTTTTCCCAAGGAGTCTGCACCCTTGCTTGTGAATCCTCCCCATGGGGGTATCTGGAAATACTTACATAGAATACATAGAATAAACCAGGTTGGAAGAGACCTTCAAGATCATCGCGTCCAACCCATCAACCAATCCAACACCACCCAAACAACTAACCCATGGCACCAAGCACCCCATCAAGTCTTCTCCTGAAAACCTCCAGTGATGGCGACTCCACCACCTCCCCAGGCAGCCCATTCCAATGTGCAATCACTCTTTCTGTATAGAACTTTTTCCTAACATCTAGCCTGAACCTCCCCTGGCGCAGCCTGAGACTGTGTCCTCTTGTTCTGGTACTGGCTGCCTGGGAGAAGAGACCAACATCCGTCTGTCTACAACCTCCTTTCAGGTAGTTGTAGAGAGTAATAAGGTCACCCCTGAGTCTCCTGTTCTCCAGGCTAAGCAACCCCAGCTCCCTCAGCCTCTCCTCATAGGGCTTGTGTTCCAAACCCCTCACCAACTTTGTTGCTCTTCTCTGGACTCGTTCCAGCAAGTCAACCTCCTTCCTAAACTGAGGGGCCCAGAACTGGACACAGTACTCGAGGTGCGGCCTAACCAGTGCAGTGTACAGGGGCAGAATGACCTCCCTGCTCCTGCTGGCCACACTGTTCCTGATGCAGGCCAGGATGCCATTGGCCCTCTTAGCTGCCTGGGCACACTGCAGGCTCATGTTCAGTCTACCGTCAACCAGCACCCCCAGGTCCCTTTCAGCCTGACTGCTCTCCAGCCACTCTGACCCCAGCCTGTAGCTCTGCATGGGGTTGCTGTGGCCAATGTGCAGAACCCGGCACTTGGATGTGTTCAATCTCATGCCGTTGGACTCTGCCCATCTGTCCAGCCTGTCAAGGTCCCTCTGCAGAGCCTCTCTACCCTCCAGCAGATCAACTCCTGACCCCAGCTTGGTGTCGTCAGCAAATTTACTGATGATGGACTCAATGGCCTCGTCCAGATCATCAATAAAGATGTTAAAGAGCATGGGGCCCAGTACTGATCCCTGGGGCACACCACTAGTGACTGGCTGCCAGCTGGATGTGGGTCCCTGAAATCTAACCCTGGAATCAGTACTATATTTGTCCCATTAGGATTTTACTCTTGATAATGACATGTAGAGTTAGGTGTGAGCAGCTTTATTGCAGCCTGGAACTCAAACAGACCTGTGACCTCATGAGGTGGTGGAGTTCAGGGTAACAGAAACTGTGCTGGTCACACAGCTTCCCTTGCAGGGGAAGCCTCAGGCTGGTGACCTGGAGGCTGAGTCCTAGTCAGGCTGTGTAGTGCCCAGAACAGAAGAGAGAACCAGCTACCTCCTTGGGCTACTGTAGGAGAAGGGTGTTTTTAGATAGCTTTGGAAGGTTGTGCTTAGCCTTTGACTCAGAAAAGAATGTAAACATCTTGTAACTGAAGGAGAGAAACTAGGCAGAGTTTGGATGTGTTAAAATATTTAGCCTATTGTATGTCTTAATTACTTGCATGCCATAGAAAAGAGCCAATTAAGAAGTGACATGTATGCCTTCTGGTAGACTAGATAATCTTGCTGTATAAATAATAAATGTCTTCACCTGCTGATGTCTTGTCCTGGAAGCTGTGCTCAGGGTGATTTGAGCACCTATACGACAACAGGCAACTGGGCCCAAAGAGCAGTGGTGTCCCCCAGTACTGGGGCCTGTCCTCTTAAACATCATTATCACTGATCTGGGTGAGGGCATTGAGGCACCCTCAGTAGGTTTGCAGATGACACCAAGCTGGGTGGCTGTGTCCATCTGCTAGAGGCTATGGAAGCTTTACAGCAGGACCTGGAAAGGTCACACCCATGGGCCAAGGCTCATTGGATGAAGTTCAACAAGGCCAAGTGCTAGGTCCTGCACCTGGGTCACAACAACCCCATGAGGAGCTACAGACCTGGGAATATGTGGTTGGAAAGCTGCAGCTTGGAGAGGGACCTTGGGCTGTTGGTTGGCAGTCGGCTGACTGTGAGCCAGCAGTGCCCAGGTGGCCGAGAAAGCCAATGGCCTCCTGGCTTGGATCAGAAGCAGGGTGGGCAGCACGGACAGGAGGTGACCATCCCCTGTGCTCAGCACTGGGGAGGTCACACCTCGAGTGCTGTGCTCAGCTCTGGGCCCTCACTGCAGGAAGGACATTGAGGGGCTGCAGCCTGTCCAGAGCAGGGCAGCCAGGCTGGAGAAGGGCCTGGAGCCCCTGGGCTAGAGGGGAGGGGCTGAGGTTACTGGGGGTGTTCAAGCTGGAGAAGAGGAGGCTGAGGGAGACCTCCTTGCTCTCTCCAGCTCCCTGAAGGGAGGTTGCAGTGAGGAGGGGACAGCCTCTGCTCCTTGGAGGCAAGGGACAGGAGCAGAGGCAATGGCTCCAAGCTGCCCCAGGGGAGGTTCAGGCTGGATACTAGGAAATATTTCTGCCCTGGAAGGGCTCTCAGATATTGGCATGGTCTGCCCAGGGCAGTGCTGGAGTCCCCATCCCTGGGGGTGTTCAAGCAGCATGGACCTGCTTAGGGACATGGTTTAGTGTTGCCCCTGCAGTGCTGGGTCAGGGGTTGGACTGGATGAGCTTGGAGGTCTCTTCCAGCTGGATGGTTTCTGTGACTTTTTTTTTTGTGTGTGTGTGTGAATTACTGTAACTCCCAGGGTCCAGTTCTATGTAAATTTACACGCTGGGGTGTGCTAGATAAGTAGATGCTAAGGATCGGACTTTTGGCGATGATGGACAGCAGTCCAAAGCAGTTCTGAGTAAATCCCTGCTAAGCACTGGTGCTGCATGGAGGGCCCCTTTGTAGAGCTGAGAGGATGAAAATACTGAAGACAAGCTTCCTAGTAGTCTGTGGCCTTTCAATCGGGTGAACTCACTTTCAGATTGCAGTCTTTTTCTGGGCAGGATGGATGGGAGGCTTCTGCTTTGTGGGAATATTCTCTAGTTTGAGAAGGTTGGGGGGGTTGTCAGGGAGGTTTTGGGGCCATCATCTCTCCACACAGTGGTGGTGACACCTTGGCGTGCTGTGTTATGGGCTGTGGGTGGAGGTGTGGCTTCGTAAACAGAGGCTCTGGCCAAGCATGCCCTGAGAAGAACATGCTAAGAGCAGACTGAACTGCAGTGTGCTAGGCAGCTAGCAACCCAGTTTTGTCTTCCCTCTGCAGTCAGCAAGCCGGGAAACTATTTTTGAATCTGGCCTTCTGATGCACACTGACATTCTTCTTGTGCTAGGCAGAGCACAGCAGTACTATGACATGAAATAATGAGCTCTTACTGGTGCTCTGAATTAAACAGGCTGGATGGGACAGGAACCAGTCTTTCTTTAAGAAAAAGACTTGCTCCAATGACTTCTCCAGGCACTGACCTTTGCAAAGATTAGATCTTCCAGGGAGAAAGAGGAAGAGAGCAACCCGAGGGGTGGGAAGAGAAGCTTGCCAGTAGCTTTGTGGGAGGTCTTCCACTGCATTTCGCTCACTGGGGGATGTGGAAAATCACAGTTAAGATCTCCTAATTTGTATGAACCTCAGTTTGATGTAGGAGCCTTTTGCAATCCTAACTGTTAAACAGCTTGGATTGTCTGGCTGGAGGCCCTTTCTGCCAAAGGCCTGAGATCCTCATTGCAGTTTTAAGGAGAAGTTAGAATGGAAAGTCACTCCAACCTGTAGCCTTCAGCTGCCCGTGGCACATCTTGCCCGGTGGCCCTGGGTTTCTTCAAAGACAGAGCCAACACTTGCTGGGGCATGGAATATGGCAACTTTTTATTTGCATTGTTGCACTGCAGTGTTTGATTTCAGCAATCAATGTTTATTGAGCTTCTCGGTGTGCTGGGAAGTGGTGGTCATCTCTTCATTGCTAAAATTAACAGAGAAGTTCATAGAGTCTCATCATTACCTGACATGGGAGGGAGCTGTAATTTAAATTTATTGGTCTTAACAGTTGCAGATGGTTCTGTGTTGGTGTTCAGAATGTGCCAGGTTCAAGTCTTGGCATCTCACCCTGCTACAAAGGCTTCCTTCATCTCTTAGCTTGCCGTAGGTGCCCATTGATACATGTGCTGTATTATTTCTGTGTATTCCTGCTACATGCTCACAAGAGGCCTGAGACCATATTTTACTAATTCCTGACATTCTTGTTTCAAATCAGAAGTGAGAACACTAAGGGACTCTGAGGTTGTATACTGGAGTATGAAGCTTTCTTGACAAGGCTTCTGGATAGATGAAGAAAGAAAAAAGATGCCATAGCCTAGGTAGCTGCATTGACAGGATGCCTCTTCTGGAAGCTTGTGTTTAGAACTGTTTGCAAAACCCTCTTGTCACTTCACTGGAGCAGCTGCTAAAATATCTGATAAACTGCCTGTTTGTCTAGCTCTGAAGGTATTCTTACTAATACTTCAGAACATACTTTCACTTTGTTTACGTATTTAAAGATATGGCTTGAAAGAAAGTAATGTTGGAAAAAGAGCTAAGTCCAGTGAGCCATGCACATAGCTGGATATCCACTAGCTCAATTTATTGTCTGTGTGGTTTCACCAAAGATCTAGACATGTAATGCAACAATATATAGATTATTTTTCTTGATTTCTGCTCTGTCCCCCCAGAGTAATAGGGATTTTAATGGCTTCCAAGATCTTGCAAAAGTCTTGGGGCTGAGGGACGGAACATTTTATCATTAACCACAGTTGCTCTTTCTTTCTGCCTGGGATCTTGGGTTTCATTTGAGCTTTAACTCGGAGTCTCTCTTCAAAAGGATTCATTAGAGCAAATTTCAAAATGATTGGGCTGGCCATGAGAAAAAAGTCTGTTGGAAAGCAGCCGCAAACACATGTCCAAAAAAGAATGTCTGGAGTCATCTGAAGCGTTTAGCAGATTCAGGCACTGACTTCTGATCTGGAAAACTTTCCTGTTGCTTACAGCCAGTGGGACACCATAGGGGTGACTGCTGTTTTCCTTGCCAACTAACATTGCTTTAAGTCCAATGTGAGAATTTATAAGAGAAGCAAGAAACCAAAAGCTAATTGCTGTGTGAGTGACTGGTTTTCTGTAATTTCGTTATAGGGGCTGGTGGGGAAGAGCTGCTGTTTGAATGGAATCTGATTGATCAGTGCATGCAGAAAGATAACATTTTGAAACTTAGTTGTAGCTGACCAAATCACTTTGGGATTTGTTTCTTTTTCCAGGTCAACCAGAATGTGGAGATCCAAAGGGCCCGGCTGCGAGATGACATTAAGGAATATAAATTCAGAGAAGCTCGTTTGCTGCAAGACTACACTGAGCTTGAGGAGGAAAACATCTGTCTCCAGAAACAAGTGTCTGTCCTGAAGCAAAACCAGGCAAGGTTTTTCAAAACCTTTGCTGGCACCAAGTAGTTCCTGTGTTTGTAGCATAGTTCTGTCTCACTTGAACATCCCACTCCTCCTTTTCTGTTTGTATTGCTTCTGACACTACAAGCTGTGGCATTTACTGTCACGAGTCCTTTCTGACTCTGTTTACGTGCAGGCATAAAACTCCATTGCTCCTGCTTTGCACTCCCAAGTCCTTCCACTGCCTTCTCTCTCTCTGATGGAAGTGAAGTCTCTACCAGTCTGTGTTATTACTTGGTTTAGTCCTTTTGCTCTACTAGTTTTTCTGTGTCTGTTTGCAGTACTCTCCATCCATGCTCTTCTACACTATCTGTAGCTGGGTATATTTGGTTTTATTGCTCCAATTCTGTATCCTTCCTTTTCTAGCTCCTTTCATTAAACATGGACATCTCTTATAGTTGCTCATCTGAAAAGTCATCGTTAATTGCATAGTTCCAGCTGTTTTCAGAAGTTTAGAAAACTGCTTTGTGGGAACAACTCAATAATTTCCCCATAGCTGTTATTTGCAGAGGTAATTGGATTAGCTGTGGTCTTTGGCACTGTTTGCTTATCTTCATCTATCAGCTGGAGACTTGCCATTTTTATTCTTCAGTTTCATTTTTCTCATCAGTCTTGTTAAATAAAACACAAGGTTCATCTGAGAAAATGGTATAGCATTTAGGAAATGGAGATCTTGAAGACAACAGTAGTGCTGACACCATCTGTTGTAGCTGAGCATATAGTTAAAGCTTTTTGGGATTTGCTTCAGAACTCTGTCAAGTGTTCTGAATGCAAGCTGCCCCGCAAAGCAAGGTGTTTGGGGTATTGAAGGGATTTCATTTGTCTCCAGGTGAAACTCCATGTCATTGTTTATTACTTTGGCTTCGCTGCTGTGCCCAAAATGGGATTCCAGATTGAACCTGTTCTCACCTGAATACGTTTAGTCTGATCACGCTGGTTTGGGTGCCCTGATAACATGTGGTAGGGATAAAGGGGCTGTAGGTGCAGACTGGCAGAGATAGTGACCTGGTAGAATCCAGCCCATGGAGTTGGTTACTTTTGGGGTTTAACTTTTTTTGGTCTTAGTCATTGTGTTTAGTGGAACAAGTGGAAGTTCCCAGCTCCATTCTAAAATAAATTCATTCAAGAATGTTGTCATTTTGTGCTCGAGCCACATTTTAACCTCAGATGTTGTCTTGTCAGTTGCGAGTCGTTGTCAACTGTGGTGTTTGTGTTCTGGAACCTCTGAAAATAGACTGCAGCCTGAAATCCTTCATTTCAGTGGCCAGACATAGAATCAAGAACTAATACTTTTCAAGGCAATAGATTACCTCATTTTCTACCTTATCCTAATCTTACCTCATGAATTTTGATAAACTTTAATTATCCTACAGACTTAACTAGAAGAAGCCAGCAAGTTTTCACAGGCTTGTGTTTCAAAAGTGAATTAGCATCATTGGTTCCTGTGTTTTACACCAAGTGTGGTGCAGCACTACAGGACTGGTGTATGTTGGCATCTAAAATTTCTTCACTGGTTGGTATACGCCATGCCGTGCATTTTCCTTTCTTAGGCAGCTAAAAGATATTCTTTTTGCCTGAAGGATTCAACTTTTCACACTGATGGGTGAGAGGGGTGTGTTTATAATTTCAGCACAAGGGAAAAAAGGTAATTTTACAGGTGAAAACTTAGAGTTTGCCATCAAATACTATGTAGCAGCACGGCGAGTCCAAAGCGTGGAGTCTGAACTGTAGCTCATTCCAGCTGTGCTGAAATGTTGAGGAATGAAATGATAGAACATTTTTGTTTCAAATGTATCAAAGCAGAGTTCGATTGCCAGGTACATCCCTGCAGCTTTAGTCCAGTGGCACATTCTAACATTCTAAGCAGTGCAGCAGTGTTTGGAAATGTTGAACTTGAATTTGTGGGAAGGTTGGCTAGGGAATTTGTGTCTATCGGAGAATGAACTTGCATTGTGTGCTAGGAAAGCCTATGTTGTGATGCCTCTGTATCAAACATTGTGTCTCCCACCCATCCTAATTAAGTTGGAATAGGTCACCTCATCTGATGGTTTACTTGGAAATTGTATTTCCTGGTCTCTGTGAAGGTAAATTGTGTTTGTAGATAGTCACAGTGCAGAAACTAGAGTCCAGAGCTGGAAAATGGTTCTCACCAAATATAGTGAGCCGAAAGATTCAGCAGTAAGATTACTTGATGCCTTGCAGGCGGACATTTTCATTAAGGCTTTTCTTCCCATCTCCCTGTGTGTACCTCCAGGTGGAGTTTGAAGGCTTGAAGCATGAAATCAAAAGGCTTGAAGAGGAGACAGAATTTCTCAACAGCCAGCTGGAAGATGCCATACGGCTGAAGGAGATCTCGGAACGCCAGCTGGAGGAGGCCTTAGAGACACTGAAGACGGAGCGAGAGCAGAAGAACAACCTCCGCAAGGAGCTCTCTCACTACATGAACATCAACGACTCCATGTACAACAGCCACCTGAACATCTCCCTGGACGGGCTGAAGTTCAGCGATGAGGCCACGGAGCCCAACAACGATGAAATCGTGAATGGGTTTGAGCAAAACTGCCTCGGCAAGCTCAGCAACGGCAAGAACAGTACCTCAACACCCAAGAAAAACGAGAGCTTCCCTCCAGCCCCGAGCCTGGTGTCAGATCTGCTGAGTGAACTGAACATTTCTGAAATCCAGAAGCTGAAACAACAGCTCATGCAGGTAAATGGGTTTCCTAAACAGTTGTGTACTTCCAAATGGCTGATAGAGTTTATTTGGGTTGTGATTTCAGTCCCTTCGTTATCTCATATGGCCACTGTGCAGCATGAATTGTATTTGTAAAGGTGTGGTGGTCTGGCCCTGGCTGGGGCCAAATGCCCACCAAAGCTGCTCTATCACTGCCCTTAGATGGGCAGGGGAGAGGGGAAAATATTGCCAAAGGGCTGTAATAAGATAGAGGCAATTTAATAATGCAAAGCCAAAGCAGAGGCTGCACAATGAAGCAGAGCAAGCAAAGATGTTCTTCTCTACTTCCCACCAATCCAATGTTTGGTCACTCCTTGGAAGCGGAGCTCTGACATACGTAGTGTTTGCTCCAGAAGATAGACACCATCAACCTATGTCCCCCACTTCCTTCTTTCAATTAGCTTGTATGTTTGAGCTGACATCATATGGCATGGAGCGCCCCTTTGGTCAGTTTGGGTCAGCTGGCCCAGCTGTATGCCCTCCCCAAGGTCCTGCCCACCCCTCAGCCTACTCTTGGGGTGGGGAAATGTTGGAAAAGTACAGCCCTTTTGATGGGTTCAGCAGTAGCCAAAACACTGGTGTGGTATCAACACCCAGCTACAGCACTGCAAAACATAGCACTGGAAAGATGCTCCAGGGATAATTAACTCCAGCTCAGCCAAACCCAATACTTTGATTTAGAATTTGGAAATATTCAGTGTTTGCCAGAAGAAAACTGCAGGGTTTTCAAAGGCAAGGACATTAGCAGTCATGTCCTGAGTTTGGAGGAAAGCTGGAATGCATCTGGTGTGCAGTACATGCAGTGCCTGCTGCATTATGGCACTGCTGAGAAAGAGTAATTTAAAACATTGATCTTTACTCCAGTCAGCTTCATCCAAAGGGTTTTGTACAACAGAACTATTGTCCATAATTAATCCAAAGAACATGAAGTTTTAATCCATGCTGAGCATTGCTGTGTTATATTTGTGCTGTTGGGAGGTTGGAGAGATTGTGTTGCCTAGGAATGGTTTGAAGTTACTTATTCAAGCATTTTTTAAGTGCTTTATAAGAAAAAGCTGTTGTGGGAAAAAAAAATAGCTGGATTTTTGCCAAATGAGAACTTTCAGAGGATAAACTTTAAAAGTTTTGTTATTTCTTAGTCCTTCATAAAGCTCCAGGCTTCCTCTGTAGACTAGCTGCATGTTTTCTAATACTTACTGGATAATTTGCAAGAGCGCAGTGAACCTCAGCTCATCTTCAGCTGGAAGGACGTTTTCACAATGAGGCAATCAGCTATGGAAGAAATGAGCAAAAATGTGCATTTCAAAGTGAAAAGAAGAGGGTGTTGTCTTGAGGGTGTCAGGGAGTGGTAGGACTGGGGGGGGATGGAACAAAACTAGAAATAGGTAGATTCAGATTGGATGTTAGGAAGAAGTTGTTCCCCATGAGGGTGGTGAGACACTGGCACAGGTTGCCCTGGGAAGTGGTGGAAGCTTCATCCCTGAAGACATTCAAGATCAGATTCAGTGTGTCCCTGGGCAGCCTGCTGTAGTTGGAGGTGTCCCTGCTGACTGCCAGGGGGTTGGACAAGGTGACCTTTGAGGGTTCCTTCCAGGCCAATGCAGTCTGTGAAGCTGCAATTACAATAAAACCATCTAGTGACACGGTTGCCTTTATGTAGCTGTCTGTGTTCATGCATTTCAGATGGAAAGAGAAAAGGTGAACTTGTTAACAACGTTACAGGAATCTCAGAAGCAGCTGGAAAATACGCGGGGGGCCCTCTCAGAGCAGCATGAGAAAGTTGGCAGACTCACAGAAAACTTGAATGCGATGAAGAAGCTCCAGGTCAGCAAGGAGCGCCAGTCTGCCCTCGACAACGAGAAGGACAGAGACAGCCATGAAGATGGAGACTATTACGAAGTTGACATCAATGGGCCAGAGATCCTGGAGTGCAAGTACAAAGTGGCTGTGGCAGAGATCACTGACCTTAAAGAAGAGCTCAAAAATCTTAAGGCCAAATACAAAGAATGTGAGACTAAGTATGAAGATGAGAAGAGCAGGTATGAGACTGAGAACCAAGCTCTCACAGAAAGGATCTCCTCTCTAGAGAAGTCCAGCAGGCATGATAGAGAGCAGGTGGCCAGACTGGAGAAGGAGCTGAAGAAAGTCAGTGATGTTGCTGGGGAGACACAGGGCAGCCTCAGCGTGGCACAAGATGAACTAGTCACCTTCAGCGAAGAACTGGCCAATCTGTACCACCATGTCTGCATGTGCAACAATGAAACTCCAAACAGGGTGATGCTGGATTACTACAAGGAAGGGAAAGGTGGGCGCAGCAGCCCAGAGACCAAGGGAAGAAGGTCTCCCATTCTTCTTTCTAAGGGGCTGTTGACTATAGAGCTAGGAAAGGCTGAGAGCGGAAGCGGTGACAGCAGCCCATCTCCAGTGTCATCTCTCCCATCTCCTGTGTCAGACCCTCGGAAAGAGCCGATGAATATTTACAACTTGATTGCTATCATCCGGGATCAGATCAAACACCTGCAGGCTGCTGTGGACAGGACAACTGAGTTGTCCAGGCAGCGTGTGGCCACTCAGGAACTTGGGCCAGTGGTGGACAAAGACAAGGAAGCTCTCATGGAAGAAATCCTCAAGTTGAAGTCCCTGCTGAGCACCAAGAGAGAACAGATAGCAACTCTGAGAACTGTGCTGAAGGCCAACAAACAGGTAGCCAAGTCCTTACAGGTAGAAAGGCTATAGTGTCAGCGAATGGGGTCACAAACACAGGAGCCCACACTGCCACAGACTCAGCTCACTGGGGCTGTTCCATTAGAGGCACACAGCTGTCCTGCTGGAAAGCTGAGTGCTGGGGCTTTAGCTGGCTTTTGCTAGTCACATACCGGTGAGACTTTATTAAACTTAAGATAGCTCCAATCTACTGTCTGTTGAGTTAGGTTAGATCATATTTAATGTAAGACACCTAGAATGAAGAGGCAGGTCTTGTTTTGTACTTGGAAGAGTTCTAGTAGTTACCTTTAAGAGTAACTCTTCTCTGTCAAACTGCAAAACGAAAGGAAACCTTTCAAGATACAGATGTGATCTGAGAACACAGTCAAAATAAAAGGAGTGAAGGGCAAAAGAGTCAAATAACTGCAAATGATACAAATAACTGCCACAGAGGCACCATGTGGCGCACTTCATTGTCTCCTCTGAAGTGAAATTAATGCACATGGAAATTGTCTTAAAAAAAAAAAAGTACAGTATTGTTTTAAGAAATGGAGAGAGACTTCCAGTTTTCTTTTGCACATTTTAATGAAGGTGTCCCAAACTTAGAAATGGGCACAATGCTGAAAGGGTTAGAGAACTGTGGAAGTGTTTGATGGCTGCCTTTAAATCTGGAGCTACTAAATAAGAGTTTACTCTTTGTGGTGAAGTATGTTGAGTTTTATTTCATTTAGTAGTCAGACAGGTGCCACCAAGTGTGTGTTCTGTAACTCCCTAGATGCTGCTGCGCGGAGACCCCTAGGCCTGATCTCTTTGCATGGTTATTGGAAGCAGGAGACCCCCTAGGTCTGATCTCTTTTCAGTGTTCAGAAATGATGTGGGGTTTGTACGACAAAAACTGACCAGAAGTGTAACATTCCAGTTCAAAGGAACTGGATTCGAATTCTCTTAGCTGGCCACTTTGTGAAGAGTTTCGTTAACTGGTATGTTTCTGTTCCTCTTGGTAAACAACAGACTGCAGAGGTAGCCCTTGCCAACTTAAAGAGCAAGTATGAAAATGAGAAAGCTATGGTGACAGAGACGATGATGAAGCTGCGCAACGAGCTGAAGGCTTTGAAGGAAGATGCTGCTACCTTCTCTTCCCTGAGAGCGATGTTTGCTACAAGGTAAAGAACCTGTGCTTTTTGCTGGAGAGCTGCCTCGGGGCCTGCACCAGGACTGGTGTGCTGGAGCCCAAAGGCACTCCATTTTAGTGTCCTTTTCAGGCTTTTTGGGGTGGGAGGACCTCAGCAGTCAGCAGGGACAGGCAGGGTCGTCTCTGATGTGCCTGCTCGAGCTCCTGACGTCAGCCGCGGGAAGTTTAACCGCGGCAGGGCTGAGCCGCGCGGTCGGCACTTGGCTGGAGAGCTGCTGGCTGCTCGCTCGGCCGCAGCCGGCGGCACTGCCGTGGTGCTTGTCGTCTGTTGTTTTGTTTTGTTGCCCAGTCGGTCAGCAGCCAGGGACAAGGGTGGTTGTGACTCGCAGCAAAGGTCAGTGTCAACCCAGGCTGAGGTTGGACATAAGCAGGCAACTGGCTGCAGAGAGTGCTGGAGCCTGGCACCTGAATGGAGGGCAGTGGAGACAACACCTGCATTAGGTGTGAGCAGCTCGACTGTCTGCTTAACATAGTGGCTGAACTGAAGGCAGAAGTTGCTAGACTTAGGACTGTAAGGGAATGTGAAAGGGAGTTGGATTTGAATAAGCAGGCTCTGCAGGCTCCCCTAGCAGAGGGAGGTGACCCAAAAAGTAGTGGGGAATGGATACAGGTCCCTCTTAGGAGAGGCAAAGTAAAACCCTCACGGTTCCCCTCACCTTCCCCACTGCCCTTGCAAAACAAATATGGGGTGCTGGAAGTTGAGGGTGAGGTGATTCTGATGGCAGAGGACACACCATCGGAGGTGTTACCTAAAGCCAAACAGCCTGCCCCCCGCATCAGGAATTGTTCCCTCAAAAAAACAGCAGAGGGTAATTGTTATTGGTGATTCCCTCCTGAGGGGAACAGAGGGCCCCAGATCCTTCCCACAAAGAAGTCTGCTGCCTCCCTGGGGCCCAGGTCAGGGATGTTACCAGAAGGCTGCCTAGTCTGCTACAGTCTTCTGATTACTATTCCTTGATAGTTATGCAGGTGGGGAGTGATGATGTTGCAACCAGAGGTCCCAAGGCAATCTAAAAGGACTTCAAGGCTCTGGGAGAACTGGTTGAGGGGTCAGGGGCACAGGTAATTTTTTCATCAATATCTTTAGTTGCAGGAAGGAATACTGAAAGGAACAGGACAGCAGGTGTCATTAATAAGTGGCTCAGAGGCTGATGCCACCAATAGAATGTTGGGGTTTTGATCTTGAGGAACTTTCTATAGCACCAGGTCAGCTAGCAGCAGATGGAGAGGGGGAGAAAGATCTTGGTGCGTGAGAACAGCCCACAGAGGGAAAAGGGTTCTAGGAAGGGAGTTGGCAGGTCTCATTGACAGGGCTTTAAACTAGATTCACAGGGGGAAGGGGCTGAAACCAGTCCCCCAAGACAGGAGTCTGAGGGTGATAAGCTAGAGCCAGGGGTGAAACCATCAGCCCAGCTGAAGTGCACGGACACTAATGCATGAAGCATGGGTAACAAACAAGAGGAGCTGGAAGCCTTGCTGCAGCAGGAAAGTTATGATGTAGTTGCCGTCACAGAGACGTGGTGGGATGACTCACATGATTGGAGTACTGTTAATTGGTGTCTATAGGCTCTTCAGGAGAGGCAGGCAAGGGAGAAGGGGTGGAGGGGTGGCCCTGTACATCAGGGAGGCACTAGATGCCAGTGAGCTGGAGATCAGGGTCGACTGGGTTGAGTGCTTGTGGGTGAGAATTAGAGGGAAGACCAGCAGGGCAGACATCCTGGTTGGAGTTTGTTATAGACCACCCAACCAGGAGGAAGGTGTTGATGAGTCATTCTATATAGGCAGCTTAAGGCTGTCTCAAGATCACCTGACCTTGTTCTCATGGGTGACTTCAACCTGCCTGACATCTGCTGGGAACTCAACACAGCAGAGAGGAGGCAGTCTAGGAGGTTCTTGGAGTGCATGGAGGACAGCTTCTTATCCCAGCTGCTGTGTGAGCCTACCAAGGGTAAGGCTCTGCTTGACCTCCTTTTTACAAGCAGAGAAGGGTTGGTGGGGATGAGATGTTTGGAGGCTGTCTGGGCTCCAGTGACCAAGAGATAATTGAGTGTTCAATATGCAGCCAAGCTAAGAGGGGCAGCAACAAAACCTCCACTCTGGACTTCCAGAGGGTGGACTTCAGGTTACTCAAGGAACTAACTCAGAAGTTAACTTGGGAAACAGCTCTTAAAAACAAAGGGGTCCAGGAGAGCTGGACCTACATCAAGGAAGAACTCCTGAAGGTGCAGAACAGGCTGTGCCAATGTGCCAGAGATGAGCCCCAGGGCAGACAGTCTGGATGGGCAATGAGCTTCTGAGTGAACTAAGAGAAAAAGAGGGTGTATCCTCTTTGGAAGGAAGGAGAGGTGAGCCAAGGAATGTTTAAGGATGTTGCTAGGTCATGCAGGAAAAAAATGAGAGGGGCAAAAGCCCATTTAGAGCTTAGCCTGTCACTGCTGTGAAGGACAACAAACAATCCTTCTACAATTTGGAGACTAGATGGGGTTGCTTAGCCTGGAGAAGAGGAGGCTCAGGGGAGACCTTCTTGCTCTCTCCAATTCCCTGAAGGGAGGTTGAAGCCAGGTGGGGATTGGTCTCTTCTCCCAGGCACTCAGCACCAGAACAAGGGGACACAGTCTCAAGCTGTGCCAGGGGAAGTTTAGGCTGGATGTTAAGAAGTTCTTCCCAGAAAGAGAGATTGGCCATTGGGATGTGCTGCCCAGGGAGGTGGTGGAGTCACCATCCCTGGAGGTGTTTAAGAAGAGCCTGAATGAGGCACTTGGTGCCATGGTTTAGTTGATTAGATGGTGTTGGGTGGTAGGTTGGACTTGATGATCTCAAAGGTCTTTTCCAACCTGGTTTATTCTATTCTGTGAGTTCTGCACAGTGTCATTGCTTGCTGGTGTGGGGTAAGAGCTGAACATGCTGCCCACTTCCCCATGCAGAGAGTGGTGGGGTGCCTGTATGCAGGGTCACTGCTTGCAGTGTTTGGTGTGACTGGTGCTGGTGGCTGAGGACAGTGCCTGCAGGGGTTGTGCTGATGCAGAACAGGTTGTTGTGGCACTGTTTAATTATCCCTGGTCCTTGTAGTCAGTAACTTGGAGGAGGAGTGACATTTAGCAATCAAAATGAGAATTTGTACCAGAAAAAAGGAAAGGCATTGCAGACATCTTGTTGTTCTTAGGTTGTCTGTCCTGCAGTGTCTGTTATTTCATTTACCTGTGAGGGCTGATTTGGGTTCCACGTGTCCAGAACTTGCTTCTGCTTCTTAGCTGTGCTTTATGCTGCTATCAGAGAAAAAGCCCTGCTGACACATCCCTATCTGCAGAAGTTCTTACTGCTCCTGTCATTGATTACTTTTGTAAGCCTTTGTAAGCCTCCAACATTTCTGTTGGAGACTGTTGAGGCAACATCTCCTGAAACATAGGTCTGCTTCACAGCTGAGGAGCATTCAGTCGATTCCTGTGTGGAGGTGATCCTGGAAGACAGGAAAGTAAAACTCTTTATCCAGAAGCTGTCTCAGCTCAATGGCAGTTCCAGGGACAGCCCTGGCAGTGTTCACTTGCCTGTTTGTTCAATGCGTTACCTAAAGAAGACTGAGAGGAGAGAATGGAAAGGATGCTGTTTGATGTAATCTAGGCACTCGTAAGCTAACCCAGGGGAATGGGAGGGTCTGTTTGTGATATCTGTTGCCTCATTCTTGGTCTTCTCTGGACACTTTTTAAACAAAACCAAACAAAACAAAACCAAAACTCCCCCAAACAAAGTAACCTAACAAACAAACCAGGAAGGGTTTTGTTTCTGTCATCTGTTAAAAAGTACCAGGGTAAGGAATCAAGAGAATCAAGAGGGTGTTTAGGAGGAGTCCTGAGGCTTTTCTTGTATGGTCTTCTGTTGGGTTAGTTCTGCAGCAGCTCTCATGTTCCTTGGATTCCTAAGATCTTAGGCTTCCTGATGATTCAGCCTTTCTCAGCAATATCTATGCATGTGGGTAAGCATGGAGAGAAGAAAAGGATACCAAGGAATGCTAAAAGTTGAATTGTGGCATCTCATTACACCGGAGAAAGGAATGTCCTGTACGCCTGTATTTGTCCTACTTTCTTTTCCCCCTTCTTTCTCCTCCTCTAGAATACAGTTAGCACACAGCAATTGCAGTCTTTTTGTTAGTTCAGGTCATCTTGAAGCTGAGAGGAAAGAGCAAATGCATACTGTTACATTTCAGTTCTTTTTCCTAGATGCAGATGTAACTGCGGTAGGTTCTTGTGCCTCAGTGTGAAAGTGAGAGGGTGGCTGTGAACTGGTTTGTAGAGGAAGAATTGTCAGAGAGCTGCCAGAGGGATAATTCTCTCTCTGCCTCTCTCTGGGAGTATTATCTAGAGGTGAATCTTGTCCTTGTATTGGGAAGACAATAATGATGATTCCTTGGTGTGGGGAAATTGGAGGCAGAATAAAAGGGTTTCTTATTGAGAGCAGCAGGCTTATCTTTGTCCTGGAGCTCTCACTGGGAATTGTGAGTGACCAGAGGGAAGTGTAAGCTCAGTTTGGGGATGCACAACAGACTCCCTTGCCTAAACAAGCAACTGCAATGTCTGAACTGTGACTGGAGTATAAAAAATAAGAGCCAAGACCAAAGGAGGACTGAAAAAGCTGAGGATGGAAAGAGTGGAGATGTGGTCTGCAGTGCCTTTTGTCTTGTGAGCACTTGCATTCCTTGTGTGGCAACTAAGCAGCTGGGCCCTGTGTTTTGCATCTAGCTTAGGATGATGGCCTTGGCACAAAGCATGACAAGTTGCTTCCTTCTCCCTGTGTGGTCAGTGTTTCAGATCACAGAATCAGTCAGGGTTGGAAGGGACCACAAGGATCATCCAGTTCCAACCCCCCTGCCATGGGCAGGGACACCTCACACTAGATCAGGCAGGCCAGAGCCTCATCCAACCTGGGCTTAAACACCTCCAGGGACGGGGCTCAACCACCTCCCTGGACAACCCACTCCAGGGCTTCACCACTCTCATGGTAAAGAACTTCCTCCTCACCTCCAGCCTGAATCTCCCCACCTCCAGCTTCATTCCATTCCCCCTAGTCCTATCACTACCTGATATCCTGAGAAGTCCCTCCCCAGCCTTCTTGTAGGCCCCCTTCAGATTACCTGGGAGCCTTCTCTTCTCCAGACTGAACAGCCCCAACTCCTTCAGTCTGTTCTTATAGCAGAGCAGCTCCAGCCCTCTGCTCATCCTCATGGCCCTGCTCTGGATATGTTCAATACCACAGTAGCAATCAAGACCTGTTACTGTGGGTAGGGCACTGTCACCCCTTCCCTCCCTGGTCTCTGATCAGAGAGGATTTAGTAGCTTGGTGGATGTCCAAGTGCATTTCACTCAGTGGCTATTTCATCTGTGTCTCTGTTTCAGGTAAGGTAGGTTTGGTAGAGGTGTTCTTAAGTGCTTTGATGAAGATAACCTCAAAAATTGCTTTGGAGTCTGATTTTTTTTTTTTTTTTAAGGTGTGTTTCAAATATCAGAATTATGAAACAGCCCAATTTATCTTCCCCATTGTAACCATCCTGCAGGAAATTGTTTCTTCTTTGGCCAAGAGGTTTTTATCAGCAGAGACTAATAAGAAGCCTTTACCCTGCTGTGCTTGTTTGAGTGTGGGATGAAGCAAAGTGCTGCACACAGATATATTTACACAGGAGGACACCCATTCTGTAGAATGCAAGAGCTGTAAAAACACAGGAGAGTTGAAGGCACAAATATGGTAACTGACCTAATTTCCTTGTTAAAGTAGGTTAACACCACTCATTTCACAATATAGCAGCTATTTTTAATAATTCATGAAAATACCATCAGATTCAGCCTGGAGACAAAGGAAAGCTTGCAAAACACAAATGAACAGCTTCCAGCACTGAGGGAATGTGGCAGCACACCCAAAACTGAGCTGTGGTACAGAGAAACACATCACAGAATCAAGGACAGAATCACCAGGGTTGGAAGGGACCAACCGCCGTGGGCAGGGACACCCATGAGGGTGGTGAGACACTAGATCAGGCTGCCCAGGGTCCCATCCAGCCTGGTCTTAAAAACTTCGAGGGATGAGGCTTCCACCACCTCCCTGGGCAACCTCTGCCAGTCTCTCACCAACCTCCTGGGGAAGAACTTCCTAACATTCAATCTGAATCTCCCCATTTCTGGTTTTGCTCTATTCCCTCCCAGTCCTGTCACTCCCTAACACCCTCAAAAGTCCCTCCCCAGCTTTCTTATAGCCCCCTTCACGTACTGGAAGGCTACAAAGTCTCCTTGGAGTCTTCTCCAGAATGAACAACTCCAACCCTCTCAGTCTGTCCTCAGAGCAGAGCAGCTCCAGCCCTCTGCTCCTTCTCGTGGCCCTTCTCTGGACACCTTCCAGCACCTCCAGATCCTTCCTGGCACAGAGGCTCCAGAACTGGACCCAGAGCTCCAGGTGGGGTCTCAGAAGAGTGGTGTGGAGAGGGTGAATCCCCTCCCTGGCCCTGCTGGCCACACTTCTCTTGCTGCAGCCCAGGCTCTGCTTGGCTCTCTGGGCTGCAAGTCCTCACTGCTGGCTCCTGTTGAGCTTCTCCTCCCCCAGCAGCCCCAAGGCCTTTTCTTCAGGGCTGCTCTCAAGCCTATAGCAGTGCCTGGGATTGCCGTGACCCAGCTGCAGGACCCTGCACTTGGTGGTGTTGAACCTCATGAGGTTGGCTTGGGCCCAGCTCTGCAGCCTGTGCTGGTCCCTCTGGATGGATCCCTCCCTCCAGCTGTCAGCCACACCACACAGCTTGGTGCTGAGGGAGCCTCAGTGCCACTGTCCATGGCACCAACAAAGATGTTAACCAAGCCTGGTCCCAGGACTGATCCCTGAGGGACTCCCTCCACTTGGCCAGGGACCACTGAGAGCCACTCTTTGGGTGTGGCCAAGTTCTTTATCCACCCAGTGGTCCATTCATCAATCCTATGTTTTACCAGCTTGGAGACCAGGATGTGGTGTGGCACAGTGCCAGAGGCTTTGCTCAGGTCCAGATCAATGATGTCAGCTGCTCTCCCCTTGTCTGTTGGTGCCGTGACCTTGTCACAGAAGGCCACCAGGTTTGTCAGGCAGGACTTGCCCTTGGTGCAGCCCTGTTGGTTGTACCAAATCAGCTCTTTGTTGTTCTTCTGCCTCAGCAGTGCCTGCAGGAGGCTCTGCTGCAGGATCTTAGCAGACACAGAGGTGAGACTGACTCAAGATGTGCATTAATGTACCTTAGACATACATGCAGTAGATGCCTTGGTAAAGTTCACATAGCCCTGTTGTGAGTACGAAGAGACTGGAAGCCAGATTAAAGTCTGACCTTTAGGTCTGAAATGGGATTTGTCAGCTTAATTAGATTGTAACAGGTATTTTATGTGTCACTGTTTTACAATCAAAGATTTTGTTTCATTGGTAAACTTTTCACCAGAAGAGGAATGTAAAGAAATCACTTCTCCATTCAAAATCCAAAGAGAAGCTGACCATCCTTTTTTTGTTTTACTTTGTCAAAATACCTGGGCTGGGGATGTTCTGTATTTTAAAGAAGTCCTTGCAAATTGGCAAAAGAAAAAGCAGCTTCTGTCAAACTGCTGTCAGTATTTTTATCTGAAGTGTCACCTGATCATTACTTTGTTTTCAGTCAGTTCTTCAAGGGAAATTTCCCATAGGCAAGATAATTCTGTCAAATGCAGGGTTTACACACTAGGAGTTTGGAGACTCTCTGAGTTTCAGCTGCATCTCTATCAGAAGGCAGCATGGAAGGCACATCTTTGTGGTTCAGCTGTTGCATTCAGGTCTCTGTTTGGGTACATCAGAATCAAGTGGCTGCTCCCCATGTGTTTGAGCATTTATTGAGGTTAGTGTGATCAGTGCCCTTCTGTTAACAGCACCAAGAAGGGAGTGAAAGCAGCAGCTCCAGCTAGAGCTATTGGTGGTAGTCAGGTCCCTTCAAAGTCAGGCATAGGGGACACCAAGCCAGGACCTGCTGCTGTTTTTTTCCTGAGCAAAACCATTTAACCTCCAAAGGTATTTTACCACGTGGTCAATTATTTTTATTTTATTCCCATTTAGAGGGTTAAGAAAATTGAAAGACTTTATTTTTTCTGGAGAACAATACCAATCCCTGCTTCACTGTGTGTGCGTGGTGGGTTAGCAGTGAATCTCAGAGACATTAATCTTCCTCTAAAATATGGTCAGAAGAAGGACTGCAGCTTTTCTGTGCTAGACAAACAGCTTCTCCCAAGTGCTTTGGGGGAGCTTGAAGGATGTCTTGTTTGCCAGTGATTTGAGATGGGAGTGCAGCAGTTTCCTTGTCTTGTAGGTCAAGATACATCTATAGATTGCCTGTGAGCAATTCATCATTCAAACTTGCAAGCACATCAGAGCTCAGGTTTCTTGGAATTGGCTATGGGGAAGAACAACTGGATCAAAACACGAGGAAAAACTGCGCTTGGAAAGTTAGCCTCCAGGCTGCTTTAGCTCAACTTTTCGGTAGGGGAGGAGCACTGTAGGTTCCTGCTGGTTGTTTGAAGAACACCTCCAAATTGAGCATTTCCAGAGTCCACCACGAGTGAAAGGCACACACATTCACAAACAAGCAATTCAGATTGAAGACCTTGAAGTATGGTTGGATTAAGAGCAGGAGGCCAGTATGGTCATCTCTTCTCAGCCAAGAAAGGAACACACTGAGAAGAGCTTGTCCTGGATCACAGTTTTGCATTTTAAAAAGCAAAGATGATTTTGTGATGTTAGTCTTAAATTCTGCTAAATAGAGAAAATGGCAGAATCCATCCACAATGAAAGTACAACCTGGATTTTCACCTTGCTCTTCCCATGTCCTTTTTCTGCTGGTTTTCTGTCTTCTGATACAGCCTGCAAGTTTTTCATCTCTTCAGTTTGTATGTTGGGTACTACCTACACTCATGGGAAGACATCATAATCTCTTTCTGCAAGTACCTCCTGTGTGACAGGTTACAGCTAAACTCCTGTGGTGAATGGACTAAATCAGGCTAAAACTAGCTAAGCTGGTTGCTCCCTGGCATACTTGGTCAGGGTCAGGCAACAAGACCAAGCAAAGGCTTCATATGAATGAATTTGTCCTAGTAAGCCCTGGCAGACTTAAACTGTCTCTGAAGTGACTTAGGGTACCTCTTTGTTCCTCTGATTAAAGACTCAGGCTTCTCAGCTTTGCTGTTCATGGCTTCTCTGTTTCTTTTTGAGAGTCTGAGAACATGCAGGGGCAGTTAGAGGACAGATTTCTCATCCCATCCCTCTAAAATAAAGATAGAAGCTGTTAAGACATCTAGCAGAAGCAGCAGGCTTTGCAAAGTGGAGAGCAAGTGTGCCTGGATGTAATTAATAGCTATCTCCAGCTTCACATTCTTCATAAACTGTGCATACAGGGAGAGACAAACTGCATCAAGTCAAGGAGGGGATGAGTGGCAAGTGTTAAAATGTACTGGGAAGACTGATAGCTTGTAACAGGAGACCAAAATTACAAGAGGGCGCTGGTGGAAAAGAAACAGAGCCATGATTACACCTAAGAACCTAGGAGCTAGATGTTGTTTAATGATGGAGAAAAGCACTGTCAGTTTTCTAAGTATCCAAAGCATTTGGGAAAATATTCTTGTGTTCATGGACATCAAAGGCCTGTAGAATATAAAGCAGTTTAAAGTCATGCAGAGAACAGTGCAGTCCTCACAGGACTGAGAATGATGGCTCAGGGGTCCTCATACTGGACTCCACACAGTAGAAGTACTCACTCTCTCTAAAAATATTCCATAGGATGAATGCTCAGGGGAGCCAGACACAGAAAATATGGCTTTGAAAAATTCCACAATGAAATTCCCAGATGGGAGTAACAGCATTTGCCTCCTATTGCTGGTGCTAGATCTAGAGGTGATGGACGATATCTGGAGAGAGAAAAATGTCTGGGCTGCTGGCAGCCTCTCGAAAGCAGGGAGGCACCCAGGCAGGACAAAGGCCTTGGACTGTCTCATGAACATGCTCCAAAAAGCCACAAGTAATGCCTTGCACACAGTCACATTGGTAGCACTGATGTGCCTGGCAGTTCTGCTGCTGGTGCTGCTGGGTATGTTGAGATTCGCCCTTGGGAAGGGTGCCCCTGTAGGTGGAGCCTGCGCCTGGGTGGGGTTCTTCAAAGTGACTGCATCCACGCCACAAAGTCCTGCCTGCTCTGGTGCTTTCTTTGACTGGCTGCTGTTGAGGATAAGGCACAGGAGGTGGTCTTGTGGTGGAATAGTGGTGCCGTGGCAGCTTTGTGTAGCTTGTCTGCCCTTTCTTTTTAAATCAAAATGGAAAACGAGTTACTTTAAAACAGGGGCACTGCTGCCACAGCAGTTAGTGAAGCTGTGGTGATTGAGATGGGCAAGTCTGGGCTCGTTAGGCAGTTCATAGGAAGCCTCAGTGCTTGTAGTCTGGAGAAGAAAGAAAAAAGGAAAGAAAAAAAATCAAACACCCAAACCCAAGTGTGTGCACAGCTTCAGTGGCAGAGGGGAGGGAGGGACAAACGGGTCAGGATCAGACCCTCCACCCCATACTAAGCTATTCAGTGAAGAACTAGGAAAAACATCCTGCCTGTGTGATGGTTTTAAATTGATGTTCAATCAGTGTCATAGGATTGCTAATTTCAGTCTTTAAATACGAAAGAGGAAGAAGTTTCCTTTTGTGTTCTTGGAGGCGGGAATTTGCTATCAAAGTTTATGATCTCCCTTAGAGTTTGCATCGGTGGAAATTGAGAAGAGCTGTAGTGTTCTGCAGTGCAGGACTGATTGTCCCCTCTCAGTGCAGAAGATAATTCTTCCAATGTATTTCAAACTACAAGAGATGTTTGTGGTCTGATTAATTTCTTTAATAGCTTTCACTAATGGGCACTGATTACACATCACAGCTAGTGATGAGCTGTTCTCCACTCTGGATGAAAATCACAATGATGATGTATACAAACCCTGTTCCTCCTTTGGGGATACACAACTGGCACTTTCTCTGCAGGTGAGCTGGTTGTCACCAGTGGCCACTTTGAGGAGGTGGGAGGAAGGTGCTAAAATTCAGCCTTTAGTATTAATTTCTCGTGTAAAGTTCAGGTTGCAATATCCCTTACAGCCAAATGCAGTCACTGCTTTTTTACATTTTAACTGCTTCTCTAGTAGTGTTTCCTAGTTTTTAATAAAGTAAAAAATGTAGAAGGTAGAAGTTAAAGTAGTTGAAGCTTCTCTCAAAGGCCTCCTTCAATCACGTCTGTCTTGCTTTCTTGGAAGCTGTCACATGGGCGTATTAATTACAGAGGAAGGGGGGAAAGTGTAATTACATAGCCAGCTGCATTGTGTTCTGGGACAGATCTTGGTTCAGTAGTGAATTTAGCAGTGAATGTTATTAAATGCAGTATGTTCTAAATCTGAACCTAAGTGGTGCACAGAAATAAGGCATTGGTGGGGAGCATTGGTGTGCAGTGTTTGGCAATGAGACAACCCACTGGCAGGGTTTGCAATAATTTGGCTTCAGCTATTATGAGAGGGTTTAGAACTTAGAACATTTCTTTGCTCTGTGTAGATGTGTGTTTTAGCTGGTGTTGCTTTGGAAAGTCCTTGAGCTCCATGTTTTGTTGCTCATTACCAGTCAGAAGAAAAGCAGCAGCAGCACTGTTCACTCTCTGTTTGAAACTGTGAATGTGTACAGCAGGCTCTTGCCAGTTCTTCTCTGTTTAATATTCTTTAAATCCTGAAAGCTAAATTGTTTGCTTGTAAGGACACCTGTAAAACAAAGACATTTTCTGTTCTGACTTTTTGCATTGAATATACAGCTGGGAAAAGTAGCTCAGCACTACAGAACGTTGAAAGGGATTTATCTGCAAAGCAGTGAAAAGCAGTGAGGTACCAACTTGCATGACAAAATCAGGGCTTTAGTTCTAGCTTGGCTCATGTGCAGGTGACCTGAGGGCCTTCTAGACTCTGACAAGCGTTCGTCCCTGTTCCCAGTCCACCATCCGGTTCAGCACCACTGGATGAGTTTGATCAGGAGGCATTTGAGTAACACAAGAAATGTTTAGAGAAGAGGACTATAAGACATTAGCAAGTCTGTGTGGAAAGGCCCTGCTATGCTTTACTGACATGGTTTTGTTTCATCATCTCTGTTTCTAAATGGAGTGGCTGAAGAAGTCTGCCAGTCTTGCCTCGGGTTCTTTGATTACACAATCACAGAACTGTCAGGCTTGGATGGGACCTCAAAGATCATCCATTTCCAACCCCCCTGCCATGGGCACCTCACACTACATCAGGTTGCTTAGAGCCACATCCAGCCTGGCCTTCAAAACCTCCAGGGATGAGGCTTCCACCACCTCCCTGGGCAACCTGTGCCAGTGTCTCACCACCCTCATGGGGAAGAACTTCTTCCTAATGTCTAATTTGAATCTCTCCTCCTCTAGCTTGGATCCATTCCCCCCAGTCCTATAACCTGACATCCTAAAGTCCCTTACCAGCTTCCTTGTAGCCCCCTTCAGGTACTGGAAGGCCACAGTAAGGTCTCATCAGAGGCTTCTCCAGATTGAACAACTCCAATTCTCTGTCACCATAGCAGAGCAGCTCCAGCCCTGGAGAGGTCACACCCATGGGCCAAGGCTCATTGGATGAAGTTCAACAAGGCCAAGTGCCAGGTCCTGCGCCTGGGTCACAACAACCCCATGAGGAGCTATAGACCTGGGAATATGTGGTTGGAAAGCTGCAGCTTGGAGAGGGACCTTGGGCTGTTGGTTGACAGTCACTGACCATAAGCCAGCAGTGCCCAGGTGGCTGAGAAAGCCAATGGTCTCCTGGCTTGGATCAGAAGCAGAGTGGGCAGCAGGGACAGGAGGTGACCATCCCCCTGTGCTCAGCGCTGGGGAGGTCACACCTCGAGTGCTGTGCTCAGCTCTGGGCCCTTCTCCTTGGCGGTAAGCAACAGGACTGCAGGAGATGGTTTGGGGCTGCACCAGGAGAGGTTCAGGCTGGATGCTGGGAAATACTGCTTCACACACAGGGTTGTCAAACCTTGGAATGATCTGCCCAGGGCAGTGCTAGAGTCACGATCCCCAGGGGTGTTCAAGCAGCTGTGGACACAGTGCTTAGGCACATGTTTTAGTTGTTGCCCCTGCAGTGCTGGGTTGGGTTGGACTGGATGAGCGCAGAGGTCTGTTGCAACCGGATGTATCCTGTGGTTCTGTGAACACAGGCCTGGTCCTGCTGTTTGAAGTCAGGGGGAGCAGAACTCAGAACCTTGAGAGTCTAAGCACAGATGATGAATCTGCAGATGAAGGCAGTTTTGGTTTGTGCTGTCATTTTTTGGTGTGTTTTGGGTTATGTTTTTTTCCCCCTGGTCTGTTTTATTTTCCATAATGATGATGAATGTCCCTTAAAGCCAGAGGCTTTTCCATTTGGATATTAAAAGGAACATAATCTTCTGCTGATATTTTTGCTCTTATGAAGCAGTTGCATTTTACAGATGTGACAGTTGTAATTCCAGCTGGTACCTATGACTGTTTATTTTTCTGCACATAATTGGTCTTTTATGTCCAGTAAATGTGCATCTACATGCAAAGGCATTGGTTTTGTCAGTTTTTTGTGGTACTCTGTGCGAGCCAAGCAGCTTCCAAGCTCAGGAAAAATTATTCCAAATGAAAGAGCTTGCAGGCATTTGTACAGCTTCTCCCACAGGGTTCTGAAGAACACTTGATTCCTTTAATTGTTTTTAAATTAATTTTGATGGTGGAAACAGTTATAAAAGGGCTCCAGAGAAAATGGTAACAAAACACTATTTACAGAGCTTTTACATCAAGAATCGGAGCAGGCCAAAGTAGAATTATGAAAGACGGTTGGTTTGAACAGAGCTGTGTTTGGATTCCCTGTGTAAAGTAACAAAGTTTAGGCGCTCTTAGTAGCCACTGTAGTAATGGTTGCTATACAGCACCTCTGCTGCTCTCCTCAGACTCGCTTTCGGGCTAAAGCTTACAACTTCGGTGTTCTCAGTTAAGTAGAACCAAAAGTAATTTGCCTGCATTGTGCCTGATGGCTATGGACAGATACCTCACTTGGTCTTTAGATGTGGGCACTTTGATACCAGGCTCTAGGCTTCCATCATCTAAGGATGCTCTTAATCACAGGACCTCTTGAGAGGCATGAATGCAAGTGATGAGGGTGGGCCTGTAAGAACTCCAGTGGGAAGCAATTGTGATTTTCCGCAGGTGTGGTTGAAGTTCTTGTTTACAAGAGCATGCATGCAAGCAACTGCAAAGCTGTCAGTGCCGTGGGGCAGGCAGGAGAGGTCTCTCTTTGTCAGCTGAAGGCCGCTCTGTTCCTTTGCAGATGCGATGAGTACGTCACACAGCTGGACGAAATGCAGCGGCAGCTGGCAGCGGCTGAGGATGAGAAGAAGACTCTGAACTCCTTGCTCCGGATGGCTATCCAGCAGAAGCTGGCACTGACCCAGCGCCTGGAGCACTTGGAGCTGGACCACGAGCAGGCCAAAAGGGTGCGCACAAAGTCTGCTTCCAAAGCCAAGGGCCCGAATCCTGGCGTAAGTCACATTCGGTCCTGCGGAGACAGGTCTGAAGGGTCTGTCCTCAACAACCAGGTGTTTTGTGGTGAGAAATATAAAATCTATTGTGACTAGGCCAGGGGGCCAGGAAAATCACTTCCTGCCTCTTGTCTGATGCTGTAATGTCAACGTAAATCCCCGCTACCTAATGTGGCAGTGAATTGACTCGTTCTAGTGCGGCGTTGAGCCAGGTAATACAAATCTGGTGGTCTTAACTGTAATTCCTGAGCATGGGGGTGCTATTAACAAGTTCATGGTGGAGACAAATTAGCTCTTTCCACAGTTACTGTGTCAGGGTTTTGCTGTTGATGGTAAGTGTTAGAGGAGCACACTCGGCAGAGGATACCCGGTGCTGCTAATTGTAGTTTGTACAGCACCAGCAGGATCCTTTCTCTGGGGCTGTGGCACACTTCAATAAAGGCTTTTATAGGCAGACACAAACAGGAAACTTTCCTTCTGATTGTGGCTTGAGAAGTGGTGAAAAGCAAACATTAAAATTAGAGGTATGTGTTGAAAATGCAGAGCATTTCGAAACAGGAAGCAAAGTGAATTTGCTATGAATATGCTGTCCCATCACCACTGACCAAGGCCTTGAAGCTTTTATAGGCTACAAAAGCTAGAAAAAACACTTGGGAAGGGTACATTATTTAGACTGCTTCCCTCTCTTCTGAGGGGTAACCAGAAGAAACTTGCACATTTGAATAAAAAGATATGCAATATTTACCCCATTTGATAGATAAGGTAAAACTCCAAGAATTGGGATCCTACTGGTACAGTTCCACTTTGAGAAGCTGTGCTGTGGAAGTGTCATGTCCTGAAAGGATCTGGATGGGCTCGTGTGGCTCCTGGCAAGCAGAACACTTTGGAAGGAATCTGTTTTATGTCTTGCTGTAGCCACACGGCATACCTGTGTAGAATTAACATGACTGTGGCCTAGGATTGTCAGTCACAAACTAGTTTTCCTCAGCTTTCAGTATGAATCTGAATAGGATAGAGTATTGCAGAGCTCTGATCTCTTGTTTTTAAAGACACAAAAGCTGTTGCATTCCTTATGCAAGCATGTGTTCCACATTATAGGCACAGGAAATGGAATGAGATCATCCTGCTAATCATTATTTATGAAGTAGCTTAGTTTGCAAATTAATCTTTAAAAACAAACCTTTGTCTGCTGATGAACTTGTAAGGGGCCTTTTTAGCCACTTCATTACACTATGTTTGATAACATAAAAGTGTACTTCATAATTGGTGCCTAATGAGAGAGAGAGATGGGAAACATTGCTTCTAAACTGGTGGAGACTGTGTGGAGCACATGAAGGCACACTTCTTGAACCCAGAGTTTTAAAGTGCCTAGCCTCAGACTTCAGTTTCATGTAAAGCCCTCTTTGTTTTGTACTCTTTCAGATCATTTTGTATGCCTCTGGTATTGCTAAGAGCAGTGTGAGCCGGCACAGCTGTGTGCTCAGCAGCGCTGTGCTCTGCTGCCGTTCGGCGTTCTGCTGGGCCACTGCCTCATCTCGCCACCATTCCTTTAGCTGACCAGCAGCTTGCTTCCTGGGCACACTGCTCTATCTATAAGTAGCCAGGAGATGCCACAGTACTGACAGAAGGAAGCCTTCTGGGATTTTGGCTTCCCAGATAATGGAAGGGGAAGGCTTCTAAAAGAATATGATGAGGATTCATATTCTAAATGAATATAAATGGAATTGTAGAAACCTTGCTACAAAACTGGGCAACAGCAGAATACCACAGTTCAGAGCCAGAATTGCATTTGCCAGTATTGAGAGGAGGGAAAAACCCCAAAGTGATTTCAGTCTGTGTTGCTCAAAAATCACTGCTGTTTAAATGAAGAGCAATTCTGGCTTTAGAAACTAGCCCCTGTGCATCCATCTATGGTTACTGAGTTCTCCTGAATTTGAGCTTTAACATTGCTAAACAGCAGGCTGGGTGTTTGAGACTTAACAATTGTCTGTCCTGCTTTGCTTTTCTTTGCTACACAATCTCCCCAAAAGCCTTTATTCTTCTCATTCCTGCGTTGAGTGTAATTTAAAGATCATTTGTAAAGCAGGCATTGGGTGCTGACTTTCTCTGCTCCAATGGAAACAGTTACAGCTTTGCTTCCACCATGCTAGGGAGCTTTAATGCAGTTTTCACTGCTTCCATGTCTTTTGTGGTACTACTTTTGAATAGTTTTCAGGTTTTGGGGTTTTTTCAGATTAACTGGAACTTTGTGTAAAGTTCCCAGTGTTAGCAGACAGTGACTAGCACTATCACTCTTGGATCATGCATTCACTTCCAAGCAGGAGCAGTTTTGATATTAGTCAAATAGTTTCAGTATTCATTTCCATTTCCATTCATTGCTGTGAATCTCTGCACAACAAGAAAGCCAACCTGACTGCTGCTGTTTGAGCTTGCCAAGGGTATGGTTTAACTTTGTGTAGCACCTGTTGCATAAAGAAATGAGGAATGGTGGCAAGGTGACTGCATCTGCTATTTGTATTTTTAGGTAATATTTCAGATTAAGTCTTGTAATTCTTGGTTAACAATATCTCAAAAGGTATATTGGCTGTAAGTCTTTTGTATCACTTTCATGGGTTGGGATAAAGCATGGAAACCTCCTTAAGCGAACACCTACCTCTGCAAGCAGGCTCTTCTGAATGGTGTTCTCTGCATTGGCCTGCATGATACACTGACCTGCATGTTTCTGGAGAGCCTAAAGCTTCACTGAAAATGTTTCTTGCACATTTCATTGCTGTTAACTTGTGCTTGAACAGCAAAGCTTTATTCAGTACTTGTAAGAAATCTTCTTCCTGCAAAGCTCTTGCTCCCCGGCTAAACCCACAGAGCGCTGCTCCATCGGCTTGGAAAGCATCTGTGAGCTGCAAGGCTGCTTCTACCCCAACAAGCTAACAGACACCTTCCACCAACTAACCTGCTTCTGCAGCACCTTGGTTTCGGTTGTTTCATCGAGAAATAAACACTGGGTTTTTCTCATTTTGATTTTTTTTTTTCTCTAATGCCATTTTATTTTTCCATTTTTCAGCTGTAGAGTAGTCCCTGGAGAAGCCCTTCCAACAGTGCAACAGCATTGCTTAGCCTCTTTCATGACAGTTCACAGTGGTAGACCATTGCACAAGGAATGGAAACCACTGCCCTGATCCTAACTTTTCCTATGTACTACCTGAAACTGTCCTTTTGTGTCTGAAGCTAGAAAACAAAACAAGCTTTACCTATCAGTGCTGCTGCAGTAAGAAAACTTACAAGTGCTGAAGAAACCTACTTCAAGTGTAACGACCACTACGGTAGTTTGTGACCTGCTAGACCTGTTGGGAGGGGAATTTCTGATGTCCGTGCAGATGCTCCTTTTTTTTTTTTTAATCTGATTGTTAAACCTGTGCACTTTGGATATTTTGATATTTTCTTTAGCTTCTTTAATTCCCTAAGTAGAAGAGTTTATATAAATGCGGTGGTCTGTGCTCACAGTCTCCAGTTTGGGCTTGTGATTTTTGAACTCTGCATCAGCATGATGGGGGGTGGGGGGAGGGGTGGGGTGGTGCGTCTAGATTTGGGTTAGAAAAGAATTTCAACAAAAACCAGGAGCTCTGCTAAACTGTGTGCTGTGCTTCAGCAGCTTTTTTTTATTATGATAAAATGTTAAGCTTTATATGTTTAAAATACTGATTATTTTGTTGTTGGGTTTTTTTTACCTGCCATGTTCATTAAGAAATCCAGGGTATTCCAATTCTGGGGTTTTTTTCATATTGTATTATTATTCTTAGGAATAGTTCAATGTAACAAGAAGAAAACTTGACTTTGCTCTGGTTAAAAACGGTAATAGGCACTTGAAAAATATTAAATAAGTAGTATTACCTATAAATTGCAGAATTCCTGGGTTCTAGGAAGTTGAAGTATTATTGATTAACAGAATTTTCTACAACTATACCAGTTAAATTCCAAATTGGAATTGTTTTGTTACTGTTTCATTTTATCGTGCCAAATTCTGGTACATTTAGAAAGCAAACTCCTAAAGCTGTGGACGATAGGGTGTTAGGTGTCAGCGCCTTTCTGTCACTTGTCATTGCCAGTAGTGCCTTGAATCATGTGAAGGGAGGCTCTCAGAGTAGCTTAGTCTGAGTCCTGTAACTTAGGAGCGAGGGAATGGCTGTTTGGCAGCGGAGGATGACCTGGAGCAATAAGTGCAAAGCAAACTCCCCTCTCGCACATTGTTAATGAGTAGTCTTACTCTAGAATCTCTAGAGTCAAGGGATTGTAAACAATTCTGTTAGTCAATGATATTTCATCATGCAAATCCTTGCAAATTCAGGGGTATAAAGGAAAAGAAACGCAAACCCAAATCCACTTTGGGACACACGGACTCATGCTGAACCAGTGAGCGAGGAGTCTGAGCACCTTGGTGGTAAGAGCACAGAGTGCATCGAGCAGGGGCTGTCACGGTAGCTTCGTGTGCTGGTGGGTGCAGTTAACCATAGTATTGTCTGCAGCTGTGGAGAGCAGAGCGCTGGTGTCCTCTCCTGCATGTTGTATCTAATCATTGTGTTTTCAGGAAACAGAAATGGAGAAGTGCCTCAGCAAGCTGTCCCCATCCCTGTACTGCTTGCGGAGGCTCGGGTGAATGATTAAATTGGTGCTTGTTGGGGGGGAGCCTTCCCACTGCTCAAAAATAGTACAAATTGAAATGACATTGATAGTGGGGAAAAGATTTCTGTTTGCTGGAAACAAAGCATTATTATTCCTAGATGTGGGGACTCGTATGTCCATCTTGTTACAGTATTGATTCATAAGAAATATTGTTGCATTTAAAATGACTGCATTTGTCCATGGGTATTTATTTGAAATCCTGTCCAAGTACTGTACTCTGTTCTATGTGCATTACCTTTAGTGGTGGATTGGTCTCCACTGAACGTCCTGGGCATGTATTTTTGCCAAGTAACCTTGACGTGGATCTGGGAAGAACAAAATGTTAAAGTGTGGAAACTTCTTACAAGTGTAACTTTGTGTTAATTGGATAACCTTAGGAGGTGTAGAGAGCAAAACCTTGCTTCCACATTAACAAACTGCTTACTGTAGGGAAGCAATCTGCCTGCGTAAGGGTAGTCACATTGGCTGTGTCAATAAAAGAGAAAAGAAAGCCTCTCTGCTGCTTCTTGTCTTTGTCTTTGAAGAAGGTGCCAGTTCCAGCCACTTCCAGCCAGTTTCAGTACTCCCCCTAAGCTTTTTATTTATTTTTTTTTTAACCCCCCACAGTGTGGCCCAGGAATGTTTCAAGGGAATTTGCTAAATACCCAGAGAAGACCCAAATGTAATGTCTTGCAGTGACACTGCCATCTTTTCCTCGTTCAGTGGTTCAGTAATCACAGCCTCTTTTTGCAGGAAGGATTTGCACACAGAAATGTTTGGGCTCTTTCTGGACACTTGTGGAAAAAGGTCTGAGGTAGGTTACTCATTAAAAACAGTGGGAAAGAAAACAAAGTTGAGCACACTGAGGTCTAGGTGACTGAAGTCTCAGTATCAAAGTGAAAAGCCTGGTTTCATTGGTTTATGAAGTTTTGCTGCCTAGGTCTAATGTGGCATTCATTCCAGTGGCATACCTGCTAAAATTGGTGTCATTTCTCAGCAGGAGATGGATCTACTGCATCCAAAGCAGCAAATAATTCTATTAATTTAATCAGGGCAAATAGCACTCCAGGAAATGCTTGGTTTCTCTCAGATTTAAATAAACTCCACTCTTGAGTCTGTAGTTCATTTTCAGTTATATTTTTTCTCTCACCAAGTCAGGTTTTGGAATATTTGGTACATTTAAGCTTCCTGGATCCGTAGTGCTGCTTAAAGTCTGCCTTTTCTCACTACAGTGCCAGCTAAGAAAACACAGGGTTAAAGCAAGCCAGGTGGACTAACATCTCTTGTCTGGCGAGTGTATTCCAAACGTAGAGACAAGGTAAAAATTTCATCTGCTGTATCATCCGGTAGATAACGATGTAGAAACGAGGGTCCTTTGGCTAAAAAGCTGCTCACTGTTTCTGACTCCCAAGGAAGCTGAGGCTTTATGCAAGCATGAAAATTAGATGAGATTTTTAAAGTGGTTTTGGAGAGGCCAGATGAGCTGCTCCTGCTGATTCAGCCTACCCAATAATTCTGACTCCCTGAAGACAGGACATGCAAGGTGCCTGGGCTTTAACAGCTCAGGTTTACTTCCCTGCTTTCCTGGGGACAAGCTGTTGGCTGTGACAGAAAATGGGCACATCCCTGCCGGCAGGAACTGTGCACAGACCTTTCTCTCCTCCTCTGCTTTGTGACTTTGCTAAACCAAATAACGGGCTGGACAGAACTGGAATTGCCACTGTAGAAAGGTGTGGCTGTGAGGGCAGCTTAGAGGGCTGCCAGAGCACGCTGTGGCTAATGCTGGATACTGCTTCATTCATCAAGATCCTGACAAGTGGCTGGGATGAACATTGTATAAGTGGTCATTCAAAAAAATCTTACTGCATGAGAACTGTGCAGTAGTTCCATGAAGGGTCAAGGAGAATCCCTTTTTAAAGGATAGGAGTTTGTATTCTGGATGATTTAGTAGGAGATTGCATAAATCCTGTACGAACCATTTTGGTGACTACTTTCTGTGAGTAAAGTTCTACAGAATGTTTTGGCTTCAACTGATTTGTGGGGTGACAGAATAATGAGGTCATTGATGTGATGTAGAGTAACATTAAAAAGAAAGAGATGAGAATGCCTTTATCTGAATTCAAACTAAGTTGTTTCTGAACCAGGCAGTGCTGTAATTCCTATTTAATTCCTGTGCAATTCCTTCCTGTTAAAAAGCTAAACCTTACTGTCTGCCCGACCATTGTGGCTTGTCTTGGAAGTCAGCATCTCTGCCTCTTTCAGGCTAAAGCTGGAGTAAATTTCTGCTCTAATGGAACCCAGATAAACAGCATTTCCCTCTCCTGTTTGACAGAGATTCCAGTTTCAGTATGTCTCAAAGAATCTCTGTTGGGCTGATTTTAGGTTACTGAAGACTTTGGGGCACAATCTACAATGTCCTGTGCATTATTTAAATATGGAACTGATTTCTGAGAATGCTGAACCTAACTCCTGCTCAGGGCTAAGAGCATTTAGGTTCCTCTCTCCTTTTCCGTCTGCATAATGGAGTTTCTGTGCCTGGAAGATACTGCTTTTGAAAAACATCACCCTCCATGCCTCTATCTGTGCCATGTCAGATGACTCCACTCATAAAAAGCATGTTATTTGTGAGGGTAGTGTGAAAGTCAGTCTTGTTTGGAGTGGCCTCATTGAGTGGTGACAAGCTGTAACTCCTCATTTCTTTTATAAGGTGATACAAAATGAATTACAAACACAGGAGCTGAAAGGTGCTTTTGGGCCACTGAGTGCATCCCCAGTTCTGCAGCTGACTGCACACTGACAGACCTTCAGCTTTCAGTAAGCGAAAAATACAAATGCAAACCCACAGTAAACAGAGCAGAGAGGTTTTGGTACCACTGCTCTGATGCAACTTCAGCCTTGGTATTCTGGCTGCAGCTAGCAAACAGACTCACTGAAGAGGTCAAGAGTCTGCTGGCTGCCAGGCCAGTTGGCTTTTAGCTAGAGGTCAGTAACAGCTCCTTGTTTCCACAGGTGGATCCCCACACCTTAAATGTAGCTTTTTGACAGGACATTAGGAGTCCCCTAATGATCTCAGGTTCTACCCTCATTTTGCACTAGAGACACAGAAGAAAGCCCCTGTAGCTCGTTATTTGTGACAAAGAAGTGCAACAGGACGATTGGTTTCCCCTGCCCAGCATTTAAAAGATGAAGAATGGCTCTGCTGCCCTCCCTGGGGACTCCAACAAGAACATTCTGAGTTGTGAAGATAAGGCTCTGGAAGGAGGTGACACACTGATGGCTCATTAGCTGTGGCATGAACCTACTTCTGCTTTCAGAGAGTCTAGGGAACAGCTTGGAGGTATTTTACCTTGAGGTCTGAATCCATTTATCTGAAAAATCCCTTAAACTGGTGCTAGAGAATGCCAGGATTTGAAGTGCCTCAGTTTATCCAGAACACAGCCCAGGTAACTATTTTCATCCAACTTCTTTATGAAGCGGGGATGAAATGCAACTGTTTCACTCTGCTATAAAAATCTTGTGCCAGAGCAAAAAGGCTGCAGCTGGACTTGTCCTGAGTGGAGGCTGCTTTACATCTAAGTGCAGTTCCTTGGCTCTGTTGCTCTGTGGTGTTTTTACCTCTGGATTCCTGGCTGCTCTGCTAAGTGGTGTTGGTGAGTATGGAATAAACTTGTATTTTACCTAAGGTGGTATTAAGAAACACACACACAAAACACTACCTCAGTGTGGTTTGCATGAAAGTATTTGCCCTTCAAAGCTTGCTTTGATGAATCATTTTACAAATTTAAAACAAAAGCAACAGAATCAGTTTCAGTGCTGCCTTAAATATTCAATTTTGTGTTGCAGTGGTTGGTTTAATGCCCTGGTGAGTGAAAAATAAAGCAGCACTTCTTTCTCTGCACTGGCAGAGGGTTGGTTTCAAAGTCACAAGAAGGAGATTGCACAGATACTCAAAAGGCATAGTACAGTAGCTTCAAATCTTTTCCTTTCCTCTTCAGAAAGGGGGGTGGGGAAGCTCTGATCAAAACTCTGAGAGTTGTAAATAAGGCTCCTGTGCACAAAGGAACTTTGTATGCCCAGCAGAGTGTCATATGGTGGCAAAAGCAGACGAGGGCCACCCCGAGGGTTGCATCATCCAGAAGAGAACACAACAGGCGTCCTTCACACGAAGAGCGTGGCAGACAAAACCTGTGCCTCTGCAGAGCCTTAGCCTCTTGGTCTCCAAGGTCTCATTAAATCTATACATTATTTTTACTTTCTTTAGGTTTACCTTTCCTGGATGTGCAGTGCTAATCTTTATTTAACTGCAGAGCCTAGCAAGAGGGAAAATTCATTTCTGTTGAGAGCTCTTCCTGTACAAGAATTTTAATGTGAGATGACAGGCAACTTTTTTCTTTTGGGGAGCAGAAAGAATGAGTACTTGTGTGAACTTCACTTGCTGCATTTATCAACCCTTTTCTTTTACCCTTGGATGCAAGTGCCTTAGACAGCAAGGGTTTGAAAACAACAAAAAGTAGCCCACGATAAAGACCACATTCAATGGATATTGCCCAGTGCTTCCAAGCTGAAAGGAAAGGAGTATACTGTACTGGGGGAAAAGCACACTTTGCACTTGCAAAGAAGTTTTAATAGAATCTGACACCTTGAGGTGCTGACAAAGTGCAGTTTGGTGCAGAGGATTGCCAGTCAGTTTCTAAGCTACTCAACAGAAGCTTTGACTTTGTAGTTAAGCCTGAGAGCAGCACTAGTGACAGCAATGTGGACAAAGAGAACTTGTTCCTGTTATGACTTCCTTCATGAGATGCTGAAGGGAAACAGCTTGGGTGCCTGAGACAGGTTAGGAGTGAAGGGCTTGTCAGAGCTGGAAATGGATCTACAGCCTGCAGCTCAATAAAAGGTTGAGTCCTGTGCTTTTACTCAGGAGTCATAAACGATGCTGCAAAGCATAAACCCAGGTTTTGTTCTTCATGCTTCTAAAAGACTGGGGATGCTTCTTCCTCTGGAGAAGGGTGAAAGCTGCAACATTCAGAGGAAGTGTCCCAGCAAGCACCTTCCTGTTCTAAACCCAAATCTGAACTCTTTTGCTGCCAGTGGCAACCTACTTTCTCAGTAGCTTTTATTCCTTAAAATCCCCAGCAGAACTCCAAAACAGAACTCTTCTTTTTTGCTTATCCACTGAAATTCCAACTCCAAATTGCTTACCTGGGCTGAAGAGCTGGCTTGTGCTTAGATGAGAATGGCTGCAATTGAATGTTTAAGTCCCTCCAAACTTACTCAACTGATTCTACTGCAAATGCCTCAGCTCTCAGCTCTCTTGGGAGTGAAGAACCTGAGTAATTTTCAGCTGCAAAGTTTGTTTCTGCTGCTGAGCACCTGCTGCATCTGGCAACTACCCAGCAGTGGTCGGTAAGCTCAGATGTGCTCTGGTGAGAGTAATTTAGAGATGATCTGCCTCTCTATCCTCAAGGACAGGACTAACTCCAAGCAGCTATAACCATTTGGTACAGCAATGAAGTAAACAAGTAAACATATCTTGACTCGAGTTCTGAACTCATATTTGCTAGGAACATAATCCAAGTTTTGTTGGTTTGAATTACAATCCAAACATATAAAGGTTTAACTGCCTAATGTCAAAGGCATAAGCCTTTGAATCCATCTGCCAGCATCCTAGCAGGAGGCATCAAGTCTTACACCTTGCTGACAGCAGACTGTTTCAGGAGTCATCGAACCCTGGAGGCTGCGTGCACACTAAGAAAGCCAAAGCCAGGTTTGATCTTTGTAGGAATGTTAAGGATGTTGATACATCTGTCCACAAGCAAAAGAGGAAGAAAATAAAATAGGCTTATATAATACTAATGAACAGGGCTTTAAATTAGGTGTGCAGGGGGGCAATATCATCAATCTTTTATGTGACAAGGTGTGGGATGGCACACCAGGCTTAGAGGGACAGAGTGCTAGTAAAGGCCCTCAGTCTGCTGTCCTGAGGCATGCCAGGGACACAGTAGCATGCCCAAAGTCTCATGGAGATGAGCCAGGGGCTCCTGAGCTAGCAGCAGCCAACAGGGAAACACTTTAAGGGAATCCAGGGCTGTTCTGTCAGGGGGCATGGGGACAGCCCAGCCGAAGGCTCCGCAGGACTGCATGCGGCATGGGCAACAAAGAGGAGCTGGAAGCTACCTTGCTGCTGGAAGGCTACAAGGTAGTGGCCATTACTGAAATCTGGTGGGATGAATCCTATGACTGGAGTGCAGCTATCAATGGCTACGAGCTGTTCAGAGGGGACAGAGGAGGAGGAGGAGTGCAGGGGTTGCCCTCTGTGTTAAGAAAGGGATTGAACATGAAGAGATGTCCCTAAAGAACAGCCAGGAGCAAGTCAAAGGCCTAGGACTAGGAACTGGAGACCAAGGCAACAAGGGGCTGCTGTCTACTACAGGCCACCTGCTCAAGAGGAGCCCACTGATGAAACCTTCTTAGTCAGGCTGGAGGAGGCATCGTGCTCACAGGCTTTTGTCCTGCTGGGGGACTTCAGCCACCCTCACTGGAAAAGTAGCACAGGGAGCTGTAAGCCATCCAGGATGACTTCTTAAGCCAGGCAATAGACAGCCCTACCCAAGGGGATGTGATACTAGATCTGATGGTCACCAGTACAGGGGAGCTCATTGGGGATGTCAAGAGGCAGCCTGGGCTGCAGTGGTCACACACTGATGGAGCTCTCACTCCTAAGGGATGTGAGTCAGGACCCTGAGTTTCAGAAAAGCAAACTTCCAGCTCTTCAGGGAGTTAGTCAGCAAGACACCCTGGGAAACAGAACAGAGCTGCCAGCTCTTTGAGGATGCTTTCCACAGGGCACAAGAGCTCTTGATCCCCAGGTGACAAAATCAGGCGAGGAAGGGAAGGGAGCGGTGTGGCTCAGTTGAGACCTGGTGGTCAAACCGGGAAGGAGGAGCTGCACAGGCAGTGGAAGCAGGGGCAGGTGTCCTGGGAAGAGCATGGAGATGCTGCCCAGTTGCACAGGGATGAGGTCAGGAAGGCCAGAGCACAGCTGGATCTGAGCTTGGGAAGGGATTCAAAGAATAACAAGAAAGGTTCTACAGGTACAGCAACCAGCAAAGGAAAGTTAAAGAAATCACCCCTGTGAAGAACAAGAATGGTGAGCTAGTAACAACAGATGAGGAGAAGGCTGAGGCTCTCAACTTTTTATCCCCTCAGTCTTCACTGTCAACCTCTCTCCTCACACCTCCCAAGCTGAAGGACCACAGGATGGGGACAAGAGGACAAAATCCATCCCGATGGAAATGAAGACAAGGTTTGTGACCGTGTGAGGAACCAGAACATATAGAAATCTGATGAGATGCATCCCACAGTCCTGAGGGAATTGGCTGATGGAGTTGCCAAGCCCCTCTCCATGACAGCTGAAAAGTCCTGGCACTCAGTTGAAGCCTCTGGAGCCTGAAGGGACACATCCCACCCCCTGTTAAGAAAGGTAGAAAGGAGGGTCTAACTAGACCCTGTGGATAATCTAGAGCAGCTATTGCTTTTACTCTGGAATTAGTCCAAAGAAATCCATTTTACTACATCACAAAACCATTCCTCCATTCCACCATGTGATTCAAGTTATGAACAGTGTGTTTCCATAACAAGGCCTACATGAAAGATGGACATTTCAGGGAAAGGATAAGGACCAATGGCCAATTCCTGGGAGAATTGTCCACAAGTGACATGGACAAGGCTGAGGTTCTCAATGACTTCTTTACCTCAGTCTTCACTGGCAAGGGCTCCAGCCACACTCCCAGGGGCATGGAAGACAATGGCAGGGGCTGGCAGAAGGAACTGCCCATGGTGAGTAAAGATCAGGGTCATGAACACCTGAAGATCCTGAAAGTGTTCAAGGCCATGGGACCCAATGGGATACACCCAGGGGTGCTGAAGGAGATGGGGAGGAGGCTGCTAAACCACTCTCCATCATATTCCAAAAGTCCTGGCAGGCCAGGGAAAAGGGGAAACACAACCCCCATGTCCAACAAGGGAAAGAGATGACCCAGGGAACTACAGGCCAGGCAGTCTCACCTCTGTGCCCACTAAGATCCTGCAGCAAAGCCTCCTGCAGGCACTGCTGAGGCAGAAGAACAACAAAGAGCTGATTTGGTACAACCAACAGGGCTGCACCAAGGGCAAGTCCTGCCTGACAGACCTGGTGGCCTTCTGTGACAAGGTCACAGCACCAACAGACAAGGGGAGAGCAGCTGACATCATTGATCTGGACCTGAGCAAAGCCTCTGGCACTGTGCCACACCACATCCTGGTCTCCAAGCTGGTAAAACATAGGATTGATGAATGGACCACTGGGTGGATAAAGAACTTGGCCACACCCAAAGAGTGGCTCTCAGTGGTCCCTGGCCAAGTGGAGGGAGTCCCTCAGGGATCAGTCCTGGGACCAGGCTTGGTTAACATCTTTGTTGGTGCCGTGGACAGTGGCACTGAGGCTCCCTCAGCACCAAGCTGTGTGGTGTGGCTGACAGCTGGAGGGAGGGATCCATCCAGAGGGACCTGCACAGGCTGCAGAGCTGGGCCCAAGCCAACCTCATGAGGTTCAACACCACCAAGTGCAGGGTCCTGCAGCTGGGTCACGGCAATCCCAGATACTGATACAGGCTTGAGAGCAGCCCTGAAGATTGTGGCTTGTGGTGTGTTCCTGAGAAGTAGGAAGATATGTTGCCTGAGTGGATGAAACAACAGGCATCATGCTTGGTGGCACAAAGGACCAGGACACTGGTCTGGACAGCCAGAACCCAGACCAGGACACTGATCTGGGCAGCCATCCTTGGCAGTCCCAGCTGGGCCCTGCCACGTGCACTGCAGCTGCCCCCAGCAGCTGCGCCAAGGAGCTTTGGGCTCTGAAGGCAACAGCTGCTGTGGGAACCCGCAGGCTTTCGAAGACTCTCTTTCTGTTCTGTTCTTGTGGTTTGTGTCCTGAGGGGCCTGCGTGTCCCTTCCTGCCGGCCAGGCTTTCGGCAGATCCCCCCCGGCGTGCTCCAGGGGCGCGGGCCGCGACACTGCCAGCGCTGCCCGGGGGCAGTTTCACCTCAGCGGGAGCCTCTCGCAGCGCTGCCTCCGGGGGCACGGGAGCGGCGGCCGCCTCTTGCCCCGGAGCCGCTTGGCGGCGGGGCGGGAAGGCGGCAGCGAGGGGGTCTTCCCCTCCCCGCCACCGTGGCCTGCAGCAGGGACTCCGCCCCCGGCCGTCACGAAGTACTAGGCCGGACGGGTGCTCTCCTCGCCCGCCGCAGGGCTGGGAGCAGACCCCTGCTGTCCCGGCAGTCGGCGCGGTCGCTCCAGGCGGGTCCCGCTGGCCGCCTGGGCCGGGCCGGAGCCGAGTGGCGGCGGGAGCAGCTCCTGCCGCCGCTGCCTTTGGGGGCGCCTCGTCCCGCTGGCGGCGCCTCATGGCGCGATGCAGCTGCAGTGGGAGGGAGAGGAAACCCACCCCCCTCGCTCGGCGACCGCCTTTGTAACCGCGCAGCCCGGCCCTACGCGCAGCAGTTCGGGGAGCGCCGGAGCGCGGCGGCGGGAGCAGATGGAGCCTGAGGGTAAGGGCTGCGCCCCTCGCACCAGGTCCCCGCTGCCGGGCCGGGGAGCAGCTGTCCCTAGGGGAGAGCTTTCCCTGCTCCCTCGGCGCTCCCCTGCTCAGTGGAGGCTGGGACGGCCGGGAGCCGCGGGAAGCCTGGGCCGGGGAGCAGAGCGTGCGTGCCGGGGGTCTTGGCGGGGGGTCTGGTGTCGCTCTGGCGGGTGCGGAGGGAGCCCAACCCCGCTCCAGGTGTGCGAGGGCCGGAGGGGCAGCGCGGCCCGACTGCCTCCGCCCCCTCTGATAGCCTCTCGGCCGGCGCTGCCTTGCGCGGTGCCGCCGGCGCCCCTCCGCTGCTCGCTCCTGCGCTGCCCGCTCGTCCCCGCCCGCTCTCGCCGCTCCGTGGGGAGCCGGACAGAGCCCGGAGCAGCGGGTGTCGGGGCCTCGGGGTTCAGGCTAGCCCGCGGGGCGGGGGCCCGGCCTGGAGTGGTGCAGCTTGGAGAGATGCGGAGCCATGTCGAACTTCTTTATTTGTTATTTGTTCATTTTCTCCTTGCTTCCCGCGATGAGCGGGCTGGCGTGTTTCTAAAGCAAGCCCATTGTTAGTCGAGTCCAAACCAGCCTCCCTAGCCCTGAGCTCTTCAGCTGGGGCTGGCAGATGCTACTGCCCTGCTCTTCACCTTCATAGAGGTGAAGCTTTGCGGGCAGTTACACCGCGGGCCTCGCAGGCTTGGTGGCTGTCTGCAGGCGCCGTAGGGGCGCCTTGTCCCTACAGGGCTGACAATGCACGTTGGAGTAAATATAAGATGTGTAAATATATTTTTAGTTTTCCTAAACTCATATAAAGCCAGTTATGTTAAACACTTACTTTGGTAAGATTCTTATTAACTGCATAGATCAGATTTATTTCCTGCCGCTCTATATTTAGGCACTTACGAAATGCAAAGTGTTCCTCCAGTCTCCCCTTTTAAAATACCTTTTGGAGCTGTTAGTACTTATAATGTAAACCATTTCTAGCTGCAAATTGGAAACCTCTGAGCCATAATGGTCTGTTGCATTTAGCTGTCTCTCTCTTGCAAGCTCTACATTCTCATGCAAAAAAAAACCCCAAAAACCCAAACCAAAACTCTAAGAAACCGTATGAGGTTCATGTTTAGAAAATTGGCTGCATACATTGTAGCTGTTTTTAAACCTCAGTACCAAAGTCACATTTTCCATTCCAGATATTAAGAGTGGTTAAACTATGTTAAAGGGATATACTCTACCTTAGCTCCCTTGCAAGCTGTAGGGAACTGTAACACAAAGGAAAAGGTCTCTACGGTTTTAAAAGAATCTGAGACTGATGACTTCTTGCAGTGTCTGATCTGCAGCAGCACCAAAGAGTGGAAGAGACTATTGGCAGTTGTTCATGACCAGAATTGGGTTTGTTGCCCAAGTGGAGAAGTATGCAGAATGTAAATGGTCTATGTGTGGTGAGAAGTGCATTACTAAAAATGTTCTTGCATGCCATAAGAAGTTTATTTTTAATAGAAATCTCATTTTCACAATGCTGTTATGAGATGTTAGTTATACAGTTCATACTGTTAGCTTCTTTATCACCCAGTTCTTTATATTTTATATCTTCTCGCCTTTATAAAGCTAGAGAAAAAGGTTAGAAATGAGGTTGAGTTTAGAGCAATTACTCTGGAAGAAATAAATGCTTATCTTAAAAAATTCTCTGCCCTGCTTTTTTGGGTAGGTAAAGGCTGGATCAGTCCTAGAAGGATTGTGATGAATTGCAGATCTGCTGAGGCTCCCCATCTGCCCTGGATCCAGGAATATTCATACAGTCTGACTTCTGGTACCTCCTGAGCTCTTTGGGTGCCAGTCTTCCATGTGTTACATTTGTAGGCAAGTCTTCCCCATGAACTGGAGCCTGCAGGAGCTGACATCCCTGTACTAGCAGTCTCTCCATTGGTGTTGGAGAGAGCCAGGGGTCTGACGTAGACAGGTGCTGTATGTATGCCACTGAAGGTGTGAATATGGAGTTCTGTGGACTGTGATTGTGACTCTGAGAGAGTGCTTTCTGTTTTCAGTGTTGCACCTAGACTGTGGTGATCGAACAGAAGTCTGTAAAGGCTAACCTTGTGTGGCATTGGTCAGCTGTGCCCTACTTGTGTAGTCTTGGCTGAAATAATTCTTAAATGGAGCTGGAATTGCTGTTGTCCAGTCCCTTTTGGTGCAGCTCCTTGCATTTAAATGTATGTCTAAAACTCTTGCTAAAAATGAAGCCAGGACTCTTTCTTCCCAGAGAAGCCCTGCCTCTTTCCAGATGTGCAGCTGCCTGCCCTGTCAGGTATTGTCCACAGAGATCAGGAAGGAGGATGAGGGGGTTCATCCTAGGTTGGCCCATTCCTTAAGGAAATCCAGTGTGCCGTAGTGATGCTATGGGAAATGTTAACCAGCAGAGTTCTTGCAGATGGCCCTTAAACTCCAAAGCTTGACTGAGATGATAACATGCAAGGAGGTTGCAACTTGAAAGCTTATTTAGTCTTGAAGTGTCTCAGAGATGCAAGAAGGGATGTTATGTTCAAACCAATAGAAATGAGAGAATGAAAATACAGTTGTCATGGTCCTCGTGGTCTTTTGTTTGAGATGAGCTTCTGTATTGTGATTCTGGAAAAGAAAGACCATCTTAGACCAGTAGCAGTGGAAATAGATAATTGAATCCCTGGGACACTGGGAAGGAAAGACTTGGGAAATCAGATTGGGATTGGTTTTGCCTTCAAGACAAGCTTTGTGGCAGGGCTTTTTGAAGCTTCCCAAGAATTTTGTACTCAGACCTCCCTGCTCAGGTTGCTCTGTGTTTTGGAGAAGCCTTGCCATCAAATAAGATGCATGAGATGGGGACTACTGCCCTCTGAAATGCTAACAAAAATCCACATGTTTCCCACTGGTTTTGAATGAAAAATGGACAACTAACTTCTGCAGGAGGTTTGTGGGGACAGCTTTTTGATTACCTGGCTGGCTAAGTGGATACTGGATGTTCCTGACTTGGAAAACCTTGTCTGCTACTACTGACTCAGCTCAATAGCCATGGCTGGGGGATTTTGTTTGTATGTTGTTTCATTTAGGCATTTTGTAAAGACAATTGGACATCAGTAGTACTGCTGCCCGTCCTGCTTCTGTTAGCAAGCATGAGGAGTGGTCTGTGTGAGAACCGAATGGGCAGGGAGTGTAAAGCAGCAGTGATGTAATTAATGCTTTGTTTCCTCTCTGATGTACCAGTTCCTGCTACAGCTGTCAATTTGTAAAATTAATTTTCTTCTTCAGGCTGTTTTGTAAGAAATGTGAAGATTTTTCATGTACTGAATACTGAAGACTTGAAGAATGTGAAACTATTTGCAAGAGGTGTCTTGTAAACCCAAAGCAATAAATAATTCTAGTTCCCAGGGCTGGATACAGATACTGTGCTAGAAATTTGGGCTATTGATTATGTAGATGTTAACTCATCTGAGTGGAGTAAATAGTGGGGCAGATTAAAAATAGAAATCACTTCTGCAGTATTCTTTTTTGTCAGCTTTACCGCATTCTGCTGTGGAAATGAATGTTTCACTTGAGAGACTGGTTTACAGTTCTTGCATAAGAATGAATACTGACACTATCCCAAATCCTTTGAACTAGTGGAAAGTGAAAAAATAACAATAGATTTTTTTCAGATGTGGAAACAGAATTTGAGATAGCCTGAGATAAGAGGGTCAAGGGAGAGAGAGAAATGATGAGAGAGCATCACCAAACTCCCTAGCTAGTTTTTTCCATGATGTAGCAGTTCATAAGCCACACTGTGTGTCCACCACCAGCTGTCAGCTCTCATTTTCGTGTCCTCTGCCATCCCCTCTGAACTTCCCACTAAGCACTGAGTCCTGTTTACCCTAGCAGATGACCCCAGCCCTCCACCCTGGAAATGCAGGTGAAATTTGGAATAGATATTTGCAGATGATTGTGGTGTCCTCTGGAGCATGCTGTAACTGGAAGGCAGGCAGTCACAGCGAGAAAGCTCTGGCTCATTTGGAGGTTATGAGTAGTGAAATTTGAGAAGGCCTTTGTTGGTGAAACAATAGTGGAGGTAGGCTGGAAAGTGCTTCCCATGAAACTTTTTGCTCCTCCCTCTCACTTCCCAGACATCTCCTAAAAGCAGGCTGTAGTAGAACCGTATTTGCATTTTGCCCTTTGGATGTTTTAAAATGTGAAGAGTCTTTGGGTTTTCTCTCACACAGCCACACATCATCTCTAGTGGCTATCATTAGGAGTTTCTGGAACTGGAGTGCTGTGGGTTTGATCACCAGGCAGATGCTAAACCAGCCAGCAGAGCATTATAATGCATGATGTCCTTTCCTGCATTGCTAACTGGAGCAACAGCTTGGTGTCCATCTGCCTTTCCTCCTTGCTGTGGCCATTGCTTTTGCTGGTAGTAGTCACCACGGACTTCCATGAGAAATACCCAGGATGTGCAGTCATGACCTCGCTTTGTGAAGCTGAGTTACTGCATTTGAATGGAATTATTTGACCACAGTTGCCTCTGTGGTCCCTGACACCACCTCTCAAGTTCCATTCTCCCTGCTTTTTCTTCTGATGTCACTGACAAGTGTTGCTATTTTGGTCTCTGCAATGTGATTGTCTCGCAGAGCTCATTGCTATCACCGCTTCCGTGCTTTCAGAGGTGCACCTTTCTTATTTGGCCAGGCTTAAGGCCCTGGCATGGGCCAGAAAGCCACTGGTTTAAGTGCTGTGTGAGGGCTGGGTGTGGAATTGGGCAGGAAGGTTGTTTACATAGTAAAACCTCAGTTGTCTCATGCCAGAGTCACTGCAGGTTCCCTGGGGAGCTCAGGGAAGTGATTTTGTCAGCTGATCACCTGCAGAAGCTCCATTAACAGAGGGTTGAGCTTCCAACCTCAGAGCTGGACTACTGAATATCCTTCAGATCAGGATGCTTTTCTTCATCTTTCTTCTCTCCCTTTTTAGTGTGACTAGTGTTTTTGCTATGAACTCTAAAACCCCATGGCTCTTTGACAGGCAGCTGGCAGCATAGGAACTTGCAGAAGATCTCAAAGAGTTTTCAGCCATGCTAAGCACTTGGTAATGCCTGAATAATGTCATGTATATTAGTGGTGGCACGGGGACAGGCAAGTCTGGGCTTGCTGTCACCCTGAGAGGCTGCTCAGACAGACTTTTGTGGGTCCCACGCTGTGCTTGTGGTGGGCCTGGAGAAGGAGTTTTTCTATCTTTAAGGCCTGTGTCAAGTGTTACCAAGGTCTGTGTCCATCTGAAGCACTGGTGGCTCTCTGGCCCTTTCAGGGTGGCCAAATGCAGGAGTAACGGTTCCAGCGGGCTTCAGTCGCGCAGGCTGCTGCCTTACTTCTAAATGCATTGGAATTATTGATTGCTTCTCTTAGGGTGAGAAGCTGCTGTCAGGCAGTGAATGAAGGAATGTACAATTCTTCATCTTCAAATCCCTTGTTGATAGTAGGAAAAGGTATCTGTTGGGATGACAATCTTAAGGCGTTAACAAAGAGGGAGGGAGCAGACCGCTGCTGTGAGTGGCAAGGAGCTGCTAAAGCTTGTAGGTCCTGTGAATTGCAGCATGGCCATGAATAATGCTGTTACTGAGGTTACACTTAAAAATGCTGAAGCACTGCCTTTGGAAAGGTAATTCTGGTTTGTGAGCTTTTTCAGAGACTGATTTGGTGCTGCTGCTTACAGATTCTTTGGCTTAATAAAGGTTCAAGGAGAGAGTATTTTTCCGCTTGCTTGCTGAATGAATCAGTGTTGATTGTATTTGCCATTCTTCTCCAAGCACCTTGACTATTTTGTTGCTGAAGTATACAGAGCCATTACTTTAAGTGTAGCTACCTCTACTACTACTATGTGGTACTCACTGAGCTGGTTAATTAATGCGAAAGGCTAAAACAGTGGTACTTTGAACCTGGGTAGATGCCAGCTGTCACTGGAAACCCAACCTTTATCCTTTAGGTGGAGTGTTTGGGTACAGTGCATGTGTGCAGCATACACATCTGTACACACCATCATGGCAATCTGGATGGAGAGTTTGGAAGGCTACCAGCCCTCCTATTAAAGCATCTGATGCCTTGAAGTCGAAAGGGCACAGTACTCCCAGCATGTTGGGGAAGGGAAAGATAATGCTTGGATGCCAGAGGTTTCTCCTTTTCATTTTAGACTTCTGAAAAGCAGGCAGGTGCCAGACTGTTATTAAGGATTTTAACGCTGGGCTTCAGTTTTCTTAAACTCTTGGCCTCTTTGTTCTTTCTTTTTGAGCTTACAGGGTCTGAGCAGAAATTCTCTCTTAGTAACTTAACCCTAAGCAAATATTTACATTCATGAGATTCTTGCTACTTCAGCAATCGTTCTGGGCCTTGAGGTTGGAACAGGGTGAAAGTTACTGTACCAAACATTGGAGCTGGGGAAGGAGTGGGGAAAGGAAGCTCGAAGGGTTCTCCAAATATGGTTTGACCATGTTTGGTAGGAATTGCCCATTCAGTGTATGCCACAAACGTTGCTGTCTTCCAGAATGAGATTTGCAGAGATTCTGTGCTCCCTTGCAGGAAGATAGATTTGTGAATCAACTGACATTCAAACCCCCGAGATTTGTAAAAGGGGAAGCCTGACCAAAACACTTTGAAATTCACCTGTGGACGCTGCACATGTAGAGGCAAGGTTCTCCAGGGTACAGAACAAAAGGAGATCTGAATAAACAAGGCTAAGGAGAGTGATTTCCTCTCCTCTCCTCCCACCACCAAACCAATGCACAAGAACACCACCTCAGCCTCCTGTGTTCCTGTTGCCTAAGTTTTGCTGTCATCCTGTAGCATGACCGGTGCTGGCTGAACTCTTTCTGGGAAAGCAAGACAGTGATCTCATTTTTTACAGCCTTTGTGGGAGCAGTACAGAGGTCTCTCCTGATGGCTCTCAGCAGAGCTTCCTCTTCCCATCTGTCTCTGATGCACTGCTTGGGGCTGCGTTTGGAGCCCTGCGGCGGTAGTTTGGCTCTCCGGCTAAATGCTGCTGGGAGCACGAGTAGGACAGACAGCTGTATGCACAAGTCAGTGCAAACTGTGCGTTGTACTCACCCTTAAATTCCATAGAAAAAGGAATGGTGTCCCTGCAGCTGAATCTCCACTACTGGTTGACACAGTTCTGCCGGAGCCGTGACTGAGGCTACAGTAACTTAACAGTGACGAAACGTCTGGGCCCCAGGCTGTAGCAGCGGATAGCTGCATGTTGGAACCGATGGTTCGCATTGAAGGAGCCTATGTGGGGTTTCTATTTACAATTTTGTCCCCATTTCCCCCTGTTTGTTGAATATCTGCAAAGCCCTGGATGAGTTTTGCCTGGAGGAGGATCTCAGCCATTCCAATTTCTTGTTGGAGCCAGGTGTGCTATCTCCATGCGTTGCTCCCACCAGCTGCAGCAGTCCTTCACTTGGAGTGAAGTTTCCCGTGGAGGAGGAGCAAATGCTGCTGCCTGCTGAGCCCTCCTGGACCTGTTTTACTAATTGCTATTAAAACTCTTGCAGCCTATTTTTTGGCTGTAAAAATGCAGAGGCAAATAACAAAATTAGGGCCACAGTTCCCCCTCCTAACTATGATGCACTTGAGAATTCAATTTCTTAACTCTTTTTCTGCTTAAGCAAATACCTCTCTTGCCTTGCCATTCCTGCTCTGCTAATGGATGTGCAAGTGTTCACAGCTAAGGGAGAGGAAGATTTCCTGTTCAGCCTGGAGAAGAGAAAGTTCCATGGAGACCTTAGCCTTCCAGTACCTGAAGGAGCTACAGGAGAGACTGGAGGTGAGGAAGAAATTATTTCCAGCGAGAGTGAGGAGACACTGGCACAGGTTTCCCAGGGAGGTTGTGGATATCACCTCCCTGGAGATGTTCAAGGCCAGGCTGGATGAAGCCTTTAGCAACTTAGGCTAGCGGGAGGTGTCCCTGCCTACGGCAGGGGGATTAGAACTGGGTGGTCCTTAATGTCCCTTCTAACCCAAACCATTCTGTGAATCGATGGTGCTACCGTTTTTCTTGTCTGTTTGAAGTGTTGAAGCATTGTATTTGGCAGGAAGCTTGGGCAAGGCCGGGGATGTTCAACCCCACTGCTGTGTGAAAGGCAAAGTGTTGCAGTTTGAGTTTGACTCTTGCAAAGCACTAAGAAACCTGTGGATGAGTTGCCTCCAAGTGGAGCACAGCATGAACCGTTTCAATGTTCCCTTCTCCCTCCTTGCTGCATTAGGTTTCAGACACACCCATTGTACAGGATCTCACCCAATGGCTGTGGCAGCAGAGTCTCCACAGGGTGGTGTTCGATGCGGGGTGTGGAGGTGCCTGTAATTTGGAAATGGCTTGGTGAAACGTTCTTGAAGCTGAGCATCTTGAGAGCACAGGTTTCAGATTGGCTATTTGATTTTCACTCCATCTTCTTTTGCACCTGCATTGCTTGGGTCTCCCAAGCACACAGGTGTAGGCTCCTAAGAGTATGTTCCCAATCTGCTGAGCACATTCAGTTATATGGTTTCCTGTTTCCTTATTTATTCCATCAGCTTCTTTGGCTGAACCTCAAATTCTGGGTCATCCATTTGTCTAAACCCTCCTGTGCTACTGATGATGCTCAGCTCCCACTTGCACTGTTGATGCTCTGTCTCTCACATCACTGGACATCTTGCAGTTGTGTTCTCTTTCCAAGATGTGTTTCTGCTGTGGCATCTGCCTGGCTGGCAGTCTGTAATAAAAATGAGCAAACCCTGAGTTGCTGCTTTTATGGGCTAACAGCACTGGCCTTCAGATCCTCCTGGAGATTGCAAAACTGCACTTTGAGCCCTCTGAAAGTCAGGTTTAAATCTAAACCCATGAGACTTAGATCCTATGCATGCAGTCCTGACAGCTGCTGCTGTCTCCTCAGTTGTTTTTTTTTAAATTATTGTTTTCTCTATTGTTCCTCTATTTTGTGATTGGAAAAAAAGACCTCTTCTGTATGAAATCAGACTTTTGAGCATGTAGACTCTGGGTGTAGCTTAGAGAATGCTGGGTGTGGTGATACGATAAAGCACGAAAGCTGCTCATTGCTGGCATTCCTTAGAGCCGTGCATCCTGCAGGGAATCCTCAAGCACCCTGCTGAGGAGGAGCTTTGCACTCTGTGCTGATGTTTTATTTCACCCTGCAACAAAAAAAAATTGATGTGGCTTCATCTAATAGCTCTTTGATTACTAAATTGATATTTCCTATTCATGTTGATCCACCTTTTGAAATGCAGAGATGGCCAAACATCATGGGTTTCTAAAAAGACTGTAAACCCATCCTTTGCACTGAAGACCTTAACATACTTTTTTTGTGGACTACAGTTGAAAGTTTTTGAATACTGGTTAGGGTTTTCCAAGGGAGCACAGCTGTGAAAGGGGAGCAGTTCTGATGGAACAATTCTGTAACTTCCATTTTGGCTTAGTTTGTTCATGTTTTAGGTTGGTTTTTAAGACTTGGCAATTGAGTGGTGGTTTAAATCCGGGATTTTTTTAAAGTTGATGATGGTGTCCCCTTGCTGAAAAGGTAGAATGTAAAATCAGAGTAGTGATTTCTCCACCTGGTGTAATGATGTAGAAGAGAAGACTTCACTTTCAAGCAGAGCATGCAGAGTGCTCCAGCTTTTAGTTTTTCAGTAACTTTGGGGTTAAAAGACATGACCCAAAAGACTTTTTATACCCCTGACGTTTCTGCTGCCAGACATTGAGTGGAGGTCACTTAACACAGAGGCTGGAGCAAGACAAAGCCTCGTCCCAACAGCCTGAGCAGGCAGTGCTGTGCATGGCTAGTGAGTGATTCTTCTTTGGCTGTCTTACAGTGTCACTGGAGAAGCAGTGCAGGGCTGGAGTCCATCAGCCATATTGCATGCCTTAAGATTCCTAGAGAAAGGGAATCTGTTTGAAAAATACCTTTCCAAAAGGGAGCCTGGGCTGGAAATTGGCAGTGATGTTCAAGTTCCTGTTAGATCTGTAGGCAGGATTGTGCTGAGAATTATCTTCCTTTGTTATAGTATTTTCTTAGATGGTGTTTAGGCTGGGTGGGAGTGTGTTGAAGGAATGTGCAATTAATTAATGCTATGCATTATATCCAGAATAAAACAAATGTAATTCACAAGATTTTCCATCATAAAGGCTATAAGGAGGCAAGAAGGTGTGGTTGTGGTGGGGTTTTTTGTTTGGTTGGGTTTTTGTTTGTTTGGTTTGGTTTGGCTGACCTGTGTCAGGAATGCACAGAACCTGGATGTAGATTGTTAAACTTTCTTGTTTTGACTCTGAATTTTTTTGAGCCTGGGTTTTAGTGATGAGAAAGTGTTGCCATGTCTTTAGCTGACTGAATTTGTCCCCTTGTACCCAGGTGGCCTGTTCAAAATGGTGTGTAGAGCCTTTATGTAACGCTGCTGGTATTGATTAAACTGTAGTGCCTGTTTTATTTTGGTCTCCTTATAAAATGCATTGAGTATGTGTATTGAAGCCCTGTACTGGATCTCACAATTGCAGGATTTGAGATGGTTTGTTTAAACAAAACAAAACCCAGGAAGTCTGCTCCCTGCCTCCCGTTGTTATTTTTTCATTTATTTAGTGGAAGTCCTTTATAAAGTGTGATTTGTAGCATAGACTCAGCTGTGGATTTCCACAAGCAGAATTTTGGAAGCTAAATAATGGTGCTGTGCCCTGACTGAAGCATATGAAGTAAAGATATCAACATATCTGGTCTCTTACTTGGAGCTGATCAGATGGGGCAGTGTTGCTGCTCTCTCTTCAGGCTCTTCTCTGGGCAGTCCAAATACAAGGGCTGAAATCAAGTTCAAGGCATTTCCAGTTTCTGATGGCTGTTAAATTGTGCATGGCTTTGGATCTGGGCTTTGCTTTGTAGGTTTGTCTTTTGTTTTAATATTAGTTGCAACACAGTCTCTTCTTGAGAGCAATCAGGAATATGACTTCCTTCCTTCTGGGGTGTTTTTCAGTGCTGACAACTGTCTTCTAAATATTTGGTCCCAACTGGCAGATTCTCACTTGTGAATCCATTCCCACTGTGGTGACTATTCCAGAGGTTAATGCAAACACAGTTTCTTCCTTCCTCGACTTCTGTTGCATTGATCATGTGAAAAATAGTTGTTTGTGTTTTACATTTGAATTGCTTCCTTTTGCTACTCTCCAAATTTAGGAGTGCTCTTTAAGCTCTCTTCTGCTAAGCTGGCTTGTCAGGAGCTGACTCCCAGGGTCTGAGCAGATGAACTAGGGTGAGACACAGCTTGGGTAGCTGAAGGTCTGCTGCCTGGGACCAGCAACATTTTTGTTCCAAGTAGACCTGGATGTGGAGGGCTTTTTTGTGTGTTTGTTTTTAATGCCTTCCAAAAGAGCATAGTCTGCTGTACACATCCTGAAACACCTCCATCCTAGTTGAGGCAAGCAGCAGATCCTTGGAAATATGAGCTCAGCTTCAGTTTGTATTGGCATTGCCAGATCTTGGTAGGATTTGGCACTGGAAAAGGAACTGTACTTTAGGAATTCAGGTTGGGAAACCCACTAATAAAAGTGGGCTTGCAATTTCTCTAAGCTAGGACACTCCATAGCTTTCTGTCATGTAGCCAGGATTATTAGGGTGAAATGCTTCCTGCTGTCTGCACGGTGACTTTCAGTTCGTGGGATTTGGGATAGCACTTCAAAAAACAACCATAGATGTTTGATTTAAGTGATGTAGGCATCCTGCAATAGTGAGCAGACCCATTGCAGCACAAGGTAAAATATTTAAGAGTGTCTTTTCTGGGGGAAAAAAAACCCAAACCAAGATTCTTCTCAGTTCATGGAGACTCCACCGATATACCATTCCCTTGCATCATTCCCACTGATACAATTCTCTCCCAATGCTATCTAGCTTTGTAAGGCAGTTGGTATTTGTTTCGTTCAGGTTTAGGTCCTCAGTATGCCCAAAGATCCGAACCAAACTGAGAGTTCAGTGCAAGCCATGGCATGGGTTTTCTCTCCTTTGTGTCCAAACGTTGGAGATCCACAGATGATTTTTGGAAGTGTCTGAGGATGCTGGTTGTGAAGTAATGTCAGTGCCTGACACCCAGAGTAGTTAACAGTTAATGGTGGGTGTTTTTTCTCAAGTATTAATATCATTAGGAAAAACCCAGGCTATTTATAAGCTGTTTTCCTACTGTCTTTTCCACTCTCTAATTACAGGCTTGATATGGGTTTTGTTTTTTAGGTGGTGTGATGGACTTCAGTCAACAAGAGCAGGAAATGACAAGGACAAATGTTTGCTGGCTGCTGCACCCCTCTGTTCCAATGGGAAAATAAAAGTAGAAACAGGGCTTTCCCCCCCTTCATTTTCCTCTTTGTCAGTTGGGTGTGAGTTCATTGCAATGAAGGTAGTTGAAGAGGCACTTCAGCTCATGAAGATCGTGGGTACACCTAGAAAGATGAGATTGCCTTGAACTTGGGAGATGAGGAAAAATTGCAGCAGTCCAAGGTACCTGCCATTGCAGCGGGGAGAGTGTTTGAGATCAGGGGCTCGGGGGCTTGTTTGTACTTAGGAGGGAAAAGTAAGCTGCTGGATGCTGAAAAGTGATTTGGGTTCTGTCAAAGAAAGCTTTGCAGTGATCTTACCCAGTGGGGAATGCTCTAAACCACAGACTGCAGCAGTTCTGGATGTCTTGCAGGGGGTCACAGTATTAGCGGAGGCTGTCTTGGCATCTTAAACTGGCTGCTTCAGTCTAGGAGGAGACAAGCATTTGCTGCACTTCTGCAGCTGCTCATCAGTGTTCTGCTGCTGCAGGAAACTCCTAACTCAATATTGTTAGGAATGCTTCTCCCCCACTGCAAGCCTGAGTTGCTACTGTGCTGGCAGGCAGCATGCTTGGCATCAACAGTAGAAGTGACACTAGAAAGACGTGTATTTAAGGAATCTGTAAAGTGTACAGCAGGAGATTGCTTTAGCTGGAAGCTGCTGGTGGTGGTGGGGTTCTGTCTGTGTGTACTGAATAAACTGACAGTTAATTGAGTTCTCAGAAGACCACCCAGCTCTCCCAGTGGAAAAAGTGGGCATACTGGGAAACTCTGGATAAAGCCATGATGCTTCTCGTAAATCTCTCCACTTCTTTCCATGGCCCTAAACATAGGGTTTGTAATCCCTCAAGGGGTATGAGGACACCACATTCAAGTGGCTTCACTTGGCACTCTGTTAAGACATTCTGGTGCCTTGAGCTGTAACACAACTTGATTCTGGCACTGTCCCTGCCTCACAGTTCATGGAGGAGGCTCCTCTTATGTATGTAGAGTTAGGAGCTTTTTATTCCCCTGGTCTTCACTTTGGAGGACCAGGTGTACCTGTGTGGAACAGCATACTGAGATGATTATTACTTTGAAAGTAAACATTCTAACCATCTTAGTTACCTTCAGTGTTTTCAGATGTCACCCAAACCAGCTGGGTGTGGAATTAGGTTAGTGGCAGGTAAGTGCTGCTCAGGTGACTTGTTTCAGCTTTTTCTGTAGTGAGGCAGACTACACTTTGAACTTAATCTCTTGACAGTTTCTGATTGGGAGAACCAGAAATTTGTCCCGTTTCAAGTACTGATTTATACTGCAAAATTTAAACAGCTAAACCTTTAGGTGTTAGTATACTGTGCTTGCACTGTAATCTGACTGTGAATCAACTACCTTTTTAATTGAGCCTTGAGGTATTGCGTTTTGATCTGGGTCAGCTCCGTTGGACTTCTGAAAGCTATTGAGAAAGTTGAGAAGAGGGTTGGCTTTGTTTCCTCTGATTTGTGGAAGCTTTTTGTCTCTTCCTTACCTCATCTAGGGTCACTGAGGACTTTATTGGGAGCCTGAAAAGAAGAGGATTGGGTTATTTCAAGTGACTGGGTCAGATCTAGGATAGCTTGTTAGCAGCAAGATAGCTCTTTGCATGAGGAACTGGGTCTGTTGACATTTTGGATAAGCTTTAAGGTTTCAGCTTGGTTTAGAGTGTGTGAACGCAGTGTCCCTTGGAGCCAGATGGATCAGCTCTCTGTCAATGGCAGCTGTGACTTGGGATGCAGTGGTGTTTTCCTGGTGGCTGCTGCCTGATGGAAATCCCTGCTGAGAAGCTTGCTCTCACCTCCTCCTGAATACCCAGGACTTCAAAACCAAAAGTGTGGCAGTGGTTGGCTTCTCTCTTGTGTCAGGCTTAGGGGAAGACTGGATTTGGCTAGGAGGGCAGGCACATAAACGATTCTGGATGTATTTTTGTCTCTGGTTCAGGGGTGGGAAGCAGTTCCAGTTGGTATTGTCCCTATTAAGACGTACTTTTCATGTTTAATGCTTAGCAGTAGGTTTGGCTTAGGTAAAACATTTATTTTTAGGCTGGAAATATCAAATACATACAAAATAGCTTATGTTGGCTGTGTCTACATCAGCAATAAATGCAGCCTATAGAAGTGGATCTATGGATGGAAGGTGATGCTGAGGACCCTATGCCTGCCCTCTGCATGTGTGAAAGGCTTTGGAGTTAGATGAGCTCAGGGTAGGCCCTGTAGAGCAAATGCCTGTTAGCTGCTATTGTGTGCTGGATGCCTCATTGAATGCCTCTTCAGGTAAATTCCTCTGAAGGGAGTCCAGGTCATCTGCTCCAAGCCCTTGCTGAGCTACAAACAAAGACACTGCAGGGTGAGGTGAGTTGGGAGACTCCTAAGCAGCTCGTTGGTCAGAACTGAAGTGGGGATGGTGACAAGGCAGGGCTGTGCTCCAAGGCTCAAACTGAGTCTTGGCTACTCCTCTCTGTCCAAACCTTTGATCCCACACAGCAAAGAAGTGTCAGAGAGTGGATTGATTGTGTGTGTAAAAGGTATCCTTTCCTCATCAAGTTAACTTTGGATTAATACCTGAGCTTGCTGGAGTCATAACTTCTGTAGAGCTCGACAGAGCCATGTCATGGAGGCTGGGCTGTCTCTTCCAGCAGCCACATTTTGCAGTGGTTTCAAACAGTTGAAAGCTGCTTTAGTGCTGTTATCAGCCATGGTCTTTCACAGCAAGTGATGAAGTTGTTTGAAAGGGCAGGAAGATACTGCTGATTTTTCTATGTTGTAACTTGCTTTACTTCTTCCTATCAACCTGAGTGTTTCCCCAGGGATCTTCCTCACAGTTTGCTTACCAAGTCTGGTAAATAATGTATTTCAAAATCAAGGACTTTAATGCATTTTTTGGAGGAGAGTTACTTTGGGAATTGAAGCATGAAAACTGTTATAAATGAATCTTTTAGTGGTGACCCTGGCAAAGCCTATTTTTCTTCCCTTCCCCTCCCCCCATAGCTTCATTAGTTTGTAGTTTCTCTTCTCTACTCAGTCTTCTACGTGTCTCCAGTGACAGAAAAAGGAGATACATGTATTTAAATTCCTGATGTCAGAGGTAGCTAGTCTTGGTTTAAAGAAAGACCAGAATGTGTGGTGAAAAGACACAGAAATAGGACATTTAGTTTCTAGTTCAGTATTTGCTCTTTCATTTGAAGAATTGCAGCATACTTGTCAGCCTCCATTAAGGCATCTGATGTTTTTATTGTCATTTTATGCATGAGGAGAACAGTTTGAGACATCACCAAGACAGCTGTTTCCCTTACAGCTCCAATTTCTTCAAGTATTTCTTTTTTTTAAGAGGTGTTTTGTCTAAGACTTTTTTTGTTATCTCTGCTGGAGATGAACAGGTTTCTAGTAGCATCTGGACAGCAAGTCCTGCATAACTTGAGTTTCCTGAATCACTGTTCTGTGACATCAGCCCTAGGTGTGTTAGGAGAGTCTTATGGCAGATACTCTTCTACACACCTGCACCTGATACAGGTTTGTGCTTCTATTATCTGGTTATAAGGTTATAAGTAAATATTGTATCTCCCTAGTATTATTTTTCCTTCCCTAGTCAAGCTTGCACTAAGGAAAGGTTACTTCCAGTGCAGTTCCCTGTCAATCCACCAGATGACACTTGGTGCTTAAAGATGTCAGGATGAGCGGTCTTGCATTAACAATTCTGTGTTCCTTCCTTGGTTTAGGAGGGGTAAAATTCAGAACATTTTATTTCCAAAGAGGTTTTCATATGGCATTTGTAAAATTGTAGGGGTGTGTCTCAGAAATGCTTATATGCTTTATGTGGCATTCTCCTATGTGCCCTTAAGTGAAAAAACCATTCACAGACTGTCAGGGGCTAGAAGGGACCTTGAGAGATCATCTAGTCAAACCCCCTGCCAAAGCAGCATCACCTATAGCAGGCCACACAGGAACACATCCAGGCAGGTCTTGAGTATCTCCAGAGAGGGAGACTCTGCAACCCCCCGGGCAGCCTGTGCCAGGGCTCTGTCACCCTCACAGGGAAATAATTCTTCCTCCTGTTTTCCATGGAACTTCTATGCCTCAGCTTCCACCTTTGACCCTTGTCCCTAATCAGGGGAAACTTTTATAAAGGCTTTGGATAAAACTGTGCAAGGGAAGGTTGCTCTGTTTTGCACCCATGCAGAGCTGAATTCCCTGTGTAGCAGTGGTGTGATAGAGCAGAGGATAAAACTCTGCTGTTTGTGTACCTCCCCTGGCTGTATTTTTGTGTGTGTAGGGGGAAAAAAAAAAGTGGACAAATGAGCCACAACATTAGCTATAGCAATATTTATTGTCTGAAGTCAATAAAATAATGAGATTTAGATGGTTCTGTGAGTTTTTAAAAGGGTCCAGACTTGCCATCAGGGACTGACCTTGGGGTGAGCACCGGAAGGCTGCTACACCCACAGCTTGCTGGTCATGCTGTGTGCAGCAGTTTCTCACTGCTGGTTGTCCAAAGAAGCAATTAATAACTGAGAGGGAAGTATGAAATGGGTCACATTGTTCCTCTTCCAACCATGTGGTGCTTCAGGCTTACAGATGTGTGAGAAGGGTCAGTGGCTGCTGTGTGATTTTGTATGAAGTAATTCCCCCCTCCCCCCCCCCCCCCACAGAGGGCAGACACACAAGCAGTGTGCTCATGACATCATGGGTTAGGAAGGAATGTGCCTCACTGCTGTTTTTAACCAAAAGCTCTAAGATTAACAGTTTAGTGATACTATCTTTGAAATAATACAGCTCAAGTAGACGTGGACTATGACAACATAAATCTGTGGCTGTGCCTTTCTTGTTTTCCAAGGTAACTCATTTGTTTTAATTTTAGCTTGATTAAGCAGCTGGTTTGCATTGCTCAGCAAGGTGTCTGCCTTGACACCCTTGCTCTCACCAAGCACTTTGCTTTATGTGGTTGTGACCTGGCATTAGTGGTTCAGGTGACTTTATTGACACAATGCAGTAGTTTCTCTTCTCTTGACCCCATTCATGATGATTAAAGGAGCTGCAGTGTGCACAGACATAAAACAGATGCATTTTCAACCTGACATGTTTGCCTGTGGTCTTAAGATTTGGCATTTTGACTAAAGAGAAAACTGGTGGCATTTTTTTATGATTCTTTTTTTTACCCTGGTTGGGAAATACCAAATCATGGGACCTGATTCATGATTCCTCTGGAGTGCTTTGCACTTCAATGTGTTCAGCACCCGAGATGCAGGCAAGGAGGTGATGGCAGCATCTGTGGACATCTCCATGGACCTGCCAGGCAGGAGGACCTGAGGTGTGTCCCGGCCACTGGCTTCGCTACTGGAATTGGGAGGTTGCAACCTGTGGCTTGTCTTTGTGATACTGAGCACTTGGTGCTGCATTTTGCTCTTTGAAATTCCATTTTCTAATGAGCAGTGTAAAGTCTGAAGAACTTAAGACTTTTATGGGGAAATGTTGAAATCTAAAATTCAGTGCCCAGTATTGTTCTTTGCTACATGTTTGAGCAAAAAAATAATCACCACCCCCACATGCACCTGAGGAACAAAATCACCTTATCTGTCTTAATGCTTTATAACCTTTGACTCTGTTTCTGGGCAACTAGTAAAGGGCAAGCGATCTGTGGAGCAGGAGAAGCCACGTGTAATAAAGAACGTTTCTTGCTGAAGACCTGGGAATCCTCTGCTTAGCCCACGTTTGAAAAGTCTTGCAACTGTTCTGCTTATCCATGTGTGTGTGTTTAGCACGTGGATTTAAGCACATTCCTGACAGAATGGCTGAGTTCCCCTGATAAGATCCATGGTGGGTTAGTTCCAGTGCAGTATATATGCTGGCAAGGCCACCTGTGTTTGAAATCTGGCCGAATGTTAATCTTGGGGAAATCTGGGATTGGTCTTTTCCATTAGTGGCCTGTGGGGCCTACCCTGGAATTTTCCCTTCTCTTTTTTTTTGCTGCTGATAGTTTTCTTTCTAAGTGACTGTAGGAAAAAAGAACAAAGGTGAGGGAAAGACTGGGCACGTGGAGCTGCAGGCGCCTCCTGAGAGCAGAGTGGAGTGGCAGGATGGTGTCCTCTTAGGAGCTGCTTCTCAGAGCTGCTTTAGGAGCCATTGGAGCACAGACCATGTGCATAGATATCAGTGTTGTCTGCCAGCCTAGCAATTTCTTTAGCTAAGGTCCAGGTTTGTGGTGTTTGATGTAAGCTTACAGTATGTTATTTATGGCTGCAGGATTTGAACTGACTTTTACAAGTCTCCAGCTGTATATTTTCCAGGCAGAAGTTCAGGCATTGTCTGATTCAGTTGAAGGGTCAGTCTGGGATCAGTTTGGAGATGGGACATTTGTAAAGCTCTGTGGTCTGTCTGAGTGAGGTGCCACAAGACCTGACTGACAAGGGTCTGAGAGATGGAAAGCCCTTAACACACTTGGAAAGCTCTTGGGTGTCAGAAGGAACATTAAGCTTGTGTTTGGAGTGTTGAGGAAAGTCAGTTCAATAACCAGTGCCCACACTGATTTAAAGCTGAGAAGTTTCCCTTCATCTTTTGTCTTGTGCGTAGACTAAACACATATCCTCCCCTCTCTTCTCCTTGCACTTCCTCCACCTCTCATACTTGGGAATTGTATTAAAATAGAGGAATTCCACCTCTGATTACACAAAAGATGGAATGAAAGCATACTGGCCACAGTCTGTGTTTGTCAGTTTCTCTGCTGCCCTTCCTCTTCTCTTTCCATCTCATATCCAAACTCTTTGCCTTTCACTTTCATTTGGGTTTTCTTGTAATGCTTAAGGTCGACTCTTTTGTCACTGTATTCTTCAGTTTTGTCTCAAAGCCCCATTAAAATTGACACCAAAACCTCAGTAATCCTCAGACTAGCCGAACTTTTAAATTGTGTCCAAAGGAGGTTTGAAATTAGGTGATGGGGCTTTATGCATCCCGAATTATAAGCAAACCTAAGCAAGCATGACAAGTGTGTTGATGATAAACCTCAGCCCTGATTCAGTATCTGTTGAAGCTGAATTCACTAAATGATGGCAGGTGATGGCTGCCTGAGCTGCAGTTCCTGGGTGTCTGTGGAGCTCTGGAGGAGCCGCATCACCATGTCCCTCGTGGGAGCAGTAAGGGCAATCCTGGGGCTCTGCCACGGTGTGAGCCTTGCTGCAAGAGTCCCTTGTCCCTCTGAGAATCAAGGCAATGTGTTTCATGTAAACAAAATTAATCCAGAATCCACTCAAGCTGTACTAGTGAAGGGGACAAAATATAGCACATAAAACTTCATTTTCTTTTTGGCTAGAGGATTGGAGCAGATCCTGTGAGCAGTCAGAAGACTGTCAAGTCCCAAGGGCAGCAAAATACTTACCTTAATAAGAACTTGAGCTGGCTTGAGTGGAAAATGGCATTTCCCAGAGTGAGGAAGGGTACAACGTTCACAAGGGGTTCAGTGAAGCTCTGCTTTAGTGCTGTTGGAATGAACCTGAGGGCATGGGTAGCTTGCCTGTACAGCATACACATTTGCTCACCATGGGAAACCTGGGGCTTGCTGGAATGTGGCATCTTGGCTTTCCTTGCTCTGTTTGGGCCATGCCTGCTTTTTTTTTCTTTCCCACTTCCCCCCCCCTCCACCCCCACCCCCACAGTCCAACAGGTCCAGGTAACTGGTACAGTAGTTTCCCACCTTTCCCATATAGGCATCTTAGGTTTTCATATTACTGTAGCAGTATGGGCTACATACATTCCCTGGAGAAAATGGGTTTCTGGGGCTAGCAATGCATTGCCAAACGTTTGCCTGAAGCATGTCATTAATATGGCCAAAACACATGATAAGCAGCCCAAACCCAAACCTCTTAGCAGCAAGCTAGAACAAAGAACTTGTTACTGTCTTGTGCCAGACATTTAAACCCGTGGAAGAGAGTTTGCTTAAAAGAGCAGCACTGATCATAGAAGCCCTGGCTGCCATAAAATAGGTAAGTTAGGGTAGGACAAGAGGGCCTGGTAAGTTTATTCCTCAAGCCAGGATGTAGTGTCATGGCTATTTGAAAAATGAGGGAACAAAAGTAAATCCTTCTGGGCTTGTCCTGGGTCCAAAGCATCTTGGGCCAGGCTCTGGTCATTAAGCATTTCTTTGTCTGGATCTCTTAAGGAAAAACCTTCTAAATCTGCTCTGGAGGATGGTTGGATTTCTGTAATTAATGTGTATTTCCAGGTCAATAGAAGTGTTACTGCATAAAGTGCTTTGGGGCTTTTCTTGTTTGCATTTGGAAAGTCTTTTGTGTGATGAGATAGGATTGAACACATTCTAGGGTCCCAGATGAAGACATTGGAAACTACAGGCTGGAGCTGAGTGGGTTTACAGAGCTCTGTGCAGGTACTGCTGTGCACTCAGTGAGCACAGCAGTGATTAGGAATGGCCTGGCTTGTAGTGGGGTTTTGCATCTGTATCACCACAGCTCTAACTTTGCTCCTGGTGCACCAAGATGTGCCCATCTGCCATGTATTCATAGAGATGCTTGTTATAAACCCAACTTTCTGTCCTGGATAATATCACTTTGCTGTAAATCTATATATGAGCCCACCTGCCTCTTCCCCTGTGCCAACATACCTGTAAAAGCAATTTTTAGTGGAGTTGTGGAAGTAAATCCAAGTAAGTCCTCCAACTTAGGGAGGACAAGAGCTTTCAAACGCTAAAGCTTGTAATGGTAGCTGGGGCCTGACCCTGCTTCAGCAAAGCATGGAGAGCAAGCAGGCTCTTTGAAAGCCTGGAAGCTGTGCTTGGAAACACCAATTGGACTGTTTCAATGGCAAGATTTCTTTGCAAGTACACTGCTCAGGCCAAGCCAAGCTCTGTACTACAATGCTGTGTTCTTTTCACTTCTTGCATGAAATGCTATTGTGGCAGTAACTTCTTTGCATGATGTCTGTTCTCTGTGTGCTCCTTGACGTTGTTTTTTCTGCAGATTGCTTATTTTGTTTGCATTGGACTGTGACTAATGAAGGGATTTGCTTTCTGTAGTGCCAGTGATGTTCTGCCAGTGGTTAGCAGGGGATTCCCACATGAATTTCCCTGCCTGTCCCTTGTGCCAGTTGTGTGCAGCAAGAATAGCTGTACTTCATTTATTTACTTTGGGGAGTGAAGAAACAAAGGCTCCCAGTTACTTTTTTTTTTCTGAAGCAGTACTGCCAGCTCCATAGCTGGTGCTGGAGGGCAGGCAGTGGGGTACCAGGAGGTGGGTAGGACAGCCAGGAGGAGTCTGTGCTGCAGTTCTGTTCCTGCTGTGAAACCTTGGCAACGCTTTCTGTATTTATTTATTTTATTCCTTTTTTTCTCCCCTTTCATTTCCAAGCATTCTTTGTGTGGACTGTGGACTAAGTCTGTTTTTCAGTAAGTATTTGTACATTGCCTGTCTCAATGGGCTCTGCTGCCCTTTGGGATTTTCAGGTGCTTTTGTAGTAATAATAAAACTTAAACCAGACACTAGTCAAACAAGCTGCTGTCCAAGTACTCTCACCAAGAGCAAGGCCTGGTGTCCACATCCCAGATCTTCCAAAAAGCCACAGGAATGTCCTAGCCATGTGGATGCTGGGCTGCCTATACCATTGGTACACAGCTCATGGCAGAGTCCTTCACTGCCCCTGCCTTCCCCTCCTGCAGCCTTTGAAGTACATCCAAACTGCAGCCTGGAGGAGACCCAAACCATTCAGCAGTGCACTGGAGGTGAGGCTCGGGGCAGACTTACCTCTGTGTTTTGGAGCTGCTGGGTTTGTCTTTGTTGCATTTTTCATGGTGTGGCAGTTTAGGCAGGGTGCCTCCTGCTTCTGCCACACAAGATACACCTCTGGTGCCCGGGGTGTCCAGCCCAGTGGGTGGACACAAGAAGCTGCCTGTTTCATCCCCATCATGTCCTGCTCCCTATAAATCCATCGGCAAGGTCTCACACTTCCTCTTTCTTCCCTTGCTGCTCCTGTGGGAGATGCTCCCTATCTGCTATTGGAAGGGGAGTTATTTCAAGGCCTCTTAGGCCTGGCTAGGCCTAATGCCAGGAGGAGAAGGGCAATCTCAGATCTGCCCAGCTGACATTAGCCTAACAGTGGAGGGGGGCAAGAAAGAACCCTAGGGATTTTGGGTGTAGCCTCAGGTAGGGAGAAGGGAAATACTGGGAGGTTTCTGGGTGTGCTGTAAGGGACTCTGTAATGCTTTGGGATCTTCTTTGTCACTATGCTTGTAGCTTCTGTAAAACACTTTATTGCTTTTCCATTTACATTTTCCATCACTTCTGCAATTCATTTGTGTGAGTCTCATTTTTCTGCCCCGGTGAGAGGCAAGAGAGGATCTGCCTCAACCCAGGATACATGGGGAGGATGGTATCCCTGTGAGATCCTGCAGGGCTGACTGGCTCTGGGATTTGGAGGGAGGATGAATAAAAGCAAGGAAACGTAGGAAACACAGCCCCTCATGAAGGTATTTCCCTGCATCTTGTCCCATGAGCTTTTTTGGGAAGGATCTGAAGTGCCCCTCTTCTTACTTGGCAAAATAAGGAAATGTGAGCATTTTTCATCCTTTTTTTGCTGGACTGGTGCCAAGAGGACTTCAGAACTTCGGGGACCTAATCTCTGCCAGCATGCTGCTGTCCTGTTTGGGGAAGAAAAATGTTCACTGCTGCGTGTGCCTTTGTGAGTAAGTTTTTCTTCCTGTCACTCTGAAAGAGGTGAGGCATCAAATTTTATCCTGAAAAAGTCCTCCAAGAGCAGCAAGCTCCCTCTTTACAAGCTGTGGTTGTTAAAGGGAGCGATCCTCCGGGCGCAGGCACGCACGTGTGTGTGCGCATTGAAAACCCCAGAGCTGTATAGGACCATTTTCGAGTGACTGGCCTGGTTCATGCTCTTGCTAAAGCTGGTCAGTGTTCCACACTGTTCAAAGCACACAACTGTGGTTGCCCTTCTACAAAGGCTGTCTTTGTTTTGAATGTGAAGTCATAGTCTATTTAAAACTGTGTTTTAATGCTGAATTTTGCTGGAAACTGGAGGAAATGAGTTCATGGGGTTTTGTCCTGATAAAAACAAAAGTGGAACTTGCAAAGTCAGCTGTGAGTAAATATGCATGGCCTGTTTTGTTGTTGCTGCTTTCTGGCTTTGGTCTCTTTTGCTAAGAGTTTTGGAAGAAATGACAAAGCTCACATCAGTGACTTCATTCAGTTCAGCTCTGCTTACTTTTGAAGATGTGCTGACCATAGGAATACAATGAGGATGGAAAAGGTCCACCACATCTTTTATATTTGTTTCTGGTAGATTTCATTGGATTGTACTTCCAGGAGGAACCGTGCTCCCCCTTTCCCCACTTCTCACTGGCTCAGTACCTTGGTTTTCTCCTGACCCTTCTGGTGTGGTTCTGGAGTGGAGTGCTCTGGCAGCCCTAGGCCTACAGTCTGTCATAAGGTTTTGCTACTTGAGGTCCTTGTCAGCACTGCCAGTCTGTAGTTGCTGATGGTGATAATAACAACAATAACAATTATCCATTACTAGTGCAGTGAAATCTCATTCTAATTTTTAACTTCTCCTATGGAGTGGATGTATCAAAGATCTGTTTCAGAACAACCCATTCATCTGGTTTGATTGCTGAATCATTTTTTTTCAAGTGGCCCAAGTTATTTGGGCGTTTAAGCTGCTTTTGATACCAGTTATACCCTACAAGTGATTCAAACTTCGCTTTCTTGCGGGATCTTTAAGGGAAATGTCTAAGATAAGATGCAGAAGTCTGTATGACCAGAGCAAAACTTTCCATTTGGTTTGTCTAAGCCTAAACAAATGAAGCTGCTGAGTTCTCCCAGGAATGCATTTTGCAGCAGAGGTGACTGAGAGCAAAGCCAGTACAACATTCTCAGCTGACTTAATGCCAGGGAAGAAACACCAAGTGGGCTGGACCAATCGTGCCTTAAAGCTGCAGCGCCACCATCGTAGCTGCAGATTCAGGAGGAAAAGAAGTCTAAACACTGTTTGATAAACCAGTTTGACATTTTAAAGTAGCCTTCTTTTTAGGGTAGCAGCTGCCAGCCTTGTTAGTGCAGATGGGGAGTGGCTCTGCTGTGGCAGGGAAGGACGCGCTGGCCATTGCCAGTGGCGGGGTTTAAAATGGGGCAAGGTTAGGAAAGGTTGGGAGAAGTTGGCTTTCGCAGAAGCACTTCAGCTCCCTTTTCACTAGGTTAGAATATGTGGAAAACTTGCATGGCTCACAGGAACCATCCTGAGTTTTCTGTATGCCTAAACAGTCAGCTGTGCACGGGAGACAATGGTGAAAATGCATATTGCAAACCACAGCTACGGACTGCAGGTCCCTCAGTGTGGCTCCAGTTTCATGAGCTGCTGCTACCATTTCCCTTCTAGCTGCTTTACTGGGGAAGCTGTAATGCAGTCACCTGCTGCACATGGTGAACTCTCAGACAAATGAAGCACTTTAGCTTTTTTGGTGGTTATTTAAAAGTTACTACTGCATTATGCACAAGTGCCCTTTTCAGCGTTACCATATGGCTTGAGTGATTGGCTGCATCTTCTGGGCTTCTTGGTGATGCTGTTAATGCACAGCAACTGAAGTGCCTGCATCAGGTCTGTCTTGCAGCTAGGCAAGCTGACAGTGTTTCCCTTTGTTCCATTTGCAGATGAATGTAGTCATCAGAGTATTAAATGAAGGGTAAACACATCACAGGTATCTCCTTGTTCTGCTGCATCCAGGATTTGAAGGGTTAATTTATCCTTAACAATGGCCTTTTAAATGATTTAAATTCTCTATTTTCTTCTTCCAGCAAGGAGTTATCGATAATCCAAAACCACCAGCAACAAACAGATTAATTCTTCATTTCTTTGCATGTGAACAGTTCTAATGAAAAGCTTCAAGAAGATTACAGGAGGCTTGCATAGTAATAATTAGCCATTCACTTGTCATTTTTGTTCAATTTATTCTTTCTCAGTGGAAGACTAAATTCAGGCTTTTTTCCCTCAGCTTTGCACATCCAATCCTTTACCTTGTTACTAGGAGACACAGAATGATATGTTGCATGTTGCTTTCCTCAAGCACAGTGGTATTAGCCACTTACTCACAGGAAGGTAGGCTGGTGTTGAGACTATTGCTCTTTAGCTGTTAGAAAGTCTGAACCAGGCTTTTTTATTCCTTTAGGGAGACTTTGCAGAAACCTCCTGGCTGTTCTTTCCAGACATAGCTGGATACGTGTGATTTATTTTTTTTTTTAAATGCACATAGAGAAATAACAGTAGCTGCTTTCCCTGCAGTTTCTTGGCTTTCTGCTGTGCCTCAGTTACCTTTGGCTCTTCCTGGCAGGCTGCCTTTTAAAGAAAAGAATTAACACATCTGAGCTGCTCCCACGGGAATTCCTGCCCCCCCCCTCCCCGAGGTCACTGAGCTTCCTTGGCAGTCAGCAGTGTGGCTGTTTAATCTGGTTTCCTGGGGGTGTTGGGGTGTGTGCAGTTGTGCTCTGTGCCTCAGTGCTCCTTGCAGAGCAGCCTGGCAAAAGGGCAGGAAAGCTCCACCATCGGTTGGTTGGGGGTTTTTTGTCCTTTTTGCCTCCCATTTTCCAAAATTCCTCAGCCAGGTCCCTAGAAAGGAGAGAGCCTTCTAGGTGCCTAGAAAGGATCAGAGAAGTGGGCAGACCCATCAGACAGGCAGCTGCCAGCTGGGCAATGGACACAGGAGTTGCTCCAGACTAGCTCCATCCTGCGCTGGTCTTCACCCATAGGGATCTGAGAGGGCCACAGTCTAAAGCTTCATCAGTGTAGGGGGCTGTGGCCAGGAATGTGAGGCTAGGCTAGAGGAGCTGTACAGAGCTGCTCCCGGGCACTGGGCTGCAGCAGTAGCTGGGCTGCTCTAGTTCCTGGCTGTTTGGGGTTCTAAGCCTTTCTAGACCCTCCTCTTCTGCACGTTTGTAGCATTTGCTGTTTTGTTGTGTTCGCACTGGCAGGCTCAGTGCTGCTCTTCCTTCGCTTTGTTTAGGCATTGGGATTGGGCTTTGGGTGAAGCTTTACTAGCAGTGGCTGTAAAGACATGATTGTGGGGGCAGCTGCAGGAGCCCAGGAGAGCACAGAGAATCACCCTCTGATCTGGGTACCATGGAATCAGCAAAACTTATTTGTGCTGTGATGTCAGATTTGTGTTTTATTTGTGTTAGGCTTTTTGAGTTGTGGTCTGATGAAGAAATGGTGAAACCCTGTTTGACTGGGGAGGAAAGCAGAAATAATGTGGACTAGGCTTTTTGCTCTCTGCTTCAACCTACCCTCTGCAGTTACTCCACTCCTGTACCAGCAGGATGTCTTTTAGGGATGGTACATGTATAAATGGAATCAAAGAATCATAGAATCAATAAGGTTGGAAGAGACTTCAAAGATCATCAAGTCCACCCTGTCACCCAACACCTTATGACTACTAAACCATGGCATCAAGTGCCACGTCCAATCCCCTCTTGAACACCTTCAGGGATGGTGACTCCACCACCTCCCTGGGCAGCACATTCCAGTGGCTAACAACTCTCTCTGTGAAGAACTTTCTCCTCACCTTGAGCCTAAACTTCCCTGGGACATCTCTTCCATCATCTTCCTGCTGTGAAATGTTGTGGGGGGAAACATTCTTTCTCACTTCTCTCACCAGTTGTCCCCTGGGTGGGAGATACAAGCCACCTTTTTAAGGTCTTTCTGACCTTGGTGGTGGTGTCTCCTTTTCCCCCATGTGCATCTGGAATGATGAAGAGGGAGCTCCATGGAGAGAGCAGCTGCTGTTAGCTAGAGGAGCTGCAGGAGCAGCCACCAGCAGGGTTTTCTGCTGAGAGATTCCACAGCCTGACAGGTCTTGTGCCCAGCTGGCTGGTAACTGTTCTGATGGGGTCTTCAGCTCAGCTTTCCTCCACATCCGTCCTTTTGTATGGCCCATAGCTCTGGCCCACTCTCTCTTCTTGGCTTAACTCTTTAAACAAGCCTGCTGAAAATGCTAAGTAAACATATGCTGGAATTTGGAGTGGACTGCCTTTAGATGCTGTGCTTGCAAACCCAGAATGGTCTGTTGTGTAATGCAGGCTTCTTGCCTTCCTTTAAGGAGAGGCTGAGGAGAGAGGAGGAGGTCTGGCCAGCATGCTAAGGTGGAACTCTCTCTGTAAAAACCTCTAGCAATTGTTATGTGCTCAAAGACCGTGCACATCAGTTTGAAATTGTATTGGCATCTTCAGTGGAATTTTGGTGCCTGGCTTCTACTCTGGGTGGTTTTGTTGAGTCTGAGTGGGGACTGTGAGAAGACCCAAGGAGCAGGAACTTGTGCTGATGTGGAGTCCAGCTGCCGCCGAAGGAGCAGCTGTGCAGCGATTGTGTCTCGATGCCTGCACTGCATGGAGCTCGTTTGTGTCATACTGTGCATGACAGTTGTCCAGGACAGAAATGCTGCCCTGCACTTTACTGATAAGCTGCTGCTCTGTATCAAGCCTTCCTGGATCTGGTCATGCTTGCTGCAGCCTCAGCTCTGCAACAGGTTTGCATTGTCGACCAATTTTCAATTGCAATTGAGCATCGATTTCCATTTGTGCAAATTCCAATATGTAAATAAAGTTCCAGTTCTTCAGCTCCTCTTTGGAGCCTGCCCCCAGCAGCTCAGACAAGTTTCATGCTTTTCAACTCTATGAAATTTGGTGAAAATGAAAGTAAGTGCAGATAAAAACTGCCGTGGTAGTAGTGACACACATTTTGTTCCGGTGCGCAGTTCCAGGCAGCCTGGCTTTAAAGCGTATCCACTGAGCAGCAGCATTACCATCAGCGAAGCCCCCTCCCCTTCCCACATTTATTTCCATGGTAACCCGAGGAAGGCATTCTGCAGCCTCCAAACTACTTCTGCTCTTTCATCATGCAAGCTGGCATTGTCAAGGGCTGAGTGTATCCCTACAGCTTTGAATGAGAGAAAAAGAAAGAAAGAAAGGAGAAAAAAAAGGCTGAATTTGGATGGGCAGTTGCTATTTGGGAGGCCCTGCAGCAGGAAAGAACGGGCAACCTTCAAGTGACCTAGTGTCCCTCCGTTACTTAGTAAGGAAAACCCAGTCTTGCTTCATTAATTGATTAACTTGGGGGGTGGGGTTATCAGAATTCCCCTTCTGTGAAGCCAACCATGGAAGTCCTGAAGAGGCTGCTGGGAGAGGGGCAGATGGCTGGGCAGGCTGCGCTGGTGAGCTGCTGGCGAGCTTACATGCTGTGAGCTGTTGCAGATCTTGCTTTCTCGCAGAGCTTTCAATGTCTTCCCAGGTACGGTTTAGAGGAGGCAGCTGCCTGCTCTTTGCTGACGGTGGGCATCTGCCCCTGGCTGGTGTGCAGTGGACGTTTGGCGGCGGCCGGCAGCGTGTGCTCTGCCTGAGCGCTTGGGAAGTGTGTCTGTGCTTCTGGCCCTAGCGAGCTGGATTCATGTGGATGATCTCCGCGGTGCATGCTTTGGGCAACCCGTGTTTGTGCGGCATTGTGAGGAGATGTGGGGAGGATTTGACCATCCCGGAGCAGGCTCGGGCTATGTGTGCAGCGGTTGCTGTGTGTGATAGTCACGTGTGGAAGTGGTGGTACTGATCCCTTGCAGCAGTATCTGCAGCCGGGAGAGGAGGGAATGATGCTGTGAGTAATTGTTTGTTTTTAATACCCTGAAAGCAGAAGCCTGTCTGATAGAAGTGTGGTCAGACATGTTTCAAGCAGTATCCTCCTTTCCTATGAGAAATGGATCAGACAGGTTGTTATTGTTAATTCTCTGCTTCTCTGTGTTTCCATGTCTGAGCACACGAAGCACTGTGCAGCAGTAGTGTTGAGGGGAGTGCTTCAGGGGGGCTGCCTGCTGAGGGGACTGCACTGCTGTGTGACTGCCTTGTGACAGGCTGGCAGCATTTTTGGGTTTCCTTCCTTGCATTATTTGGTTGGGGAGGGGTGAAAATGTAGCTCACTTCTAAACATCTCTGAAGTACATAATGTCTGTGAAGTCACCATGACAACATGGGGACCTGGATCAGGTTTTTCCCTCCACCCTTTTTCTGTTGTGTTGTTATTTAGGGGAGAGGAAAAAAATTATTTATGCATTCTCTGAGATGTTTGACAGGGAGTATCCTACAGCTCCTGTTGGTATGGGATTTGTAATGGTGTCCAGCCCTTAATAATGTTTTCAAGGATTTCCTTTGGTTAAGCACAGTCCAATGTGTATGATTTGGAGTACAACTATGGTGGGACCTAAACATGGGCATGAGTAGCCCCAGCAGCAGTAAAGGTCAACCTTTCCCGTGATGCTGGCATTGCAGCTCCCCCTGAAAACTGCTGCACTCTTGTGGTCCTGTGTTCGTTGCCATGTGAGACATGGAGCCTGGGCACTTGTGAAAGTTGTGTGAGCTAAGGTTAAGAGCATCTGCATTCAGACCAGACTGGAGTTTGAGGCAAACTCAGGGACAGAAAAGTCTGATCCTGGTCAAGAAACAAAGAGTTCTTCCACCTGTCTGTGCTGAGGAGTGCAGACTGCGCCTCCCAGGCAGGAAGAGGGTGGAGGCTTTTGCAAAATGCGTTGCTAGCCGTTCCTTCCCACTCGTTAGGACTCCCAGGAGGCACACTCCCTGGCTTGGGTTCCGTTCCTCCCTTGGTCTGAGGCATGCTCATTTCACCGCTTGTAGATTCCAGCTTCCAGCTCTTGCGAAGTGCTGGCGCTGGTTAGAAAGGAAGACTGGCCAGGTTAGGGAGGGTGTGCAAGAGAGGCAATGGCTACAGCACGGTAGTTAAGAGGCTTTGCTGGTAAGCAGTGATGGGACAGCATCTGGCTTCTGGTCGCACTCCCACAGCTGCAGGCACGTGGAGGGAGCTAGGTGGGTGCTTCGTGGATAGTGTTCTGGAGTGACCCAACTCAGGAATCTTAGTTCTACTTACTTTGGGGAGCAGACATCTTACCTGAAGAGCTCTCATCTAGTGCCATCTTCTGCCTCCTTTTAACAGGATTTGTAGGGTGGGAGGGAGGTTTTTGTTTCATACTTTCAACAGCAACCTGTATAATTCATAGTGATTAGTGGAATAAGGAGTACTAGTGGATGCTCTGTGGAGGTGATGCGTTGATGTCGGCAAAGGAGGGTAATTGTGTACTTCCAAGTTATCTTTATACTTCCTGATGAAAAAAAATGCACTGTAATTTGGATAAATGAAAGTAAAAATACTGGCAGTTGTCACCTGTGCCTGTGTGCCCCTGAAATGTAGGATCTGTGGCATCTGGACTTACTTGCACTTCTGCCAGAGCTGTGAGCAATTTTGGTGTTCGGGGAACTGAAATGCAAATACAGCTTGACAGTGACTTTTGACTTGTTACCCTAGGTGCTTGACATAAGAAAGTGAAGAACCTAGACATTTCCCTCTCCATCCCATCATCCTGCTGCTTTAGTTGCCAGTGGGTAGACTGGACTTCTTTTCAGTTTGGGAAAATGTTGACTTCTGTCTGATGCTGAGGTTCCAAGTAACGTTTCACAGGAATGATGTGGCCCTGCATAAGACCATGCCCTTGGAAGAACGACATCTCCTTCATGTTACCTGATGCTATCGTTCCAAATACAGCAGCTGCACCAAGTCCAGTCCTCTGGAAATTCAACTCGAGTATCTGAGAAGAGATTTCATTTGAGCCAAGGGCTCAGAACAATGAGAGAAGTCAGTGAGGAGGACAAGTAAGAGCAAGAGTTGAGTGGAGTTGGGCTGTAGAGATTTTTGTGGTTACGTACCTTGCTTTCAAGATCCTTAAAGTCAGGAAACATACCATAAGTGCTTGAGGCAAAAACTTGTAAGTCATGAATTTAGGAGTGGTTAAAAAGAACCAACCAAGCAAAAAACCTAAACCCACCCTTCCCCCCCCACCCCCCAAAAAAAACTCATCCAACCAACAAAACCCCACCATAACCCAGCCCAGCCCAACCCAACCCCCTGCAACCACAAACAACAACAACCCCCCTCTTACTCCCATGGGCCAGGGTCTGAACCAAGCTTGGTGCTGTAAGGAAATCCAGGCCAAAAGGAATCCCCATATGAAGGTCCAGCAGAGACAGGACAGACTGCCAGTGAAGAAGGCATTTCAGCATTTCTGCTTTGTAGGCTCCTGGAGACTGAAGTGATGCTTTGGACTCCATCTGATGTTAACAGGAGTGCTTGAAGAGCTTAGTGACTCACCTGAAGTCAAGGCATTTGTTTGATTGGGATTTTTTCCTATGTATTTGATGCACTTGTAAGTGGAGAAACCAAAGACCTGCTTTCAGTCCTACAGAATAGGGCTGCCTTCCTTTGCAGTGTTTCATTAGGAGCAGTCTGAGTTTGCGCTGTCAGAGACTGGTGTTGTCCTTCTTGGTCTTTGCCAGTGTTGGTGTATGAGCTGCCATGAAGAGCTGCATCCAAATATTCTTTCCAACTTACTAGGTTCCTCCACTCAACCCCTTCACACACACACACCCCTCTAACAATTCACCACAGTGGCTAAATTCACAATTCCTTGTTAAAATTGGGCCCTGTTTTACAGAGCATTTGTTCTTTTCCCCTGTCCTTCCACCTCCCCAGCCCCCCCAAGGAGAGAAAGCAACAACAACAAAAATCTGCATTTCTAAGCTCCAACAAGAAACCAAAATCGAGCGTTGTGCCTTAAGCATGGGATTTGCCCTGTAAGTGCAGCTGTGGCATTAAAAACCCCTTTCCTCAAAAATGAGAGAGAGCTGGAGAAAACACTCCACTGCAGGAGCTAAATGTCAGCAAAACCAAACTGGCTTTACCTCAGCTACATTTGTGGAATGAATGGCCAAAAGGGTCTGAGCAGCTGGGAAGGTGAACCTGTGGTTATGGTGCTTACAGTCACCTTTAGTTGGCTTTGTTTCTAAGGAGAAGGAAGGGTATCAATGTTTGGATGCCTCTTCCAAGCGCTGCTGGTTCCTGAGGACAGCAGCAGCCTTCCCTGGTTCTTCCCATGCCATTAGGCAAACATGATTGAGATACAGTGCTTCTGCCTATTGGCCAGTTGAGTTTCTGTGAACCAGATCATGACAGGGTTCTGCAGAACACAGGACCTGTCAAAGTTCCTGCCCTACTTGTTGTGTCGTGGTAGAAGACATCTCAGAGTCCAGCCCCACTCTGCTGCCTGCCATCTGCATGGCTCCCATCCTGCTTTCACAGAACTACTCCTGCTTGGGATGAGCTGAGCCTGCTCAGGGTTGGATCAATTTATTGACATGATAAAAATCTCCTAACCAAGAATGATGTAGTGTCTGTGGCTGAGGGAGCAGGGCAGGAGGGCTTTCAGTTGGAGGGGCTCGGGTGTTGGGTAAAACTGCACCATTAGTCTCATCATCTGTACCTTGCACTTGTGTCCAGTTCTGCTCTTCAGCACAGGATGTGCCATTCCTTTCTGCTGCTGCACATTTGGGCTGGTGTGTGAAAATGCCCTGCTTTGGAAACACTGCTGTAGGAGGCAGAGGGAATGGCAATTGCCATTAACTTGAGGTATTACCATGGAGATAGAGAAGGCACAATTTATAGAGCTTCTGGGCTGATCTGCTGGGTTGAATTTCCGCCCCCCCCCCCAAAGAAGCTGCTCTGCTCTTCCCTCTGAGAAATCTGAAGTGTTTCAGGGCTGGGTCCTCCAAGAGTTAAATGCAGGGAAGTACTAATCAGTGAATATTTAGGTCATCAAAGCCTGAGACTGGAGAAAGCCTGAACATTGCTGACAGCTGGTGGAGTTTATGTTGGTAATGGAGAGAGGAGAGAATCTCTTCCAGCTAGCATAACCGCTGGATTTGGAGTTTCTGAATGTCCTTTCCATTGTGTTTGTGGTTTTAGTTGCATTTCTGTTGCTTTGCAGTGCAGTGGGCTTTCTGGAGCCATTCTTGGTGTTTTTCATCAGGTCCTACAATCCTGGTTGGAGCTGACTTTCTAATAACAGTAGCTGTTTTGAAGATTAAAAGTGGGTGATTTGTTGTCTTTACAAAATTCAATGTCTTCCTGACTTTCTGCAGGGCTCTGCCCCGTGAACAGCTTGTCAAGCATGTGGGTAGCACCAGCACTGAAAGGTCAGTGTGTTTTCATGGTAGGTAGTCCTGGAAGCTGTCACCCTGAAATCCATGGGGCTACTTATGTCTGCCTGTGTCCACGTTCAGGCTTGGAAAACTTGTAATTTACCATCCTGGGTAAGGTCTGCAAGAGTTGGGTCTGATCTGCTGTGTCCCCTCTGCTCTGGGCCAGATGCACCCTAGCAGTTCAGTCTGCCCATGGCTTCCCTGCAGCTATAACTGTATGAAACAGCTCTTCTCCATTGCAGCCATTAAGGATAATAAAAAATATTTCTATAAATTCATGAACAGCAAAAGGAGGCCTGGGGAAAATCTCCATCCTTCATTGGATACAGAGGGAAGCAGAGTGACTGAGGATGAGGAGAAGACTGAGGTGCTCAATGCCTACTTTGCCTCGGTCTTTAGCACTGGATCCAGCAACTCACTGCACACCCAGCCTCATGAGCCAGGAGTCAGGGAGGGGAATCACAATGAGGTCATCACAATAAATGAGGCAGTGGTCACTGACCTGCTGCGCCGCTTAGACGCACACAAGTCTATGAGGCTGGGTGGGCTACACCCAAGGGTGCTGAGGGAGTTGGCAGATATGCTCCCCAAGCCACTGTCCATTATTTATCTGTAGTCCTGTCTACCTGGGGAGCTCTCAGTGGACTGGAGGGTAGCAAACACCCATCTACAGGAAAGGAAGAAAGTAGGATCTGAGAAACTATAGACCTGTCAGAGTGACCTTGGTACCAGGGAAGGCCATGGAGTAGATCATCTCAAGTGCTATTACACAACATATGGAGAACAACCAGGGGATCAGGCCCAGTCACTGTGGGTTTGTGAAGGGCAGGTCCTGCCTGACCAACCTGATCTCCTTCTATGACAGGATGACCGACTGTTGGGTGAGGGAGAGACTTGTCTGCTTCAGGAGAGGCTTGTCTGTGCTTTGCACTGAACTGAGGCTTATACTGTGTGTGGCTGAGGATTGCTCAAACTGCACTGTTACAGAATCACAGAATTGTTTTTATTGGAAAATCTCTCTATGGTCATTGAGTCCAACTGTCAACCCAGCACCACCGTGGCCACTAAGCCATGTCCCCAAGTGCCATGGCCACACATTTCTTGAGCACCTCCAGGGATGGGGACTCCCCCACCTCCCTGGGCAGCCTCTGCCAATGCCTGACAAACCTTTCCATGAAAATTGTTTAGTTAATGTCCAGCCTAAACCTTCCCTGGTGCAGCCTGAGGCCATTCTCTGTCCTTTTATCACTTATTCCTTGGGAGAAGAGCCCAACCTCCACCTGGCGTCAACCTCCTTTCAGGGAGTTGTAGAGGGCTGGAAGATCTCCCCTCAGCCTTCTCTTCTCCAGACTAAACACCCCCAGCTCCCTCAGCTGTTCTTCCCCAGCCCTGTTCTCCAGACCTTCCCCCAGCTTCATTGCTGTGCTTTGGGCCTGCTCCAGCCTCTCAATGTCCTTCTTGGAGTGAGGGCCCCAAAACAGACCTCAGGATTTGAGCTGTGGCCTTAGCAGTGCCCAGCTCAGACAGACACTTCCTGCCCTGGTCTTGCTGGCAGTGAGAGAGGACCAAGAGAATATTTCAAAGTAAGGAAGACCCTGGGGTTTTCTCTTCATGCTTCTGTGCTTGGAAAGCGACTGAAGATCTCCCACAAGTGGTGTGTGAGGCTGTTCGTTAAAGGAACACAAAATGGGTTTAGTTCTAAGCCACTTAATTAAGCCTGGGGGGGGACATGCAGGTCTTTCAGGCTGCACATTTTCTGCTAGTTTGAAGCTTGCCCAGACAGAAAGGATGGACTCTGTGGGGTCAGGCAGGGTAGGCTGGGTGTTTTGGGGCAGTACCAGCAGGTAAGTGGTGGGGAGAAAAAAGAAACAAAAGTACTTGTAAAAGGTCAGAAGAAAAGCTTTTCAGATAATGAAGCTATGCATATTGGAAACTTTCTACAGAGCCCTGCCTCAAAAGAGGGCTGTCCAACGTTGGGGTACCTGTTGGCTCAGTAGCTGAGTGGAGCAAATAGAGGAAAACCAGCACAATGTGCTCTCTTTGGCTTCAGCTTAGTTTCCAAAGCCAATGTTTTGCTGCTGTGTGCTGTCTTCGTGGTTTGGCTCATGGTGCAGGGAGCTCCTCAGAACACCTGGGTGAGAGCCTGCATTCAAAGTGGGTGATGTTGCCATTCTTGTATAACTTGTATTGTGTTTATGGGTCCAAGTCTGCAGTTCCATGGACAAGAAGGTAGTTGTGCCGCGTGAATTGAGAGTCATCCTGCAGAGAGCAGTGACAGCTGCCCTCCCAGCCCTGTTCCCATGCTCTTGGGCCTGTACCCATATAGTGTGTTTGGAGCTCAGCTGAGGTAGGCAGGGAAAAGGAAAGTGAAGATCAAGAGCACAACTCTAGCAGGTCACTGGCATCAAGGTGGCATGGATGGCTTCAGCAGTGAGACAAAAAGAAGGCATTATGCTAATTCCTCTGGTGGATGAGGGCACAACATTGCTACACATAAAGTAGCTCCCAGTAATGCTGTGAATCCTAATCAGAAGGGAAAACAGAAACATATTCAATGTGACCATCAGTTCCATTTCATGTAGAGGAAGTTTGCCATCACAAAGATTATATCCTAGGCAGGACCTGCAGGAGCTGAAATGTTTCTCCATCTACAGGGTTATGGGCTACAAATGGCATGATTGCCTTAGCCCAGAACAGACCTGATGAGTTTGGGGGTTACAGTTTTGACAGGGGAACTCTGGACACAGGAAGAATTCATTTAGGTCTTTGGGATGGACAAGGTAAAAATACCCCTGCCACAGGTTTTCTTGCAATAATAATGATAACTAATCATAAGAACTAGACAGCAGTGAGTGGACTAATGACAGCTGTGCCTAAGGATCCCAGAGTTCATATGGCTTTGTTAAACCCTGCACAGTCCAGCTCCCTTCACGAGTTCTTCCCCTGAGTGCTCACTGTTTCTTACAACATCCCATGGGTAACTGGGTCTGCAAATCAGTTCTGTTTCATACAATACTAAAATGTTTCTTGCTTCTTTGTCCTTCACTGGTCACCCCATTATTGGTACTTTCTTTCCTGGTGTAGATGATATTCCTTTCAAGTTTGGTAATTGCATGATCAATGCACAGGCAGACTGTAAGACACTGTCCCTGCTCCAGCGTGTGAGGACTGTCTGCTGATGAACAGGTTAGTCCTCTGCTACTCAGACTGGCTCCAGTCCTCTGTGAAGATCTGCATTTGGGATGTTAATTCTCTAGACAAATCAGCAATTGGTTTAAAACATTGTTAAGAACAAAGCAAATAAGATTCTGTGAAATGCAGCCTTGTGAATGGTGCTGATGCTTTCTGCTGTCATTTGTCTGTTCCCCTCTGAGAACACTGTGCAGAGGCATGAGCTGAGCTTTCTGAGATCACTTACCCAGGGAGACGAATACCAGCTTAAGAAAAGAAAAATGAATCTTGTGCTTCTGTTACACTAAACAAACCCAAGCTAATTAAAACTTGACCTGAATCTTGCAGTCCTGCTCAAAAGAGTCCCTGCTTTCAGTGTTTGTGTTGATGGGTTTGTTCTGTACCAGAAGTGTTAGCAAGGCCTTTGACAGGGACCCCCACAACATGCTACTTGCCAGGTTGAGATGTGAATTTACTGGGTGGATAAGGAATTGGCTGGATGATCACACCCAGAGGGCAGTCTTCAATTGCTTGAAGTCCAGATGGTGAGCAATGGTGTCCCTCAGGGGTCCATACTGGGACCTGTACTGTTTAATATTTTTATCAGTGCCATAGACAGTGGGATCAAGGCACCGGCAGCAGTGTGCAGATGACACCAAGCTGAGTGGTGCTGTTGCTATGCCAGAGGTACAGGATGGCATCCAGAGGGACCTGGACCAGCTGCAGAGGTGGTGCCCAGGTGAACCTCATGAAGTTCAGCAAGAGGAAGTGCAGAGTCCTGCACCTGGGCTGGAACAATCCTCACTGTCAATACAGGGGGGGTGACGTGGTAGAAAGCAGCCCTGGCGAAAAAGACTTGGGTATACTGGTAGACAAGAAGCTGGACAGGAGCAGGCAGTGTGAGCTTGCAGCCCAGAAAGCCAATGGTAGCCTGGGCTGCATCCAAAGCAGTGTGGCCAGAGATGGAGAGGAGATCCTGCCCCTCTGCTCTGGGGAGACCTCACCTGCAGTGCTGTGTCCAGCTCTGGGGCCCTCAACACAGGAAGGACCTGGACCTGATGGAAAGGGTCCAGAGTGGGCCACAAAAATGCTCAGGGAGTTGGAGCAGCTCTGCTATGATGACAGACTGAGGGAGCTGGGGGTGTTCAGTCTGGAAAAGAGAAGGCTTTGGGGAGACCTAATAGTGACCTTCCAGTACCTCAAGGAGGCTACAAGAAGGCTGCAGAGAGACTGTTTGCAAAGGCCTGCAGGGACAGGAGCAGGGGCAATGGCTTCAAACTAGAGCAGAGCAGATTGAGCTTGGATGTGTGGAACAAGTTCTGCACCAGGAGGGTGGTGGAACACTGGAACAGGGTGCCCAGGGAGGTGGTTGAGGCTCCATCCCTGGACATATTGAAGGTGAGGCTGGACAGGGCTCTGGGGAACTTGATCCAGTGGAGGATGTCCCTGCTGACTGCAGTGGGGTTGGACTGGATGAGCTTTGGAGGTCCCTTCCAACCCAGACCTTTCTAGGATTCTATGAAATTGGGACTCAGAACTGCTGAAGTAAACTGCAGGCTGGAACAAGTTTGGGGGTTGATTGATGCCAGCCTAGGGGGTGGTTGTAACCTCCATGTGTGCACACAGTGTTTAAGCTGCAGTGAGAGCAGCAGTGGATCCAGCACACACACTGGTGCTGGCTGTGAGCAGGAAACGCATGCAGATGTAAAACACGTCTGTGACCTTCAGGTCTGCTGCTTCAGACCTGAGGCATTTGCTAACAGGATAACTGCAGAAGTTTGTTCATTGAAGAAGCACATGTCAATGGTTGTGTGGCACGTGCAAGATCCTTAAATCAATTTTACCATTGCTCTTCTGGCCCTGTACCAGAGATTCGGTCTTGAATTGTTTGGTAACACCTTTCTACTAAGTCATCTTGCTGCACAGGTGGTGGTGCTCAGTCTGGTCTGCCTCTTTAAAGCACCTACAGAGTAAAGTGGATTTAGAAGTGGCATTTCTTTGTTATCTTCTGATTGTGGATGACTGCTGCTTGTGGGAGGTTTGGGTTTGCTTACTGAGACTTCCCTCTGTTGAGTTCTTACAATAAATTCTCATTTTTATGGAAACACAAAACATTTGGAAAATCTCCAGCAACAATTTCCACTCTTCTCCCAGTTTTGACCTCTGAGTCAAGTGAGGAAAGAGGACTAAATGTGGCTTCTGCAGTGCACAGCACAGAATCCTTTAGTGTTGTCAAGCCCTGGATCTGTTCTCAGGTAGCCTGAAAATGCCAATTGAATTGAAGCAGTTAAGGGCCCATTGCTGGCATTTGATAAGTTCCTGCTGAAGCTGTGGGTTTGAGTTGGTTTTGGTTTGTTTTTAACTTCTGATCATTTTCATTTGTCCCAAATTAAGGAATGTGCTAAACCTGAACAGAAACTTAACCTTTTAAGATTCTAGGAGTGCAGCTGTTTGCTGTCAAATTGTGGAAGAACAGGAATCTAGCAGCCATCAGCTCAGATCCTTAGTGGCTAGGGCGCCTGCCCCAGTTGTGAGATAAAATGTGTCAGTTTGAGGTTTCTCTGCACTCTGATCACACAGGCACTGATGGCAGGTCTGCTGAGGAGGCAGTAATTCGTTCAGCTGCAGGAGCTGGTGGGAGTTAATCCCTATGACACTGGTGCCAAGCCCCCTGCTGCAGCCAGCACCAGAGGGGCAAGGAAGACAGTTGCTTTGGTTTTCTTGCTGTTAAGTGTTTACAGCCGTTTCTTCCCATTGCTTGCTGACTTCTGGAGCCCTCACTGCTGGTACCTGTCTTATGGTGCTGGCATGTGGATTTGTTACTAATGAACATGGAATGAAAAAAAGATCTTTAGGGCTCACTAGCTGATAGCACTCTGGGTGCCTGTGTCTCTGTGAAATGCTGCAGAGTGCCACCTAAATGTAAATCACTAATTGCTACATCCACATTGCAAGGGAAGAGAAAGGCCGTAAAGGAAGCTGAAAGAGGAGCTGAGTAATTCATGTTGTTACTGGTTCTTACCTACTTGTCGCCCTCTCTTAGTCAACAGCTTGACCTTCCTTTAATCAGTTTAATACCCTGTTTTAACTCGGTTATTAACTGTTTGACATCATGGCTGTCATTGGAGTATCTGAGTGCTTCCATCAGCTGCTTATTCCAGACAGTTCTTAACTTTGTGGCTTCCTTCCTTCATCAAACAAGTTAAAATCAGATATTTTCTATCCCTCTTCACTCCAAATCCTGCCTCCCGCTGCTACTGATCCTGGATGGCAGGGAGGACCACATGACAGAGTACTTCTGCTGTGAATATGTTCTTCCCACTTCAGCACAGCCCAAGGTCTTTGTGCTCCACAAGGAGTCAAAAAGGTGGGAGCAAGCATCCTGCCTGTGTCCTCTGTGCTCGCTGCAGAAGTGCCAAAGCAGTGGCTTGCAGTGTGCACCTTGGGGGAGCTGGGTTGCCTGAGAAGGCCTAGGGGAGTTCTGCTTGCACAGCTTTGCTCTGTCCTAGCAGCTTTTGATTCCCAAAGGCAGGGCTTCCTAGGCTTTTATCTGTCTATGGAATGTCATTGCACTTCCATGGTGCAGTGTAAACAATGATGATAATGATGGGCTTGCCACATGGTATTTCCCTGGGGAGAGCAGAGGTTCCTGCCCCACTGCTCCTGGTGCCCGATTCCCAGATGGTGCTGACTCTGACTTGTTTGTGCCTTCTTTGAGCTCCAGAACCACTTGATCTGTCAGCCTTTGCCACTTCATGTTATAAATCCTGCAATCTGCCTTTCAGGTTATTTCTAGTGCCAAAGACAAGCACTGTTAATGTCACATTGTCACCTGCGTGCCCAGCAGCCTGGGGAGTGGATGGGGACTTGATGCTGTTAAATGATTTTCTGTGTGCAAACTCCCCCAGCCTTATGGCTCGAGCTTTTCTGTGTGTGTCTGAAAACACTTGGCAGCAAACCTTTACTGTATGGCAGAAGGAAGAACCCAGCCCATAACACAGTTTAGAATATGTGATAAATTGAAGTTTAGTTGATAGGAAAAAGTTTGTTGTATAGAGGTTTGGCCCTGGCCTGGGGGCCAGATGCCTGCCAAAGCTGCTCTATAATACAACCAAAGACAGCAATAAGGTAGAAGCAATTTAATGACACTAAGTGCAAGCCAAGGCCACACATGGAGGTGAGAGTGAAGAGAGCTGTTCCCTACTGCCCATCTGCAGGCCAAGGTCATCCCAGGGACAGGGCCCTGAAGGACAGATGCCAGCAATGGATAGCCTCCCACTGCCCTCTTACACTTAGCTCTTACACCTGAGCTGATGTCATATGGCATGGAATACTCCTTTGGCAGAATGCTAGTAGTTGGAAAGGACCTCCAGAGATCATCCAGTCCAACCACCCCTGCCAGAACAGCATCACCCAGGGCAGTCCACACTGGAAAGCATCCAGGTGGGTTTGGAAAGTCTCCAGAGAAAGAGACTCCACAACCTCTCTGGGCAGCCTGCTCCAGGGCTCTGTCACCCACACTGTAAAGAAGTTTCTCCTCATATTGAGTTGAAACCTTCTATGTTCCAGTTTGTATCCAATCATAGAATCAATAAGGTTGGAAAAGACCTCAAAGATCATCAAGTCCAACCTGTCACTGAAGACCTCATGACTACTAGATCATGGCACCAAGTGCCACATCCAGTCCCCTCTTGAACACCTCCAGGGATGGGGACTCCACCACCTCCCTGGGCAGCCCATTCCAATGCCTAACAACTCTTCTCTGTGAAGAACTTTCTCCTCACCTCCAGCCTAAACTTCCCCTGGCACAGCTTCAGACTGTGTCCTCTTGTTCTGGTGCTGGGTGCCTGGGAGAAGAGACCAACCCCCATCTGGCTACAACCTCCCTCCAGGTAGTTGTAGAGAGCAATGAGGTCTCCCCTGAGCCTCTTCTCCAGGCTAAGCAACCCCAGCTCCCTCAGCCTCTCCTCACAGGGCTGTGCTCCAGACCCCTCCCCAGCCTCGTTGCCCTTCTCTGGACACCTTCAAGTGTCTCAATGTCCTTCTTAAACTGAGGAGCCCAGAACTGGACACAGGACTCAAGGTGTGGCCTAACCAGTGCTGAGCACAGGGCACAAGGACTTCCCTGCTCCTGCTGGCCACACTGTTCCTGATGCAGGCCAGGATGCCCTTGGCCTTCTTGGCCACCTGGGCACACAGCTGGCTCATGTTTAGGCGGCTGTCAATCAGCACCCCCAGGTCCCTCTCTGTTTGGCAGCTCTCAGCCACTCTGACCCCAGCCTGTAGCTCTGCATGGGTTTGCCATGGCAACCCTATTTGAAGAGGTACCGTGGACTGAGGATTGGATTCTGAAATTGTTACCAGTTGATGTTCATCTGGAGCTACAGATCTCTCCAAAATGTCTTTGAAGTTGCTGCTGGCAGGGTTGTAATTCAGTTTTGAGATGAAGTATGATATGTTTTCCCCTTTAGAATGAAGGTTTAGCAGTGAGCCACAAGGGTTCTGTTGTCTGTGATGTGTAACTGTTGTCCCAACTAATTGCCTAGGTTCTTACAAAGTGTCCTTGTGTTCCCAGCTCACAGTTACTGCTTGATGAAAGTACAATTACAGATACCAGAAGAGATGGAATAGTTGCTACAGATACAATAAATTAACTGCAATTTTGTTAGGAAAACCAGTAACAGTTCCTTTTAGTGTAGCTTCATTCTGTAGTCTGTTACAGGCCTTTGAGCTGGGGTTCCTTTCTTTGGAGCTTGCCAAACTGAAATAAACATAAAGGATGCTTTATACTACCCTGAGTCTGCTCTGGGATCCAGAATACTGGGGCTGGTTCAGGGGCTTGCAGTCTCTTGCAATATATTTATCTGTGTGTTGCTTCTGTGGAGCACCTTTAACCTTTCCAGGTTCTTTTTCTTGCTGTCCCTTTAGTCCTTAGAGACTTTAGAGTGAAGAAACATTCATCTTGGCTACAGAGATGTCAGTGTTAGGGAATAAAGCTTTGCTCTTGACCCTTCCATCTGCAAAAAATGGAATACCTTGCATGTAATACCTTGCATGTCAGAGCTGGACATGGAGTTTGGCATGGGGATCACCTGCTGCAAAGCACCTTTGGAGTACCCTGGCAGGCTTGTCTCTGCTTGAACCAGTGAGCAGAGCCTGAGGCTGTGCAGGGGATGGTAAGGATGGTGTGTTCTGGTTAGCTGAGGAACCAGTGCAACGTAGCTGTAGGCTCAAAGTCTCTAGGAATCTGTATCTAGGCTCTCGCTATCTGGACTGCTCTGAAGCTTCAGCTTGGATGGCTTTGCAGTAGCTGTATGGGATGGGTGCTGTGCATGAGGAGGCAGCACAGAACTGAGGATGCTTTTGCTCAGCGCCTCTCAGTATTGTACAGGCTTGTAAAGACTTCTCTAAACTGCAGTTACTGTTGTGGCGCCAAGTGAGGCTTGATCTTCCAGTGCAGCCCTCTCTGGTTCCTGCCTGTGCTGCTTTCTTCTGACTCTTGATGGAGAGAAAGCAATGGGCACTGTTGTTTCGTTAAAGTTTGTGTAGTGCAATGTTGTATAAAATAGGGGAAAAAGAATCTTTTATGACTACAGCTGTCACATCATTATCTGTGTCCATCCTTGGAGAGAGTCAAACCAAGTCCTGAGCAACCTGCTCTGTGTTACCCTGCTCTGAGCTTGGACCGGATGATCTGCAGAGGTCTCTTCCAGCCTCCATGACTCTGCAGCTTGGTATTGTTCCAAGCAGCACCAGCACCAACAGCTGAAGTGTGTTCTCCTAGAGTGATTATTGTGGGCTGGAATGACACTGTTGCAGAAGGGTGCTGTGGTGTGCAGCATGCAGCTCTGCTAGCAGAGCAGTGAAAGAGCATGGTGCTTGTCAAGAAGGAAGTTTTCTTAACTTTGATAGTATGAGGTAGCAGCACACTGAGGTAACACAGCTGCTCCCCTCCTGCAAAGCTCCGTTCCATAGCAGAAAATTTGAGCTCAGTTTTGCCTAATCTCTAACCTAAACCTGCCCTGGCACAATTTCAGGCCATTTCTTCTTGACTTATCACCTGATACTAGGGGGAAGAAACCAACCCTCAGCATCAGGTGCATAGTGTGAGTCTGGTGTGGTGCTTTTGTCATTAGCAGGAGCACAGTAAGCCTCTAGTGAAAGGAGGATGCAGCAGATGACCCTTTCTTTCTCCACAGTTTGAAATGAAGGGCAGACTCCTGCTTGCAGGGACTACCAGAATGCTCTCTCAGCTCCCTGAAGGTGGCCAGTCTAATGCTTTTCCATCTTTTTGGTTTACCTCTCCTCCCCATACCATGTAAACAGTTCTGGGAACTGTAGGTCCGCTTCCTTTCTCTTTGTTCTTGGGAGAGAATCTCCAAGGTGGTAAATGAGGCAGGTGCAGGTGATGTGACAGAAAGAAGTGGCAGTGGCTTTGGCTAGGGTCACTTGTTTGTGACTGGTGTAAAATCTCTGTAGGGTTTTACAGTAAGGGATTGCTCTGGTGTCACAATGCCTCTGTTCAAGCAGTACAGATGTGAAGTCTCAGGAGTGTTATTATCTTGAAATATGTTCTCTGGTTTGCATAATCACTGTAATTGTAAATCAGCACTCTCATCATCAGGAGGAACCTGTTACCTGCCAGGGCAAAAAGGAGAAGCCAGAGTGCTTTGTGCTTATTGAGGGGGAAAGGCTTGGGAGCACTGAGTGCATCCCTTCATCCGAGGTCCAGCATGTGCACCTGGCCATGTCTGGCATCAACCAGGGTTCTGAGGCTGTCAGGTGGACAGAAGAGCAGCTCTGATTAGGAACTCCGTGCTGAAAAGGCATTTGTGGTCACTGCACCTTGCCCTTGGTGGCCTTGCAGCTGAGAGCTGGGGACGACCAAAGGCAGTTTTGTATGGGGCAGTCCCTGGCTAAACAACACATACTCAGGCTGGATGGGGAGACCAGAGCTGAGCTGAACTCCTAAGCAGGAAAAGAGGAGTTGAGGAGCCAGCTGGAACTGGGGAGAGGCAGAGGGAGGACAGGGTGAGGTGAAACTCAGCTTCTGTGCTGCAGGACACAGGGCTGGGATTCAGCCTGCAGGTCAGGGCAGTGCCTTTGCATGGCCTGGCTGGAATGAGTGTGTGGTGATAGAACAACGAGGAGAACACCGATAGGAATCTGCCTTTGAGAGTGCTCTGGTCTGCAGTAGTGCTCAGCTGCTGCCTGCACCTGTGCAGCCTGCTGCCTGTGCCCCGTGCCTGCCATTGATTCCACAGAACTGTTGTGTGATCAGGAGCAAGCTGGGGTGAGTGGAGTATTATCTGTCATCTCCAGTGAGTCTTTTTGCAAAAGACAGAACAAGATGTGAGCTAATGAATTCTCCATTTCATTGTAATGAAATGTGTAAATGAAATTCCAGATCTTCCTCCTGCTTTCCAGCAGCATAAGCTGAACTTTAAGTACCTGGACTTTACCTGCTGTAGGAATTAGGTCTGAAGTCTAGCACTGGAGTTAAACAAGTTGCTTTGCACTGCAGAAAGCAGATGAGACAAAACTTGTATGTACCAAAGAGACCAATCTGGCTTCTCTTCTCTTCTTGCCTTTCTGCTATAGAGGAAGGTTTTTTGTCACGGATGGCCACATCTGATGTGTGCTGGGGGCGGTGTTACCGGCAGGGCTTTTGGCACCTGCAATGTCAGGCTGGCTGAGCTGTGCCTCAGGCCACTGCTCCTTTACCTTGTCACTCGTTATGCTGCAATCTTCATACCTTGCTTAGCCCACTTTCCTTACTAGATGAAAGAGTCTCAGGGTTTTTCCCATTCTACCTGTGAATTCGCTGTCCAAGAAAGTTACTGTGCTTATTATTTCAGCCTAAAGTAATTCACTTAAGCCCTTTGTGGGGGAGAATGTCAGCTGAATACTTCACCCAGGAGAGGGAGTTTTTCCTCTCCTCTTTTAGTTTGTTAAATCGGAAAAGTTAATAACTCTGCCTTCCAGTTATTAGGTTTGATGTTCAGGATCCCCTGAGGTTTGCTGTCCTCATGCCTATTTGCAGAGCCAGGTGAGTTCAGGTGGTGGGAAAGCTGTAGTTAAACTCAAGAACTGACTGTCACAGATGCAGGGACTGCATCAAGTTGGAAGGGACCTCAATGATCACATTGCCCAACACCCCTGCAGGCAGCAGGGACATGTCCAACTAGAGCAGGCTGCCCATGGACACATCAGCTCTGATCTTGAATGTCTCCAGGGACAGGGCCTCAACCAGTTCCAGTATTCCAGCACTCTCACTGGAAGAAATTCCTTCTAATGTCCAACCTAAATCTGCCCTGTTCCAGTTTCAAAACACTGCCCCTCGTCCTATTCCCCACAGGCCTTTCTGAACAGTCCCTCCCCAGCCTGCTTGTAGGTCACCTTCAGGTATTGAAATGCTCCTCTAAGGTCTCCCTGGAGCCTTCTCTTCTCTAGGCTGAACACACCCAAGTCTTCCAACCCCTGATCGTCTTCATAGCCCTCCTCTGGACCACCTCTAGCAGGTCTATGTCTCTCTTGTGTTGAGGGTCCCATAGATGGACACAGCACTGCAGGTGAGGTCTCAGCAAAGCAGGGGCAGGATCCCCTCTATCTCTGGCCACACTGCTTTGGATACAGCACAGGCTGCCCTTGGCTTTCTGGTCCATTGCTGGCTCATGTCCCACCAGCTCACCCCCAAGTCCTTCTCTGCAGGGCTGCTCTCAATCTCATCATCTTCCAGCCTGGACTGATATTGAGGTTTTCCCTGACCCAGATGCAGGACCTTGCACTTTGCCTTACTGAACCTCATGTTGTGCTCCTCAGCCCAGCTCTCCAGCCTGTCCAGGTTCCCATTCCATCCTTCAGACTTGTCAGCTTGGTGTCATCTGCAGACCTGATGAGGGTGCCTCAATCCTCCTCTCTATAGCACTGATGAAGACACTAAACAGCACTGGTCCTAAGGGACACTACTGTCACTGCTCTCTATCTGGACATTGAGCCATTGAGCACTGCCCTCTGGATGTGACCACCCAGCCAATTCCTTATCCACTGGACAGTCCACTCATCAAATCCTTATCTTTCCAACTCAGAGATAAGGATGTTGCGGGGGACTGTGTCAAAGGCTTCACAGTCTTTGTTCTTCCCTTGTCTACTGATGGAGTTACTCTGCTGTAGAACCCATGAATGGTCTCCAGCACTGGAGGGAGAGGTGAAACATGCTGGTTTAAACATGCTAGTTGAATGACATTGCCAAAGTCTGGGAGCAGATGGGGTAAGATGAGAGCAGATTCTGAGGTGTGATAGGCTGGGCACTGGTGCGTGTCCAAGCCAGCTGTGGAGACGAAAGCTGAGGGCAGACTGCTGTTGACAGAGTGGTACAAAATACAAGCAAAGTAAGAAAGAATTAACTTTGGTACAGGTGTGTCACAAAATACCAAGAAAGAGCTTGGGAGCTGCCCACCTAGACATGGCAGAGAAACCCCAGGTGGCTGCCTGGAGCTCATTACTGCAGCTCAGGGAGCAGCCTGGCAGAGGCAGGAACAGAAATCAGAGCTAGGAATCAGAATACTTGAATTAAGGCACAAGAAAGAGCACCCATGTCAGCTTAAAAAAGTACCCCCATCTAAACTCCAACAGGGTTCAAATTGAAGCCACTTAGAAGTTTTTTAGCCAAGAGATAAATGACGTGTGGAGGTTTCCACTCTTAGGACTCGCCCCTATCCCAGTGTTTGGACAATGGTGATGCACAGTCAAGAGCTGCTTCCCCATGGGCTCTCATCCTCCAGAATGAGATGGAGTGAGGCCTTGGGTACCAGCGTGGAAGAGCCATGTGCCTGCCTATGGAGAGGTTTTGGTGTGCCCCTGGCTTTTGGGATTGGTTCCCTTGACTGAAGGGAGGTTGGGGATATGCAGCATGGCCAGGCATGTCCTCAGTGGCCATGCAGACATTTACAGAGGCCTCAGCTGGGTTTAAAAAGACAACAGAAGCCCTCAGGAGGTGAAAGTAAGCAGTGGCTCACTGTGCTACCACAGTTTTGCACAGGAGAAAAAAACAGCTTGTTTGAGGGCTTTGCTGTGGTTGTTGTTGTGATGGAGAATGGATTCTGTGCTCCTGTCCTTTGGCTTCTTTCTCCCTTGCAGATGAGTGTATTTTTATTCTGTTCTCAGTGTGGTGCTTCTGGTTGCTTCTTCCACCCCTACAGTCTCCCTGGGATCACCAGGGGCAGAAGCTTGTTCTTGCTAGGTTTCAGTTGCTGTGTTTCAGTTGCTGTGTTCTTCCCTTTGCCTTCTTTAGAGTGTGAATTGGCTTGGCAGCCTGCTAGAAAATAGTAAGAAAAGAATAAATAGCACTGTTTTTTTTTCCCCTAGGGAAAAACAACCTTTCATAGAGGTAATGCTAGATTCTGCCTTCATGCCCTGGAAACCTTTTTCATGTGGGCAGTGACTGAGCTGCATCCAGCTTTGGTGGGATGGGGAATAACCTGTATGAGCTTTGAGGAGTCCTTGCTTTGTGATGCCTCTCAGGGTTGTGTGGCCACTTGTAAAAAGCTTAAAACTAGAAGTGGCTGTTTGACTGGTTTGCTTTGCTTTGCTTTTGGTTTGGGTGTTGTTTCTTTCCATTGCTGCAGTGGGGGGTTGTGTGTAATGACTTTTTACCAGCAGCACTGCTGAGATGTGCCTGTGGTTTTGCCTTTTTGAACCCCATCATGTAATGAGGGTGAGGATCTCAACAGGAGCTGGGTTTACACACCTTGTGCAGTAGTGCAGTGATACAGAATTGGATATGAAGCTCCTCATTTCTGATACTCAGCGGTCTTCTCCTGGCTGTTGTATGTTATATAGATGGTGACAGATTGTACACATACATATAAATAAATCACTTTTAGAGCTCATTGTTAATAGTGGTTGCCAGCTTGCCATGTCTGAGGGAGAGCTAAACCTCTTGGTTGAGTGGAACAAGAAGCACGCTTTAGTGTTGTGAGGAAGGGGCTGATGGAGGTCTGCTGATAAGCTAATTCTCTAAATGACATTAAATCAGTCTAAAAGAATCATTGCAATTCTGCAATGATTTCTTTAAGCCATTGTGGAGTAATCCCTGGCTGCATCATCAAGTAGGAAATGCCTCAGAGGCAGAGGGTTTGGGTTGTTCTGTGCAAACTGCTCCTGGACATGTTCCTGTGCTGGATCTTTACTAAAGGGAACTGACCCAAGTTCTCACAGCCCAGCTTAGACCCAACGCTTACACTGGTTTGCAGCCTTTGTGCTCTTCTTGCCAGGACACAAACCAGCAGCCCTTCAGTGGCTCCCTGGGGATGGTGCCTGCCTGAAAAGGAAGAATTTAGTTAGAAAATATTACTCCTTTTTTTAATATTTCCTCCCCCATATTGTTTCCTGTGGCAAGATTCTGCTGGGAGAGCAGGAGGGGGTGGGATGGAGCATGGAAAATGTTTAGGGCTTTGGATAGGAATCTTTTAACCATCTCTATTCCACGCCTGCTGAATTGCAGTTACTGTCACTGCTCTGGAACATTTCATAGCAGACTCAGCATCTTTACCTGCAGAAAGCATTTTAGGTTCCCCATTCCAGCCCTTTGGGGAGGTCTTCATTTCCCAGAGCAGCTGGGAAGCAGTCAAGAGTGAACGCTGAGAACTGGGGGGTTTGGTTTCTGTGACACGTCATGGCTGCTGCTGACCATTCCAGCATTACCAGTGAGCTGTCTCTAAGCAGAAAGGTTGTAAAGAGATGCAACTTTCTCTTCTTTTCTGCTTCAGAAGATGCAGGCTTCTAAACCACCTGCATCTTCTGTCTTGCATTTCAGAGGCACACGGAAGGTGAGCCCAGACCAGCCTTGTTCCTGCTTTCACCGCTGCTCCACTCACCTTTGCCATTCCGGGTTGTTGAGTCCCAGAACTGCACTGCTGATTGGAAATGGGATTGGGGGGGGGTCAGTTCCTGCAAGTTTGGCACTGTAAGCCATGAAATGGGAGCTGCTCTCCCATATTTTTGAATGTCTCGTAGCTTGAGCAGATTGAAAATGTGGGGTTCTCTGCTGTGCCAAGGATGCGCAGCTCTCTTGACAGAGAGTTCTCCCTTGCTGCAGAGCATGATGCTGTCCAGATTGTGGTAGCTTGCTGTCGGTCTTTTTGCTGAAGCTGATGTTTTGGAATGCCAGAAAGGTGGATGTTGTGTGAAATAACCATGGGCAGTGTATTTGAGCTGGGCTCAATAGAATGGCATGCTTGCAGCCCTAGCCCATGCACATGGAGGGGGGAGCAGGGGAGAGATTCTCAGCCTTGCCCCCATCTGAGCTCTTAACTCCCAGTTAAGGCTCAAACCACTACACCCTGGAAGGGGTCTTATGGGCCACCATCAGGAGGAGGAGAGTTATTAAGTGGGTTTGAGGAAAATGCTGGAGTTAATGAGGCAGCATAAGAGAGAAAAGAAGGATGTGCCCAGTGGCAAGACAGGAGAGGCTTCAGCTCAACAGGAGAGGGTTGGGTGCTAGTCTGGTGCAGGGCAATGGGTGAGATTGGGTTGATGAGTTTAAACACAGGCTCCAGAGCTGCTGTTCCTGGATCACTCTGGGGATGGTGGTGGGTGCTTTGCACTTGGCAGTGACAAGTAGGACAAGATGGCATTGCTGGAACTGACACTGTGAGATACATCTCAGTGCATCCTGCTGCAGGTAAGGCTGCCAGTGCTTGGCTCTCCTGCACTGTAGTGAGTGCCACATCCTCTTTAAAGAAGTCCTTACCTGACTGTGTCTGTAACACTGCCTGAAAATGAAGGACAGAGGATTATATCACTCACCAGATTCCTGGTGACACAAGAAAGACATAATCAGCACCTTTTAATTTGTGTCAGAGCTCCTCCAGAGTTCTGGTTTATTCAGATGCATCGACTCTGCGCTTGAAGCCCTTTGCTTTCCATTAGTGGGTTTCTGCTAAGAGCAGGCTCTCTTCCTTGAAGGGTCCTTGCAAAGGAGGAAGGGATGAAGAGGGAGAACTTCACTGTCAGCAGCAACCTTAGGGAGTGCCTGAGTGGCTGTTTCAGCTGAAGATACAAAGACACTTGAACTGGGTATAAGGAGGCTCATTAGCAGGGGTTAGAGGTCCATGGGGCAGACCGAGGTCCTGTTAAGATGCCTGCTGTGATGCCCAGACTCCTATTAGCTGCAAAAATGTCTTTTGCCATGCTGTACATTCTAATTAATTTATCTTTGTGCATTGTTCTGCAGGCAGGTTTTCAGTTGGGCTGGTGATGGCTGCTTGCCTGTTTGATGTACCTGATCCATATGTGACAGTATCAATGACATGAGAAGCAGAAACCCCACTGCAGGATGCACTTCTGAGTGCAGCCAACAGTTTCCATCTGGAATAGTTTGACTTTTAGATACCTGAAGAAGTATGAGACAGTTATGAAGTTAGAAATATGAGACAGTTGTGAAGCTTAAGAGTTGGACCTGGTGGGTCACATTAAACTGAGCTGGCTTTTGAAGCTCTTGACTTCACTGATGTTGCAGAGAGCCTAAATCAGCAAAGTGCTAGGAAACTGGAAGCTCCAAGAGTCTGCTTAATTGTGGGCAATGGCAGTGGGTGATAGGAGCAATGGCAGGAGTAGGAAGGCCCTTCCACTGTCCTCTCTTCCCTTGAGAGGACAGGGAAGGTTTCTCTGAGGAGTGACAGAGGCTCTGTGCCTGAGATCGTGTTGCCTGCATGGCAGCCTGGAAAGAGCCTCCCCTGCCCTGCAGGTCCAAGATTTGGGCAAGTCACACAGTCACAGATTGGTGAGGGTTGGAAGGGACCTCTAGGGATCATCCAGACCAAACCCTGCTAAAGCAGGGTCACAATGTCCAGGCAGGTTTGGAATCTCTCTAGAGGAGAGGACTGGAGAATTGCCCCTGGGCAAGCTTCCCTTGGGCAGGCATTCAAAACTGTGTTCATCATTCTGGATGGATGGAGATACCCCCAATGCTATCCATTCTGCATGAAAGCAAACTTCTGAAGTAGGAACTGCTCATGGCTGCCTTCCTAGCACATCTGCTCTGTGGGGCCCTACTCCATTAGCCCAGCATTTACCCTCCCTTATCTTGCACACTCTCTGTTCTTGCGGGGGGGCTCTGGGCAGTGGACTGGCCTCATGACTTTGCTCTTTTCAGTGCAGTACAGCAAAAATCTCTTCACAGATTCATAAATTGCATCATGTTGGAGGGGGCTCTCATAGGTCACCTTGTCCAGCACCCCTCTAGTCAGCAGGGACACCTCCAACTAGAGCAGGCTGCCCATGGACACATCAGCTCTGATCTTGAATGTCTCCAAAGGTGAGGCCTCAACCACCTCTCTGGTCAGCCTGTTCCTTCTGTCAGATCAGCAAATGCAGCATATGGCGCACCAGTAGTTTGTCACAGTGTTCTGTGTCCTTGCTGCTATCACAGAGCTCAAAGACTTTCCTTTACTTCAAGCTTGGGTTGGTTTTGACCACTGCTACCTGGTGCCAATTGCAAGATCCAAGCCCGGCTTCTGCACTGGGAGGAAAGCCTGTGGCCTAAAGTTCAGCCACTTGGGTTCAACAGGGCTCTTCACTGCAGCACTCAGTGCAGCACCCAAAGTCCTTCAATCTAATAGAAAAATACATTGCAGCTTTTGTGCTGCAACAGCCACCAAGAGCATGTTTTGGAAAACACAGGCTTTCTTCTGGGTGCAGACAGCCTGGTGAAGAGACAGGGAATCTCTCTGTGCCAGGAAAGTTATCTTTCTGTGCAAAAACAAGTTGTACTTCATGTGAGCCGTTCCCAGAAGCTTCGTTTAAGTTTTGCCACAGTAGAAGACTTAAATCTGTATTGTTTTATGAATAAAATGTTAAACATTGTCTCTGGGAAGCATCATCCTCTGTGCTTTCCTGCTTGGACCGATTTGGAGCAGAGACATTGTGAATGGCATCTCTCATGTCAGTAGAATTAGAAACAAGCCGTGAAGCACTCCGTGAAGCACTTGAGCTTAACGAGGGTGGAGATGAGGGCTGCCTGCAGCAAAGCCCAGGGCTGCAGCAGAGATGGCCCAGGTGAACCTCGTGAGGGTCAACAAGGCAAAGTGCAAGAGACTGCACCTGTGCTGGAACAATCCTCACTATCAATACAGACTGGGGGAGGAGGTGACAGGAAGCAGCCCTGAGGAAAAGGACTTGGGGGTTGTTGGTGGGGGAGAAGCTGGACAGGAGCCAGCAATGGGCACTGGCAGCACAGAAGGCCAATGGCAGCCTGGGCTGCAGTCAAAGGAGTGTGGCCAGAGATGGAGAGAGAGAGGATCCTGCTCCTTTGCTCTGGGGAGACCTCACCTGCAGTGCTGTGTCCAGCTCTGGGGCCCTCAACACAGGAAGGACATGGACCTGATGGAGAGGGTCCAGGGCAGGCCACAAAGATGCTCAGGGGGTTGGAGAACCTCTGCTATGAGGACAGGCTGAGGGAGCTGGGGGTGTTCAGTCTGGAAAAGAAAAGGCTTTGGGGAGACCTAATAGTGACCTTCCAGTACCTGAAGGAGGCTACAAGAAGGCTGCAGAGAGACTGTTTGCAAAGGCCTGCAGGGACAGGAGCAGGGGCAATGGCTTCAAACTAGAGAAGAGCAGATTGAGACTGGATGTGCGGAACAAGTTCTGCACCAGGAGGGTGGTGGAACACTGGCACAGGTTGCCCAGGGAGGTGGTTGAGGCTCCATGCCTGGAGATATTGATGGTGAGGCTGAACAGGGCTCTGGGGAACCTGATCCAGTGGAAAATGTCGCTGCTGAGTGCAGGGGGGTTGGACTGGATGAGCTGTGGAGGTCCCTTCCAGCCCAGACCATTGTGGGATTCTAAGTCTAGGGACATGCTCAGGTTGTGCCTGCCTGGCAGGTGCTGGCACACTCCACATCTGCACAGTGCTGTCACAGGCAGCCACGGGTCAGATGTGAGGTCTGCATCAGCCAGGCTTTCTGGGAGCAACAGCTGATTATCAGCAGTGCTTGGTCGATTTTGGGTGCAAATCACCACTTGTCCGTTTGCAGTGCCAGCGCTTCCCTGGCAGTTACTGCTGAGCCGCTCCCAGGCAGGTTTGCACCATGCCGCGCTGGAGGGCAGAGCGGAGGCAGCGTCTGCACTGGGCCCTTCGGGTTTGGGGGTGTGAGAGGGCAGGCCACGAGGGGGGCCCTTCGCCTGCTCACCTCTGGAAGCATCTGGCAGACCCACACGTGCCTCGGGGGTGCCTACCTGGGCGACGCAGGAATCTTCCTTAGGTCATCCCTCTCATTTCCCATGCCCAGGAGCAGCCTGGAGCAGGCTCAGCAGGCAGTGGGGTGTCCTGTCAGGGAACTCCCTGTGAAATAACCCAGTGCCTCTTTTCACAGAGCACGTCGCAGCACTTGCAACAAGGTAAGGAAGCGGATTTTTGTCTTGTGTGCAAAAAGCAGCCCTTAGGGCCCACGAGGGAGATGAATAGGGAGAACCAGCTTGGCTTCAATAAAATAGGAAAGAATGAAAGCCACTCCTGTGGTCTCGCCCCTGCATGTTTCTCTTGATTTAGGGCCAGCACTACATTTGATGCTTAAGGCACTTGTGGCTTTCCCAGTTCCTCTTCTTTCCAACTGCTTACCAGTTTCGTTTTCTGCTTGCTGTCCATTTGCTCTTTGGATGCCCTGGCAGTGACCGCGTGGGTTGCGTGCGGGCAGTAGGTGGTGAGCGGTGTATTTGGAGCGGTTAAAATAGTTCTGCAGTATACAAGGTGACAGAAATTATTTGGCCTTTAGATGATTATTGATGCATTTGTTTATTTTAATATCAGGCCTTAGTTCTTGGGTAATAGCATAAGGCTTCACTAATTATTTATTCTGCAAATGCCGCTGGGGCATTCGGAGCCGAGTGCAGGGCTTGCTTCAGGCAAGATTTGCATTTGTTGAGTAATTGGCAGTGGAGGAACACGTGCCTTGGTTGTCTGACAGGGTTATGCAGCAGAAGAGCAACACTTCCATGTGAATTTGTAAAATAAGGGTCAAAATGCTTTCATGTTCGGTAATGCAAGCAAGGCATTAAGAGCTTTCAGCCAGGCTACAAAGATAAACGAGGTGTCTGGCGGTGCCCTGCACTTGGAAGCAGCAGGTAACCACCAGCTCTTACCAGTACAGAAGCACAAGGGGTCAGACCTGCTTTCACAGCCAGGAGTCTCGGTAGGAAAGAGAAGGAATTGGGGTTTCATGCTAAAAGCTTTGCAAAAGGATACCGACCAGGCCGACCGCTTTTGTGGCAGTGGTGTAAGAGGAACGGGAGATGTTTAGGGCAACCAGGATCCGATCTGAAGGGTAATCCCAGCACAGGGAGAGCTGGACCTGGCTCAGGATGCCCCATGGAAGCAGCACCCAAAGACAGGAGGAGCTGTGAATCTCCTCCCTCAGCTGCTTTGGGGTAGTGTGGTCACACCAGCATCCGCTGGGTGCTTCGGTGCTCACCAGAGAGGTGGCCAGTGCCACTCGTGTGCCCAAACAGCTTGGCATGACTGGAGGTGTTTTCTGGAAAGCTGTTCAGCTGCAGGGCTTTGTCCACTGAGAACTGGATCATGCATTTGTAGGAAAATGCAGTATTGCTGGATTGCCATAGAATACATAGAATAAACCAGGTTGGAAGAGACCTTCAAGATCATCGCATCCAACCCATCAACCAATCCAACACCACCTAATCAACTAAAACTTCTGGACACAGACACTGGTGAATGCCTGCTCAGTCTTCTCCATTCTGCCCTTCTGAAATTAGAGATTTTTCCACTGTGCACTATTTCCATTTCTGGCTGTGCTGAGCTTCTCTTGGTACAGCAGAAGTCTCATCCTTTCCCTGAGAAGCCATCTCAGCACTGCGGTTGCTGTCACAGGGAGCTCTGGGTGCTCAGAGCTGAGGCATCTGCATGAGCTCTTTTCATGCTGATGTGTTTGCAGTAATCTGTTAATCTGCTCTAATAGTCTGCTTTCATTGCATTTTCCTGATAACTGAAATTATATTTGAATCAAACCCAGTACTTATAAATTCCTGGCTTCAGCTGGAAGGATGTTTTAGTAGCTGGTCTCAGATCTGCTGGAAAGCAGATTTTATGGCAGAAATGCTAATGAGGCTTCGACAGCAGCGCCTGGCAGCCGCACTGAGGAATTCAGGGGGGCTGTATTTGGGTGGCAGAGATCAGATTTGTGCCACCTGAATCTTTTATTTTCCTTCTCCTTTTTGTCAGCAAAATGGACTTTAATATGTTATGGTTTGTGGGTCTTGTTGTTTGGTTTGTTGTTTAACTCTGTATTGGTGTGTGAATTCCTGCACTTTGAGGCCATCCCTCTGGTAGGCTTCCCAAGCTTTCTGTGTGGCTCAGCTTTCAAAGTCTGTGTTCAGCTGGTCACATCCTGGTTTAATACCATCAGTACAGAGCCAGGAGAGGGCTCCAGATGTGCAGAGAGGTGTTTTGTCAGTTCAGGGGTTGATCTTCCCATGAATCTGGTCAAGGGTGGGTTGCATCTGAGGGGCTAATGCCATGTTCTTGAGCAGGGCAGGAAGGTGAAGGTTGATTCTGCACGTTGAGAGGAATCCTCTTTGCATGCTGCAGGTCACCTCTGGCTCCAGCAAGACACCACTGCTCTCCACAGGCCCACTCTAAACCAGGAACGTGGAAAGAATGATTGCCCTGCTTTCTTTGCACTCTGGGGTGGGTTTTGTCTGTGGAATACTGTTTAAATTTTCACTTTTGATGTTTTGCACTTCTCAGTGCTGCTGGAAGCATCTCTGTACCTGTGCTCATAAGCAGCAATTTTAAACACAGTCATTTAAACTTTTTTTTCCCTTCTTCTGACACATCAGTGAAGCTGGTGAGGGCTTCATGTAGCTGTAGGCTTGGCACAAGTGCAAAAAACCCCACAAAACCCAAGAAATGCAGTGTCATAGAAGAACAGAACTGCTTCAGTTGGAAAAGCCCTCTAGGATCATTCAGCCCAATCATTCTCTAACTCTGCTGAGGCTGGGACTAAACCATGGCCCTCAGCACCACATACCTCTTTGAACCTCCTCCAGGTATGTGGATTCAACCACCTTGCTGGGGAGCCTGTTCCAGTGTTTGAGAACCCTTTCAGGGAAGAAGTTTCTTCTGATGTCCAACCTAACCCCCCACCCTGGGGCAACTTCAGGACATTTCCACTGTCCTATCACTGGGAGAAGAGACCAACCCCCACCTGGCTCCAACAAGGAGCTTCATAGAGCAATAAGGTCTCCCCTCAGCCTCCTCTTCTCCAGACTGAACAACCCCAGGTCTTTCAGCTGCTCCTCACCAGACCTATTCTCCAGACCCTTCACCACCTTTGCTGCTCTTCTCTGGATCCAGTCCAGCACCTCAATGTCCTCCTTGTGGGGAGAGCCCCAAAACTGACCCCAGTACTCAAGTACCCAAATAGTCTCCTCACCAGTGCTGAGTCCAGGGGGGCTATCCCTTCCCTGGTCCTGCTCTTCACGCTAGTGCTGACCCAGGCCCGGATGCTGGTGGCCTTCTTGGCCACCTGTCCACCAACGCCCCCAGGTCTTTGTCTGCTGGGCACTTTTCAGCCACTCTGCCTCAAGCCTGGAGCGTTCATGGGGTGGTTGTGACCCAAGTGCAGGACCCTGCACTCGTTGAATCTCGTACCATTGGTTGTGTCCCATCGTTCCAGCTTGGCCAGATCTTTCTGTAGAGCCTTTCTAGCCTCAAGCAGATCAAAGCTGCCACCCCACTCTGTGTCGTGTCTCCGCCGTGTGAAAATGGATGTCTGGATTTAGTCCCACAGTGCCCACAGGAATCAGTCAAGGATGTTAAATGAAGAGACAAACAAATCTAATAATCACTTCTTTCTCTGTTTCCCCACTGGCTCGTATCTTAATTACATTTTCTAGACCAGAGCCTTTGGAAGGAGCATTACTGGTTTATGTACAGAGGCATAGCAGAAAGCAGTTAATTGCAACTTGAGTGATGAAACCTGAAGGAATGGCCCCTGGACCATTCCCCTGTGTGGGACACCCTGGCTGCTCACTGTAACTGAGGTGGATTCCATGTGCTGGGGGAATTTGTGTTGCTGTTTGGAGAAATCCTTCTGAAATGGTTTGTAACTTTCCTGTTTGTTGGGTGTCCACGGCAAAGGGATCAACAATGAAATAAAGCTGGGATAAGTGAAATCCCACCTGTCCTCCACCAGTCAGTAGGAGGTGATTATTGGGGCTGGGTTGATTGGTTGTACTCACCCCTCTGCTACCCTCCTCCCCTTCCTCAGGAGCTTGGATGAGTGGCACACTCCTGCCAGGAGCACAGCTTTGCTGCAGCAGTTAACAGTGCAATGATTGTTACTTTTGTTCCCCTCCCAGGTTGCCCGTGTTCTCCTTTTCAAATCAAATGCCACACTAACTCCAATCCAGCCTCAGAAGCATGTGGGGAACTGCAGCACATCAGCCCAGCACAATGTATCCATCAAACTGGAAGGAAGGCCAAAACCAAAACTCCACTGCCCAAAATGCATCCTCTGCAGAAGCCCCAAGGCAAGTAGCTTTGTCCTTGTAGCAACTGTACAAGCTTGCAGCGCCTGCGAAGTGTTGTTCTGCATGCCTTGATTTCATTTGAGGCCACAGCAAAGTAGTTATTTTGTGTTCTTGGGCTCAAGTACAGCTGGGAGGGTTTTATTGCTTGCATTTTTTCCAGTGTTCTGCAACTTCTTGGGGAAGCCTTCAAGAAGAAATGGATTTGGGAATAGCAGGACGCCAAAGTTGCCCATTTCTATTTCCTGGAGCGCTGTTACACCTCGTGCAGCTGCGAGGTGTGAGGTTAATTGAGCAATATTCTTTTCATTCTTCAATAACCTTCTGTTTTTAAAGTGTGTAGGTAAGAATAGCTTATTGTTTAAATCTGGTCTGTTTTCCATTTGCTGTCAGAGCTGTGCATGGCAACAGGAAATGCCTGCATGGAATGAGTTTGTTTTCAAAAGGAGAGTTGGCAGCTGAGCCAGTCCTGTGGGCTGCCGTAATTCCACAGACCTGTGTGGCCAGCAGGTCCAGTGAGGTGATTCTGCCACTTTGCTCTGGAGCCCTCAGCCCAGGAAGGACATGGATCTGATGGAGAAGGTCCAGAGGAGGGCCACAAGAATGCTCAGGGGGTTGGACCAGCGCTGCTACAAGGACAGGCTGAGGGAGCTGGAGTGTTCAGTCTGGAGAAGAGAAGGCTCCAGGCAGACCTAATAGCAGCCTGCCAGTGCCTGAAGGGAGCTACAAGGAGGCTGCAGAGAGACTGTTTACAAAGGCCTGCAGGGACAGGAGCAGGGGCAATGGCTTCAAACTAGAGCAGAGCAGATTGAGATTGGTTGTGAGGAACAAGTTCTGCACCAGGAAGATGGTGGAACACTGGAACAGGTTGCCCAGGGAGGTGGTTGGAGAAAAGCAGACTGAGAGGAGATCTTCTGGCTCTCTACAACTCCCTGAAAGAATGCTGGCCAGAGCCCTTTTGAGCCTCACCTTGAATACATCCAGGGGTGGAGCCTCAACCACCTCCCTGGGCAATCTGTTCCAGTGTTCCACCACCCTCAAGGTAAAGAACTTGTTTCCTGACATCCAATCTAAATTTGCTCTTCTCTGATTTGAAGCCCTTGTACCTGGTCCTGTCCCTGCAGGCCTTTGCAAACAGTCTCTCTGCAGCTTTCCTGTAGCCCCCTTCAGGTACTGGGAAGCTGCTATAAGGTCTGCCTGGAGCCTTCTCTCCAGGCTGAAGACCCCCAGCTCCCTCAGCCTGTCCCCCTGTAATTCAAGAGGAAGCAGTTAGGGACTTGCTGAGCCACTTGGATCCCCACAAGTCCATGGGACCAGATGGCATCCATCCCAGGGTGCTGAGAGAGCTGGCAGATGAGCTGCCAAGGCTCTCTCTATCATTTACCACCAATCCTGGCTCACTGGAGAGGTCCCAGATGACTGGAAGCTGCCAAGATGATGCCCATCCACAAGAAGGGCTGGAAGGAGGAACCTGTGGCACTTGCTGCCATGGTTTAGTTGTCAGGAGGTGTTGGGTAATAGGTTGGACTTGATGATCTCTGAGGTCTTTTCCAACATGGTTGTTTCTGTGATTGTGACAGTAGAGAATGATACAAGGGAAGATGGTGCTCTTTTTTTCTCTCTTTTCTTCCACTGGCTTTCTAAATTTGAACTGTTTTTTGCCTGTCAAGGAAGGAGAACACTTCACACTTCTGGGAAATGAAATTGTCAAAAACCAAAGTGTTTTTGTTCACTGGACTGTATTGCAGTTAGCATTTCCCCTGCAAGATGGCCTTGCTCCCACAGGGTGGTTGTGTCCAAGAGGAGCTGTGCCTGTCTGGTGCAGTCCTTGCAGCAGACCAATATTTCCACCTTTTTTGGATGGTGTTTTTATGGAAGAACCTCATCTCTCAGGGCTTTCTCCCACATTAAGGCCTGCTACTAGTTGATTTTTGCTTGAGGGAGGGGATTCTCCTCCTCTGCTCTGTTGAGACCCCACCCAGAGTACAGTGTCCAGCTGTGGAGTGCAAGAAGGACCTGGAGCTGCTGGAGCAGGCCCAGGGGAGGCCACAAAGACGATCAGAGGCTGGAGATCCTCCCCTATGGGGACAGGCTGGGAAAGCTGGGCCTGTTCAGCCATGAAAGAGAAGGCTCTGAGAAGAGCTTAGAGGGGATTTGAAGGGGTCTACAAGAGACGTGGAGAGGGCACATAAAGATGGGATGGGGTAGGGTTATAGTTTGAAACTGGAAGATGCTGGATTTAGATGAGACATTAGGAAGAAATTACTCCACATGAGGGTAGTGAGGCACTGGAGCAGGTTGCCCACAGATGTTACAGAGGTTCTCAAGGCTAGAAGTGTTTGAGGCCATGAGAAACCTGATCTAGTGGGAGGTGTCAAATGCCTCATCAGTGTGTGCTGACTGCCTTACTACAGCAGAGGCACTTGTGAGAGAGGGTGTCTGAACTGGTGCAAAGGCTGAGGTGCTTCCTTTTGCAGTGAGGAAGTGTCCTCACTCTGTGCTGCTTCCCAGGCCCAGAGTCAAGCCTGGGCTGTGCCTTCTTCTGTAGCTTACCTTTGCCTTTCTCTTTCCTAACCCTGCCCTGCTGCTTCTCACTGTTTCACTTGTTCTTTCTGCAACAAACATTTTCTGTCTTGGTTTCTGCCTCCTCCAAGTAGTTGTAGGCTGCTACATAAAACCTTCAGGAGGAAGAGGAGTGAGGAAATACCATTCCAGTTTCAGCCTCCAGGTGCCAGCCAGAACAGGCTCTGTAAAGGAATCTCTCTTGGTGCAGCTGGTTTGCTGCCAGCTACCTGTCTGTGCATAGGGGGGAAGCTGCATCCCAGCTGGGGCTGCGTTTTGGCTGGGACACTAGCAAGAAAGCAGCCTGGTTCCTGCATGGGCCAGGACAAAGGGAAGGTGGTTTCAGAGTGTGGGCAGGATTTTTGCTTAGGGTCCACTCTGGGTCTTGGATCCCTACCTGCTTTTTTCCTGGGCTGTTGATTTGGCGCTACCAAATGCAGGCACACATACCGGTGAGGGCACGCAGTGCTCTTTGGGCTTAGTGTGCACAGCTTCCCTCCACTCTAATGTAGAAGTCTAAAGTGGTCTGTGCTGGGATCTGTGACACTGCTCCCTTGTCACTTCTGAATGCTGTCTTTCTGTGTTGGCTCAGGAGTTGACGTCTTTTGTGGCTTCAGTTTGGTTCCTCAGCAGCGCTTGCCAGAGGCAGCAACTTTGCTTCACTGCTGGTGTCTGATTTGCTCAAAATATTTCAGTAAATCAAAGTTCAGAACTGACAGAAGTGGTTTGCAGCTCCCTTCTCGTCCAGGTCGGGGGGGTGCACTAACCAGAAGCCACGGAACGATTCCACACGCAGCAGCGACACTGGTGGCTGGCTGGGAGCGCTTCAGCAGCTCTGAAGCGCTGTGGACCACCCTGCGGGCATGAAGGGCCTGACAGGGCATGTGGGCTGGGCTCCTGCCCGTGCTGCTGCAGTGGGCACCTGCTCCAAAAAGGAGAAATGCGGCCAGGCAGTAGTGAGCAGTGTGGTGAACAAAACAGAAAGCTCCACTATCTCATCTATGGAAAATTAACTTCTGTTCTGCTTACCTGGTATCCCTGTGTAAGGCTTTGTCGTTTGGAAGTTGCACTCTAGAACCTTTGTTGAAAACAGGAATTCCAGAGGGTTTTGGAGCCTGAGTCAATCAGTCCTTTTATAGAAAGTGTCTCATTAAAGCTCAACTCCTCAGAAGATTTGATGTTATCCTTTGGTGATGCAAAGAGTTCAGTAATGTAGGGAAATCACAGAAATGTTCAGGTTGGAAGAGACCCTCAGGATCACCAAGTCCAACCACTGACCCTACTCTACAGGGGTCACCCCTGAACCAGCGCCCCAAGCACCACATCCAAACCACCTTGAAACACAGCCAGGGTTGGTGACTCCACCACCTCCCTGGGCAGTCTGTGCCAGTGCCTGACCAATCCTGCTGGGAAAAAATGCTTCCTAATGTCCAATCTAAATCTATCCTTTCACAGCTTGAGGCCATTCCCTCTTGTTCCATCACTAATTACCTGTGAGAAGAGACCAGCACCAATCTTTCCACAACCTCCTTTCAGGGAGCTGTAGACAGCCAGGAGGTCTCCCCTCAGTCTGCTCTGTTTCACACTACCCATCCTCAGCTCCTTCAGTCACTCCTCACCAGGTTTATGCTCCAGGCCCTTCCCAGCTTCCTTGCCCTCCTCTGCACTGGCTCCAGCACCTATACTCAAAGCTCAAGAAGTCTTTTAGCAGTCCTTCATTACTGACCTCAGGCAGTGACCATCCTTAGTGGCTCCCCAGCTGCTGGAGCAGGGAGGACATTTGGGCTGATGTGGAGCTTAGAATGCAGAACCTTCTGCAGGGTAGGGACCACAGGTCCTGGCTTTTTGGATGCATGTGCCTCTGATTAGCTTCCTGGAGAAACTAGCCCTGAAATTCTTTGGGAACAGGTGCTGATTACTGCTCCATTCCAGTGTTAATTACATTGTGCCAATGTGCCATATGGAGCAATTAAAACTTGGAAATACTTGTAATAAATTGTTCTTGAAGATGCTGTTCAATCAAACTGGTATTGAGAATTTCCTCATGCAGCGTGTTAATGCTACCTGAAGGGAGGTTGTGAAGAGGTTGGTGCTGGTCTCTCCTCACAGGTCATCAGTGGTAGAACAAGAGGGAACAACTTCAAGCTGCAGCAGGGCAGGGTTAGACTGGACAGTAGAGAGAATTTTTTCCCAGCAGGATTGGTCAGGCACTGGCACAGGCTGCCCAGGGAGGTGGTGGAGTCACCACCCCTGGATGCGTTTAAAGGTTGTTTGGATGTAATGCTTGGGGATACAGTTTAGGGGAGACCCTTGTAGACTAGAGTCAGTGGCTGGACGTGGTGATCCCAAGGTGTCTTTTCCAACTTGAGTGTTTCTGTGATTCTTTGGATAATCTGGAGCAGAGGGGAGGCCTGGCAACACCTCTCCAAGCAGGCTGTGCTGCGGGAGCCCTTCTGTCCCCTCTGAGCGTCAGCCTGCCTGTGGCAGGTTGCTTTCACTGCGTGAAAGTGTAAGAGCACATGAACCTGTTGCCATAGGTTACTGCAGGCCTATTTCCCAAGCCATTGACTCTCAAGCAACATACAGTCTGCCTCATTGTTCAAAAGGACATTGCATTCCAGTTCCATTCTAACAAGCTGTGTGGGGTACCTCGCAGTGCGGCCTCCCGGGAGAGCCGTGAGCAGCAGGCGCACGTTCCTACATCTGCTGTGTTTCTATCGTGCAGAGCTCAGGGTAGCACCGAAAGAGGAAGGAAATTTATGAAGACTACACCACAGAAGAGATGGGGGAGGGAGAATGAAAGGAAGAAAAGCTGCCTGTGGCATTTTTGACCGAGCAAGCACAAGGCACTGAAATGCACAGTGGGTTATTTTTGTGTGTTTGCTTTTGGGTTGGTTGATTTATTGTTATGTTTTTAATCTGTTTTTTTCCCAGTCTAAGAGATTTAACAGAGTGCCTGAGTCTTGCAAAGGCGAGGGAGGGGCAGCTCCTTGGTGTGATTGAGATGGTGCACGTTTGCAAAACCCAAGTGTGAGCTGTGCATCCTGTTTGGTAACAAGGAAACGGTGAAGTCTAGTGAGCCGCTGGCTCCGCTGCCGCGCCAGATACCGCTCTAAAAATAAAGAGGTGCCCAGCACCACTGTACAGTGTGCAGCAGCCTTCTTTGGTGTGAGAAATGCTGCAGGACTGCCCCCATGCAGTTCATACAGGATGCTGAGAGGATGGATAGGATGCCCCTCATCCTGCATTGACCTTGGACCTTGGTACGAGGTTAGGATAAAGAAGATGGAGACTTACAGTCCCCTTTTTTCTGCTCTCTTTTATTAGTACCTCCTAAGCCTATCCATCTCAAAGCTGGGCAGCAAAGAATTCCTCCTGCACCTTCTCGGCCTTTGCCAGCTGATCCCAAGTTGTCAAGGAGCTTAGCACCTGGAGAGGAGGAAATCCCCATATCAGCAGGAGTCAACACGCTCATTGAGAAGTTTGAGAGCATTAGGTAAGTGTGGCTCTGGGAGGTCTGCTCCGCTCACCCTTCCTGCACTCTTACCTTGGGAGTCTCTGGTTGTGATGATCATGGGGAAACTCCTCTCTGGGCCTTACCTACTGGAAGCACAAAACTTGACTGCCTGCACAAGGGCTGTTACTTCTTTATCTTTTAACAAAAGCATGCGTTGCAGTGGCTTCTAGTCTCTAACACAGTTGTTCTTAAGGAGTTTAAGACCTGCTGAATTTGCTAAGTGCTCTGCCAGAAGGAACAAGTGGCCCAGAGTCTGCTTGCAGTAAGTTGACTTGATGTCAGGATTGGTTTTTGCCTTATAGGAACTTGATTATTGTGATGTGAAAGATTTGTTTTCTGTCTGAGATTCAGTGGAGGTCGTACCTGCTGTTAGCTTGCTTCTTGGAGGCAGGGCAGAGTTCAGTCACCGTGTGCTGTGAAGCAGCACCAGGTAGAACGGTGTTTCCTCTCCAAGTTCTTGTCTAAGAAGCATTAAATGGGATAAAAACATTTGCATTTTGCTGTAAATCACCTCGTTTTGCGAACACACCAAACTCTCTCTGAAGGCCAAATCTGCCTGGTGGAACGAAGTGGGGTTGTGTCGTAAAGAGGGAGGTGGGACAGAGCCCAGGCGGCACCTGGAGTGGAATGTCAGCTGGGTGGATCTGGGAGCATGTCTTCTGGGAGGAAAAACTGTGTGCTTCACAAGCATCCTCTCTCTGGCAGAAAGTACCTTGCCCCAAAGGCTTTGTTCTCTTGAAGAACACAAGTTCCTGTTGAAACGAGCCCACAACCAAATGCTGCTTTGAAGAGATGATTCCTTCTTCCCCCACCCACCAAACCAAGCTGTCCCCAAGACAGTGCAGTGCCGTTTCAGCTGAACTTCCAGCTCGGGGTGGTGTGTTTGTACTGGAGATGAGGGGGTGCATTTACTGTAGCCATTTGCACACACTTGTCTCAAATGATAACCAAGCCCTCCCTTTCTTGGGACTCTCTTGAGACCTCTGAGTGCTAATTTGAATGACTGTGGAGCTTTCTCTTCACCTGCAGGCAACCTGTGCATATCCTTCAAAGAAACCAGCTGAATTTAGCTCTTAAGATGGAACCTGGCCTGGACTCATCCAAACAGCTGAGCTCATGTGACTGTGACCTGGTGGCTTCCAGCAGCTCTTCCACAAATGAAAAAAGTGAAGAGTGTGAAAATGAGCCAGAGCTGCCTTGCAGCACAGACCTATCAAACACAGACATCATGAAAATCAAAGAGCTAAGCGCAGGTGACAGCAAAAGCCATGAAGTCTCCACTGCTGTGACTATGAGCAAGGAGTCCTCTGGAGAGCTTGGCAGTAAGGACTCAACTGCAGAGCTGAACAGTAATGGGAAGATTCCCAACAGAGACAGTGGCATTGACAGTCCTTCTTGTAGCATGGCAGGGGAGGCTTTCCCCAGCGAGGAGGGCACAGAGCAGAAGAAGCCTGGTGGGGCTGGGAACCCAGGAGAGATGGAACCTGACAAAAAGGGCACCAAACCCTCCTCTGCAGAGCAGAAGAGAGACTTCATGCAGGATGAAGACAGTGACATTGATGAAGGAAGCAGTGAGGAGCAAGAGACAGCAGAAGTGCCAAAGTTAGAGTATTTGGATGTAAACAAGGTAAAGTAGCTGCTATGAAGTGCTCTGAAACCAGCTCCTGATGCTGGCCAGAGATCCCCTGCATCATTTTCATGCTTGCAGTTTTTGTTGGCTGGTTTTATGTCAAAGGCTCATGAGAGTTGTCATAATTTCCTGCTTGATGCAGGTCATAATTTGTTCCTGACTTAGATAATGTCTTTCAACAAGGTTCAGAGTCTTGATTTAAAAGGGTTCATGTAAGAGAATCCATCCCAGTCAGAGGTCAGTTGTAAACATCCAATGCTTTGGTAGACACAGACTCACCTCTCGAGTTCTTGTTTGGGGTTCTCTAGGCTCAGCTGCTTGTTGTATTGACAGTGGGGCTCCATGCTGTGTGTGGGGCTGACTGGACAGTGCATCTTGCAGGGCCAGGGCCTTCCACCCAGGCAGGATGTGCCTGCTGGAAATCTCTTCTAAGAGGAACTTTGAATTCCTTTAGATTGGGGTTTCACATGAAGCCTGTGCTTCTGTTGGGGTGGCTGCTTCCTAAGTGCCAAGAAGTTGTTCTGGGAGCATTTATATCCAACTGCTCTTCAGGAAGCTGCAGCTAAAAGACATTTTCTTCCAAACCAGGGTAATGTAGTCCAGGCTGTTGTGTATTTTCTGCAGATGTGTAAGATTAATGCAAGGTTCCTTTGATGATCTCTTTATCCAGACAGTTACAAGTAGTGATGACAGAGAATGGGTTAGATTTCTTCAGGCAAAAAAAAAAGAAACCAGAAGATGTTTTGAGCAAAATGTCTGCAAAATGCTTCCCTCTTTGTTTGCGGGGGGTTTGGTTGTGTTTGGGAACAGTTTGTGTGGTGGGGTTTTCTGTTTGTTTGTTTGGGGGTGTTGTTGGGTTGTTTGTTTTGCCCCCATGACAGTAAAGTGAATGTACTGGATTTTGGCTTCTTTGTAGAATGTGATGAGCACTAGCAGCTACTGAACTGTAGCTAGTGAGCTGTAGGTTTGTACTCATCAGGTAGCTCTGCTCAAATCACAGAATGCATCTCAGTTTGTGCATGTCAAGAGCTTGTCCCTTGGGAAATGTGGTGGAGGAAACTGACTTGGCAGCTTCTGGGTCAGATTAGCCAGTGAATATTGAAGGGCAATGGAAATTTGTGTGTGGCGTGCAAGAAGTTGTGTCTCGGATTGCTGACAGGTAGAGCTGCAGAGTACAGTTGCTGCTCTGTGGTCTCCCCTTCTCCAAAACCAGCAGAAGCCTGACAAGGCAGACATACTTAGAGGAAGGTATGAAACAACCTGGGTTTCTCTCCTGAATGCATGGCTTTATGCTGGTGCTCTTCCTGCTGCTTTCTCTCAAGCTGCTGTGACTGGCTCACCTCCCTTCCATGTCATCCAGATGCTGCCTTTTATCCCAGGACTCTCCAATACTTCCTTGCTGTGCTGCTCCTTCTGCCAGTGCAGAGCTTGTCAGAGACGCCAGGTGCTAGCATGAGCTTAGGCAGAGGGGAGTGGAAAGGGCCCAGCAGAGCAGGAAGCAGTGAGGGCTGCATGAACCAGGTCTGTCTGGCCAAACCCGGCTGCTTTCTGTAGATGGGGATCTCGCTCACCTCTCTGCAGGTCTGAGTCCTGCATGGCAGCTGGCATCCCGAATCTGTTGGCCTGTTCCACCTCCAGTAGGACAGGAGGGTCCTTACTGCCAAGAGAGACCTGTGTCTTTGTCTTGTGTGCAAGAACTTAATGTGGGACTGCAGGAAACAGCTGAGCAGTGGAGACTCCAACCAGTGTCTGTTTGCATCTCCTGCCTCTCTTGACATAGAGGCACACAATGGTTTGGCTTGCAAGGGACCAGTTCCAACCTCCTGCCATGGGCAGGGACATCTCACATCAGCCTCGTCCAACCTGGCCTTGAACACCTCCAGGGAGGGGACACCCACAGCCTCCCTGGGCAACCTGTGCCAGAGTCTCACCAGCCTCACTCTCAACAATTTCTTCCCAATCTCCATTCTCAATCTGCCCTTCTCCAGCTTCAATCCATTCCTTCTCCTCCTATCACTCCTTGTCAAAATCCCTTTCCAGCTTTCTTGTGGCCCCTTCAGGTACTAGAAGACTGTGCTGAGGTCTCCCCAGAGGCTATTCCAGGCTGAACAGCCCCAACTCTCAGCCTGTCCCCACAGGGGAGGTTCTCCAGCCCTCTGATGGTCTTCGTGGCCTCCTCTGGTTCCAGCATTTCGATGTCCTTCTTATGCTGGGGGCATCTCTTCAGCAGTCTGTGGTGAAGCCTTGTTTACATTTCAGATGGGCAGCAACTCCATATCCAGGCAAGGCTCCTCAGCTGTAGCTGTTGGTCTTCCCCTCCTGTGTGTGCACACACACTGGGGCACTTCTCTGTTTAATTTGTGTACCTTGTTTTACCTAAACCATGCAGCTGTAGGTGTGTCTGTGACTGAAATGGTGTTTGGAAGGTTATTTGCTGCAACAGGCAGGCAAGAGAAAATGCAATAAATTAAGAAGATCTTTAATCTGGTATTAAATCTGCTGTTGGGACAGTATCAAGCCAGCTGTGACAAACCCAAGCAGAAGACTTCACCATATGACTAAGAAGTGCTTTGCTGACAAATACAGTTGTTTTTTAAGGCATCAGAGTTTTGATGGTTGGTTTCAAGTCTTGTTCTTTAGGTTAAGTATCCACATGATATGAAAGCATCTGACACCATCTCCCACAGCATCCTCCCAGCTGAACTGAGCAAATGTGTCTGAACCATCAGGGAGTGAGGTGGATGTGAACTGGTTGAAGGAAAGAGAGAGTTGTGCTCAGTGGGATGGAGTCTCATTGGAGCCCTGTATCTAGTGGAGTTCCTCAGAGGTCAGTACTGGGACCAGCACCATTCAATATATTCATCAAGGACCTGGAAGAGGACACAGAGAGCACTGTCAGCAAGTTTGCTGATGACACCAAACTGGGAGCAGTGATGACAGCCCTCAGGCTGTGCTGCTATTCAGCCAGACCTGGACAGGCTGACAGTTGGGCAGGGAGAAATGGAATGAAATCCAACAAGGGCAAGGGGAGAGTCTTGCACCTGGGAAAGAACAACCCCACAGAGCAGTAGGGGTTGGGGACTCAGCTGTTGGAGAGAAACATAGGGGAAGGAGACCTGGGGTTCCCAGGGGACAGAAGGATGCCCGTGAACCAGCAATGTGTGGCCAAGGCCAGTGGCATCCTGGGGTGGATAAGAAGGGCTGTGGTGAGTAGGTCAAGAGAGGTTCTTCTGCCCTGCTGAGGCCACATCTGGAATATTGTGTCCAGTTCTGGGGCCCTCAGTTCAAGAAGGACCTCAAGGAACTGCTTGAGAGAGTCCACCACAGAGCTACAGAGCTGCTGCAGGCAGTGGAACATCTCCCTGTGAGGCCAGGCTGAGGGAGCTAGGGCTTGGAGCAGAGGAGCTTGAGGGCTGCCCTCATTGCTGGGGATAAAGATGTGCAGGGCTGGAGCCAGGCTCTGCTCAGGGATGTCCAAGGGACACTGGGGGCAAGCTGGAGCAGAGGAGGTGCCAGGGGAACAGGAGGAAAAACTTTGTCCCTGTGAGGGTGCTGGAGCCTGGAGCAGCCTGCCCAGAGAGGTTGTGGAGTCTCCTGCTCTGGAGCCTTTCCAAACCCTTCTGGATGTGTTCTGTATGATCTTCCCTGGGTGATGCTGCTCTGGGAGGGGGGTTGGACTGGATGATCTCTGGAGGTCCCTTCCAGCCCCTAATGTTCTGTGATTGTGTGAAATAATGCTGAAAAACAGAGTGAAGAGGTCACAATCTGTAGCATGCTTGGTTAATTTATAAGAGAGAGATCTCTAGAGGGAGCTTTTGTTTATTTTGTTTGCAAACTTCATCAGGGTGCTCTGGATGCCAGCATCCAGATCACTTCTGAAGATACTAAGCAGTGCTAGGCTCAATGCTGATCCCTGGGGAACCTCACATGTGCCTGGCTGCCAGGTTGAGAAGGAACCACTGACTGCCACCCTTTGGGTAGAGCCTGGCAGCCAGTTCCCCACAGACCCCTTGCCTAGGCTGTAAGGGTTCAGCTTCTCTAGGAGGAGGCTGTGGGGCACCTTGTCCAAAGCCTTTATGAAGTCCAGGTAGAGGGTGTCCACCGCCTGCCCTGCACTGACCCAGCAAGCTGCGCTTTCACAGAAGGTGATCAGGTTTGTCAAGCATCACTGGCCCCTGCTGAATCCACACTGGCTTTGCCTGCTCCTGTGCTGCAGTTGACTTGTGATGGTCCCCAGGAGGATTTGTTCCATAACTTTCCCAGGGATTGAGGTGAGGCTAATGAGTCTCCTCACTGGAACCCTTCTTGTAGATGGGGGTAGGTTTAGCCTTTTCCAGCCTTCAGGGATGTTTCCTGATCTCTACAACTTCCCAAAGATTATGGAGAGCAGCCTCACAAGGACATCAGCCAGCTCTGAGCACCCTGGACTGGATGGTATCCCGGCCCAAGCTCCTGCTATAGCTGACACAGCAGCTCTCCCTTCACTGAAGGGTCTGTATCTGCATCACCCTGCAGCCTTTTTCCTGGGGCCCAACAGCACTGGTGAAGACAGAGGTGGAGAAGGTATCGAGGACCTCTGTGGCACTGCTGGTGACTGGTTCACCTCTCCTGTTCAGTAGTGGGCCAATGGTCTCTTTCTGCTGCTTCTTAATGTATCTGAAGAACCCTTTCTTAAGATTTTTGACATCTTTGGCCAATTCCTGCTCAGTCTGAGCTTTTGATTCCCTAACTGCATCTCTGCACACCCTGGTATTGCCCTTGCAATCCTTGACAGGTGACGTTCCACTTTTCCATCTCTGGTACATTCCCCTTTGGGTTCTGAGCAGACCCAGAAGCTCACAGTTGAGCCAAGGGGATCTCTTGTTCTGCCTGCTTCCCTTGCCTTGAGAGGGGTTGAGTTTGTTCACAGGATCACAGGGTGTTAGGGGTTGGAAGGCACTTCTGGAGGTCTTCCAGTCCAACCCCTGCCAGAGCAGGAGCATAGAATCCAGCACAGGTCACACAGGAACACATCCAGACAGGGATGGAAAGGCTCCACAGAAGGAGACTCCACAACCTCTCTGGGCAGCCTGCTCCAGGCCTCTGGCACCCTCACAGGGAAGAAGTTCTTCCTCATGTTGAGGTGGAACCTCCTGTGCTGCAGTTTCCATCCCTTGCCCCTTGTCCCATCCCAGGGCACAAGTGAGCAGAGGCTGTCCCTGTCCCTTCCTTCCTGGCTCCCAGCCCTCAGCTATTGATAGACATTGATCAGATCCCTCTCAGTCTTCTCTCCAGCCTAAACAGCCCCAGGGCTCTCAACATCTCCTCACCAGGCATTCTCCAGTCCCTTCAGCATCCTTGTAGCTTCCATTGGACTCTCTCCAGCAGATCCCTGTCCCTCCTGAACTGGGGAGCCTAGAACTGAATGCAATATTCCAGGTGTGGCCTCAGTAGGGAAGAGCAGAGGGGGAGGAGAACCTCCCTGGATCTGCTGGACACACTCTTCTGAATGCACCACAGGATCCCACTGGCCTTCTTGGCCACAAGAGCACATTGCTGTGCCCCTCTTCCTCTTGAAGAGCATGTATGTGATGCATATCAGGTCCTCTTTTGCATCTTGAGTGGTTGTCACCTTCCCAAAGGCAGTTTTGACCTTGACCAAGCTACACCAAAAGGGCTGCTTTGTTACAGCTGTGTGGAGCTTTGAGTCTGCTGCCTTCTCTAGCATAAGGCTTGTGCCCTCTTCTGGGAATGTGGTGCATGGAGTCAATTGGGTGTTAGGTGCCCACATCATCATTCCATTCCCCCCCTTTTATTCTGTGGCAGGGTTTGGACACTATGGACTTAAGGGTTAAGGTAAAGGAGCACAGCTTCCAGTGAGGAGAGCCAGTGCCATTCAAAGTTGACTTGTTCAGTCACAGAATACATCTGGTTGGAAGAGACCTCCAAGCTCATCCAGTCCAACCTCTGACCCAGCACTGAAGGGTCAGCACTAAACCATGTCCCTAAGCACCATGTCCACAGCTGCCTGAACACCCCCCAGGGATGGTGACTCCAGCACTGCCTGGGGCAGCTTGTTCCAGTGTTTGAGAACATGTGGAGGACCTGGCACTTGCCCTTGTTCAGTGCAGGTGAAGCTGGCAGCTCACATCACCCTTGCTAAAACTGCTCTTTTTCCAGAGAACAAGGTGTCTGCCCTGTTGGAAGGAAGAGAGGAGGGTTCAGTCAGCAGCAGCTGCTGGCTTGAGAGCTGGGGAGACCCCAGTTCCTCCAGAAGGCCTTTTGTCTGGAGTCAGCATCCTTTTCCTGCTTCCCCCTTTCTCTCCCCAGTGCCAGGCTGTGCAGCTGCAGGGCAGAGGTAACCAGCTCTTCACTGAATCTGCAGGGTTCTAGGAAGCTTTGTGGTAGTTGGAGTGGGATGCATAAGAATTACAGCTGCAAAATGATTTAATGATGGCTCAGTAGCTCCTGGGATAGAAGTGAAGTGAAGCTCAGGAATAAAGAGAAATGGGGAAAAAAAGTCAGATTTGCCTTTTCCTTCCCTCTTACTTCAGATTTCTTTCCATCCACACATGGCTGGGGAGTCCATGTTGCCTGATCAATGACTTGCTTTAGTCTAGCTTCAGTTCTGCAGGGTGATGTGGCTTCCCTTGGGAGTCTGCAGCACAGCCTCACAGATCTCACTACTGGCCCAACAGTGCTGGAATGTTGTAAAATCTCAGGAGTGACTTTGTGGGCTTCCCAGTTATCTTTTATCAAAATGGAAATGAACAAGGGGGATTTATTTATTAGTTTAGATGTTGTCTTGGAAAGTGCCAGGAGCTCCAGGAGATGAGGCATGTTGGCGCTGATGGTCACACAAAGACCTCAATGACCTAACAGAGATGAGCTGTGCTGCTCTGCCAGCTGCCTGAGAACCACAGAGCAATGCTCCTGAGGTGGCCAACACTTCATACTTTTTTGGTCAGATACTTTTCACTGAGAGGAATATGTGGTCTTTAGTAATAACAACAACTAAAAAAAGCCTTTCTCCATCTGTCCTGCTTCCTGCTGTGTCAAACAGCAGTAATGAAGTCCCACGTGGGCCTCCTGCAGTCACTGGCAGAGGCTTCCATGCTGCCTGTATGTGGCTGGAGTTTCACTTCTGATTTTACTGTACAGTTTGTGTTGGAAAATTTGGCCTGCAGTCCTACAAGACAGAGCTTGGGGTAGAATTATCTCTGTGTATGTTCTGAGAGAGCTGTGCACAGGTCAAGATGTTTGTGCCATCTGACTTTTCCGAGCCAGCATGTGTGTTCCCATCGTCTGGGTTAAGTATCCTGGGGAAGTGGAGATCTCAGTTACAGCAAAGAGCATGAGCAAGCACAGGGTAACTTTGCCACCTTCATTCCAGCTCCTTTGAGCAGGAAGTTAGCCTACAATATTTCTGTTAGTTTGTATTCATCTTAGAGGTAACTGTTGGGGTTTTAAAGCCTAACCATCTATGATTGTAATGTAAGCTGCATCCCAGCAGCTTTCTACAAGATTCACTGAAAGCCTCTTGTGATCCAGGAGCAGGCTGGGAGTGGTTGCTGCAGGGTGTTGCCCAAGGGTTCTCATGTCAAGCCTTTTTCTTGTACTTTAAATTTGCGTTTCAGATTTGCTTTTCAGGGTAACCAGGTCAGTGTTTTCATCCCAGGCATGTTTGGCAGGCACCCAGCCAGGTCAGTGAGTGGGTTGGCAAGGAGCGGTGATGCACTTGTGGCCACATCATTACACAATTGAGCTCAGCATGTGCCCTTCCCCCGCTGGTGTCTGTGCCTGGGCTATTTGAGGTACAGATGCCAGTCTGACCCTTAGGAAAGCTGCTTCTGTTTGTTTTCAGGCTGGTGTTTCCTTTTCAGTTAAAATGTTTAATGGCCAGTTGCAGCTGGAAATGAGTTTTTGAACCTTCCACATGGCAGTGAAAGAGCATCAGGCATCTGCTGCTGCAAGTGCTGGAGTGAGCTTCAGAGCTTCCTGTGTCATGAAGTCAGCGCCCACTGCTTCCCCTTCCTTGCCCAGCCCTTGGAACAGGGCTGCAGGAGATGTGACTGCAGTGCATGGCTGGGGATGGCAGCCTGGTGCTGTGGCTGTGCTGAGCATGCAGCAGCCATGTTGGGCACAGCAGCAGTGAGCAGGAACTCAGTGGCCCAGAGCCTGCTTCAGGTGGAAGGCTGTAAATATGAGGACTAAGAATAATGCACATCTGAGTTTGCAGAGCTGCTTTCCTTTTCCTTTGGAAACACAGAGCGTGGAGGAGTGCCCTGGTCACAGGGAGCTGAGCTGTGATAAAGCTCTGCTGCTGGGGGCCAGCACCAGGGTAAAAGAACAGAGCTGCTCAGGCCTAACTCATCTGCTTGATCATTTAAAAATCAATCTGCATTGAAAGGCAAATATGTCACAAATTAGTCTGAAAAACATAGCTAGCTGCCCCTAGCAGAGGCAGCAACTGAAGACAGGGCTGAGCTCGGGCTGGGAGTCTGTTCAGCAGTTGTTTGGTATTTAAGCAGATGTCAGCAAGTTTATTGGAAATCTAAACTGAATTGCAGATGGTGAAGGTTAGGAGGTTACAAAGTGCCTCTGCTATGTAAAGATTTACTTCTGAGAACAAAAGTATTTGGTTGGAAATAATTATTTTCCCAATTCTGAATTCAAACAAATCAAAGGAAGCGCTTGGTAGCTGGCATGCTGAACTGTTACATCAGGGCCTTTTGTTCAGGCACTCTTCTGTGCCCAGCAAAGCTGGCAGGGAAATTCTTTCTGTGAGAGATGCTCAGAGTGAGCTGAAATTGGAACAGGAAGCAGTGCATTTCATTTTAAGCTGTGGGTTGTGTTGGATTTGCTTGTAACAAATGCAAACCTTTGCTGTGCTGTCATTTGTCATTCTTTTCCCCTAAATATTCATATATGTATCTGTATGACTGGAGCAGCACATTAGAATAGCTTGAAAAAGGTGGCTTGAAGTGGTTGGTGCAGCAGGGAAGGCAGAGTGCCCTTTGCTCATGGCTTGCCATCTTCAGGGTTGTGCCTGGAAGAGAGACATTGCTTTGAAGGAAGGCTGATGCTGTTTCAAATGCAGCAGAGGTGTTCACCTTCCCTCACTGCTTGTGTCACAGGCCTGCAGGTCCTTCCTGTTGGGTGCAGCGTCATTTCAGGAGGGATAGCTGTGTTTGGTTCATGGCTTCCAGCTCTCTCACTTTGACAGTGGGGGATTTGCATTGTTCCTGTCTGCTTTGCTTAGAAACAAAATGAAGGTGATACCCAAGAAGCTTGCAGAGAGAATGTAATGGACATTCTCTGAGGGTGTGACGGTGGCCTGCACAGTGGTGCTCAGAAATGCCTGCCGCAAATGCTAGCAGGTGCATAGAGCCAGACTGCTGGGATGGAGAGCACTGCTGGGGTGCAGCCCAGGTGCTCCCTGGACCAGGAACAGCCCTGCATGTTTTGCACGCTTTCTCTGGACTAGTACTCCATGGATTTGTCCAGGACCTCCATCATCCTGTGTGGAGGTTTGCCACATGCTTGAGGAAATGGCTCTTGCTCTTGAAGCAGCATCTCAGTAATTGTATTTGATGCCTTTTAGCTTTCCCCTGGAAAAAGCAGTGAATAATTTCATGCCATTAATGCTGTCTGTTCCATTAATCATTTATCCATCTCAGGTTTGAATTTTCTCCTGTTTGCAGCCCAGTAAAGTTTCCCTGTGTTTGATTATCCTTGCTGCCCCTTTTGGATGCTTGTGTTCCTGAACAGAAAGCAGCCAAGCCTCAGGTCTGGGCTGGTTTGGTTATGTGTAAGCATGGTGTTAAGACTCTTTAAAAGGCTTGCAGAGCTTGTCAGAAAGCTAAAGCTTGGATCTTAATGGTTCAGGTATTTAAAAGCACTTAGAGAGCAAAGAGACTGTGTAGCTTTTAGATAAACTGTGAATAAAGCCAGTGCTTCATAACCACCTTCAAGGTTTCTAATTAGTCCTTTCTCATGCTATTTTTTAAGTGAGCTTAATGAAGGCCTTCACTGAATGACTTGGGTTGTAGTGCTGAAAATGCTTTCCAGGGAACTGGCTGATGTTTAAAGCTGCACAAAAACATGCCAGAGAGGGGAGTGAAATCTGAAGCCAAACAGGTCTGGTTTCTAGTTTTCAGTTACAGGACCTGAGCTGATGTGCAGTCTAGTGCCTCAGTTACCAACTGGGCTGGACTTATTTCCAGCATTGGAGGATGCTTCTGGTTCCTTATAAAAACCCATAATGAACTAGAGTGATGTCCTGCTCAGCCATTGGCTGCATCACTAGTTGCCCTTCAGGAAATAGCTGTAAGAATGTCTCTGGAACAAACCCATTGATGAGGGATGTGGAGCAGGTTCTGAACTGTGTTAACTTCCTGCACTCCAGGCTTCTCTGCTGGCTTGGAATTTGGCCCACTGAGAAAATGGAGCAGCTGATGAAACTGAGGTTTGCAGGTGCAGATGGATTGTGTTATTTGTGACTTTTTTTTTCAGTGTACAGAGCCCCAAAAGCTATTCAACATTGCAAATGAGCTGCTGCATACAGAAGAAGCTTATGTTAAAAGACTCCATCTGTTGGACCAGGTAATTCAGTTTTGCATCAATTCCCTTTCTTTTCTGTGAGCAGCAATGATGCCTCCTATTCAACCCCTAACCTATAGCCTGGTAGCATGAAAATGCCATTTCTGGGTGGGAGGTGGTGTTTGCCAGGCTCTGTGCTGTGGGTCTCAGAGGAAGGCTCCGTGGGCTGGGGCCTGAGGATGAGGGTAGCAGAGGGAGGAATTGGGAAGCAGCAGCCTCGACGCAGGCTCCACCAGCGTCGGTTCCTTCCTGAGCGTACGTGGAGAGGAAATCACGAGGTGCTGAAGGCACTGAGAAGTGATGAAATGCATGACTGCTCTGTGGTGTGCAAGAGCTGTACTAAACTGAGGCTGTAGGGGCCAGCCCCGTGCTCACAGTCCGTCCAGGGCTCTCTGTCACCCACTGTGTTTCGTAAGTACTGTGCAGAAGGCATACACGTGGGCACGGAGCAGGACTGGTGTGGTGAGGCTGAGCTTCCTTCCACTGAAACGCCGAGGTGAGTCTACATGGGTCAGGCATCTCGCTCATGATATCAAAGAACAAAAAGCCACAGAGAGGCAAGAAGGAAGTAAAAGTGAGGATGAGTCACAGTGCTCACCAAATACCTTTTAGAAGCAAGAAGTAGCATCTATCGATCTCTTTCTACTTGCCCCACAGACTTTCCCCATTGATGGCTGTGGCCCATGGCTATGAATCGAACTGACTGCCTTACCTTTTGAGAACCTCCTGGCAGACCTCAAAGGCTGGCTACCAATCAAAGATTTGGCTGTGTCCTAAGGCACTCAGCTGTGTAAGCCTGCAGTCTGAAGCCAGCATATCTAGGGGTGTGTTTTTAAGCGGCCCTTGGCACTGTCTCCTTGTCTCCTGCAGGTGTTTTGCACAAAGCTGTCAGAAGCAGGCATTTCATCTGAAGTGATAACAGGCATCTTCTCAAATATTTCCTCCATCTATTGTTTCCATGGACAATTTCTTCTTCCTGAGCTCAAGACAAGAATCACACAAGAATGGTGGGTACCTGTCACTACAGTTAGTTTAAAACACACATTCAAGAAGCTGTACCAAGCGTCAGGCCTAGCCTGGCTCCAGGTCTGCAGCTGTGTGACCCAATAATTCACTTGTATGGAGTCTCTCCAGCATTTCTGACTGCAGGAGTAGACCTGAGAGCTCAGAATCTCCAGTGTGCTGAGAGAATTTTTTCAGCCCCAAGTGCTGCCAGAGCTGTTTTCCTTACTGCAGTTCCATTCTGCTGTAGTGTGGTACTAGGAAATCACAGTAGTGGGAAGCAAGGAAGGAAGGCAATTGCTTATTTTGGCTCCACTGTGAAGTATTAAAAAGCCAACATGTGGTTACTTCTCCAAGAAGGTAAATGCACCACAGAGTCTTAGAATGGCTTGAGGTGGAAGGGACCTTAAAGATCATCCAGTTCTGACCCCCGGCCATGGGCAGGGATACCTCTCACTAGCCCAGGTTGCCTCATCCAGCCTGGTCTTAAAGACCTCTAGGGATGCGGTGTCCACAGCTTCTCTGGGCATCCTGTTCTACAGTCTCACCACCCTCACTGTAAAGAACTTCTTTCTAATGTCCAGTCTAAATCTGCCCTGCTTCAGTTTCAAGCCATTGCCCTTCATCCTATCACCACAGGCCCTTCCAAACAGTCCCTCTCCAGCTTTCTTGTAGCCCCCTTCAGGGAGAAGGCCTGAGGGTCTCCCCAGAGCCTTCTTTTCAGGCTGAACAGACCAGACTCTCTCAGCCTGTCCCCACAGGGGAGGTTTTCCAGCCCTCTGATAATCTTGGTGGCCTCCTCTGGACCCACTCCAGCAGTTCCATGTCCTTCTTGTAATGGGGGCACCAGAACTGGATGCAGTGCTCCAAGTGGGGTCTGGGCAGAGCAGAATGGCAGAATCACCTCCCTTGACCTCCTGGTCCCATTTCTTTTGATGCAGCCCAGAACAAGATTGGCTTTCTGGGCTGCCAGTACATGTTGCTGGTTCATGCCAAGCTTCTCATCAACCAGCACTCCCAAGTCCTTCTCTGAAGGGCTGCTCTCAATTGACTCCTCACCCAGCCTGGATTGGTGCTTGGGATTGCCCTGCCTCAGGTACAGGACCTTGCCCATGGCCTTGTTAAACCTCATGAGGTTGGCTTGGGCTCACCTCTCCAGCCTGTCCAGGTCCCTCTGGATGCCATCCCTTCCCTCCAGCATGTTGACCACACCACACAGCTTGGTGTCATCTGCAGACTTGCAGAGGGTGCCTCAATGCCACTGCCCATGTCACCAACAAAGACATTTAACAACACCAGTCCCCAGTACTATTCTTGAGGGATTCCACTCATCACTGCTCTCCCTTTGGACATTGAGCCATTGACTGCAACTCTTGAGAGTGGCCATCAAGCCAATTCCTTATCCAGCCAGTGGCCCATCTCTCAAATCCAGGTCTTTCCTGTTTAGAGACCAGGGTGTCATGTGGGACAGTGTTGAATGCTTTAACACAAGTCCAGGCAGATGACATCAGTTGCTCTTCCCTTTTCCACCAAATCTGTCAGGCAGGATTTGCCCTTGGTGAAGCCATGTTGGTTGCCACCAAGCACACCTTGTTTTTCTTGTGCCCCAGTCGAGTCTTCGGCAGGATCTGCTCCATTGTCTCGCTGGGTACTGAGATGAGCCCAACAGGCCTGTAGCTGCCATGGTAGCCCAGTCTGGATGTTACACACCACACTGCAGACTTTGTGGATGACTTTGATTAATTTTGGGGGGTTGTATAAAATTTGATGTTAAAATTGGTATTATAGCAGCCAACCCATAGAAAATCTGGCCTGATCATATCACAAATCAGCTTAGGTCTGTTATGCAACCACTGATGCTGTTGAGCATTGCACAAGCTTTTACCCCAGAATTTGTTTGCCTTCTGTTCTGAGAGAGAATAAATACTGAGTGCTTATAGTTTGTGTGCACTTCCTGGAAGAAAAGAGGGGTAATTTTGGGGGGGGGGGGGGGGGTGTAGGGTTTTTTCACTGAGTAATAAAGGTCACAATCCAGTTAAATTTTGGCCACTGTAACAAATTGTAGGTAAGGCAGAAATGCAGCAGCAGGTAGAGAGGTTGTGATTGTAAAGCACATCCGGAGACTCAGTTTGAGATAGCACAGCAGCTGCAGTGTCCTGCCACTGAAGGTGCAGAGAGAGCTGATACTACCCTGGGAGTGATGAAGACCAGACCAAAGTTCACATGCCTCTTGGCTGAGCCCAGCCTCCATACAGTTTATCAGTGACCAGAGGGAATGAAGGAGCCTCAGCACCTTTGTACCTGGTTTGTGTTTGCATGGACAGCTGTAACAAAAGGGGAGGAAGACTGGAGAGTCTGGAAGCCAAGAGAAGGCATGAGCTTGTTACTTGGCTGGTGAGGGTTAGGGCAGTCAGACTGCACACTGTGAGGCCAGCAGGACAGAAAAGCTGGGGTGGGGGAAAAGGCTGACTTGGCCTGCCGGTGAATTTGGAGGAGACACAGATGTGTGGCTACTGCTGTCCCAGCCTGCTGATGTGTCTAGGTGGACATATGTCTGGCCCCCTGGGACTGCTCAGCTGGACTGAGCACCATCTTTGCATTAAAGCCTCTGCAGAAGTTTGGCTGAGGGTGGAAAATGAGTTTGGAGAAGCAGCAGTTTGCCTCAAAATTTTTGTGCTGGACAGCAGAGATACAGAGGTGTCTTTATCGACACACACTCAGCTTCAACCTGATTGTCACTGCGGAGATGACAGTGGGGACAGGAATATCATCCTTCCTATGTCTAGATTAAGGATTAAGGTGTCACCTAGGGTACCTTACAAATTGCTTTCAAGTTAGCCTGAAATACCTGGCTTGCATATGTGTGTGTTTATGCACGTGGAGGAGGACTGTGACTTCCCAGAGCTCGGAGTGTAGCTCTGGCTGCCAGAGATCTCAGGACTTAGCTGTCTGCTTCCCACAGGAACGTCAACCCACGGCTGGGAGATATCCTGCAGAAGCTGGCTCCTTTTCTGAAGATGTATGGAGAATATGTGAAGAACTTTGACAGGGCCATGGACATGGTGAACACATGTATGCAGAGGTCCTCTCCCTTCAAAGATGTTGTTCAGAACATACAGGTATGTTGTTAGTTGGCATAATGTATCGTAGTATCAGTCAGGGTTGGAAGGGACCACAAGGATCATCCAGTTCCAACCCCCCTGCCATGGGCAGGGACACCCCACACTAGATCAGCCTGGCCAGAGCCTCATCCAGCCTGGGCTTAAACACCTCCAGGGACAGGGCCTCAATCACCTCCCTGGACAACCCATTCCAGGGCTTCACCACTCTCACCGTGAAGAACTTCCTCCTCACCTCCAGCCTGAACCTCCCCACCTCCAGCTTCATTCCATTCCCCCTGGTCCCATCACTACCTGAGATCCTGAGAAGTCCCTCCCCAGCCTTCTTGTAGCCCCCTTCAGATACTGGAAGGCCACAATTAGGTCACCTGGGAGCCTTCTCTTCTCCAGACTGAACAGCCCCAACTCCTTCAGTCTGTCCTCACAGGAGAGGTGCTCCTGCCCTCTGCTCATCCTCGTGGCCCTTCTCTGGACACCTTCCAGCACCTCCAGATCCCTCTTGTAATAGGGGCTCCAGAACTGAAGGCAGTACTGCAGGTGGGGTCTCAGCAGAGCTGAGCAGAGGGGGAGAATCCCCTCCCTTGCCCTGCTGGCCACACTTCTCTTGCTGCAGCCCAGGATCTGATTGGCTTTCCGGGCTGCAAGTGCACACTGAGAGCTCACGTTGAGCTTCTCATCCCCCAGCACCCCCAAGTCTCTCTCCTCAGGGCTGCTTTCCAGCCAGTCCCTGCCCAGCCTGGATTTGTGCCTGGGATTGCCTCGACCTAGATGCAGGACCCTGCCCTTGGTCTTGTTGAACCTCATGAGGTTGGCTTGTGCCCACCTCTCCAGCCTGTCCAGGTCCCTCTGGATGGCCTCCCTTCCCTCCAGCCTGTCTGCTGCACCACACAGCTTGGTGTCATCAGCAAACTTGCTGAGGGTGCACTCAGTGCCACTGTCCATGGCACCCACAAAGATGTTGAACAAGACTGGTCCCAGGACTGACCCCTGAGGGACTCCGCTTGTCCCTGGCCTCCACTGGGACATGGACCCATTGACAGCCACCCTTTGAGTGTGGCTATCAAGATAGTTCTTTATCCATCTAGTGGTCACCCATCAAACTCCTGTGTCACCAGTTTGGAGACCAGGATGTGGGGCAGGGCAGTGTCGAAGGCTTTGCTCAGCTCCAGGCAAACGACATCAGTTGCTCCCCCCTCAGCTATTGATGTTGTCACCTGTTCAGAGAAGGCCACCAGGTTGGTCAGGCAGGATTTGCCCTTGGTGAAGCCATGCTGACTGTCCCAATCACCCCTTCACTATTCTTCTGGGTCAGTAGTGCCTCCAGGAGGATCTGCTCCATGATCTTTCCGGGCACAGGGGTGAGACTGACTGGCCTGGAGTTCCCTGGTTCCTCCTTCTTAGCCTTTTTGCAAATGGGAGCAATGTTTCCCCTTTTCCAGTCTGTGGGGACTGCCCCAGACTGCCAGGACTTTTGTGCCTTAGAGATCTCATCTACTGGTTTGAGGGGGTCTGGTTTTGCTGAGCATGGCACACTGTTTAGCTGCAAGCTAATGCAGCTGCAATGCTGAACCCACACCACTCTGGTGGCAGTCCTCCCTCCTCTGCTGTGACACAGGCTTTTCACACAGCTGGCATTTTCTTGCTTACATGTTTAAGAGGATTGGAAGTCACAAAAGGAAAGTTTGCCATTAGCCCAACAGCTCTGACTGCAAATACCCATTTATAAACTTCCTGATTCCTCTGCCCCATGAGTAGTTCTGATTGCTTTTTTGATAGGTATGTTTTCATTCTGAGGTGTCTGTGTTTGACTTGGGGCATGCCACTGACAGCATCTGCTGTTGGTACGACTCTGCTGAGCCTCACGAAGCAGCAGGCAGCTCTTGGGGACTGCAGCTCTGCAGGAGGATGCTCAGCATGGATTTCTGTGTTCTAATTACATAAAAAGCTGTGTGGGGAGGGGAGAAGAGTTGTGCATAGGCTGGCATGGAAACCCTCTCTCTTCTTTGGGCTCTGGGCCAGCCCAAGTCATGCTGCAGGCTTGCAGGCATCCCTGGGCCACTGCAGGACAAGCAGAGCCCCTGCTTTGGGAGGGCAGGGCTGGCAGGGAGCAGGTTAAGCTGGGGAAGGAGCTCAGCTGCCTGCCCTAAATGGAAAGACTGTGGCTGGGCCAGCTGTTGGGAATCAAGCAATCCCCCAGCAAGCTGGGAGAGCAGAGGCCCTGCAGGGAGGGTCAGGAGCTGCTGGCTGGTGACTCAGACAAAAGCTTTTGGAAGCAGAAACTGAGGAAGGTCCTCTCTTACCAGGCCCTCACTTCACATTTCTTAACCTTTTTCTGTCTGAGCCCAGCCTACTATGGCCAAGGTTCTGCACAGCAAGCACTGTACAGTAAGCATGCAGATATTTTGCTGTCTTCCACTTGTGGCAAGCCACTTCCATGGCTCTCTGAAGTGTCAGTCACTTTGTGACTGTTTCCCTACAGGACAGGCCTCTGCCTCACCCAAAATTCATCTCTCTTCTCAGCACTGAGCTACCAACACAGATGATTTATGGTGGCAGTCAGTCAGATAAACTGGTCTGCAGCTGTCCAAGCCTGTGAGCATTTGTGCTATGGCTTCAGCAGCACTGTGGCAGGCAGGGTGGAGGCAGGCAGGGTGGAGGCAGAGGGCAGTGCAGGCAGAAGGGGCCAGCTGATGGCATTATTGCACTCAGGGTTGTTTTATCAGTGTCATCACAGCACCTTTTGTTTCTGTCAATGGCTGCAGCTGCAGGTGGCAAAGATCTTGGTCCACTCCTTGGTCCCCAGGATACTTGGTCCACTCATCTGACTTGTCTCTGTACTATCAAAAGCCACAGTTGGAGTCTGTTGTGACCCTGCAGTATCACACTGTCCACCTAAGCTGTTAATGGAATAGTTAAAGAGCTTAAGGCATTAGCAGTTATTAATTGTGCTGAACATGGGAAACAGAAAACAAAACTCAAATGGTGGTTGCAAGTGACTGGCTGCAACTTACCAGGTTTGCTTTAGCCTACCTTGAAGATGAAGAGACTTTCTGGTTGGTTGACATCACCAGCTGGGGCCAAGGCTTGGTAGCTGGTGAGTTTATTAGGACTTCTCTTCTGCTGGCCTTCTCATTCTGCTGTCAAAGAAGTACTTCAGGAAAGTTGTATCTGTGTTTCAGATTATTACATGAGCCAAACACAGTGCAAACATTTATTCTTCCTCTGCTGAAGCCCTTTGAATTGCAGGGTAAACTCTAAACTTTTTTTAAATTGCATAGTGTGAGCAATCTGAGAGCCTCCTCTGAAGGCAGGACCAGAGGGGTAGATGAAGGGAGAGCAGTGGGTATTGTCTGCCTCGACTTCAGCAAGGCTTCTGGTGCCATCTCCATAACATCCTCACAGGTAAACTCTACAGCAGTAGGTTAGATGATTGGACTGTTAGGTGGGTTGGAAGCTGGCCCACAACAGAGCTCAGAGAGCAGTCATCAGCAGTGCAGAATCCAGCTGGAGGCCTGAGCTCAGTGGAGTTCCCCAGGGGTCAGGACTGGGTCCAGTTTTGTTCAATGTCTTTATCAATGACCTGGAGGAGGGCAGTGAGTGGACCCTCAGTGTGTTTGCTGATGATACCAAGCTGGTGGGTGGCTGACACCCCTCAGGCTGCGCTGCCATCCAGAGAGACCTGCACAGGCTGAGAGCTGGGGAAAGGGGAACTTCATGAAGTTCAGTAAGGACAAGTGAAGAGTCCTGCACCTGGGGAGGAACAAGCATCAGTACAGACTAGAGGTCATCCTGCTGGAAAGCAGCTCCATGGGGAAAGACCTGGGAGTGCTGGTGGGCAGCAAGTTCTGCATGGGACAGCAATGTGCCCTTGTGGCCAAGAGAGCCAATGGGATCCTGGGGTGCAGCAAGGAAGGTGAGGCCAGCAGGGCTCCTCCCCTTCTACCTTGCATTACTGAGACCACAGTGGCAATCCTGTGTCCAGTTTGGGGCTCCCCAGTTCCAGAGAGACACAGACCTGCTGGAGAGAGTCCAAGAGAGAGCCCCAGAGATGATTGGGAGACTTGAACATCTCTGCTGTGAAGAGAGGCTTAGAGCCCTGGGGCTGTTTAGTCTGGAGAGGAGAAGGCTGAGAGGGGATCTGATCAGTGTCTATCAATATCTGAGGGGTGGGTGTCAGGATGAAGGGGTCAGGCTCTTTTCAGTGGTGCACAGTGATAGGACAAGGAACAACAGGTACAAGCTGGAGCCTAGGAGATTCCACCTCAACACAAGGAGAAACTCCTTTGGTGTGAGGGTGCTGGAGCCCTGGAGCAGGCTGCCCAGGGGGTTTGTGGAGTTTCCTGCTCTGAAGAGATTCCAAACCCACCTGAATGTACTCCTGTGTGCCCTGCCCTGGGTGATCCTGCTGTGGCAGGGGGTTGGACTGGACGATCTCCAGAGGTCCCTTTCCAACACCTACCATCCTGTGATAATGTTAAACGCTGTCTGTTTGGAGCAGGTTCTTTTGTTGGGAGGCCACACTTGGCATGTGAGTACAGCTGCCATGAGCCTTAGAGTGACTTCCTCCTGCTCCCTGCTGCTGTGCTGGATCTAGGTTCATCCTATTGTAGGAATGAAAAGACAGTGGAGAAGGTTGTAGTTAGTGGATTTGGGAATATAAACCAAGTTCTAATATACAGCAGTGTAGTTCTGTGCCCCTTTGGGTTCTTCCCAGAATCTCTGATTCTACCCACCTTAGTTGTATTGTCTGAGAACCAGAGTGCTGTAAAACTGAGAGACAGCAAATTCCCTTCATCAGCTAGAAACAGTTGTTGGACACCCTGCTGCACTGTGCATGTTTAAAAGCAAACTTATGCCTTTGCCTTTGTGGCAGGACAGCTGGTATCTGGATGCAGGGCACTCATTTCATCATCTGCAGGCTTTGAGAGCTGGGTGACTCAGCAGTGTGTCAGGGGCTGTAGTTCCAAGGAGAACTGCAGATCCCTGAAAGAACTAAGAGTCTTTCTCTGAGAAAAGCATGGCTGGGGAGGGCTTGCTTGGGCTGGAGCAAAACAAGAGTGGCATGAGTGAGCTGAGGATGATGCCCTGGAGAAGAATCACAGAAGCACTCAGGTTGGAAGAGACCATCAGGATCACCAAGTCTAACCACTGACTCAACTCTACAAGGATTACTCCTAAACCGTAGCCCCAAGTGCCACATCCAAACCACCTTTAAACACAATCAGAGTTGGTGACTCCCCCACTTCCCTGGGCAGTCTGTGCCAATGCCTGACCACTCTTGCTGGGAAAAAAATGCTTCCTGCTGTTCAATCTAACCCTGCCCTGCTGCAGCTTGAGGCCATTCCCTCTTGTTCTGTCACTAATGACCTGAGAGAAGAGAACAGCAGCAACCTCTCCATAACCTCCTTTCAGGGAGCTGTAGAACAGCCTCAGTTCCTTCAGTCGCTCTTCATCAGATTTATTCTCCAGAGACTAAGAGTGTATGCAGGGGTGGGGTTCAGAAGGCAGATGACCTCACTTCCAGAAGCTTCCTGTGTGCTTTAGAACTAGCTGCTTATTCTTACTGTGCTCCTTCTCCTTTACAAATGGGCACATCCCTTCACTTGATCTAGATTCTGTGGAAGAAAGGACATGGCAACACTCCCTAGCTCTGCAAGATTGATGATCAATTCCTTGCCAGGTAACATTTAGTTACTCTCTCAAACCCACCACCCTACTTGGTTAATCAGAAAAAGAGGAGAGTTTGAGGCAGTTCCTTCTCCAGAGATGGAGTGTGAGCAGAGTATCCCTGGGAGGTTCCCAGGGATGGCTCACCCAAAAGTGATGATGGTTTACCCAAGGGTGATGATGGTTTAACCACTGTGCACTACTGATCTTTCAGGTAGGTAGGGATGAAGTAGCAGCAGGAAGTCCAAGAGGCTTCAGGACCTTGGGATGACTGTTTAAGGGGTCAAGAGCATAAGCAGTGTCCTCCTCTGTTCCCCTAGCTGTGGGAGGTGATGAGGGAAATGAACAGGAAGAGCAGATCATTGCCTGGCTCCGAGCCTGGTGTCTCCATCAGGACTTTGGGTTCTTTAATCATGGGTTGACTTACAGGACACCAAACCTGCTGGCTACAGAGAGGGCACACCTGTCTCAGAGGGGAAAAGGATCCCAGCCCAGGAGCTGGCAGGACTCACTGAAAGAGCTTGAAACTGGATTGGAAGGGGAAGGGCACAAACCCAGGCTGGCAGGAAATTAACCCAAGGGCAGCACACCGGTGTCTGAAGGATGGGGGCTAGCAGGGGCTACCAGTGGAGGCAGGGAATGGAGACCCACGTGGCAGCAGAGACACAAGGGTCACAGATGGGTTAGCAACCACAGGAGCACCTGAGGCCAGGCAGGCAGAGACTGGGCCTTCTCCCTGCAAAACAGTGGTGAGGCCTTGAGAGCAACCAAAGAGCATCGACAGCAATGCCTGCAGCAGGGGAAGCAACAGGAGGAGCTGGGGGCCCTTGGGTGTCAGGAAAACGATGACCTAGTGGGCATCAGAGAAACTGGGTGGGATGTCTCACACTGCTGGAGTGCCACAGCCAGTGGCTACAAACTCTTCAGAAGGGATAGGCAAGGAAGGGGAGGTGGCGGGGCGGCCCTGTGTGCCAGGGAGTGTTACCAATGGCTGCAACTTGATGATGGTGAGGAGAGGGTTGAGTGTTTGTGGGGAAGAAGGCCAATGAGGCAGATGTCCTGGTGGGAGTGTGCTACAGACCATCCAACCAAGACAAAGAGACAGAGAAAATACTCTTTAGGCATCTGGCGGAAGTCTTGTGATCGCTGGCCCTGGTTCTTGTGGAGCTCTTCAACTTCTCTCCTGCGTGCTGGAAATAAACCACAGCAGAGATGGAGCAGTCCCAGAGGTTCCTAGGGTGAGGGGAGGAGAACTTCCTGGCATAGCTGGTGACAGAGCCAACTAGGGAAGGCACCTGCTGGACCTACCCTTTGTGAACAGAGGAGGACTGGTGGGGGATGTAATGGCTGGGGGTCATCTTGGGCACAGCGATCATGTGGATTCCCTCACCCTGGAGGTGTTCAAGGCCAGCTTCAATGAGGCCTTGAACATCCTGGGCTAGAGGGAGGTGTCCCTGCCTATGGCAGAAGATTTGGAACTGGATGATCTTCAATGTCTCTTCCAGCCCAAACCATTCTATCAATCTCTGAAATGAGACTTAGCATTTGTTGGAGGAGTAAAGAGGGGGTCATCAGAGCTGGCACCTGGGGCTTCCAGCAGGCAGGCTTTGGCTAATCAGCAGAGTCCAGGAGGGCCAACAGCCTCCTGACCTGCATCAGCAATGGTGTGACCAGCAAGGCTAGGGAAGGAATTGTCTCCCTGCACTGGTGAGGTCCCACACCACCTCATATACTGAGATCAGTTTTGGGCACCACACTTCAAGAGGGACACTGAAGTGCTGGAGAAGGGCAGTGAAACCGGTGAAGGGTCTGGACCATGTGTCTGCTGAGGAGCTGGTGAGGAGACTAGGATTGTTCAGCCTGGAGAGGAGGATGCTAAGGGAAGACTTCATTGCTCTGCACAACCTTGTGAAAGGAGGCTAGAGGCAGGTTGGTCTCTTCTCCCAAGTAACCAGTGACAGAACAAGAGGAAGCATTCTCAGGTTGCACCAGGGGAGGTTTTGATTGGATGTGAGGAAAAATGTCTTCACCAAAGGGTTGTCAAGCCCTGGAAGAGGCTGCCCAGGACAGTGGTGGAGTCTGGTTTACAGTTTAACTTGATGATCTTAAGGGTCTTTTCTAACCTAACTAACTCTGTGAGTCTGTGAAGTTGTCTCACACTAACTGTGTGGGAATGGTCATTTTTGATTATTGTTTTACAGTATCTGTTTTCTCTCCCTTGCAGAAACAGGAGGTGTGTGGCAATCTGACATTGCAGCATCACATGCTTGAACCAGTGCAGAGAATTCCCCGCTACGAGCTTCTCCTAAAGGACTATTTGAAGAAACTTCCAGAGGAGTCTCCAGACAGGAAAGATGCTGAAAGTACACCTGGACTCTTCTTTGTCTAATGAGCACCAGAAAATCCTGGAGAGCTTTGTCTTTCTGTGTTCAGATACATACAGCTAGGGCTGGGCTAGAAATGGACACCTGAATGAAGGAAATGATTGCCAAAGACAGCACAAAGGGATTTGGAGTAGAGGGTAGAGAAGAGAAGGGTTGGTGTATTAGTGAAGGGGACTTGGGCAAATAAATGGCAAAATATTGAAGTTTGTAGTGGTAGAACATCTGACATTCTTATTTAATCCATTGTATAGCCAAGGACAAATGCAGGAGGTCATCCTGACAGCAGATGGAGGAAGAAACTGCTTGCCTAGGAAAGCAAGCTGGGCTTCAGGAGCCATGAAACCAGAGGTGGCCTGCAGCTGGTCTCTAGGGTCAAAACAGGGTGTGTGCTGCTGTAAGCACACGAGGCCTGGGTTAGGAGGGAGCTGAGGGCTCTGTAGCTTGAGAAGAAGCCTGAGAGGTGAACTCATTACTGTTGCTAAAGATGTGCAGGGTGAGTGCCCAGAGCCTGGAGCCAGGCTCTGCTGGGTGCTGCCCAATGCCAGCACAAGGGGCAGTGGTGGAAGCTGAGGCAGAGGAAGTTCCATGGAAACAGAAGGAAGAATATTTTCACTGTGAGGGTGACAGAGCCCTGGAACAGGCTGCCCAGGGGGATTGTGGAGTCTCCCTCTCTAGAGATACTCCAAACCTGCCTGGATGTGTCCCTGTGTGACCTGCCCTAGGTGCTCCTGCTCTGGCAGAGGGGTTGGACTGGAGGATCCTTCAAGGTCTGACCCCTAACATTCTGTGATTATGGAAGGAAAAAATGCAGACCTTGCTTCTGCAGCAGAGTTTTGCAGGAAAAACACTAATCAGAGAGGTGAAAACCCCGCCAAGGCGCTATGAGGAGCTACAATCCAGAGCATGCCTAACTGTTGCTCCTTTCTTGCAGAGTCATTGGAGCTCATATCTACGGCAGCAAACCATTCGAACGCAGCCATCCGCAAGATGGTGAGTGGGCACTGCAAAGTGGGGCTGGCTTCTCCTGAAGCCCTTAGCTCAGCCACTGCTTCCCCAGTGGAGGAGGCACAGTCAAGTGGGCTGGGGAGAATTTTCAAATGCAGTGAGTTAAGCTTTAAGCATCAGTTGGATATTGGAGTCCTCTTTATCCTAAATGATGCTGTTGCATGGAGTTACCATGGGGTGCTGGGTCTGAACTTTACTTTCCTTGTTCTTAGGGACACAGTGGTTTCACAAGGAGGTCTTCATAAAGCTCACTATTTGATTTTTATTTGAAGTATTCCAGTTAGGTGTCATAAGCTATCCTTGCAGGTTTTCCCCCTATTGCTGCAGTCCTGCTGGAGGTTTGTTCGGGTGGATTTCAGCCCCTTGCACGGTGTGCACTGAGCACGTGTCAGTAGCTTGAGTGAGCTACACTTATAGCAGGGGGCAGTGTGAGACCAGGGGTTGGGTTTGAATGTTCAGAGGTTCTCACAGAGCAGCCAGTGCATTGCCACTGAAAGAAGTGGACTTTAGAGGTGTTAGCTCCTTTGTGCACCCAAGTGCCTCAGCAGCAACTTTTGTATCCAAGAGGTCTGAAAGGCTGCAAACCCAGCTTAGTGCTCAGTGCTCAGTTTGGATACAAGCTTTGCATGCCCTTCCAGATCAGACCCCAGCTTCCTTCTCCTGTCTGACAGGGACACTGTGAGGCCACACTTCCTGTGGCTGCTGCAGGGAAGCAGCCAGCTGATGTCTGTTTTCAGTGTGGCTCGGTGAAAGTCGGTTTTGAAACCATCTGTTTCTGTTTGAGTCCAGCATCGTCTCTTCACCAGGTTGTGTTTCAGTGGAAGTTCTTCTGATCTGGGGCCTTCAGTAGCTGTTCCTCTAGGGACTGTGTGCATCACCTCCACATCAGGAGTGTGCAGCCAGCAGCTAGTTGCTCTCTGTCTTGGATGCTTTTCTTGTCAGTAAGCAGAAACCTATTACAAAAGACTGCAAAAGTCCAACCTGTCCCCCAAGACCTCATAACTACTAGGCCATGGCACCAAGTGCCACATCCAATCCCCTCTTGAACACCTCCAGGGATGGTGACTCCACCACCTCCCTGGGCAGCACATTCCAATGGCCAGCAACAGTCTGTGAAGAACTTTCTCCTCACCTGCAGCCTAAACCTCTCCTGGCACAGCTTGAGACTGTGTCCTCTTGTTCTGGTGGTGGGTGCCTGGGAGAAGAGACCAACCCCTTCTTGGCTACAACCTCCCTCCAGGTAGTTGTGGATAGCAAGAAGGTCTCCCCTGAGCCTCCTCTTCAGGCTAAGCAACCCCAGCTCCCTCAGCCTGTCCTCACAGGGCTGTGCTCCAGACCCCCCCCAGCCTCGTTGCCCTTCTCTGGACACCTTCAAGTGTCTTAATGTCCTTCTTAAACTGAGGGGCCCAGAACTGGACACAGGACTCAAGGCCACCTGGGCACACTGCTGGCTCATGTTCAGCTGCTGTCAACCAGCACCTCCAGGTCCCTCTCTGCCTGGCTGCTCTCAGCCACTCTGACCCCAGCCTGTAGCACTGCCTGGGGTTGCTGTGGCCAAAGCACAGCACCCAGCACTTGGATTTGTTGAATGCCATCCTGTTGGTCTAAGCCCATCTGTCCAGCCTGTCCAGGTCCCTCTGCAGAGCTCTCCTACTCTCTAACAGATCAACTCCTGCCCCCAGCTTGGTGTCATCTGCAAATTCACTGATGATGGACTCAATGCCCTCCTCCAGATCATCAGTGAAGATATTGAACAGGATGGGGCCCAGCACTGATCCCTGGGGGACACCACTGGTGCCTGGCTGCCAGCTGGATGTGGCACCATTCGCCACCATCAATCTCATAGCTTCCAACTTGGATCACCAGCAATGGGTAATAGTCAGAGGCTGGATTAGCTTGGGTAGCCTCCTGGTGATGTCCCTTACCCAGGCCCCAAGTGGGCAGCAGACTCCCTATGGGATGGGTCAGGACAACATATGGGCCCCTCTGTTCCCCTCAGGAGAGAGTCTCCAACAGCTATAACCCTTCTCTTTTTCTTTATGGCACTAGTCCTGATGCAGGGTGGGGACTGCTTTGCTTTAGACATCCCCTCAGATGGTTCCTCTTCTGCCTTCTCATCCACATTGCCTTATTGTTGGTAAGAGCCTGGAGCCTCTAATCAGGGCATCTTCCTGCTCCGTGTTCTTCTGTAATTAATAGGCTTTGCCTGAGCAGCAGAAATCCATGAGCAGGAATCTCAGGTTAGACCTTGTGGTTTCCCAGCCCACCTGTCTGAGCAGGAGGTGCTGTGGGTGTGCTGGGGGCAGTGTGTGAGGGTTGGTGGGGAGCAGTCCAGTGTGCCAGCAGCACCACCCTGTACCCCTGCAGACCCCCCAGCACAGCAGGAACAGCTGGGTGAGCTCAGAGCCAAACCAAGGAGAGCAAGGGCTGCAGCAAAATCTCCAAAAGGCAGTGGAGGTCTGAATTAATTGTTGACTGCTTCCTCCTTTTCTGGGCTAGCAGAAGAAAGAAATCACACTTCCAAATCTGACTTTTTCTAGCAGTGCAGATGTCCCTCAGGTTTTAGATTGACTCTTAGTGTTCTAGTTTCTCCTCTAGACAAAACTGCTTGCTGAGTTCACTGGGGTTGGCTGTTTTGGTTTTAAGTTGCTGGGATGCCTTGCTCATCTTCTCAGCCTCCTGCCTTATGGGGCTTAGGGGATTTGCTTAGCTGTTTTCAGTCCACATCCTTCCCTGCCTTCCATTGGGTTTTGCAGTGTGTTTATTTTAATGGGCTGAGTTTGTCTGGGTTTTCTTTAGTGTTTTGGTTCTTTTCTTGGTTGTTCATTTGTCTAATGGTTGGTTGGAAGAATTGATTAGGACAGGAGCCAATGTGATGTGTATGTGTGGTGCAAATTCTCAAGTGGAGGTAAGCAAAGTGTCTCAAGGCCTGACATTCCAGTTTAGAGAGGCAGAGGGATGATTCAGAGCTGTGCTTTGGGCACATACTTGGGTGTGATTGCATAGACCACTGGCTGGCAGTGCTGTTTGGAATGCATCATTCCAGCCTGTAGTTGAAAGCCAAACCTTCCCAAATGCTGTAGCTCGGTAGCAAGGTTTCCACACCTTGCTTATTTGGGCTCCTTAAAGCTGCTGCAGTGCTGCACTTGCAGTAGCAGCTGCAAGTGTGGGAACAAGTTACCTTCATCCATTTGAATGCTGTGTGCAGGGACATCAACATTTAGGTGACAGTATGAAGTAGGAACAGTGCTTTGCTGAAAAGTAAAAAGTAATGGTTTTGTGACTAATCCTGGCAAATGATAGGGCTGGCTGGGGAGGTTCAGGCTGTATTTGAAATGCTTTGCCCTGGCCAGTTTCTGAGGTAGCCTTTCATTTTCGTTAGGGCTGCAGCGTTCCCACAGAGCTGAGGTGTCAGCCTCAGCTGAGAAATGCAGAATATGGCCATGCTTCCTGGTGGAGACCCACCTGCCCTGGTATCAGCATCAGTGCAGGAGGTGAAAGCTCTCAGAGGCTGAGGAATGATATCCTAGTTGGAAGTGCGGTGTAGAAGCTCACTTAACACATTCAAACCAGAAAACCATCTGGAAATGTACTGATCTCCATCTTGGGCACTGGTTGTACAGGGCCTGATGCCATTTCTCCTAAACATACACATTTATTTTTGAATAGGAATATCCTCAAGTACCAAATGGATAAATCTCCACATGCCATCAAACTGGAGCCATTCAAGTGTTGCCAAGGGCAGGCATTCCTGAGTGACAATTCAAAGCAAGGAAGAGTACTGAATTGTGTGGGGCAGGTGGTCGTTAACTTTTGAAAATGCAAAGCTAGAGCAGAAGGGAAAGGTTCCTTTCCTTCCTGCTTATTTACAACTACCACTCAAATGACCCTCTGAGTAGCACACCAAGCAGAAGGTTTTTATTTAGGCTGCTGGGGTTTTGTGCTTGCAGGAGAAGATGCACAAGCTGCTGGAAGTCTACGAGCGGCTAGGGGGCGAGGAGGATATTGTTAACCCAGCCAACGAGCTCATCAAAGAAGGACACATTCAGAAGCTGTCAGCCAAGAATGGCACAGCACAGGATAGGTATTTGTTCCTGGTGAGTGCTTTTGCTGCTCCCCTATTTGCAGAGGGTTGCTGTGCAGTGGTACCTTTCTGCCTTTCTTTTCCATCTCCCTGATCTCGGATACAAACCCATTCACCAGCTGAGCCCAGCTACTCCTCTGAGCAGCAGCTTTCTCTGTACATTTTTTTTTCTGAGGATTTTCTTCCTTCTTCCACTCTTGTGCCTTTGCTGATGGCTCCTCAGGCCCAGAGGAGCCTTTCTCAGCTTCCTCCTCAGAGGCTGTGCTTTTCCAAAGCACCCAACAAGGTGCATTTCCAGCCTGTGCTTTGCTGCATACGGTGGCCAGCTCACCCTGACATGGAGACAATGGCTCCCATTCGCTTTCAGGGTGCTCAAACTGGTACCAGAGAGGAGGAAGGGGGAAGTGACTGTCCATGGGTCTGGCTGTTCACTCCTTTCAAGTAACAACATATGAGCCTAGCTTTAGAATAGAATAGAATAAACCAGGTTGGAAGAGACCTTCAAGATCATCACGTCCAACCCATCAACCAATCCAACACCACCCAAACAACTAACCCATGGCACCAAGCACCCCATCAAGTCTTCTCCTGAAAACCTCCAATGATGGTGACTCCACCACCTCCCCAGGCAGCCCATTCCAATGGGCAATCACTCTCTCTGTATAGAACTTCTTCCTAACATCCAACCTAAACCTCCCCTGGTGCAGCCTGAGACTGTGTCCTCTTGTTCTGGTACTGGCTGCCTGGGAGAAGAGACCATCATCTCCTTAAGCTCCTTTAAGGAGCTTGCTCCTTAAATCCCTTCCCAGGAGTGCATTTTAGAGTAAAGCACAGGGGCCCTGTCAGGGTGCAGTGTCTGTCCAGCGCATAATCCCTTTGCTTACAGTCTTCCCTCCTCACAGTTCAACAGCATGGTGCTCTACTGCGTGCCAAAGCTGAGGCTGATCGGACAGAAGTTCAGCGTTCGGGAGAAGATGGACATTGCAGGACTGCAGGTTTGCATCTCTGATTTCCCTGCTCAAGTAGCAGCAGATCCCCTCTGAACCTAAAAATGTAACAGCATAGGCATGTAGAGATGTAACTAAAGTCTAAACCCCACTTTCAGGCTTCTTTTTTCTTTTAATGCTTCTGTAATGAATATGCAGAAGTCATCTGAATGCTGACTCTGGACATGCCTTGGCCCAAAGCCTTCCTTTGTCACCTGGCTGATAGAAGTCACCTTTTCACTCCGCTGCTGGTGATGCAGATTCACAAGCTGGGTGTGATGAATAATTAGGGAAACAGTCCTTTGTTTTGTCTCCCTCGTGTACTGTGCTCTGAGTGACACTTCCAGCTAAGCATTTCAAAGTATTGGTAAGATTTGTAAGTCATTGCCAGTGGTTGAGGGCAGTGCTAGTAGGAAACTGACCTGTTCTTTTCACAGGTCCAGGAAATTGCCAAGCCAAACGTGACTCACACATTCTCGATAACAGGGAGAAAGAGATCACTGGAACTGCAGGCCAGGTATGGTGCTTGACCCATCTGTGCTAGTATGAGGCAGCTTTCCTACCTGGAGATGAGCATCAGAGACTTGCAACTTACATATATACAAGAGAGGGTGTTAAAGACCTAAGGTGTCCTAAGTCAGTGGCAAAGTGCCATGTAGAGGGCTCTTCTGAATGCCTGGGGTGTTTATAGTAGTGCTTGTGGGTGCCACCTACAATTACTAATTGTTTGGATTGATAATTCAAACACTTTTGACATTTGCTTGGTAATAAGTGAGGTCAGTAATGATTAATGACATTTATAACCTAGTGAATACAAAGCTAAAATCATGATGGATGTAAAGCTGTAAAGATGTGAACAGAGTTTAGTGAAGATACTGGAAGTAAATGATGATGTTTTCTGTATTTCTCTTTTGTCTTAACAGGACAGAAGAGGAGAAGAGGGAGTGGATTCAGGTAAACACAAAGCAATTCTGGTATGGGTGGAAATTACCATGCAGGCAGCACCTTCTGGTCTTGGAATGATCTTTGTTGGGGTTCTGAAGGATTGTAGCTGTGTGAGGAAGCTGTGTAGTCCAGTCTGGTAGAGCTGCTGATGGAGAAATGTGAAGCCACACTCAGGGTCCCACTGCTGCCCCAGTGGCTCCAGGCAGTGTACAGGGATTTCGAGTAGGTTCCCATTTCCTGCAGTCATCAAGCTCACTGGGGCAAAGTCTGAGCCCTCAGAGATTAGCCTTGTGTATTCTGGCAGTCTGACTTGATACTGCTAGCAGTCTTTAGCTTTAGTTAGTGAGTTGACACCACCACTGCTAGTCAGCTTTTTAAGTTCCCATTTCATACTCTCCATTTTCCTGTGAGGTGATTTTTCCAAGGCTTCTTTGTGACTCCTCTCCTCTCTGCTGGAATTTGTGTCTCAGGTCATTCAAGCAACAATTGAGAAGCACAAACAGAACAGTGAGACCTTCAGAGCCTTCAACAGCTCTTTTTCTCAAGAGGAGGAGCATCTTCCTGATTCCTCAGTAAGTATCAGTGCTTCACTCCCTGTTTCACCAGTAGTTACACTAGTCTAACACAGCTCATTTTAAAATACAGTGATATTGCTCTCAATGTTCCTATTACATTATAGTACAGTCAGCTCCATTTCTCTGGCTTTCAGAAGCATAGCAGTCACAGCTACTCAAGCATGCAGGTATGGAATAAATCACCCAGAGTAATTCAGTGTAAGAGACTTACTGGTCCTGTTTCCCAGACTGGTGATTATTAGCCACAGCAGGTATGATTCCTCAGTGTGCTGAGTGGCTGGCTGTCTGGTCATTACCTTTCCCCATCTCCACAGAGATACATTCTATTTCTTTTTTCTTATTTTCTTACAATTAAAAAAAAAATAAAGGGTTGAAAGGCAATTGATGCCTTTTAAAAGGATCTTAAACATCACAGAGTCAAAGAATTCCAGCATGGTAGGGGTCAGACCTCTGGAGATCACCCAATTCAACCCCCCTGCTCTAGCAGGGCACCCACAGCAGCTTGCCCAGAATCACAATGGCCAGTGGGGGTTGGAAGCTCTCCAGAACAGGAGACTCCACAACCTCTCTGGACAGCCTGCTCCAGGCCTCCAGCACCCTCACGCCAAAGAAGTTTCTCCTCCTGTTCAGATGGAACCTCCTGGGTTCCAATTTGTGCCCACTGCCCCTTGTCCTGTCCCTGGGCACCACTGAGCATTGTCATCTTCAACCCTGCCCCCCAAGTCCTTCAGTTCAAAGCCCCCTCACCAAATTGGCCAGCCTGCTGCCAAAGATTCCGTCACCTCTTTGAGACAGGTGGATTCCATCCCTCCATAACAATTACAGTCCTCAAAGGATGTGCCTTTGTGGTACAATCCAACCCCCTTGCGACAGCCCCAGCCGCCAGGCGTTGATTGTCATCATCAGTATGTTATTGACTTCTCCCTTTCCTCTGACTACTGAAATGGAGGAGAAGATAACTTGGGCACCAAGGTTTTTCACTTGCACCCCCAGGACTTTACAGTCCTGTTGGATTTTTCCCCCATGGAAGCATAGCAGTAGGTAGTAGTTGGTGCTCTTAAAGAGCTGTGACATCCTCTCAGCAGTGTCTTGGATTGTAGCTCCCAGGAGGCAGCAGAACACTTGTGACTCCTTGTTGGGCTGGCAGATAGGTGCTTCAGTGCCCTGAAAGGGAGTCACCCACTACAGCCACACCTCTTTCCTTTTTGTGCTATTCCCTGCATGATGTTGGTGAAGCTTCCCATGTGAGCCTTGCTCATGGGTGCTCAGAGGTGTTAAAGGTCTGCATCTGGTTTTGATGGTGATGTTAGTGGAGGATGAAGTGGAGTTCTGCTTTCCTTGGATCACCATGGTTCAAGGTGCCTCTTCCTCAGTGGTGCCTGCTGCAGGAGCATCACTTGGAAACCACCCATGAACCCCCATCTCAGCTGCTCTAATGCTGTGTGGCCTTGTGACTTTCTTGTGCTCAGCCACTTGGCAAGCAGATGGTCAGCCTGGGCACACCTGCAGGTACTTCTCCTTATGCCAGGAGAAGGGGCTGGGCACTGGTGCTCTCAAGGGCTCCCAAGCTCATCTCCTAGTGGGGGTGTCTGCTTTCCCTCAGGTTTGCCTGGCTTTGGGACCCCCCTGCCCACCTCGATCTAGTACTCAGCCACAGCAGTGAGCACTGCTGCTGCATTCTTCACTGCCTGAGTTGTACAGCCTTAGAGAGTGACTGTTTCAGAGGGAGCCCTGGCCAGCTGCACCTGCCAGCAGGTTCATTCACTTCTCTCCAGCAGCAATGGGCTTCTCTGGCTGCTGCTTGCTGAGAGCTTTGCTTTGGAAGTAGTCACCTGAGCAGGAGAACAACATCTCCTCATTTGCCTTGAAAATGTTGGCAGTAACCTTGGCAACAGTCATTTGCTGGAAGCTAAAGAGGAGAGGGGGCCCAGGAGAGGGACATTTGTGCAGTGCTGCCTAGGTGGTGATGATGTCAGTGGTCAAACGTGGTAGATCTTGGAGCACAGGGAGAGAAAAAATCTGCAGAAATTAAATTTGACAACTTTCTTATCTTCCCTTTCCTGTGCCCCCTTCTAAACTTTTCTTCTTGTTTTTGTACCTAACCACTTTTGAAACCTCTGAGTTCCCAGGATTAGTTAAACTGAGAGCAGAGATCTTCACAAATGTCTGCAGAGCCTAGGATCCTGTTGCTGTCCAGTTAAGTCACAGTGCCTGCTCAGCTTCTTTATCGTTACCTTGCTTTGTAAATGCCACTTGAGTTTGCTTCTGCAGTGCTTGTGTAGCACTCTGGGTATCCTGGCTGGGGTATTAAGGCAGTATGCACCCTGATTTTTTTTTCTCTTATGCCTGAATGCTAACCTGCATTTTCAGCAGATTAGTTCCTCTAGATAATCAGCTTGGAGAAGTGATGTCATGCCTGCATAGGGCAGATAATGGTTGTCAGTTACAAAGAGCTGATGGTAGCTGTGTAAGGAAAACTGGACAGGCACTGAGAGCTTTCCTAGCAGCAACAATATGCTGCTGTAGGCAGCATCCTCCACCCTTGCTATTGTCTGGAACACTGGGCAGTGTGCTTCAGAGGAAGAAATGACAATAATTATGCCTGTGCTATAATCTACAGCAATTAATAAACTCCCCCTTGTCAGGAAGTGAATACTGGGAGTCGCTGCTTGACTGTCCTCTGCAGGGGGGCTGTAGCAGTGGTCTTTTAAAGAAGCCTTTTCAGAAGCTGCAAGGTCTCTTTGTGGCTCAGTTCCTTCAGACAGAGGACACTCATTTCCCTGTTTTCTATTTTCATCTGCAGCATTTCAAGGCTATGTGAAAGGGTTTTTTCAATGCCATCTGAAAATACTCCCGAAGAAAAGGATCTTTTTTACCACTGCTTGGTCTCAGAAGAGCTGGAGGCTCATGGTATAGGGGAAGGACTTAGTCTGTGCATTGTTAGAAGGCTGGCAATAGAAAGTGCTTCAAAGAGCTCAGCTGTGTGGAAGTGGCATCCCTTAGATCTGAGACCTGGGGCTGCTTTTGGCTAAATCATGACTTTTAGACCCTATTATATCATCATTTCCTACCCCCATTTCTGTTCCTCCCCCTAGCTCTGGGGTGGTTCTGACAAGTGTGTGGATATCTGTCTTCCTCCATACCAGATCTCACACACTGACTGGTGATGGTCACATCAAGGGGAGAAACACTTTTTGAAATCCTTCCCAGATAGAGCAGGGAGTGTCTGGATTTGGGCACATTATTGCAAATAAGGATCAAAAGGACACAGGGACTGTAACAGGCAACTAGAGGAAATTTGGTCCCTCAGCTTGCTGGGGGTCTTCTGAATATCTCCTTCAGACCCCAATTCCTCTCTGTATTTTTAATTTCATTTCCCAGGTCCTGTGTCACAGCACACAGATCTCCTTTTACTAGGCAGAGGGATTGGAGAGCAGCCAGGTAGAGAGGGACCTGGGGGTACTGGTCAATGGAAGGCTGAACATGAGCCTGCAGTGTGCCCAGGCAGCCAAGAGGGCCAATGGCATCCTGGCCTGCATCAAGAACAGTGTGGCCAGCAGGAGCAGGGAGGTCATTCTGCCCCTGTACTCAGCACTGATGTAATGGTTGGGGCAGACCCCCTCCCCACCACAGGCAGAAATAACGACTCAGACAAACTGATTGCAAAAGTAGTGGAGAGTTTAAATAGAGAACAGTGAGTGTGCACAAAAGGAAACATGGTGACAAGAAAGAAACCAAAGTAAACCCAGAAAGACTCCAAACCCCACCTGAGGGTGCATCCAAAACCCCCAGGGCTCCCTCTCCCCCTCCCTCTGCTGGGCTAGTCTCAGCTGGCCAGGTCTGAGCCTGCCCATCCCCCTGTGGCCTTGGGCCCCATCAGGCCCATGGCCGGGAGATCTCTCCCCCAGTTACCAAGTCTCGGAGAGGGAAGGAAAGAGGAAGTGCCAGACCCCACCGCAAAATTTATAGTGGAGCAAGGGATTATGGTAGAAATACCTAATTTCCTGTGTCCACCCACGGGGATGGACTTCTGGACACAGGAAACACCCCTGTAGCAGAGGGCACCCAGCCCAAACTACAACAACTGGTTAGGCCGCACCTCGAGTCCTGTGTCCAGTTCTGGGCCCCTCAGTTTAGGAAGGAGGTTGACTTGCTGGAACGAGTCCAGAGAAGGGCAACAAAGCTGGGGAAGGGTTTGGAACACAGCCCTGTGAGGAGAGACTGAGGGAGCTGGGGTTGCTTAGCCTGGAGAAGAGAAGACTCAGGGGTGACCTTCTTGCTCTCTACAACTACCTGAAGGGAGGTTGTAGACAGGCAGAGGTTGGTCTCTTCTCCTAGGCAGCCAGTACCAGAACAAGAGGACACAGTCTCAGACTGCACCAGGGGAGGTTTAGGTTGGATGTTGGGAAGAAGTTCTACACAGAGAGAGTGATTGCCCATTGGAATGGGCTGCCTGGGGAGGTGGTGGAATCACCATCATTGGAGGTGTTCAGGAGGAGACTTGATGGGGTGCTTGGTGCCATGGGTTAGTTGTTTGGGTGGTGTTGGATTGGTTGATGGGTTGGATAGGATGATCTTGAAGGTCTCTTCCACCCTGGTGTATTCTATGTATTCTAAGTACCTGGGTCAATTAGGATTTCCCCTTTCCACAGGACTGGGGAAGAGGTGTTGTGAAGACTTCAGGCTTGCTGGGTTCTTGCAGAGGCAGAAGTAGTTGACTGGAGTTGAAGTTGTATTCCTCTGCTGAAATTGCATTCCCTGAGGAAGTGAGTGGGAGTGGGGCAGTCCTAGCCCCAGGGGATGCGTTTCCTCCTTTGCTGTTCTCCTCAGTCAGTTGATTGCATCAGTACACAAATAGATACAAGCAGGTAGCTGAATGAATAGCTCTTCGATTTGGCTGCTCACTCAGAGCTGCAGTGGAGGTTGTTTCTAACAACAGAGGTTAAACCTTTTTGCTTTCAAGTGGAATGGAGCTAGAGTGCCAAAATGCACTGGAGATTTGGATAACCTTGAAATATGAGATGGTGTCTGCTCCACCAAGAGAGAATCATCTGTCAGAGTAACAGGAGACATGAACACACTTGGAGAGCCTGCTGTAAGCTAGCAAGCTGCCTGTGAGCTAGTGATGGCTGAGATGGTTTTCCTTTTAGGACACAGCCTGGGATTTTGGTGGAGATAAGCTTGTTAGTTACTCTCTGTATGTACTGAGTGCATAGAGATGTGCTGAATGTGTTGAATAGATAGATGGAGATGCCAGTTTGCATTGACTGATGTACTGCAGTTCAGAGGAACTGAGCTGAGTACTGTTTGAATGGAGTAACTACCACTTGCTCCTCAGAACCCACTGGCTGTACTTGCTCCAGCACAGTGCTGTCATTCCAAACCTGGCCATTTGCTTCCTGCAGTGCTGCTGGGAACCTTGCAGCAAAACACAGCCTCATCTCTAAAGTCACCACTGCAGAGCCCAGCCAGCATTTGAGGGTGTCTTGTACATGTGCATTTAAAGTGCATTCACAAGCAAATAGTTGAGGGACTAAAAGTAAATGTTTCCTTCTGCAGTGTTTGATCTGTTTTAAGAAGAATGTCCATGCTCACACGGGTCTGTGTCATTCTGTTTCCCTCAGATAGCAAGCACCAGCTCGGTGGAATCAATGCCAGGAGCAGATGGTGCTGGTGCATTCGGAGGGGTAAGTAATTTGGAGCTAATAGGAAGGCAGGAGGGAAGAGGGGGAGGGGACAGGTTGCATTTCTTTTGTATCAGAAAGTGTTCAGTTTGTGGCTTTGTCTTCTGCTGGCTGTTGCTGCAACTGTTTTGTCCTTAAATTCTTGGCTAAGTTATACCCACAGCTGCTTGCAGAGTTTGCACCATCAGTGAACTTGAATTATCCTGTTCCAGATACATGCTGAAGGTGTGTGTGGGGATGGTTGTGAGGCCCCTAGCTGGAGGGAAGCTGATTGCTACATCTCAGAATCACAGAATTAACCAGGTTGGAAAAGACCTTCAAGATCATCAAGTCCAACCTATCATCCAATACCACCTAATCAACTAAACCATGGCACTAAGTGCCTCATCCAGTCTTATTTTAAAAACCTCCAGGGACAGTGACTCCACCACCTCCCTGGGCAGCCCATTCCAATGGACAATCACTCTTTCTGTGAAGAACTTCTTCCTACACCCAGCCTAAACTGCAACATTGTTTTAGAATCATAGAATTGTTGGGGTTGGAAGGGACCTCAAGGATCATCCAGTTCCAACCCCTCTGCCATGAGCAGGGACACCTCTCACTAGGTCAGGTTGCCCAGAGCCACATCCAGCCTGCCCTTAAAAAATTCCAGGAATGGGACTTCTACAACCTTCCTGGGCAACCTGTTCCAGTGTCTCACCACTCTCATAGTGAAGAATTTCTTCCTAACATCCAATCTGAATCCACATGTTTCTATTTTTTGTTCCATTCCCCCTAGTCCTATCATTACCTGACACCCTAGAAGTCCCTCACCTGGCACATCTTTCTCATTTTCCCCTCAAATCCCAGAGCACCTGGGCTCTGTTTGAGTCTCCTCCCACCCCAGGTGTGGCCACTTGGTCCTCCCCACCCACTGCCCTTTTTAATCCCCACCAGGAAAGGCAGAAGCCCCAAGCTGAGCCCATCTGGGCTGAGGGATCCTCCTCTCATCACTGGTGAGTCCTCATGGTGCACACTGGGTGATGGTGGTGGTGACAACAAAGGCCGGGGGGCCTGGTGGCCCCCCGGTTGTTAGGGACAAGACAGATTGCTATTCCAATATCATCCATGGGTGCTGGCTGGGCTTCCTTAGTGGGGCTGAGCTCCTCTGTGTGGTATCTTGGCTGGTGGGGGTCTTGCCCCCCAGCTATGGGATGGGTGCAAAAATGGTGGTGGTGGAGCAGAAGCTGTTTAGAATGCAGAATCTCTGGGAAAGGGACATTGTGACAAGTGAATCACACCCTTCATACAGAAAGAGAGAGTTAACTAGGTTGGAAAAGACCTTTGAAATCATCAAGTCCAACTTATCATCCAGCACTATCTAATCAACTAAACTAAGGCACTAAGTGCCTCATCCAGTCTCTTTTTAAACACTTCCAGTGATGATGACTCCACCACCCCCCTGGGCATCTCTAGCATCAGGGAGGTGTTTTGTGGTTTTGGTATGTTTGTTTGAGTTCTGGTGAGAAGCTACACTGTGAATACCTGGGGAAAGAGGGAAAAGAGAGACAAGGAAACCTAGCTGGTCAATACCGTCACACTCCAGACTTCATCTCCAGCACCAAGCTTTGATGAACGCTGTTTCTGTAGCATGCTCTTTGTGTCTCTGTCAATAGCGAGGAGGAGATGATAGTGCTGGGTGCATCTTTGGCCTGTAAGTGATTGGTTGCTGAAAAACGAGATGGATTTGTGTGGGTTTGCCCTATACAATGTCTGTAACTGCTGCTGAGTCAAACCAGAGCTTCTCTACAGCTCCCTGAAAGAAGGTTGTGGAGAGGTTGGTGCTAGTCATCAGTGATAGAACAAGAGGGAATAGCCCCAAGCTGCAGCTGGGCAGGGTGAGACTGGACAGTAGGAAGCATTTTTTCCAAGCATTATTGGTCAGGCTGCCCAGGGAAGTGGTAGAGTCACCAACCCTGGCTGTGTTTAAAGGTTGTTTGGATGTGGTGCTTAAGGATATGGTTTAGGGGTGATCCTTGTAGAGTAGGGTCAGTGGTTGGACTTGGTGATCCTGAGGGTCTCTTCCAACCTGAATGTTTCTGTGATTCTGAGTTCTTAGTGAGGTCTATTTTGTAGCATTCTTATCTTTACCTTCTAAAATGGATTCTGAGAGTAACAGATTTTCATGAAATGCCTTCAGGTCAGCTGAAAAAAAAGGCCAACAAGAGGAAATAACCACCAAAAAAATCCCTGGTCTGCTGAGCTATGGGATGTTGTGTATTAGCATGACCTTTAGTAGCAAAGGGGTGTTCTAGTAAGCTTGTAACTTCCTGCTAGATTTTCCCAGCGTATCCCTGAGCAGTGGCAGCAACCTGAGCTGTACAAGCAAGAGTTTATTACGCCCAAGTGTTTGCAGTGAGTGTGCTCCTTGCTGTTTATTATTTGTTCACTGATTTGTAGTCAGCTTTGCAATTGGTGCCCCTGATCCTTTAGCTCTAATTGCCAGAGTGAGCTAGCCCCTTAGCAAAAAAGCTGTTTGATACAGGATTTAAAACCAAGCACATGGAAACTTCTGCTGGCCTTGTTTCACAGAGAAATGTATGTTGAAAATGTAGCTATATACATCTATGCAGCAGGTTTGAAGTAGCTGTCAGTGATTTGCATGGCACACAAGTCCTGAACACAGTTCCTAAAGTTGTTTGTTGGAAGAAAAATTTAATCTCTTGAGACAGAAATAGAAATGGGATTGATCAAAACCACAAAGGTGAAATTCCCCAGAATTGCCTAGTTCTGGGATCTTGTCCTGCTGCGAGCGGCGAAGGGCAGCACGGGCAGGGAGTTCAGAGGTTAGCTCAGCAGCTCTTGATTCTGTGGTGTAACTTTGCTTCAGGAACAGCTCTGTGAGTGCACCAGCAAGTGGGTTAGTGCTTAACAGCTTCCACATGCAAACCACTTGGTGGTAGTGGTGGTCAGCAAACCAACATCTTCCTGTGCTGGTTCTGAGTCTCTTGAAGAGTCTTCTGGGCCTTCTTCAGCGTTACTTGGTAGCAAAAGTGAAAGGCTATGAAAAGCTACTGCAGGAAGGATCATCTGCTGGCTGCTCTAAGAGAAGGGTTTCCTGAGCCCAGTGGTTTTCTAGCTGTTCCTCTCAGCCCTTGGGGATTTTTTTTGTTGCCTTTCAGAAGCAGGTGGAGTCTCCAGTGGTTCACTGTGATTTCTGCCTTTCCAAGCAGGCAGGCCAAAGGCCTTCACCGTGCAGTCACTTAGCTCTGTACATCAGTTGTACCTTTCATTGGGGTATATGCTCTTTTTCCACCAAAATCCTAAAGCTGGAGGAAACTATCAAGGGTTAGAGAGTTGTGTGCAGCTGTAGAGTAAAAGCAAATGAGTTGTCCAAACAGTCCAGTCCTGTAGATCCTGGTTATGAACTGAATTTATGCAATTTCTTTCTCCTGTCAGGCTTGCCAGCTGCAAAGCTGAGCTGTACACCAGGGGGAAAAAAAAGGAAAAGAAAGAAATGAGAAATAGGACAACTGTTCAAGTGCATTTGTAACAAGGTCTTCCAGCTGGAGCTGGGGCAGCTTGGTATTAGCCTCCCTCTTAGCATACATAAATACAGGTGAATAATGCTGCTTGTTTCATAAAAGGCATAGTTGCAGTGTAGCAGTCACTTTTATGTGTACTAGGCAGGGTTTGTGAGTTATGATGCAGCTTCTTGTTTTCTGCAACAAGCTCTCTGAGTGCTGTGTAAAGCATAGCAAGGGCAGTTTTTTAGCCCCCGTGCAGCAGGCTCATGGTTTTCACAGGAATGGAGAGCAAAGAGCTCCTTCAGTCTTTCACAGTGTCAGCACTTAAGTAGCAACACTGTAATTGCTTGTTGGAATTTGCCAAGTCATAAAGAAAATGCATTTTCATCCTTGTTATCTTTTCTTACAACTCTTACAATGAGGAATACCATGAACCATTGCAGGTATTCATCAAACACTTGAAGACCCCTTCAGACAGGGCCCTTTTGATTGATAAAGCTAGTATTAAGTGCTTGTTGTCCACTAGAGCACAGGTTTATGGTCTGACATAAAAGCTCATCTGTAGCTGTCACAGAAACACTCAGGTTGGAAGAGACCCTCAGGATCACCAGCGCCAAATATTAACCCTACTCTGCAAGGGTCAGCCCTAAACCACAGCCCCAAGCACCACATCCAAACCACTTATAAACACAGTCAGGGTTGGTGACTCCACCACCTCCCTGGGCAGTCTGTGCCAGTGACTGATCAATCCTGATGGGAAAAAATTCTCCCTGCTGTCCAGTCTAACCCTGCCCTGCTGCAGCTTGAGGCCATTCCCTCTTGTTCCATCACTAATGTGGTGCCCCAGGTGCAGGACCTGGCGCTTGGCCTTGTTGGAGCTCATCCTGGTAATGCTGGCCATGGATCCAATCTCTCCAAGTCCCTCTGCAGAGCCTCCCTCCCCTCCTGCAGATCAACACTGCCACCTGACTTGGTGCCATCTAAGAACTTAGTGCTGATCCACTCTGTGTCCTTATCAAGATCAGCAAAGCAACAAAGATGTTAAACAGAAGTGGTCTCCACACTGAGCCCTGAGGAACACCACTGGTGACCCCAGCTGGATTTAACTCCTTTGACCACCACGCTTTGGGCCTATCCAGCCAGTGCTGTATGCAGCAGAGCATTGCTCAGCCAAGCCATGAGCAGCCAGAATAAATCTTGCTTGCTACAATGCCCTCTCTGCTTGCTTTCTATTGTCAATACATGACTCATGGACTTCTGACAGTGGACAGCGTCCAGACTGTTTCACACCAAGGAGGAAGTAAATGCAAGATCCATTAGAGGACGTATTCAACTTGAGCCTCATCTGTGTTGCTGCAAAATGCCTCTGGGTGATGCTGGAAATTGCTCTTGGAGTAGAAATCAAATTAACCAGTTTCAGCATGCAGCAGTCCCCTTCAAGTGCTGGTAGAGGAACACCAGCACTTTTGCCCTCAGATGTGTGGGTATCACTTCAAAGCCAAAGCTCATTTTGTTTAGCATTCCTCCATACTGTCTTTCAGCTCTCAAGGCTATGTGGTGCTTTCATTTATGCTCTTGCTGTTCCAGTGGCACTAGGAATTGGTATTAGCACGAGTGAAAAGGTTTGTTATGCTATAAGCAAACTTTAACTATTAGAGAAAAGAAAAAAAGTAAAAACAAAAGGTTGACTAACTCAGGAATGCTTTGCTCTGACAACTTGAGGGGAATCCATCCCTGGCCAGTGGAAGGAAAATCACTCTTCTCAAAAATTAAATGGCATTAGCATGAAAATCAGGGTGAGAAATGCCTGGCATTAGCCAATGCATATGATATGAATAAATAAGTGACTCTGTAGATTGCTGCTAATCAGTAAAAGCTGTTTTGAATTGCCTCAATTATGTTCCTTTCTTGGAGGGGTCTAACAGAGTCTGAAAGGAACATTTTTGCCAGTGATTCACCCAAGACATTATTCAGTTGGTGTAGTTCAATGGCAGACTGGTTACATCTGGATTCTCACAAGCCAAGTGCAATGCAGCACTCAGCTGATGTGTGTGAGAGGGCTTCGATCCACGGGTATGGACCACAGCCAGCACCCACAGACGTGGGGACACCCGTCCTGTGACCCTGCTTCACCCAGCAGCCCTGCAGACCTCCTCTGGACTTGCATGGGAGTTGGAAACATTATTGCAGAAGTAGCCAAGATAATGAAATTGAAAGATCCCAGCTAATTAGAAGTAATTAGTTGTGGGTGTGTTGTGTAATGCAGGGTGGGTCCAATAGCTCTGCCAAAGGACAATGTGCACTTCCCCTGCAGCCAGGGAACGGCAGGGGAAGGACTTGGAGCTCAGAGAAGGGAGAGTGCTGTCAGTTTACAAAATCTGGTGTGATATGTTTTAATAAATTGACCTGAAAACCTGTATTAGAGACTTCTGGATCTTAGTCATAAGCACTAATGTGAGACCTCAGGGCGAATGTCAGGATTTCCCTGGTGCCGGTGACACCTGCCTGGTGACCCGTGGGCAGCCTCTGCTAATGGTAGGTGCTGCTGCCTTTCCTCCCACCCCCACACACCCACATCCTGGTGTTAAATAAAGGCTCTTTCAAGTGGACTTAAGCTCTGACTTAGTAGGCAGGAGTGGTATAAAGAGAAGGGGAGGTTGTCAGGGAATCCAGAGGCTCTGTAACCTGCAGTGAGCCTGAGCTTCACTTGGTTTGTTTTCTGAAGAATTGTAAAGTACTTCTGCTCTTTGGACTTGGAGGAAAGGTTTCTAAATGAAACCTTAGTTTGTTAAATGAAATTGAGAGAGTTATCAGAACTCTTCTCATGAAAGAGGAACACAATGCAGCCGCTTCCATGAGCCCTGAATCTCCATGCAGATGCTGCTTGGCTGTGGGTGCCCCAGGCTTGCCCCTGTGGAGCTGCTATTCCCTGGCACGTAGCCACCCTCACTGGGAGGGAGGAACAGTATTTCTTTAAAAAGAAAACAAAGCAGAGGGTTTACCTGAAGCCTTGTGTCAGGCTTTGTGTTCTGCATATCTGTCTTGTTGATCAGATAGTTGTACCCTTTGGTTTACTGAGTGACTTTAGGTGGCAGCTTGAGCGCTTGGCTATCTCGACAGCTGATAGAAAGCATCTCTTGCCAAGGGCAGTTGGTAGCAGGTGTCTGAGGTGTCTCCATTTTCCTGAGAAGCTTGGGCTAGGAGGGAGCCTAAGGAAACTCCTAAATTAAGCATTTGAAATTGGATGGTGCAAAAATCCTCTGCCAGCACTGTTCAATTCTTCAGTCAAGCTGTTTTACCCCAAATTTTCACATTTACTGTCCCTGAACCGAAGAGTTTACACCACACTCCCAAAGTCACCAACATTAAGCAGGTCCCATTGCAGCAGAGGTGAGTGCCAGAGGAATGAAGCCCATGTTGCCAATTCACAGAATCACAGAAATGTTCAGCTTGGAAGAGACCCTCAGGATCACCAACTCCAACCATTAACCCTACTCTACAAGGGTCACCCCTAACCCATAGCCCCAAGCACCACATCCAAACCACCTTTAAACACAGCCAGGGGTGGTGACTCCACCACCTCCCTGGGTAGCCTCTGCCAGTGCCTGACCAATCCTCCTGGGAAAAATGTTTCCTACTGTCCAGTCTAACCCTGCCCTGCTGCATCTTGAGGCCATTCCCTCTTGTTCTATCACTAATTACCTGTGAGAAGAGACCAGCAGCAACCTCTCCACAACCTCCTTTCAGGGAGCTGTAGACAGCCAGGAGGTCTCCCCTCAGCCTCCTCTGTTTCACACTAACCATCCCCAGCTCCTTCAGTCACTCCTCGCCAGGTTTATTCTCCAGGCCCTTCCCAGATTCCTTGCGCTCCTCTGCCCTGGCTCCAGCACCTCCACAGCTCTCTTGGACTGAGGAGCCCAGAACTGAACATAGCACTCAAGGTGTGGCCTCCCCAGAGCTGAATGCCAGGGGACAATCCCTGCCCTGCTCCTGCTGGACACAGCATTGCTGATCTCAGCCAGGATGCCTTTGGCTTTCTTGGCCACCTGGGCACACTGCTGCCTCCTGTTCAGCTGCTTGTCCATGAGCACCCCAGGTCCCTTTCTGCCAGCACTTGTCAGCCACACTGCCCCAAGCCAAGTTCTTTTCCTCCTTCCCAACAGTGAGATGAGGTCACTGAGTGGCAGTAAGGGCAGAAGTAGGCAGAGAGGGACTTGAGTAATTTGCTTTAGCAATCCAAGTCTACAGAATGCCCCCCCAGAAACACCCCATGGCTGAATCACTGTCCAGCTGTGGGCTGTCAGCAGAGCTGATGTGAATTCTGCTCTACAGTGGTGTGAAGCCCCAGGAGGATCTTTGTCAACAGAACTCTGTGAAGTATTTTGTTGTCTTTTCTATTTTAATTTGAAAAAAGAAATCACACAATTGTGCTTTTCTTTTCAGAGTGACTCCTGCAGGAAGTCTTCCAAGTCCAAGCGTGAGAAGGAGAAGCAGGCCTGCAAGAGCTGCAGCGAGAGCTTCAACTCCATCACCAAGAGGCGGCACCACTGTAAGCAGTGCGGGGCAGTAAGTATCACAGCCCATGCAGCTCTTTAGGTCCCTCCCCAGAGGATGTTGAGGAGAAGTCTTCATTTTTTCAGTTCAGGAGCTGGCAGATTCATGACAGGTCCTTCCACTTGCTCTACTCTCTGCCCATTGGGGAAAACAGAGCAAGAGGTGCCAGAGGCTTAGTCTGGACTTCGTTAAAGGGGAACACCGTGCCGCAGTGGATGAAAGGAAAGGTGGTGCTTTTCCTGGGCGAGAGTTGTCCCCTCTGTTGTGTTTGCAGGAACAGGATGACCTTCTGACAGCCTTCTTCACACATCCTCTTTCTTGTAGGAACAGCTGAACATACAATATTAAAGACAGATGGGTTGTTCTTTCCCTCAAGCAGAGCTATTAAGAATTCCTTGCCCCAAAGCAGTTTCTTCCTGCTGGAAAAGTTAAAAAAAAAATTATTAAGAATTAGTCCTGGAGATTCAAGGCCAGATGGCTGAAGGCATTTAGCCACCCCCTCCCCAGTGCCACTCCCTGACAGCTTAATTCTCATTTTTTTTTGTCTGAACATCACAACCACAGCCCAGATGAGACAGATTCCTGTAGCAGGACTTGTGTGATAGTTTTAGGCTATGTCTTCAAAATTTTTTCACAGATCTTGAACAGAAAAGTGGTAAAATGTAAATAAATCACTATTGGGTATCAAGAAAGAAAATAATGGTAATCCTAAACAATCCCTTTGGAAAGATGATGGACTTAAACTAGTTGTGCAAACCAATCTGTCTCTCTTTTGGTTGCTTCACTCTGGGAGAGTCTAACCGGCTTCTGCTTGACCTTGCCTGCACTGCTTTGTTGTGACTGGGATTAACAACAACTTCTCTCTGCTCTTTTCTCTCGTCCCTTTGTGTACAGGGAGGGTAAGGAGGGGCCAGGGAGGGAGAAGCTATTAGCTCTCCTGGTTTTTGTCCAGGAGGGGTTCTTGTGCTGTTTATTAACTGTAAATTTTGTAAATCCTGTGTGTTTTGTACCTATTCATTGCATTCCATTGTAGAGTGGAGCTTTGCTTGTAAATACAGCTCCATTTTGCTTCCAACTGAGCTGGTCTGGCAAAATTGAATGTTGGGGGGGAATTTTCAACCCACCACAACTTTGAAACCTGCCTCTTGTGACTTTAGTTGCACCATTCAGTGTTCAGCTAGTACAGAACAAGGTATTTAGATTCATTTTAAGTGGAGATCAGTATTCAGCTGAAGAGAAAATTGAGATATTTGAAGAAACTTCAGTCTCAACAGTTGAGATAATATTGCTGTGAAGGAGACACTTTGGCACTGGAGTTGGGATGTCCTGTCTTCTGGGTTTGCTTTTATTAGTTAATTACTAAAATCATTAAATGTATTTCTGGAGCTTTACCATGTTCCACTGCCAGGCTCAGTATTGTTAAAGACATTAAATGGTAATTTCCTTCCGTGGACAGAGAGGTAAGAAGAATTGCATTATTAATAATGAACTGTTAAAGGGCTGTTGGCTTGGTGATGTTTTGTGATGGGCAATGGCATTCAAATTACAGGAGCTGGTTTGTCTCAAGGACAGAGGGTCGTGCTACTAAAAATGCCACCTGAGAGTGCTGCTTTGCTTAATGCCTACTGAATGAAGGCAGTTATCTTCCTCTAGTAATTATGAACTGCAGCAAACAATAGCACATACCTATGCCTGGGGGCTGTTCCTGCTGTGCCACTGGGCAGTAAACCCACAAGGGGTGTGAGACTGGGCTGGCTGCCCTGCCTTGCAGCAGCAGGGCAGTTGCTTTCCCTGAAGCAGCTGTGCAGCAGCAAGTAGGAGAGACAGATTTTAAGCATAAAGACAGGTTCCAGAGCTGCAGATCCATCACTCTTCACATGTGCTGGTTTTGTGGTTTTGTGTCACTGTGTGCCCTTGGCAGCTGAGGAAAGGAATGAAAGTTGTTCATTTGGCTTCAGGCAGAGTTGTTAATGGATGGTACATTGGACAATGTTCTTAAAATGGTCAGTAGCATTTGGGTTCTCCATTCTGTCAGGCTGCACTGCCTAGCTGATGAGGAATCAGTAGCCCCCTTTGCTCTGCACATCACCCCCTCCCAGACCATTTCATGGTTGGCATTAAAAAGCACTAATTGCTTGGTCCAATTCAGCCCTGCTTGGCTCCTAAAGGCTTCTAAGAAAAGCAAAGCATTCTTGCATGCTGTTGCTGTATTTCCCAGAAGGCATCAGGTGTCTGCTTGAGTTGGAGGTGTGGGGACACAAGTGTGGCATCACAGATAGGAATGATGGGAAGTGAGGGAGATGTTCTACTGGCCACGCCAGTTTCTGGGTTTTCCTTCAGTAGCAATGGTTCTGTGAGGCCCTGTCTTTGGATGATGGCTAATAAAGCATCTTCCCAATACAGGTGATCTGTGCAAAATGCTCCGAGTTCAAGGCTCTGGCAGACAACAGCCGCCACAATCGCGTGTGCAAGGAGTGCTTTGGGCAGCTACCAGCAAGCCCCTCCAGCCCTGGAGTGGAAGCAGTTGGAGAACAAAAGAAAAGACTGGCTGCAGAGGTACAGTCCTCAGCTGGGGAGTCTTTCATCTGTTAGCTGCCCTTGAGAGTCTCTCTTCTTTATCCATGTGTTTATTTAACTGTTTGGTTATTTTTATGGTGGTGCCCTTCCAGTCCCAGGCTGTGCACAGTAGCTATTGGCAAAGCTTGGTAAAGAGGATGGGGTTATTTGTCATTTGGCACTCCAGATAGAACATAGTTTTGCACTCCTCCTTGTCCTGTCAAAATATGATTGAAACAAATATTGTCTTAGTTGTTTGTGCAAAACCCTGGCAGCCTTCTGAAAGCCTTCACTGAAGATTCACTGAAACTTGCTCAGACCTGCTGCAACTCGGACTCTTTTCTCCAAGATGAACTACCCTGTGTGAGCTGTGGTTCCACCATTGCCACAGATGTCACCAAGCTTTGTGCCAGGACAGTGGCACATCCTACCCTTATTTTTCACAAGAGCAAGACTCCTGGTGGCAAACTGCTCTGTTCATCCCCACCCACAGCTGAACCTTCCCTTACCAATGCTTTTCATAGCCTCAGGGCAGGGCTGAGAGTGCCACTGCTTGCCAGGCTCATCGTGAGGCATTTGAAGAAGAGGGGGTTGTTTATTTCACCTGTGAAATACAGCCAGAAGTCACTGCATGTGTAAAAGGAGATTCATCTCCGTGGGAAGTGGGCCTGGAGGGACATCTTGGAAGAGCTGCTGACACATGGAGAGTTTAGCTTCATTGCAAGTCCTTTTTCCCACTGACCTGCTGACCTACACCATCCTCCTTTGAACACTGCAAGGAAAATTGGGGAACAGTTGCAGCCTATACCGAAAAGGATCTTGCCCTGAAAATCTGGAAGCTATTGGCCTGCCTCCCAGCCTTGTTATATTCCTCATCAGAACCAAACTGTGGATAAGAGCTAGACTGAGCAGGAAACATAGCCCAAGCTCCTGTAAGAAATGCTTTCTTAAATAGTCTTAGATCCTGCCAGGCCCTGCCTTCCAGCATGTCAGATTTGTTTCCAGGCTACTGAAGTGTACCCACGCAGGTAAAATGACACCAGCACAGTGTCCCAAAGTGAATCCAGCTGCTCAGGTGCTTTGTCAGCACATCCAGGATCGCAGAAACACAAAAACAGTTACAAATGCACATTGCCCTGCAATGTGTGCAGAGTGCAGGCAAGATTCTGGATCTGGATCTTGATGCCATCAAAAACTTCAGATCATAGAATTATGAATCACAGAATGGTAGGGGTTGGTAGGGACCTCCAGAGATCATCCAGTCCAACCCCCTGCCAGAGCAGGATCACCCAGGGCAGGGCACACAGGAGTACATTCAGGTGGGTTTGGAATCTCTCCAGAGAAGCAGACTCCACAAACCCCCTGGGCAGCCTGCCCCAGGGCTCCAGCACCCTCACACCAAAGGAGTTTCTCCTTGTGTTGAGGTGGAATCTCCTAGGCTACAGCTTGTACCTATTGTTCCTTGTCCTATCACTGTGCACCACTGAAAAGAGCCTGACCCCTTCATCCCTTAATCTGAAAAGCCAAAGACCAGAGCAGTGAAATGTGACCTATGGCTTTACTTTGGAAAGCAGATTAGAGCAGAAAGCTGTAAAAAAGAAAAACAAGGAAAAGAGTAATTTTTGCATCCTGTGCTCAAGCTTCCAGCCTTCTGCTAAATCTGCAGAGGATCAGGTAAAGTGCAAGAAAATAGGTGTACAGAAAAGGTCAGAGCTGGTCTTTTCCTTTCCCTCCTATTTACATTAAACTTAAGCTTAATAGCAGCTGAAGATACTGCTACTTTACAAATGATATTAGCAGATAGCAGAGATCCCCAGGAGACTTCTCTGAAGTCTAATGTGAACAAGAGATTATTTTTCTTTGCTTTCTAGCAGAAGATAAAACTTATTTTCAATCTTTTTTTCCCCCAGGTGCTCTTTGGTTTGGCTCAGGTCATTCCGCAGCCGTGCACAGCAGTGTCTGTTAATAGACCGTCTGCACTCGTTTGAAATCCTCTCAGTCTACTTTGCTAAGCTGCATCATCTTAATTACTTGGTGGAAGTGGAATTTAACTTCATGTCCCCTGGGACCAGTAATTCAGCATCTGCCTCTTGTACATGGGGTGTGCTGTTTATTGATGTATGCAATAATGGTCACACTTCAGTTATGAGCGGTCCAGTGTTTGCCCTGCAGGGTTATTTGCTTCTGGACACCTTAAATATGTTCTGTACTGAAGTGTTTTGCCCACATTAGCATCAATGGAAACATATCTTTTAAGCTTTCTCTTTTTTTATTTGTTTTCCTTCATCCAGAAGCAAAGCATCTTAGCAGCGGAAAACAGCCTCTTCAGCAGCTACCTCCAGTTCCTTGAAAAAGGGAAGACTTGGTACAAAATGTGGGTGACCATCCCCAAGACTGAACCCCTTGTCCTGTACCTGCAGGGAAGTAGCCAGGTAAGATGACATTCATGAAGGCTAACACACAGTGAATAACCCCCCAAGAATTTAAATAGGTCAGGCTGAGAGGTAGGCCAAAGGGTCTGGCTTGGTTTCAGCCAAAATGAACTTGGTGTTCTGAATACAGCACAAAGCCTGCGAGGAGTCAGCTTGCCTCCATTAGCTGCAGTTACTGCTGACCTGAGCAAATGTCTCAGCTTCATAGCTTTGTCTTCCATTTTTTAACAGAAAGGGACAAAACAAAATAATTTGTTGTGCTTTGATTTTTTCAGAGGTTTCAGACAGGAATATTCAGAGGTGGTGTTACCTTGTGTCAGGGAAAGCACTTCCTGTAAATGGACAGAGCTGCAAAGCCCTCTGGATATTGCAATTGCTGCTTCAAGCTTTGCTTTTCTAAACCCAGTTCTGGGTTAAGAGGATGGAGATGGAAATGTAGATGCTCTTCAGCCTGAAAAATAGAGTGTTTGGTGAAGCTTCATGTCATAGCATCATGTGGGTTTATCTTGACTTGAAATAACTTACTGTGATACAAATTTCCTTTTTTGTTTAAACACATGTGCAGTTGTGCTGAAAGGCAAGATCTGGGAATGTCTCTGTCCAGGACTGGAGCAGGCATGCTTCCATAGTGCTGAAGATAAAGAATGCTCATGCTGGAGTTGCAGCCCTCATCTCTAATTTTGTATTTGCCATTTGACATTTTTATAAACAACTTTGGTTTGTCTCCTGGGTGGGATGGAAGAAGAAATCTGTCATAGTTCAACCTACAATTACCCTGCTGTAATTTTAGCGATATGAAGGGTTTGCTCTTTATTAGCATCAGTTTGTGTGTGTGACTAGCTAGGAGCAGTCTGGGAACTAAATATTACCTCTGATTCTCTGGAGTTATTGAAATAAAGCTCAGCCCATGGCAAGTGCTTCAGCAAGAGCACTTCGAACATCCTTGGAAGGGTAATCATTTGGCTGCTTGTCAGCAGGAACACCTCTGGTTGTAAACAAGTGTATGCTTGAGGGACTGAAAGCTTGAATCTGGAACTCCAGGCTCAGCCTGCTTGGCTTCATCTGGGCTTCAAGCCCCACGGTGGGTAGGCTTCCAGTTCATCTGCCTGGCTTCCCTCTTAGTCAATGTGAGGTGCACGACTGAAATGACAAGTTGAGAAGCAAAAAGCCTCAGACAGCACTAAACCAAATGCAACAAACCCAGTCATTTGGTCTCTCTGGAGTCAAAGTCTGGGGAAAGAAACAAAGTACAAAAAACAAAGCAGAGAGAATGGCTTTGTGATGTGCAAGCTGTTCCTCAGCAAAGTGGAGCCCTGTGTCCCAAGCAGACTGAGCCAGAGCATCTCACACAGGCAAGCTCAGAGCAGGAGAGGGAACTGAGGGAGAGAGGTCTGAATTCCTTGGCCTTGCTTACCTAGAAGCAATGTGTGTCAGCTGAGAAAAGTTGACAAGCAACACCTCTTACATGGTGTGACCTAGACAGAAGATTTCTCATGACACCCAACTGTCACAGGACGGCACAAGTGACAGCCCAGGGGATGGATGTCTGCTCTGTGTAGTGCACAGCTGGATGGTGCTTGACTCTGCAGGCCGCCTCCTGCAAAGCCAGGGTCAGAAGCTGGAGGAGGATCTGTGCTCTAGATGCTGTGTTCTTTGTTTCAGGTCCTGCCAAATTTGTCTTGAACCTCTGTTGATATTATTAGTAAGATCCTGGGGTTTAGGGCAAAAGGGTGCATTTGGCACTGGCTATGATTTGATAGCAGTTAAAGGCAGTGCTTGGTATCCTGAGCTGATTCATGTGGGAGGGAAATCTTGTGTACAGGAGCAGGAAAGCTCCCAGGACAAGGCTGATTTGTCCCACATCAGAAGCAAGCTGGGATTTGCTGTTGGGAATCCCCAGCTGCAGGCCCAGACTATAACCATCAAAAGGGAATCCCTCCTTCCAGAGCCTGCCCTTCCTGCTTGTGTGCTTCTTGTCTGCACCCAACTGAAGGAAAGAATTAGGAAGCAAATCCCATCCCTCGGTTTTAATCTAAAGTTCTTGTTAGTTCTGGTTCCCATAGTACACACTGACTGCTGAGGAAAATCTCTGGAGCTGGTCTCCTGCTGGCAGTTGGGAGCCACTGTGTCTGTGAATGTTATTGCCCTAGGTGCATCCTTGATGCATCTCACAAACCTTCTTAGACCTACAAAGAAGCATTTCAGTGCCTGAAAAAGAGGTGCCCTTCAGGTATAATACTGTCAACAATGGAATTAAAGATCTCAAGACACCGACCAAGTGGAGCATGGTCCTAGGTGTCTGGAAGCTGGGGGATCCTGTTTAACTAGAGCAGAAAGAGTACCTGGGAAGGAGGAGCCAGCCACGCTGGATCTGCAGCTTCGGCTACGGCAGAAGCCCTGACAGCTTTGGTGTCTGACACCCTCAGCAGCCATACAGAAGGGATGCCAGTGCAGCATACAACCCACAGCAAGAAAACTGCTCTTTTGCTTTTGATCCTTGTCTCAGGAGAAGTAATTCATCCCCCAAGTGTGTGCAGTTGAAGTCCTGCTTACTAAGGCTTCATATGAGGATAAAGTTCACAGCTTATTTGGGTGTGGAAAATCAATGTATCTGTCCCCAGGCTGAGACAGCAGTTGTGCAGCTGTTTGTCACGTTTGTCTGAGTGGCATTAGGAGAGTTTGTTTACAGCAAAGACCACCTCAAGCTCAAGGACCAGCTCTTGTACAGAAATTAGTCTGTGTCTCCAAGAGCTCCACTTGGAGCCTCTGCCCCTGTTGGCCTTTCAAACTGCACAGCTACCTCCCCAGCTCTGGCATTGACTTACATCTGATTGAGAAACACAGACCTGAGGAGTCCCAGGAAGCTAGAGAAGTAAGAAGTTTTGAAGAAATACAAAGGGTAGCTCTATTACAGTGAGAGCAAGGCCGGATAATAATTGTCAAGCTTGATCCAAGAGAAATTTTTGCTTTATAAGTTCTGAAAAAAAAAAAATGTCCTTTGTTCTTCATGTGAATGTGATTTACTCCTACAAACAAGGGAGCAGCTCAGCTGGGAGCTGAGCTCAGGGCTTCAGACAAGTGTTTTTGTGGCTTTTTTGTTGACCCTGTTTAGGTGAAGCTTTAAATGGTCCTGCACAAAACTCTGCCTGTCCTTTTTCCTGGCCCTGCAGACCTTTGTCTCTTGGCACACCGTCGCATCACAGGAGTCTGGAATTGGATCGTAAGTGGGCAGAGATTGGAGTTTCAGTGGGAAACCAGAGACTTCTAAGCTTAGTCAAAAGTAGGAGGGGAGGGTTACAGTAGCCCATCAGTGGGTAGCTGTTCTCTGTTTGTTTGTGTAAGGAAGCTTCCATGGTGCAGAGAGGTGTGTGGTGTGAGTGGGATGTCTGCCTGGAGCTGCTGTGAGGTGGAGCTGAGCTGCCTGTTCACAGATCTGGAACACCAGATGTGGTGATGGCTGCAACAAAGCAACACAGAACTGCTGCTCTAATTGCCTAGAGAAAGAACCCTGTAATACTGTGCTGCTTACAGTCAGGAGGAGTGCACAGTGCCACTGATTAGTGACAATATTACACATCCAGTGTGTACCACTCGCTGTCTCAGGAAAATGCAGCTCTTCTCAGCACTGGGGGCTTTGGTCTGATGAAACAATGATCTCGTTCAACCCTGGCACGCTGCATCCAGAGATGGTTTGTAAAAATCCCAATCTAGCCAGTCAAATCCAGCAGGCTGTTAAAAATGGAGTATGAAATCTAGCTCCTGTAAGGCCTGTCAGTCCTGCTGACATGCTTGGAGTGGGGCCCAGGTCCTCGTGGGTGCCCTGGATTTGCTGGGCTCCAGGTAGAAGGGGAAAGGCTCAGTGGCAGAGGGAGTGCAGAGGTGCTGATGGTCCCTCTGAGAGATCTGCTTTGGGGTGTGGTGTGACTCGAGGCTGAGTGCTTCACCTTTATCTGTCAGCAGCACAGCTTATCCAGAGATAATTATAAATCCTTCCTTTTGGATCAGGCAGGTACAGAGAAAGTGGCAAAAGCATCCTATTAAGAAAAGGGAGGAAGGCAGCAGGACCAAAGGCAGTCTGCTTACTTGGCCTGCGTCTACAGACGTTGGGTAGGTGCCACGCGGACATCGCTGTGCTGCTGCACTGCATTCCTTGGCTACCAACAGTGCCATTTGCATTGCTGTGGGCAGCTCCAGCCTCACCTGTGACAAGTGCTGGTACCCCTTTGCCCACAACATGAGCAGTGAAGCAGGTGTGGCGGAGCTTGCATGTGCTCTGGTGTGGTTTGTGTTTGTTGGCTTGCTTCAGCAGTGCCCATCGCAGAGCTGCTCTGCGCCGTGCCGCATGTGCAAGGTCTCCCTGCTTGTGTGGGTGCAGCCGTGGCCTCAGGACCTGGGCATCGTCTGCTGCTGTGGAGACAACTGCTGACACTCAGATAGGAGCTGAATCCTGCAGTCTTTGACCTAAAGCTGCTGTAAGCCTCCCTGGTCTTGGAGCAGATGGACTCTGGCATTTTTGCATACCCATAATAAGCAGTAAATGAAAAGCAGACGCACGGTGCCTGTGTTTTTTGCCCCTGCAGTTAATCTGTGTCTTTGCACTGATGTGAGCAGTTCTGAACCTTGAATTACTTTATTCTGTTACTAAAGTAGATGTTTTGATTATTTTTTTTTGGCTGTTGTTCCAAGAGCTGTGATCCCCTTTCAGATACACCAAGTCTGCATTCGGTATGAGGTGACAAAAGGAAGACTCTTTGTGGGATGTCTTCTGAATGCTGTCAGGAGGCTGCTCTGCAAGCAGCTGCTACAAGAGGCAACAGCATCTTAGAGATACTCAATGCCTGTGTGGTTTAGGCTTAAGTAGGGGACCTGCCTTTGAAATCACTTTTCTGGCATCAGTTGAAATGACTTACTTGGTCATGGCACACCCTGCACCTTTAGATGAGTTGGCTGAAGCTCAAGATGTGACTATTAGAGAGCTATATCTCTCCTTGTGACTTAATCTGGCCTTTAAAGGATGCTCAAAACCCTAAGTTTCATAAAGTCATAGAATAGTTTGGGCTGGAAAGGACTTTAAAAGGACCTAGTTCCAACCCCCCCCCACCATGGGCAGGGATACCTTCTGCTAGACCAGGCTGCCCAAAGCCTCATCCAGCCTGGCCTTGAATGCTTGTAGGGATGAGGCATACACTGCTTCTCTCGGCAACCTCTCCCAGTGCCTCACCACCCTCATGGGAAAAATTTTCTCGCTAGTATCTAATCTAAATCTGTCCTCTTTCAGTTTGAAACCATTAGCCCTTGCCCTATCACTGCACTCCCTGATAAAGACTTCCACCTCATCTTCCTTACAGGCCCCCTTTAAGTACTGTAAGGCTGCTCTAAGGTCTCCCTGAAGTCTTCTCCAGGCTGAACAACCCCAACTCTTTTAGCCTGTCCTCACAGGGGAAGCTGTTTCAGACCACTGATCATCTATGTGGCCTCCTCTGGACCCACTTCAGCAGGTCCTTACTGTGCCGGGGCCCCTAGAGCTGAGCATAGTTCTCCAGGTGAGGTCTCATCAGAATGGAGCAGAGGGACAGAATCCACTCCCCCAGCATGCTGGCTGCACTTCTGTTGGTGCAGCCCAGGATGCCACTGGACTGTGAGTGCACATTGTTGGCTCATACTCAATTTTTTGTCTGCCAACACCTCCCAAGGCTTTCTCCAGAGGGCTACTCCCAGTCCTTTCATCACCTAGCCTTTATTTGTGCTTGGGATTGCCCCAGCCCAGGCAGAGCCCCGTGCACATGGTGTTGTTGAACTTGATGAAGTTTGCATAGTCCACCTCTCCAGCCTGTATAGGTCCCTCTGGACCCCTTCCCTCCAGCGTGTTGACCACACCGCACAGCTTAGTGTCAGCAGCAGACTTGCTGAGGGTGCCTCAGTCCTGCTGCCCATGTCACTGACAAGGCTGTGAAACAATATCAGTCCTGGTCCTGCCCCCTGAGGAGCACCACTAGGCACACTCAGACATTGAGACATTGAGCACAGCTCTAAGTGGGACCATCCAGCCAATTCCTGCCCCAGCAAGGGGTCCACCCCTCCAAAGTAACCTCCATTTGGTTGTTTTTTCTAACTTCTTGACAGCTCTGAAGAGCATCATGAACAACACAAGACCTTCTGAGAGGATTCACTGATTGATTTAAAATCTGACATTCTCTATGATGTCAAAGTCCTTTCTTGGGCAGTAGTCTCTCATAAATGAGCTCTACTTACTTGTCTCCTTCTAACCAATCTTGAATCCATCCCATGAGGTTCAAAAGGGACTGCATCTCATTGCCTGTAGCTCATGTAACAGACAAGGTGGGTGAGTCCTGTGAAATGACACAAAGCTCCCCAGCCACACCGCTGCGGGCTCAATGCTCTTGCCGCAAGGGAGGATCTGGTGGCTGAGGAGAGCAAAGCAGCAAGCAGCAGTTTTCTCCTCGTGGGCAGCTGAGCAGCACTGCAGTTCCAAAGGAGGAGCTGAGTGCGGGTGTGCCCCGGGGCTGTGCTCCCACACATGGCTCTGGGCAGGAGGGGCAGGCTGTGGCTCTGGCACTCAGGGGCCAGCAGCACACTCTGAGACTCCATCTTGCTGAGAGCTGTGGTGCGGCTGCCTGGCCTGGGTGTCTGGTGGTCACACCTTGGATGTAGGGTAATGCATCTCCAGTCAGCGCTCACTACTTCAGAGTGAGTTCTGAACTGTTTGAAACAGGTATTTCTTTAACCCCCTTGAGAGGAAATCTTTCTTCCCAGCACAGTGCAGCCCTGGTGCTTCCACTTCCAAGAGCATCTGTGGCTGAATGTTTACATCTGCTCTTTCTCCTTTAGGACAGCCGAAGCCCGCGCCCCATCCCGTTGCCTGGGTATGAAGTCAGCTTGCCAGGCTCTGGTGAGAAGTTCGAAGTGAAGCATGTCTTTAAGCTTCACCAGTCCCAGCAAACACTTTATTTCAGTGCAGAAGATGAAGAGCTGCAGATCAAATGGATGGAAGTTCTCACCAAAGCGGCCAAAGGGGAAACTGAAGATACAGCTGAAGGGCTTGGCAACCCGTAGAGCGAGTTCCATTTCATTTCTTTCCTACATGCTATAAACCATCACTTGAATTTGGTATTCATGGCACTTTGAAATCTGTATGGCTTTATATTTTCATGTGTCTGCATAGAAAACTCAGTGGTTTCTCTTCTTTCGTTGTACATTGCTCACCTAGAGTAGATCCTTGGCAGATGTTAAAGGCAAAGGTAGTTAGAGTTGTTGGTGATGTAGATGCTGGTTTCAAAACAAAAGACAAGGAGAAAAGCATTAATTGTATCAAAGGCTATGGAAAACCATCGGTCTCTTTTTTCCCCTCAATGTATATTTTCCAGTCCTTTTGGGTTGTTGTTCAGTGCAAGATGTGTATAGTCTGTGATTAGCTCTATAAATGCTGCCTTTTAAATTAAATGTTGTAAAGGCTTGTGCTGGCCACTGACATTCCGTCCTCCCCCCGGTGAAAGGTCTTTGTGAAGTGTGAGCAACGTGCTGAGTATTTCCCTTTTGCTGAAACCCTCTCTAAGCTATCTGAAGACGACCTTTTCACGAGACAAATGCTGTAGAAGGGACTTCTAGACACAACTGCCAGGAGTGCAGAACACAAGCTGAAGAAGCCTCGTTGATTTTACACACTTATAAGAGAGTTTTGTTTTCCTTTGCCACCCATCCCTTCCTTTCTTCTCTCTGAACCCACGTGGATGTAAGTGAACACTCTTTATACTGCAGACTGGGCTGTGATCAATAAACAAGAGCGTTTTTAGTACCCACAGGACCACAAGGTGACGTTTTTGTTGCATTGGTTAATTTAAAAGTGACCTAGGGTTTATTTATATCATTTGTAAATATTGTTTCCTAAGTATTTTAAGGGTTTTTTTTTTAACTGATCTCAGCTAATTCACAGGATTTAGTGCATAGAATAAGAGATATTTGTATGAACTGAATATGTAATTTAACTTTCTTGTTCACCTGTATTTGTCTTATTTTCAGCCTTAAGTACTTTTCTATTTAAATAAAAGTCCATGCAGTTAAATCCTGGGCCAGGTTTCCAAGGCACAGCAAAGTTAAATCCTGGGCCAGGTTTCCAAGGCACAGCAAGCTTTAGGTCAACATTTAATATAGGGCTGGTTTTTAAAAAACCAAACACCACCAACAAACCAAACCCAAGAGAGTAAAACAAAAAAAGGCATGTCTGTTGCTAGCAGTAGTAAGCATGTAGTACTGTTAAAAGTGAAATAAAAGCTGTCACACTACTGTGTTTTTAAATGGTTTGGTTTAACTTTTGTTTCCTCTTCAGCCTTCTCCATTTTCTGGTGTAGGTGGGAAACGTGAGCTGCTCCACACAGCCAGAGCCTGTTAGGGATGTTGGATTTGCAGCAGAGCGTTTTCCTTACCTGCAGAGAAGAATTTGAGTTCTCCCTTGACTGGGGGTTGAGGTTTCACATTGGTCTGGCAAATCACACACTTGAAGTCCATGATGCTGAGCATTAGAAGCCACGTGCTTAGTCAGCTGTGGCAATGTTTAATAGCATACCAGGTTGGAAGGGACCTCAAGGGTCATCCAGTCCAACCTTCCAGGCTAAGAACAGAGTTGAAAGGAGCTGGCCCAGCACTCTGGCAAGCTGGGCCTTGAAACTGCCTCACACAGGGGAATCCACTACCTGCCTTGGGAGTTTATTCCAATGTCTAAGAGTATGAATGGTGAAAAAAACATTTTTCTACCATCCAGTGGGAATCTCCCCAGCAGCATCACCCTTGGTCTTTGCCATGGGACTCCTTGTTCAGAGGGAGTCTCCCTCCTCATGACAGCCACCCTTCATGTGCTTGTACAGGATTATGAGGTCTCCTCTAAGCCTCTTCTTCTGGCTGAACACCCCCAGCTCTCTCAGCCTTCCCTCCCATGGCAGGGCTGCCAGGCCTCTGATCATTCTCCTGATCCTTCTCTGGACCCTTTCCAGCCTGTCCACATCCTTCTTGTACAGCAGGGACTGTACAGCACAGTGCTCAAGGTGCAGCCTACTCAGCACTGAGCAGAGTGAGACAATGACATCTTTATCCCTGCCTGTGACACCCTGATTGACGCAAACTGGCATCCTGTTGGCTACCTTTGCCCCTGCAGCTCACTGTTGGCTCATCTTGAGCCTTTTGTCCACCAAGTCCCCCACCTCCCTCTCCCCAGTGCTTGCATCTTCCCTCTCCTCTCAATTCAGTTAGCAGCAGTTCTTATCGCCAATGAGAAATCATTCTTTTCAGGTTGTGTTTCCACCCCCAGGCTCCCCTGGACAGGTGATGATGTGGAATGCTTGCCTTGAGATGGACTCCTTTTGGAACATTTCTGCTTCAGGAGTGTTGCCCTTTCTGGCTGTGTGTTTTTTGTGGTGTTAAATTGTTACCTTTCCCCATTATTATTACTCCTGGGTTTGGTTCTTTTCTTTCTCAAGAGAGAAATGGGAAGGGAAAACGGTAGTTCAAAACAACCTTTAATGCACCTGAATACAGCTTTCAGTTTTATGAAGCCAGGAGAAAACTTATGCACTCTTTATGTAGTTGTTGTTCTCTGGTTTGGGTGTGATACTGCATGAAAATGTGCTGCCTAGAGCCTGAAATGGAACAGCTAATGGTGCTACAATCTGGGCTGCTGGTACAAACTGGGATCTCAGTCCCTCAGCCACAGGCAGCAGTGGGAGTGTTGTCCTCACCAGTGGTACTTCTCCAGCCAGCAGTGTCCTCTCCTTCCAAGCCTGATCTAGCTCCTGGCGAAGCTGAAGGAACGGTCTCCATTGGCCACAACTGGAGCTGCCTCCTTTTTGAGGCATCCTTCAGGCTTTGGATTTGTCTTCCCTGTCCTTGGGATACATGTGTGTCCTTTACATAAATCAAGGCTGAGAACATGATTCTGGGAGAAGAACTCAATGCATCTGAATGTACTTCAGACTCCCTTGAATCCTGATGAATTCACATCTCCTGCCATGTCAAAGAACAGAATTAGGAACAGAAAAGAAGTCCTGAGAGGACGGCAGTTGAGTTCTCATGATGATAAACAGGCATGCCAGAACTGCAGCCAGCTAAGCCAAGCAGGGTCCCTGAGCTTTCAAAATCTGCATTCTCCCCATTTAGTTTTATAGCTGTGCACTCAAATTCTAACCTTCACTTGCTCCTTGGATGGCAAATTGATGGGCTTGGGACTGCTCTGGGGAAAGCACTGATAAATGTTTCCTCTCATCTTGTGCACTTCCCTAGGCACAGGGCTGATTGCTGACGGAATCAGGGTGCTGTAGTCAGTCTCATTGGTATTCAGTGCTGATGAAGCTGGAGTATTTCATGTAAATGACATACTGAAAGAAGAGCTGCAGCTGGGAAGCTCCCGGTGCTAGTGGGCAGGAGGGAGTGATCAGTGCTGCAAAGCAGAAGGTCCTGCGTGTGGAATACCTGCACTGCTGTCCCCAGAGCAATGCAGCCCTGAGTGCAGTCCTGGGCAGTGCTGGAGTGCTGTGAGAAACAGCTCAGATAAACTGCACAGGCATTTGGCTGTGCACAGCTCACTGGTTAGTTTTAACCTTTTGCTTCTTGTACTATAATTTCTGTCTGTGACATCTAACAGATGTGTGCTTTCTCCCACAGGTCACTACCTGTGCAGAAGAGTATATATAGTTTCAGCTCTTGTAGTCATGTGGAACAGACAAGGATAGAACAGAGACCTCCCAAGGCTTTTTCCGATCATTTGATTTGTTGAATTCGCATAGTTTGGGGAAATAATTTGGCAGTGGAGGCCTCTTGTGCAAACAGGAGTTTCAAGAACCCAGAGGTGCATCTGATGTGTCTCCAAGGGCCACAGGAAGTAAAAGGAGAGGTTTCTTGTCTGTGAAGCTTTGGTGCTTCAGCTGTCCTTCCAGTACATCAGTTACATGGATGGCTCAGATAGAGGTGGCTGAGTACCTGGGAGGAGAGGGAGTTAAGTGTCAGGATTGTTTCTGAGTGTTATAGGAAAGGAGATCTCTTCTTTCTTTTACAGGGCACTGGAGTTTCAGCATGTTGGCTGTTAATGGAGAAGAACTTCAGTTGAATGACAAAGCCCAAAGTGTTCCTTTACTTTTGTGGTTTTGATCAAACCTGCAGTGATCAGTGATGAGTCATGTTCAGCTTGATGAGGAAATTAATGGAAATCCCAACAGCTTAAAGAGACTTTGTGTCCCTGTGTCTGTACCAGGCATGCTGTGTTGGAAAGCTCTCATTTCCAGCTCCCAACATTTGTTGTCATTTGGAGCTGTTTTTCCTGTGCTTCAGGAAGCTGGGAGGGCTTAGTTCCCCAGTCAGATCAAAGAGATTTCCTGTGGGCTGTGGCTGATGTCTTTAAGTCTGGGAAGGACTCATGGGTTCTCTTAGCATTGCTCCCAGAATTAGCCATTTGCTTTGTGCCATAGCAGTCTGTCACTTGCAGGAAGAGGTTGGCCTGGAAAAGGCAGCATTGTCCCACTTGCAGTGCTGAAGGAGATGCTTGCAAATTCCATGCTGAAGATGGCAATGTTTGGTGTGAAACTGGTGCCAGTGAGTGCCAGCTGCCTCCTGAACTGGGTAAGAATAGTTAAACCCTGTGTATTGCCCTTGTACATGCATTATTCATTGCATTCTCCACTCTGGGCAGCACATTTTGCTTTGATAAAAGGCCCAGTATTGACTCTGTACTAAAGCTGCAAAGGGCTCTCACTAAGTGTTAGTTTGCAACCCTTTGAAGTCGTCAGTGGAGTTAGGTCTTAGCCATCTGGGTGATTTGGGCAAATCTGGAAGCTTTGGGACATTTCCACAGTCAGCCATGGGTAGGAAACTGTCTTAGGGCCTCCCAGTGTGCTGTTCACAGTGTGGATGGTCCACTTAACATCTTCCCAAAGAAAACTCTGCATTGGGGTTCTAGAAGTCTTGAATTACAGTAAATGCTGTCGAAAGCACATCATGGAGGAAGGGAATAACTGAATTAAAACAGAAAAGGCTTTGTACCGAGCAGCATGAACTGGAAACAACCCCACAGCATCTGCTGCGCAGCTCCCAGAGCCAGGTGGGGCTTCAGCAGCTGGGGAGAGGCAGCAGCAGTCAAGTACTGGTTTGGGTAGTAAAAACTGTGTTACAGAAGAGAGCAAACCTGGTGCCTATTCTCTGGCTGTGTCAGAGACATCCCTTGCTCAAATGAGAGCTGTTTCTGTGCATGTTCAGCTCACCCTAGGAAAAGCTGGACCTCAGTCCAGAGCCTGAGTGCCCTGAGAGAGGGTACGGACCACCTGCTTGTCAAATCATGTGAGGAAACCCCTTTTGGTAATCAAGCTCCAAGTCCCTCTGTCCCTCTGGTTAACAAGAGACTGAAAAGTCTGGGAGCTGGGTGACAAAAGGTCTCCTGGGAATCAGTGTGACACCATGCTGTGTCCACTCCTGCTGCTGGGTATGGGTGGCAAGGGCTCTGCCATTCACAACAGCAAAGCCTCAAGGGAAGTGGATGGTGCTGTCCTGTGAGCAGGTGCTGGCATGTTGGACCAAAGCACTCTGTGTTGTCTCTGGGAATGGAAGAGTCACTGGCAAAAGCAAGCAAGGTGCAACATAGCTGAATGCATCTGACAGTTGTTGCACATTATGGGACAGCAGAGAATAAACGCCTTGGTTTATGTGGATCTGAACCCTCCCTGGAGCAGCTCCATCCTGGGCACTAAATATGTATCACAGTACTTGTGGAGACGGAGATCGCATTCAACAGCCACAGACACTGGGAACTCTTGAAGTCCTTGGCTTTGTAGTGTCATGTCCCTCAAGCACATCTGGGAGGAGCTGAGGCACTTGAATGGCTGTTGCTTAAAAAGGTAAATTAATCCAAACCAGACCAATAGTAATAACTGAAAAGGCCTTGGGGGTGCTGGGGATGAGAAGCTCAACAGGAGCCAGCAGTGAGCACTTGCAGCCCAGAGAGCCAAGCAGAGCCTGGGCTGCAGCAAGAGAAGTGTGGCCAGCAGGGCCAGGGAGGGGATTCTGCCCATCTGCTCCACTCTGCTGAGACCACAGCTGGAGCTCTGGGTCCAGTTCTGGAGCCTCTGTGCCAGGAAGGATCTGGAGGTGCTGGAAGGTGTCCAGAGAAGGGCCACGAGGATGAGCAGAGGGCTGGAGCTGTTCTGCTCTGAGGACCAACTGAGAGAGCTGGGGTTGTTCAGTCTGGAGAAGGCTGCAAGGAGACATTTTGTGGCCTTCCAGTATCTGAAGGGAGCTACAAGAAAGCTGGGGAGGGACTTTTGAGGGTGTCAGGGAGGGATAGGACTGGGGGGGTGGTGGTGGAACAAAACTAGAAATGGGTAGATTCAGATTGGATGTTAGGAAGAAGTTGTCCCCTATGAGGGTGGTGAGAGACTGGCACAGGTTGCCCAGGGAGGTGGTGGAAGCCTCATCCCTGGAGGTGTTGAAGGCCAGGCTGGATGTGGCTGTGCGCAACCTGCTGTAGTGTGAGGTGTCCCTGCCCATGGCAGGGGGGTTGGAACTGGCTGATCCTTGAGGTCACTTCCAACCCTGACAATTCTGTGAAATCCTGCTCCTACTTTGGTTATTCAAAGGCTTGCAGCAGCAAAGGTGTAAGGAAATAATTGGAATCTTTATAGGATATTAACTAATCAATTACAGGGAAGGACTTGAGAGAGAGGAGCAGTAGAGTGGTTTTGCTGAGCAGAGGCACCTGATGAGGGTGCCTCAGTCCTCCTCTCGGTAGCACTGATGAGACAAATCTACAAAGATGACAAGTGTCTCTAAAAGATGTCATATTCTAGCTGGGCTGGCAGGGCAGGACATTATATTCCAGCACCAAAACGGTGGAGACGATGTGACAAACCTCTTCAGAACAAACAGGAAGCAGGCAGGCACAGAATGCTTCCCCCCCTTTCGACCACCCACTTCTCTTTACTTTTACTGTCCCTCTGCTTTTTTCTTTTCTCTGTTGCTGCAAACTATCCTCCTTTCTGGGTCTTCGCCCTCTCCCTGTCCATAGGTTTGTCAGGGTGCTGCTCCTGGACTTTCTGTCAAATCGATGTCCACAGGTCTTCCAAAGCTCCCTTGCTCTGAGCAGCTTGGCTGATTGCAGTGGTGAAGTGCTGTGTGAGGCTGATTCAGAGACAAGCGCTCCTGTTCCTTTGAAGTGCTCTGTTGGTCGTGAGGCCTCAAATCAGCATCCCTGTGACAAACACCTGATGCTGCTCCCTGCCTGATGCCCACAGGAGTGCTGAGCCATGGTGCGAATCGGGAGCCCTCGCTGCTGAAAACCAACTTAAGTCTCTTTTACCCTGGGTTGCTTGCTGCCTGCTGCTGCCCCCAGGTATTGCTTTGATTGCTGCTCTCCCAGCAGGTCTCTTTAGGAGAGAGGATTGTGTGTCTGAGCTCTGCAGGATGTTAATATTTCATGGGCCAGAGTCAGCTGAGCTTTTGTGGATCTCAGCACAATGTCATAAAGTTTTACTTGCCAGCAGGGAGCTACAAACCACCTTGCAGCCATGGTGGTGCAAAAGGCAGTAGCTCAGAAAAGCCCTCTGCCCATTGCTGCTCTGGTAGACCCTCTCTAGACGCTGATGAAATGAGGGCAGGATAGCTTGGGGGCTGTGTTTTGGGGCTCTTTTCCCTGTTACCCTGAGGAGGCTGTGGTGATGGCAACCTTCCACTGTGATGGGCAGTGGCAGTAACTTCATCTGTAACCACAAGCACCTCCCTTAGGTCTGAGTTGCTGGAGACTTCAATTCCATGCCAGCTCCCTTCCTGCATCTATTTTGTCTACACCCACAAAAGAATTGCTTGCAAAGTGGTATGAACTTGCTAATGAGCTGGGCTGTTTGGCAGCACCTGGGTGAAGGAAGAGCCTCAACAGCTGTGACTTGAATACCTGCAGCCAAGAAGAGAAGCTTGAGAAGCTGGTTTCTAACTGGTGCTGACCGGTAGTCCCTGTCTCGGTACTGTGATATTCGCACCCCTAATTACAGCAATGCTGATGAACGTCCACTGAATGCCTCTAAATAATTGATTGTTTGGCAGTGCCATCCTTGGAAAGGAGCAGCTGCTGGGTTTGGGGACTTGTGTTTTGACAGTGGATTTATGCTTTCCAGATGTATGGATTTATCCTACATTGATCAGTGAGCAGCAGCAGTACGTTGTCTGGGCGTGAATCACAGCCACCCCGCCGTGCACGCTGTGACAGGCTGCTGGAGCTCCTCAGCTTTTATTTTTCTGTGTCAATCACTGATGGCTGAAAAATATGTCCCAGGCATGCACTTCTGCATAGTGAAGCTGAAAGTAACTGGCTGCAGTTCAGGCTCCTGGCAGGGCTGGAGGAGCTGTGAATGAAGAGAACATGAGAAGCCCCCAGCAGATGGCACTGGGAATGGTGGGGGAGAGTGAGGTGTGTGGAGCCTTTCCTGCCCCTCTTGCCAGCTCACACATTCACCTAATGCTGCCTACCTATTCCCACTGCCCTCAGCTGTGTCCTAACATTGCCTCCAGTCTGGGCCACTGATTAAACCTGTGTCTGATGCAGCCAGGCTTGGCACTGCTGAGTACTCAGGCACTGGCAGAGGCTGGTACAAGCTTGCCTTGTCCCTCTGCCACTGCCTCTGTCCTGTTGGCCAGAGGGTTGAGAGGACCAAACTCCCTTGGCTGGGGTTGTTTCTGTGCTCTCCTTTGGGGTGCTGGCCAAACCAAATAAGTCCTCAGGAAAGCCAATGCTAAATGCAAGTGGAACATTTCAGCTCATTCTGAGTCATGAGGCTGTCTCAGGTGCCGGTACTTTCTTCATTGCACACCAGCCCATGTTCTGCAATGTTGTTGTCTGAGGAGCTCACTGGTGATGAAATCTCAATGCAGAACTGCCAGTAAGCTCAGTGCTGATTTCTAGCAGCTGTCCACAGCGTGAGGCTTAATTACCAGCAGCAGCTCTTCCTTTAATGGTAGACATGGCAGAGTGTTCTGCAGGAGCATCAGGCACCTCGAAAAGACGAGAATGCCAACAAGGAGCTGGCAGAATGGCTGTCATTAAAAGGGGTGAAGCTTTGGTTCGCATTCTCACAGGTCTCTCTGTATACACTGTGATCATTTAGAATGCATTTAGGTGGGATTCAGTGCACATCCCCTCACAAATGGAGCTGGGCTTCAGCCTGTGGCTTAGCCCCACCATCGTGCAGCATTTTTGGAAGAGCAGTAAGCCCTCAGCTCTGCACTCCAGTGGCTCTGCTCAGGTTTCCCTTTCTGCATCAGGGCCGGTGCAGGGAATTCTTTGGAGTGGTTTAGTTCCCAGCTGCAGAAGACTGCTGCTCAGGCTGTGTTTGATGGCATTTGACTAGGCCCAGCTGCCTGCTGTTAAGCAGTGCATTGGTGAAACACTGCTTTGGATTAGTGCAGCAGGCAGGGCACTGTGCAGGCTGCTCATAACAGCAGCAGCCCAGACTGGGAGAGGAAATCTGAACCCTGTGGTTCAGGTTAGAACAAGGACTTTGCTTTTTGAAACAGGGGAAATGGAATCATTTCCCTTACCTATGTTTTCACAGTTTGAAACCATATCCTGAATGCTGAGAAATCCAGTGGTAAAATTCCCATTGACCTCTCTTTAGACCTATTTTTCCTTTGTCTAATGCAAGTTTTCCTCCCTAGGTTTACAGAGTCGAGTTTAGGAGTGGGGGCAGGATATCATTCACTGCACCCTTAGAGTTGCCCAGCAATGCTTAGTGTATGCTTAACTGTAAGGAGAAATGGCCTCGGCCTTTTTTTGCTTTCATAGGGATAAACACACACTTGAGAGCAGCCGTGGAGCAGAGTGCCAGTGCTGCCTATGAGCAAGTCTTAAGAGCAGCCTAAAGCTCTCCCTGCCCTTTTCAGTCTGGAATACTGCCACTCTGGACTACTACATTTCCTGGTTTCCTTGCAGACCCTCACAGTGAATGGGCATGAGGAGAGCTGAATCCTCCCCAGCTGCTACTGTCACCTCCCCAGGCCCCAGGGTGCCAGGTAAGACTCTGCTAGGGCTGGCCAGAGTAAGGTGGAGGAATGAGCTGTGCTTTAAATAAACCCAGAGAGCTCCAGATAGCTCACTCTCTCCTTCAGTTCCAAATGTCTGTTCTGATGTGATAACCTGGGAACAGGCTGGTTTTCTATTTCTAAAGAGGAAAAAACACCTCTCTCCTCACTGGCAAGCTCTGGTGGTTTCTCCCCCCCTGCTGGGTAAAATAAAAACATCACATCAAAGCTGGGAGATGTTTCCTCAGCCAGGCTTTGGGAGCTGGAGAAGTGTAGAGCTAGCCACGTACTCAGCTGGCTGCCTGCAGTTCAGTTGCTGTAAGAGCAGCCCAAAGAACCTCACACATTCATTATGTGCCTGCAATAACCTGCAAGGTGTCTGAGGTTGGAGCTGAGCTCCTTGGGCAGTTTGCCTTTCCAGCTCCTTTCACATATGAGCAAGAGCCTTGGCCTGGGTCTGTGCATCCCATCGCCTTACACCGCCCTGGGAGGCTGAATGGGTTGCCAGCTCTTACACAGAAGGGCTTAGAGATCTCTCTCTGGTGCTTGTCTAGCAGCCCCTCCTTGCAGCTGTCTTCAGGAGACACCCAGCTGCCCCCTTGTCCCTTACCTCCACTGGCAGTCAGAAAGTACACAGGAAGTAGGCAGGCAGCGTTATGGGATGGGAGCAGCCTGGGGGCAGACCCTGTGGTCTGGACCTGGGCCTACATTTTCCATGCCTTCATCTTGTACTGCTCTGGGATGTGCAGTCTGGGTTTGGATCAGCAGCCTTGCTCAGCACACAGCCTGCCAAGCCTGCCTTTGAGTTGCTTAGAGGAGAAGAGTCCTTTTTTCCACTGGGAAATGAAGAGTTTGTTTTACTGAACAAGCCCAAGGGGTGCACCATCAAAAGGGGGGAAAATGCTGATGAATAAATTAATAATGTAATTAATTGTTTTACAGAGATGTTTCTGTGCAGCTCTGCTCTTACACCTCTGTGAAATGGCCAGTGAGAACTCATCCCCAGAGTCCTTATGTACCTGTGTGGGTTTTATGGATTTGGGGGTTTCTTTCTAACTCTCTGCAGCTCTAAAATGGGCTTTTGCCACCTCCTCAGCAGCACTTGCAGCAGCCAGTTCCTAACCAGGTTTGTGTGAATGATAATGCCAGGGTGTTGGGTTTTTTCAGCAAGAAAAGTGGGTCAGCCAGAAACTGCAGAGGAATAAAATCTTGCTGCTGCTCCGCCTCCCTATGGTATACCTGACAGCCTTCTGTCAGCAATCCTCACCTTGCCTTGTGCAGCATCCTCCCAGCACAGAGGTTGCCACCAGAGGTTGCCCTGGGTGTGTGTATTTGGCTCAAATCCTATGAACCTTGAACCTCCAGGTTCCTCTGGAGGGATTTTTGGGTTCCTCACACCTGCTCACAGCACCATCTCTGCCCAGCACCTGTCTCGCTGTCCGGTGCAACCAAGCAGGAAGAGAGGAACTTCCTCCTCCAGTGTGTGTGGGAAACCAGACCTGATGAACAAGCTGGTGAGCTCATCACCCACCTCAGACCTTCAGCAGCAGAGCAGTGTTGGAGTGGAGGGCACAACAGGAGCTGTGTTATTTTTCATGCCTTTTTTCTTTCCTTGACAGTGCAGCTGTCCTCTGAAAGTGAAGAGGGGAGGGATTACCCTCCCCCCCTTTCTCAGTAGTTCTTTCTGCTCCTTGTGTTGGAACTCAAACTTCTGGCTTTAGAAACTCAAATAAAATTTTACTGCAATTGCTTCTCATTCCCTCTCCTGAGCAGAGCTGGTGCTGCAGCACAGCAGAGCTCTTGGGATCTTCCCCACCTGGTCTTTGAGGGTGCTGGAGCCCTGGACTCCTCTCTCTTTATATTAATTTTCACTTCAACACCACTGCAGGAGAAAGATCTTTCTCTGTGCTCTAATCAAGCAAAGAGCAGTTCCTCCCAACAGCATCTGCTACTTTTTTACCTGCAGGAAAACTCAGGTCTGCTGTTTGCACTAGGTGCAGGACTGTGGAGGGATCACAGCAGGACACATGGGATAGGAACAACACTGCTGAGGTTTTCTTCACACAAACACAAGTTCTGGACTACAAAACTCTTCCATGTGGCTGTTTGTATTTTTTTATGACTGGCTTATTTTTCTGAGTGGTTTTAAGTAGCTGTCTACATTTAAAGTCACAGGATGAAAGCAATTCTTTCCTTTGAGCTAAACTTGCACTGAAGCCATGCATTTGTATTGAAAGTAAATACTAAGTGGCCAAGACCTTGCGGCAAGCTGTTAGACAAGAGGCTTGTGGTCCCTTCTGTCATTATCTTCACCACTGTTCATAATGCCTCTCCTTAGCTCTTCTCAAAGCCACACCACTGAAATTGAACTGTATCTGCAAACAGATCTCCTATCAGCATGAGCCAAGCCAGGAAGCACAGGCAGTGCCATTCTCATTAGCTTTCCCACCAGCTGCTACATCATCAGGTCTCTGTTTTGTGAAGGTACTTCGGTTCTTTCAGAAAACTACTCCAAGGCAAGCAGATGAGTTTCACATTTTCACAGGAGCTGACCAAGGCAGAGCACTGTTCTCCTGAGACACAAGACCCATTGCTGTCACAAGTGCAATGCAGAAGGAACAGCCTTTTATATGCAGATTTTTCAGTTACTCCAAGCACTCAAAGCCTTTTGGAAACAGAAGTGCCTGACTCTGAGTTAGCTTTGGTTTAGGCACTGTCTCTGGAAACAAATCCTTCTGCTAACATCTCCAGGGCTTAAGGCAGATCTAAGCAGTTGCAAAGTTGTCATGGGTGAAGTAGATCAGCCACAGAATGCCAGTTTCTCTACCTATTTCCAACCTGCTTTGTGACTTGTGACAACTATTCTGGTCTTTACTTCCACATTTTACCTCTGTGTTTGAACACAAACCTTCTGGTTTGCCTCTAAGTTGTCTATCCTTAGGAGCCTCAACAGCACCAGGCAGGAATGCTCTAGGATTCTGGTTGGAGTCTTCCAGTGCTGTTGTGTATAAATTCCAGTCTGGCCCCAACCTCAGGTTCTCATGGCACTCATGCAGGGCATGTGCAATGCACTACATTTCTTGTTAAGTGCTGCCAGTCTGCTGCAGAGGGGCAGAGGAGCTCTGCTCCGTGTGCACAGAAAGGCTGACGGCTGTTTATCTCACTGGAGAGCTGTGGGTTCCACATCAGTTCACTCTGAGGACAGCCAAATGGCAAACTCTCTTCGATGAAAGCCTTTCATGGCTCCTTTTGTTTTTCTTTTACTCTTGTACAGAGTCTCTCCAGCTGCATGCTAGTAGCAAAAGCTGTTTCCTGTGAGGTTTCCTTGCTCAGCCTTGCTGTTCTTGCAACCAAATGCACTAAGAAGGGAAGCAGGAGACTCAGATCTCTGTGGTGCTTTTTGCTCACCCAGCCAGCAACAGAGCACCAAGCAGCAGCTTGCTCACTCCTGCTCCTGTCTGGTGTGATGAGGAGGAGGAAATGCACCAAAAGGCTTGAGGGTCATGACAAAGGACAGGGAGAGCACAGTCACCAGTTATGGTCACAGGCAAAGGACACTTGACTAGGGGAAACAAAGTCAATTTAATGTAAACAACCAAACCACCTCCAATTTATCAACTGAATTACAGTAGGAGAGTAGCAAATAAAACCAGATCCAAAATACAGCTTCTCCCCATCCCTCCCTTCTTCCTGGGCCCAGCTCTACTCCCAGCTCTCTACCTCCTCCTTCCCAGTAGCTAAGGAGGCAGGGAATGGGGGTTGTGGTTAGCCCATCATAAGTTGTTTCTCCTGCCTCTTCTTCCTTGGGCAGAAAATTCCTTAGAGTCCTCCCTTGCTGCATGGGATCCTTCCCATGGGAGATGGTCCTCCACAAACTTCTACCAGCATAGACCTCTTCTGTGGGCTGCAGTCCTCTCAGCATGGGCTCCAGAGTGCCTCCCCTCCTCCCTCACTGACCCTGGTGTCCACATGGAGGTCCTGCTCCTCAAACCCCAAACAAAAGGCCTCACCCAACAGATTTTCCCCTCTTGAATACGCTACCCCAGTGGCACTGACTGGTCTGGCCAGAGATGGGTGCAGCTGGGACCTATGGGAGCTTCTCCAAGTTTCTTACAGGAGCCCACACCAGTAGCCTCCTCCCCCTCTATCAAACCTCCACCAGTTACAAACCCAACACAATCTTACTTTCTGTGATTTCATTCACACAGAACCTTCAGGGAGGTGCACTTTAAGCAAATCAAGGGAAATTTGCACTTTAACAGAACCTTGTGCACTGATGCAGCATCAAAGCACCCCCAGGAACAGGACAGCTGCTGCAGAAGCTGTTGGAGCAGAGTCTGCCTCGGTCTGCATCAGCTTCCTGTAGCAGAGGAACCAGCACAAGGGACCCAGAGCACCCAGCTGCCTTGCTCTGAGACATCACTGCCATGCTCTGGAGGCTGTCACAGCTGCAGCAATGTCTCAGTGCATCCAGGTAAAAGGGTATAAGGTCAGGACCTCAGTTTCATTCTTCTTCTTCATCATCTGTCAGGTGGAAGTAATCGGGAGCTTCCCAAGCTGAAGAATTGGGAGTCACTGGCAGGATTTGGCATGAAAGCTGTAAGCTGAAGATTTTCTTTTGTCTTCAAACCTGTTCTGAGTACAGCCTGCTTCCGTGCAGAGGCCTAGCTCAGGGACTAAGCATCCTAAGTCCTGCTTATGCTTTCACATTAGTGCATAAATAAGATTAAAGCTGCTGGTAGCCCCTTCCTAGCTCTCTGCACAGAGCTGAATTTTATACACGGCCATGATGAGTCTAGAGAGAAAACCCCAGCAGTGCCAGCAGCACCAACCAAGGGGCAGTGAGGATTAAAAGCCTGACAGCCTCAGCTGAGCAGTCCTGACGTCAAGCCTGTTTCAGAAATGATGCCAAAACCAGGCCATCAGTCCACAGCCTCCTCTGTGTGTCATGTGTGTGGTCTGCTGAGCTGCACAAACCATTCCACGTTGCTGGTTGCAACCCTGAAGTAAAACACACCAGGTCTTTTGTGCTGACAGACCAAGGCCATCAGGCCCTGCCTGCCTCTGAGTCCCAGAATACCTTTTCTGAGCATGCCTGGTGAAGAATGAAAGTGAGCTGTGAAGCTCTGAGTACTGCAGGGTCCCAAAATAATGAAGTGCCCATGAGCACCCTTGGGTTTGTGCTGGCAGCGGGTAGGTGAGGTGCTCCTTTGGTTAGCCTGCTGTGTCTGAGGTGCCCATCCACCCCTGCTGCACTTCATTAGACTGCTATCTGTCATCTTTTTCTTTTTTTTTTTCAATTAACACTCACTGGTTGGAGCAAAAGCAGCTGTGCTTCAGGTGGTGTTCATTAACATAGCAATTAGGTGCACTTAGTATCATTCCAGTGCCATTTCCAGCCTGTGAGCTTCCCTGCTCCGTTTCCTGTTCTGCTGAAGTGTAGCAGGGCACCAGGAGGAAGAGGAGCTGGCAAGAGCAAAAGCCCAAGGAAGGGAGCTGACAAGTGCACGGGGAAAGGAGGTGCCAAAGCGAGCAGACCCGATGAGTCCTTGATGATTTGTTCCCTTCCCCTAGATGTGGGACAGCCTATGGCAGGTGTCTAATTCAGGAGGCAATGAGAAGTGTGCTGGTGAGGGTACCTGCACTCCTGAATCAGAGAGTCAGCATGCCAGGAATGAGCCAGCTCCAGATGGATTTTCTCTTTCCTACCTGATCTGGGCCTCTGTACTGCACAAGTGAGAACCGAGCTCTTTATGCCCACGCTGTGATCTTTTCAGCTCAGACAGGACTTGCTGGCAGCACTGCAGCAAAGCAAACCAGCCATGGGAGAGGGCTTTTCCAGATCACAGTCACCACTTAACATGCTGAAGAAGGAATGAGCTTACCTTTGCACTGAGCTTTTGACTGTCTCTGGCCTTGAGTTATTTGAAGGTAGCTATGAAACCTGGGGTATTGTGCACAGGGTCCAGTGGGCCTTGGGCAGCTACAAATCTAACGAGAAAGGAGAAGTGGTAACATGGATGGTCCTCCTGTGCTGTGGCCACTGGGATCACTGGCACAGGGCAATCCATGCCAGGTTTTGTGAGAGGCAGCTGGGCTTCATCTCTGCAGCTGGATTATTTAGTATTTACCTTAATCTTTTATAATATGTCTAGATTTCAGCCTGCTCCTTTGGATTATTCATTCTCCACTCTCCCTCCTGACAGCTAGGGGGTACTTAAGATGCATTTGACATTTTTTCCCCCAAGAATCTGAGTTCTTAGGAGAACCAGAGCCAGCACTTCAGAGCCATGTGTGAGCCTGTGCCGGAGCCGAGCAGCGCACAGCCCCGGGAGGGCAGCGGGGTCACGTCTCTCTGTGAACAGCTGCTTCTAAAGGCAGCCTGTGGCAGAGGGCAATGTGAGTCTTCAGGCTTGCTTTCCCCATGCTCATGGACGGCCTTGTCAGATGGAGGCTTGCAGCTGCTTCAGAGAGAGAGACAGCAAAGCTCTGTGCAAAGGATTTTTGTCCTAGGTGAGGGATTTTTCACAGCATCATTTTAGGTTTTGTATTCACAGTATGCTGTGTCAAAGAACACCATAGCAAACCTCCTTTATGCAGAAAGTACCGTCCTTGTTCTGAAGCTGCATCCCTGGCACCTTCCAGGTCTTGTCTGGGGAGCAGCACTGAACAGCAGCTTTCCTCAACCATCCCCAGACCCCTCTCTTGGCTATTCCCAGATGTCTACTTCTGAGGCTGAAGGGCCTGGCCTGGTAAGTCATCCCTTGCTGGGAAGCTCTGATGTATTTGCTTCCCCTCTTTGAATCTCATTTCCTTGAAGCTGCACCTCTTCAACAACACTGTTTTTGAACAACACAGTGGCAAGCGTGAGGGCAGAGGCAGCTGGGTGCTTTTGCAAGTTTATCACTAGTTAATACTGTGGTACAATGCCTCTTTCTGGTTTGCTTTTACCTCCTTGTGGGGTTCTGGGGGATGAGCCTAGAAAGCCAAGCAGAGCCTGGGCTGCAGCAAGAGAAGTGTGGCCAGCAGGGCCAGGGAGGTCATTCTCCTCCTCTGCTTCACTCTGCTGAGACCACAGCTGGAGCTCTGTGTCCAGTTTTGGAGCCTCTGTGCCAGGAAGGATCTGGAGGTGCTGGAAGGTGTCCAGAGAAGGGCCACAAGGATGAGCAGAGGGCTGGGGCTGCTCTGCTGTGGGAACAGACTGAGAGAGTTTGGGTTGTTCAGTCTGGAGAAGAGAAGGCTACAAGGAGACCTTCTTGTGGCCTTGCAGTATCTGAAGTGGGCTACAATAAATCTGGGGAGGGACTTTTGAGGGTGTCAGGGAGTGATAGGACTGGAGGGAATGGATCCAAGCTAGAGGAGAGGAAATTCAGATTGGATAAGGGTGTTGAGAGACTGGCACAGGTTGCCCAGGGAAGTGGTGGAAGCCTCATCCCTGGAGATGTTTAAAAACCAGGCTGGATGTGGCTGTGAGCAACCTGCTGTAGTGTGAGGTGTCCCTGCTGTGAGAGACTGAAAATCTTATCTCTCCTGATGTGACTCAACAAAGATAAAATCACTTTTGCTGCTGGTCCAGACAATGGGCTGAGGCCGCTGTTATCGATACCTTCGGGAATATGCAGGAGACAAGATCAGCTCCAGCCATCAGGTACCCTGGAAAGGGAGCATGGTGAGACAATGGATTCACCACCTGGCCCCTGATGTGTATTAGGTGTGTTGGCAGGTAAATGGAGAAGGAGGAGGCAGAGGCCTCCCCTCCCCCCACTCTCCCCCTCCCCTCCCCCCCTTTGTCCAGACCCCTGTCCAAACGCAAAGGAATACACAGGAAGATTTCCTGGGGGACAATACTTCAACACATACCTAAGGACTAAAAAACTGTATATAAAGACCTGAGCAACTACTGGCTCAGGAGAAGGAAAACACAGGAGGAAAAGACCTGGACAGTGCCACTGAGAAGGAAAAATGGAGAGAATAGCAGGACAGAGACTTGGAAGCAGCAGACCAAGAGGACCTCTTTCTGTGTCCTTAGTTCCGCCTGCTGCGACTCATGGAGCTGAAGAGGCTGCCCAGAGGACAACACAGCCAAAGCTGCAGCACCCTTCCTCTACAGACCCAACATCTCCTTTATATAATTCCCTTCCTCTTCCCTCTCTCTCCCTCTCTATTCTCTCTCTCTCCCCTTCTGATCCATCCACTTCATTTGTGTAATAAAGAGTCTGGCTGTGGATATTTTGGCCTCGTTTGTGCCTCTAATTTCACAACACAGGAAAATTCAAAAGAACTGAGGCTCTTTCCCTCTCTGGACTGAGACACCTGCCCATAGCAGGGGGGTTGGAACTGGATGATCCTTGAGGTCCCTTCCAACCCTCACAATTCTATGATGAAATGATTCCTTTCTGGGTAATTTCCTGCATCCTGTGTGGTGGTTTTAGGCTATGCCTTTAAAGGTTTAAAGGTTTTGAGCAGAAAAGTAGGAACATATCAATAAATCACTATTGGGTATAAAAAGGAAGACTAAAGATCATTCTAAACAAATTCATTGGAGAAGTATCTGCTATAAGACTGGCTGTACCAAAACAATTCTTCCTCTTGTCTGATCTCTTCTCTGCCTGTTTTGCTCAGGAGAGATTAACCTGTTTCTGGCTGGCCTTGGCTGCAGTATTTTGGTTAAGTCTAACCACTGCTTTGTCTCTGCTCCTTCCTCTCTTGGGAAAAAGGGGGTGGAGGGTGGTGCAGAGGGGCAGCTTCCCTGGTCTCTGACCGGGGGATTTCTGTGTTGTTTGCTACTTGTAAATATCTGTAGAACATTGTAACTGCTGCATATTTTGTACCTATTCATTGCATTCCATTGCAGAGTGTAGCTTTGCTTGTAAATACAGCTTCATTTGCTTCATACTGAGCTGCTCTGGCAAAGTTAATGTTGGGGGCTGGGGGGAATTTCAACCCACCACATCCTGTTTGTTACCTCCCCAGCATTTTTTTATGTTTCCAGTCTCCCCCTGGCTACTCCACTTAAATTGGGCACTGATGTTTGTCGGGGGGTGGAAGGGAATGCTCACACCTCTGTGAACAGGCAGCCTGCTGGCTGAGAGCTCAAGGGGTACCACAGTCTGTTGAGATGAGGAAAGAGAAGGGGGGAAAATGGGTCCATCAAAAGTGATGTTTTGTGGTGTATGAACTTTGGGAAGTACTTTGTATGTCTTCAGCATTTCCCTGTGGGCTGACTACTGTGGTGGCCTAGGTGATGTTTTTGTCCCAGACTGCTTGTGTCTGGGGCAGAGTATTTTCCCTCTTCAGCGTCTCACTCCACTTTAACTGTCTGGGTCAGTACTGGCGTGTCAGCACTTTGCTGGCTGCCATTATTTCCTTTGTTCAGTCCCTTTAACAAGCTAGAGGAAGAAATATTAACCAGTGTGAGCTTCAGGCTTTTTTTGACGTTGCTGCTGAGCTTGTGCTTGTGTAGCTGTCACACACTGCCCTGTGCTAAATGAACAAATTGATGATGCTGCAGAGCACCTCTGCAATTATATTTGAATACGCCACTCGGAGACTCTAACAAATCCAGTGCATGAAGTGAAAAGGGCAAAAGGTTAGAATAAAAATGGCTTCATAAAATGAATCATTGCAATAATCCATTTCAAGCTGCAGAAGGGGGAATGCAGCACTGTGAAAAAAAAGCTGAGCATTCACCATGAAATGAATCCTTTCTTTGTGAAGGACAGGGGGTAGCTTCTTGGCTAGTGCAAACAGATGGATTTGGTTACAGCTCCATCTGTTAAATTAGCTGAGGATCTGACCATATACCTTTGTTTGATCTTTAAGCATGAGATCATTTCTGCCTGCTGCCAAGCCTGGATAATCGGGGATTTCCATCATGGCTTTTGCTGTCCCTAGATGTACAGGAGACTTGTGCAGTTGCTCAGTTTCATGATACTTTTCCCCTCTTACAGCAGGGCTTAGGAGGCATTTTTGCACCCCCTGAAAATGAACGTGAAACTCCTCCCACACCTACGGCTAGAGGCAAGCCTGGTTTCTGCCGAGGGAGGCTGGGGGTGAGCTGGCAGAAGCAGCTCAGAGCAGGGCCCCTGGCTGGGGTGTGTCGTTGATGGAGACAATCCACATGCACAGCCTGGAGCAGTGGCCTCTCCCAGCCTGGCCATGCTCAGAGCTGGACGGTCACCTTCCCAGCGCTTTGGTTCAAGCTCACACTGCTGCGGTCCTGCTGCGTGCTGTGGCTCAGAATCCCAAACCCTGTGCTCTGTGGCTTCCAGCAGCACCAAGAGGCACTGAGATGGGTCTGTGGTGAGTAGGGTAGGCAGGTGGGCTGCTGTTGAGATCAGCCTTGACAGGGGGTGGGATGCACTGCCTGGGTTCATCTTCTCTGCCCCAGCATAGGCTTGTACTCTTTGAAGGCAAACCCCACAACCCCAGCTACCAACAATGAAGGCTTCCAAGCTGGGACTCAAAATTTTGTTCTTATTTTTTATCCATAGGTAGTTGTGAAGTGATTTTCTGTGCTGGCAGCTGGCTGCTACAGGGCCAGTGCCAGCCACAGGCAGACACAGGCGCTTGGAGTCTGCTGCTCTCATAGCCCCTCTGATGGCCAGGGGAGGACACGGAGGCTGAGCCTGCACACGGCCCCGTGGGACATCAAAGAGGGCTTCCAGTCCTCCTGTGCAATCTAATACACCTCCCCAACCTGACCTGTATGAGATGCCAGTGCCCTTCAAGGATGCTGGAAGGATCATGGAGATGATCAGTGAGGACAGGACCCACCTGGAGTGGCTTCAAACATCTCCATCCCAGCTGGCAAACCTCCATCCCAAGGATGAGGTTCCTCAAGCTGATGGGAGGTATCTCACGGAGACCCAAGTCAGAAGAGCCAAACCCTTCCTGAGGCCCCTAACCCACTTCACCTGCCCTACTGTGGCCCAACTCCTCCATCAGGAGAAGGGCTGGGCTGTGCCACACTTCCCACCCACTAGGAAACTAGGGGAGCAAGGACCAGATGGGGAAGAAGAGCACGCAGACAGCTTCTACCTCAGCACACAGGGAGAGCAGGCAGGGCTTGCTCATGCACCATCTGGCTTGGATGGAAGATCATGCTCCAAGGTAGTCCTTGCCCTCGGTAGCCACCATGCTATACGTCACCAGCCACATCATGATGGCTCCAAGCACCTGGTGCCAGCTGAGATGGGGAGCTGGGGGCATCTGGAGCCCTGTGACTCTCTCCCCAGAAAGCCAGATCCCCCTGGCTGCACCGTGCCAGGACATATCCCACGGGCAAGGGTTTGGGCCTTCCATTCATGCCCACCATGGCCTCCATTCATGCCCACCCAGTCCCTCCAGTGGGGAACCACTGACCCCCAGCACGGCTGTCCCCTCCAACCAGCCTCCTGTCCTACCTCAGCGGAGGGCACAGCCCAAGGGACAGCCTCCATCCATGCCAAGATCATCGGGGGCACCACCAGACCCTAAACCCTGCCTGGATAAGTCCCAGAGCTGGGGTCCTCTTGCACCCCCAAGCCAACATCTGCACTAGGAGCAGCCTCAAAGGGTCCTTCCTTCCTGCAACAACATCTGGATGTGGCACTTGGTGCCATGGTCTAGTCATGAGGTCTGTGGTGCCAGGTTGGACTCGATGATCTTTGAGGTCTCTTCCAGCCTTGGTGATACTGTGAGACTGTAATGAAGCTGCTAGCTGATGTGACAGATAGCTTTGCATGTGCTTAACCTGCACGGTGCTGGTTTTCACTTGCTCACACGACGTCAGCCTGCCGAAGCAGCACAAAGCAAGGCACGACTGCATCCCATGCCCTGCGGAGCAAAACCGGGGCCGTCTGCGCTGCGCCTCCCGCGCCGAGGGCAGTGGTGTGCTGAGGTGCTGGGGTAGGAGCTGTGGCACCTGGGGTGAAGGGAAATGCATTTAAAAAAATTACTACTTCAGTGAACACTTTTTTTTCCCCCCAAGGGTTTGTTATTGATTTGTGGTGTTTGTCACCTTCGCACCAGAAAGATGTAGTTAGAAAAGAAATGATGCTCTGGGTGCAGTGTCATTAGATACTGATACAGGCTCCAGAGAGCTGCCTTGCTGTGCCTGGCTGTGAATGTGAATTAGGCTGTTCTGAGCATGTGCAGCCCAGGAAGGTGGCAAATAGAGGTATTTTAGTTCAAACCGTTATTGCTCTGCAGTTCAGTTTGAGGACCTCTAGGATAAGAAACTGAAGCAGCTTCAGAGTCTATTACCAGTTTCACAGAATCCCAGCATGTTGGGGACTGGAAGAGACCTCTGGAGATCATCCAGCCCAACCCCCTCTGCTAAAGTAGGGCACCCACAGCAGCTTGCCCAGGATCACAGTAGCCAGAGAGGTTTGGAAGCCCTCCAGAGCAGGAGGCTCCACAACCTCTCTGGGCAGCCTGCTCCAGGCCTCCAGCACCCTCACACCAAAGTTTCTCTCCTGTTCAGATAGAACTTCCTGGGTTTGTGCCCCTTGTCCTGCCTCTGGGCACCACTGACAAGAGTCTGGCCCCATCCTCTTGCCCCCCACCCTTTAGCTCTTGCTGAGCATTGCTCAGGTCCCCTCTAAGGCTGCTCTTCTCCAGGCTTTCAGCCCCAGGGCTCTCAGCTTTTGCTCCTCACAGAGATGCTCCAGGCCCCTCAGCAGCTTCCTGGCTCCCCACTGGCCTGTCTCCACTAGTTCCCAGACTCTCTTGAACTGGGGACCCCAGAACTTGACACAATACTCCAGATGTGGCCTCACCAGGGCAGAGTAGAGGAGGAGGAGAACCTCTCTCGACCTGCTGGCCACAGTCTTCTTAATGTGTCCCAGGACACCATTGGCCTTCTCGTCCACAAGAACATGGGAAAGAAAATGTACTTGTGGTTTCCAGTGGATGAGGGCCAGGGGGCACTTCAGCCTTCACTTCCAAATGGGAGGAGGCTCATGGGTGCTGCATGTGGAGGTGCCCTGGGCAGGAGCAGGCAGCCTTCTCAGTGGCAGGGCTGACTTCCAGCAACCACAGTTTCCCCTTGGGAAGGGGGATGCCCACTTCTCATGGAGTCATTTGGAGATCAAGTCTCAGTAGTTTTCTATTGATCTTAGCCTGCAAATGGCTCTTAGTTAATTTTGTCCCTCCTCAGTGACCTTCCCTCAGTGTCCATTAGCACAGCGACAACCAGGTGCCACAGCATTTTTGTGATAGCCATTATGTATTTTTTGCCCAAGGCATCATTGTGTTGCATTTGTGGCGTATCAGCACTTCTTCCCTGCTTTCCAGAGTGAGTCTAGGCTGAGGATAGCAACATGCTGCTGAGTCTGTAAAGGAGCTGCAGGCAGATGCTTGGCTGTGTTTCCCAGAGGTCATTTTCTGTTGCTGTTTTGAAGGGCTCTGTGTGCATCTCCTGCAGCCCTGAAGCAGGCACTGACATGACATGGGTGCAGTCCTCTTCTGAGTTACACGAATAGAATAGAATAGAATAGAATAGAATAGAATAGAATAGAATAGAATAGAATAGAATAGACCAGGTTGGAAGAGACCTTCAAGATCATCGCGTCCAACCCATCAACCAATCCAACACCACCTAAACAACTAACCCACGGCACCAAGCACCCCATCAAGTCTTCTCCTGAACACCTCCAATGATGGTGACTCCACCACCTCCCCAGGCAGCCCATTCCAATGGGCAATCACTCTCTCTGTATAGAACTTTTTCCTAACATCCAACCTAAACCTCCCCTGGTGCAGCCTGAGACTGTGTCCTCTTGTTCTGGTACTGGCTGCCTGGGAGAAGAGACCAACATCCATCTGTCTACAGCCTCCCTTCAGGTAATTGTAGAGAGTGATAAGGTCACCCCTGAGTCTCCTCCTCTCCAGGCTAAGCAACCCCAGCTCCCTCAGCCTCTCCTCACAGGGCTGTGTTCCAAACCCCTCACCAACTTTGTTGCCCTTCTCTGGACTCGTTCCAGCAAGTCAACCTCCTTCCTAAACTGAGGGGCCCAGAACTGGACACAGTACTCGAGGTATGGCCTAACCAGTGCAGTGTACAGGGGCAGAATGACCTCCCTGCTCCTGCCCCAGGACTCCTCTGACCCTGGAGGCTTGGCAGGTGTGCCTGTGCCAGCTTCCCTGCACAAACCCTGCCCCGGTGCCCTGTGTTGAGACAGGCTTGGTCACAGACCGAGCAGGCTCTGCTAGGTGGAATCAGGATGACTTCCTCAATACTGGTGCAAGTTACTGATCTGTCACCTTTGGCTCCCCCCAAAACCTCCTCAAAATGGCATTAAAATTTGTGGAAAAAAAAGAAAGATTCTTGCATAAAAACCAGGAAGTAAAAAAATCTGTTTTCTGCATCCTAGCATTGGAACAATACTGTGGTTAAACTTCCTGAGAAAATTAAGACTCTTTTTTTCTTGGGTTGAGCAGACAGAAGCTATTTCACCCCTCCCCAAAGGAGTGAAGTGAAAATGCTCCACAGAATTGGAGAGCAATGGAAATTGAAATGGAAACACTCGTCACAAACACGTACAAAGAATGCAAAATACACCAGGTCACACTCAGCCTTGGCCCAGTTCTCCAACACCTTCCAAAACCCTTTCCCCCCACCAGGCCAAACACCAGGCTTCAATGCCCATCCCCCCCATACCTCCCTGCTTCCAGCCCCTCCGGGCCTGAATTGCATGGCTAAAAATCAGCCTTGACAAGGCCACGGAGGGCTGTGAACCTCCCCCACAGTGCAAGAGATAAGGATCCGTGCTGGGAGCAGGAGAGAGGGAGGAAAAGGCAGAACAGAGAGTAATGCAGGGGGTGCAGACTGATGGGAATGAAATAACATGGTGTCCACCCCTTGGACTACCTGGCCCTTCTGGAGGACCTAAGAACCTCTGTGGTTCTTAAATCCATCACAAGTTTTCATCTGGAGGAAAAGCTTCAACCAGACGCTGTAGCTGCACGAGCTGTAGGTAGATAAAGCCAGAATCTAGTGACAGCAGGTATCAGGGCCCCAGAGCCTTGCCCATGAAAGCCAGAACCTTGACTCAGGTAGCCAGTGCTATGGCTCTGGTGGTTCTTCCAAATTACAGTACTCTGGAGTATGAACAAGGTATGATGACCTTTGGAGTCTTTCACTGACCCAGGCCAACAGAACCACAGAACCACAGAGTCACAGAATGGGCTGGGCTGGAAGGGACCTCCAAAGCTCACCCAGTCCAACCCCTCTGCAGTCAGCAGGGACTCCACTAGATCAGCTTGCCCAGAACCCTGATGAGCTTAGTGGCAGCAAAGTGGAAATGCCAGCGTGTGGAGGCACTCTCATAAATGTAGTTTGGTTGTTTTCTTTATCCATCAAATTATTGTTTGCAGAAATTCAGACTGGATACAAAGTGTGAAGTGTATCAGTCCAGGAGAGCTGAGCTAGTCTAGCAATACAGACATAATCATTTCTTTAAGTTGACATTTCTTGTCAGCTAGTGTCAGAACGGTTTACAGGGTGAGGGACCATGGCTCTTGAGATGAGAAGGTGACAGCGTTATATTACCATTACAAAAGTGCTCTGCAGCTGAGTTTCGGTGGAAGCCTGGGGCTGTTTGAGGTTACAGCCTCCCTGCAGGTAGTTGTAGAGAGCAAGAAGGTCCCCCCTGAGCCTCCCCTTCTCCAGGCTAAGCAACCCCAGCTCCCTCAGCCTCTCCTCACAGGGCTGTGCTCCAGACCCCTCCCCAGCTTTCTTGCCCTTCTCCAGACACAAACTGGACTTTTCTGTGCCAGTTACCTTTCCTGTTCTGCCTGTGCCATTAGCAAACTTTAGCCATGATGATTTTATGTTTTGTCAACAGTAAAAACATGAAATGGCTCTAGGTCTGGTGGGACTGTGCTGGGAGCAGTGAGGTGACACTGCTGATCCCCCAGCTGCTGCCAGTCATTAATCCACATTAATCCTCCTACAGGGAGGATTGCAGCTCAGGAGGACAGCTCTGGGAGGGGTCACACGGGGATCCAGCATGCTTGTACTTCTGCACACCCCTTCAGGCCTTTCAGGGGTTGCCTTTGTTTTGGGATGTCACTGAAATATCCTTTTTCTGGGGTGGCCATGATAGGCTGGATGTAAGTGGGGCTAAACCTGAGGGATGTGTGAGGCCGAACAGGAGAAGGGTGTTTGGATAAACCTCTGCTTTTGCCTCTTTTCCTGTGGCAGTAGTAAAGTGCTGGATTAACTCTGGTGGATTAACTTTCCAGAAAAAATAAGCTTATACAAACTGAACCATACTTTGCTGAAGTGCTGCAGCCCTGTTTCACAGGCAGAGGGGTTCACAGCCCAAACACTCAGCCCCAGGTTTCTGGAAGTGTTCACACATGTAGCTCCTCCATAGTAAGCATTAACTGCTTAAATAGGAACAAGGCATCCAAATAGCATTGTAAAGCCAAGTCAAAACTGTCACCTTTGACTAGGGAGGTGTGGGAACAATAAAAGTCAAACCTCTCTGTTCCCGTATCTGAGCTCTTACCCTGGTCTTTTACTCTCTGCTATGGATGCTTCAAGGTCAGACTAACAGAGGTATGAGACACTGTCACACTGGCTTACAATGAGATCACAAAGCGTTTAAAACCAAAGCAAACCAAAACCAAAAACCCTCAACCAACCAACCAAGCCAAAAATAGACAGGGAAGAAAGTACCAAACAAATCTTTCTGATACTTAACAGTGAGCCCTAGAGCTGCATCCTGCAGCAACTTGGAAAGAGCAGGGAATGGATATGTTTTTGTCTATTTAATGTTGTGTTTACATCACCTCAAAGTGCTGACTTCAGGAGAGTTTAGGAGCTGCTCACTTCTCTGTCCTGAGGCAACAGCTACACCATGGCACACCTCTTTGATTTCTGACTTTTGGCCCAGAAGTGGAAGTTTTACTCAAAGTGAAACTTTAAACTTTAATATTTGGACCATACACCAACCCTTGAGTGCCTCTGTGGGGCCCACCAGATGCATCTCAAACACTGCCCTGAGTAGTATTTATTGTCGTTAATGCTGTCCACTGCCCACATTAACTACAATGGTTTCTTTCAGTCTGCCTTCTCATGAGGAAAAAAGAACAGAAGTGCATGTGTGTGTGTGTGAAGAGAGATTTGTAAATAGACAGATGCAAACCTATCTGCACACACCAAACAGTGACATCTGTATGGATGAGTCTGGGGCTTTCTGTGCTCCTGAATCTATATCGTAGAGTTAGATAGTCATAGAATCACGGAATGGTTTGTGTTGGAAGGGACCTCCAAATCTCATCCAGTCCAACCCCTCTGCAGTCAGCAGGGACATCCTCCACTGGATCAGGTTGCCCAGAGCCCTGTCCAGCCTCACCTTGAATAGCTTCAGGCATGGAGCCTCAACCACCTCCCTGGGCAACCTGTGCCAGTGTTCCACCACCCTCCTGGTGCAGAGCTTGCTCCTCACAACCAATCTCAATCTGATCTAGTTTGAAGCCACTGCCCCAGGTCCTGTCCCTGCAGGCCTTTGCAAACAGTCTCTCTGCAGCCTTCTTGTAGCCCCCTTCAGGTACTGGAAGGTTGCTATTAGGTCTCCAGGCTGAACACCCCAAGCTCTCTTAGCCTGTCCTTGTAGCAGAGCTGCTCCAACCCCCTGAGCATTTTTGTGGCCCTCCTCTGGACCTGCTCCATCAGCTCCATGTCCTTCCTGTATTGAGGGCTCCAGACATAGACACAGGACTGCAGGTGAGGTCTCAGCAGAGCAGAGTAAAGTGGCAGAATCACCTCTCTCAGTGGTTGGAGTCAGTGACCTTGAATGTCTTTTCCAACCCAAACAATTCTGCGATGCTATATATTATATACAATGTGGATGTATAATGAATATCTCTATATGAAATAAAACCAAACCAAAGGTTTGTTGTGTGTACACACAGAGAGCAAGAGACCACCAGGTAGGGCTGATGCACTAAAATGTTTGAAAGATGAGCAGGCTCCTCAGCAAGGTGCTGCAATGTCCTAGAGAAACCAACCCTGTGCTGAGCAGATGCAGCCATCCAGTAATAAAAGGGAGTTAAATTGTTAAGGTCTGTTGGGAGTGAAGGGAACCTGAAAGGTTCTGGTTCTTACCTGAACTCCCTTATGTTCTCCAGGAGCAACAGGGGTGGAGATTTGTAAAATGGAAAATGGTTTTAAAATGCACTTCTGCTCTTCTAAGAGCCTTTCCTTCCTTTGGTAAAAACAGAAATGCAGAAGTCAGCAGCCCCCCAGATACCATTCTGTCTAACAGACAGATTAGGGCCACTTCTGTAGGCAGGAGTGTGTGCCCCCTTGGGTTACACACTGTGTGGCAATGCAGAGCCTGTACCTGCAAGGGTTTGTACTGTACTTAGTCAAGATAGCAAAGAAGCAGCCAAACAGGGACAAAAGGAGGCACAGTAGTCTTTCTCTCTGCCCTTTCTCTGATGTTATCAGGGTGTTTAAGGACTGGGAGCCTGAGAAGGAGTTGGAGCATCTGTAACTCTGTGACTGGTGTTTTACCAAGTGATCCTGCTGCTTGCAGGTCAGAGTAACAAACTTGTTTGGGTTAGACAGCAGCATCTGGCTGAGTCAGAGGCATCTGAAGAACATTTTCCTGCTATCCCAGGTAAAAGCCTGGACCTTGAGGCAGGTGAAAATGTAAATTGCTGATTTCTGTCTTTTTTGTTGTTGTTTTTTTTTTTTTTAAATATGAAAACTCCCAGAGGGAACTTGCTGGAAGTGTATGCAGCCTGGTCCTCAGCTGAAAGATCTCTTTGCTCCTGTTGTGCCCTAGGCCTTGTGTTTGGCGCACACTGTGTGAAAGCACTGCACACTCTGTGTTCTGCTAGAGGAGTTGCATCCAAGCACTTCTCTAATGGTCAATCTGTTAACAGAAGAGTGGACTTTGCAGCTCCTGCTATTAAAAGCCAGCCATCTAGGGCCTGAGGAGGTGCCCAGTTTCCAAGACTCCACCACAAGGACCTCGAAGCATGTTTGGCATGGAGAGAGGGATCCAGAGGGACAGCCGCTACCTACATGTCCCCAGCAGAAGGATCCTGTGAGGTTCCTCTGGGTTCTTGCTCTTCCATGGGGCATACAGAAAAGCCAGAGCCATCCCTAAGGAGAGCAGAGCAGGTGGATCAGAGGAGATGATGACAGGACACTTTTATTTATAGTTTAAGTGAAGCAGTGAGAAGGAGCTGTCTAGTGTGTGAAAGGGGAGTGAAATCTCACTCCCCCTCCTCAGTGCCTTCTGGCAGAGCAATTGTAGCTCAGGTTTGGTGCTGCAGAGCTTACCTGTTTCTGACTTAGGCGACAGAAATGTGATTCTTCCAGGGAAAGCAGAGAGCCAAGCCCCATGCCTCACTTTGGAGGGGCAGTGTGCTCCTTCAGCCTGCCACTTGGAACATACTTTTTTTTTTTGCTCTTTCTCACCTTGCCTGCCAATTGTGTTTTATTGCAGCAGTTTGGAAATAGGCTGCTTAATCTTTCACATTGTTCAAAGAACGATGGCAACTTCACTTCCCACTTCACAGAGAGTGAGGGGGAAATGATTACTGCACTATAATGTGATACCTGCTGAATAGGGACCAGATCAAACCCCTATCAACTAGCTGAGGGGGCTGGAGGGACTGAGGCTTTCTCAGCTGCTTTGTTCCTTTCTGCTAAGATTGCTAATATCTAAAACTACCACCATTAAAGTGATCAGAGTAAAAGCCTAGTTTATGATTGCTGTTGGTAAGGTGAGCTGGTATTCAGAGCAGCCAGTGCTAGGCACAGAGAAAGCCTGCAGCTGCCAGTGCACTCTGCAGAGCTCCTGGAGAAAAGTGGTGTGAGATTTAAATAATTGGATCCACTGTAATTCAGATATATCAGTTGCTGGAGTGCTGCCATATCCAGCTGTAAGGAAAGGTAGTGATTTTTGTAAGATACAAGAAAAAATACCCTCATTTATCCCTTCTCTCCACCTCCACTTAATCTACTGCCAGTTGAGATGTCTGACCTGGAATTGTAACTAGGCTCCCAGGTAACTGCCTCTGGTAGTAGAAGAATAGAAATTAGTCTAAAGCAACTAATAAGGACAAATAAAATGTTTAGGAAGAAAATTCTTTGTTAGTGTCTTCATCCCATGTAGCTGGAAGAAGCTGAATACATCTTGAATGCTCTTGGGGTTCTTATTCTCTCTCTGGGAGGCAGTTAAATGGCTGCCTTCATCCTCAGCAGTGTCCTTTGTTTTCTCAGAGACCCGCTGGAACACACAAGCACCTCCACAGCACATTTTCAGATTCAGCAGCAGCATTATAACGAGCTGAGACAAGGACACAAGTAAGAGCTGGTATCTGTGAGCAGTCTGGCTGTGGGATGCGTTGGTTACATGACACTGGGGTTTAGCAGCTGTGGTGTTGAAGGTTTGCAGTGGTTGCATTTCTCTTGGCTTCTGTGTGTCCTTGCACTTTTCTTAGTTTTTCTGTAGCACTTCACCCAGGCTTGGAGGAAGGGGCTGTAAGGGGGACAGTGGTGGACTGGAGCAAGGCCAGTGGGGGACAAACAAGATGGTAAGGAACTTAGAAGAGGCAGCCAAGGGAATTGGGCTTGTTTAGGGGTTACCTGATCTCCATTTCCTGGCACCAGCCTCCCACTGAGGTGTGCAGCAGAAGAACAACAGACAAGGAACACAAATTGAAGCAAAGGACCAGAGTTAGTGAAAAAATATTTTTCATGTAGAGAACAATTAATCACAAGAACAGAAGCCCACAGCACTCCAAAGACATCACTGATGCTGGAGGTCTTCAGCTCCCAGTCAGATAAAGCACTGAGCAACATGGTCTGAAGTCAGCACTCACCCTGCTCTGAGAGCAGGAGGACTGGAGGTCTCTCAAGGCTTCTTGCAAGCTGAAGGAGTTGCTGGTTCTACAAAGGTTTATGCTAAGCCTGGCCCTGCTTTGCATCCCTCAGGTTTAATTAGGGCTGGGTCTGAGAGCAGAAGGGAAAGCAAAATAACAGATGCTGCTTCATGCTGGATCTTCCAGGACTTGGGCTGTCAGGGACAGGCTGGCTTTAGAGGCTAATATTGTAGTGTCTAGCAAAATAAGACAACTTAGGGTACTTTACTTTAAAAACCTTTATGTAGAAGAGTGCCTAGCTGAGGGGCCCACGCCAGAATCAGCATCTGTGTTTTGCCAATGTGTGGCTTGAAGTGGCAGGATGGAAATGTCACTACCAACCATGCAAACAAAGCTGTCTTGGTTTTACAATAACAAGAAAAAATGAAAACCTGCATATGCCATCCAGAATTGAGGTAACACACTGTGGGAGCTGCAGGGACAGTCCAGCACATGGCCTTGGTAGGATGTATCTGAATCTCTCAATGGGAGTTAAGGAACTGCAGGGACTGGGACAGAAGAGCTCTTCCTTACAAACATTTTGCTGGGAGGCTTGGATTATCCCTAAAGCCATACTGCCAGCACCAGGAACTGCAATGTGCAGGAAACAGCTGCAGTCTGGGACTTCATCCTTTATTTCTTATCTTCTCCGGGGACGAGAGTCTCATTCCCATGAATGCAGAGGAACAGACCGACACGAGTCACCTTCAAAGAACAAACCTCCTGGCAAGTAAGTTTCCCTTCTCATTGATTCAAACAAGGGATAAGAAGCAGAAGGTCCTGGTGGGGCTCAAATCTCTTCCATTGCACATTGTACCTCCTTGCTGTTATGTCTGTGAAAGTTTGATTCTGAAATATCAGGTCTGGAAGAGACTTTATACCTGTGAAAGATGGAGGTGAATAGTCAGCAGAGAAACTTGGGACTGCTGGAAAATTCTCAGCCTTTGCCTTAACTCCATGCCTGTGCAGAGCATGGTGCTCTGGGATTCTGCTCCCTGGGCATTCTCTGCTTAAAGCTCTCTAGAGCAGTCTCCTGTGGAGTTTCCTTTAAATCCCATTTCTTCTCATTTTTTTCAGGTGAATACAGCAACCAAGCTGTGGAGCTGTGTTAGTGTGTGCAGAGAGGCTGCAAGGCTCTTCCCTTCCATGAGCAAGAGAAACAGTTCTAAGTAACCCGTTGCACGGTCCAGCTGTGTGATCCTGCCTTCCCTATGGCTCTGCAGGAATGCTGCTGGATGCAAGAAGCTCCCACAGAACTTGCTTGAACATCCTTATCCTCTGGTTCTCTGTAGTGGGTTAGTTAAAGCCAAGAGAGCTCTTCTGTGGAAAATACTCATTTTATGTTCTACTTGGATTTTAAACAAAACAGGAAATTGTCTCTCAGTTCTCTCCAGTGTATTGTTTCTTACAGGTACAGAACAGTGTCTTGCAGACCATTCATGACAGAGTGAGAGGGAATTTGTCTTTATCACAGAATCACACAGTCACAGAATGTTAGGGGCTGGATCATCCAGTCCAATGTCCCTGCCAGAGCAGCATCACCCAGTGCAGGTCACACAGGCAGACATCCAGCTGGATTATGAATGTCTCCAAAGGAGACTCCACAACCTCTCTGGGCAGCTTGCTACAGGGCTCTGGCACCCTCACAGGGACAAAGTTTTCCCTTCTGATCCTGTGATCTGATCTCCTCCTCTGCTCCAGCTTGCCCCCAGTGCTCCTTGTGCTGTCCTTGGCCATCCCTGAGCAGAGCCTGGCTCCAGCCCTGCACATCTTTATCCCCAGCAATGAGGGCAGCCCTCAGGCTCCTCTGCTCCAAGCCCTAGCTCCCTCAGCCTGACCTCACAGGGAGATGTTCCACTGCCTGCAGCAGCTTGGGGGCTCTGTGCTGGACTCTCTCAAGCAGTTCCCTGAGGTCCTTCTTGAACTGAGGGGGCCAGAACTGGACACATTCCAGATACGGCCTCACCAGGGCAGAGTAGGGGTGGAGAACTTCTCTCAACCTACTCACCACAGCCATTCTAATCCACCCCAGGATGCCCTTGGCCTTCTTGGCTCATGGGCATCCTTCTGTCCACCAGTACCCCAGGTCCCTCTCCCCTGCTCTGCTCTCAGGTCAGGAGAGGTCAGTCCCAAACCTATACTGGTCCACAGGGTTGTTCTTTCCCAGATGCAAGACTCTACCCTTGTCCTTGTTGTGTGTTATGCTATTTAAAAGCCTCTTAAGAACAAGCTGACACCACAGTTGCACTCTCAAGCCTAGAGGTGAGGCTTGTGTCTGCTGCTGCTGTGTGACTCTGCATTCATTCATCTGTGTGCTCCTAGCTTTACAGAAACTTCACAGGTTCAGTATTTTAAGTGTGTCAGAGTGAAACTGATATAAAAGCCAACACTGCAAAAAGGAACTGTTTAGATCTGGGGTACAGATTGAACCTCTCAGTCTAGAGAGGTTGCTGAGAAGGACTCCGGTGTTGCTGTTACAGGAGCAATGTGATTTCTAGCCCAGGCTGGCTGTCTGGTACAGCAAGCAAAGGCTCTGTTTCTGCCTATGAGGACAACCCTAAGGTTTGCCATTTGGACAGCCCTGCTGCACTAAATTTTATGCAAAGTATTGAATACAGAGGTTTAAACTACTGCAGAAACTCCCAGGGACAGCATCATTGTTGGACAGAAGGAGCCAGAGCAGCTGCAGGCTAGAGGCAGCCTGGTTCTGTCAAAATGTTGTGAATTCAATCTCCTGCCTGCCCTCAGTACTCAGCCATCTGCAGACAGTGCTGGAGCCACATCATCCTGAAGATGAAGTCCTCCAGCAGGCAACAGAACACCAGTGCTTCCAGAGTGCATTGATTGTTTGTGGCTCATCTCAGACGTGAACACCTGTGAGTGGCAGCAATGGGTGACAAATGCACAGGGTAGGAAGAGAGCTGTTCTTGTGTTTCCTTGGGAGTGCCACCAGCTCCCTCTAGACCTTTAGCTGTGATGCCCTACAAAGGGAGACCTCTGGTGAGCTGTGCCAGCTGGGGCCCATTTGCTCTCAGCTGTGTGTGGGTGTTGCACTGCCCAGTGCTGCCAGCTCTGACCCACCAGCACTGAGGAGTTGAGGGCTTCAGTGACAGCTCTGCACAAACCACAGCTGCCACGGATTTGAGGCTTATTTCTGATACAGCTGAAAGAGGTCTTTCAGAGAAAGCAATGACAACAACAACAACAACAACAAAAAGGAATATTGGCCCAGCTGGAAAATTACTAAAGGGTTCCTCCATCCCTTTGCCAATACAAGGAGTAGAGATGCTCAGGAAATCCTCTGTGGACTTTCTCTTTTTTCCCTTCCCATCATTTTTCATTTGACCATGGGTACCCTTCCTATGTTTAGGTTATGCTTTTACTTTCATTACTCCCCAGATTCCCATCTTTTCTTTTCCTGCACTGGAAGGCTAAATTAAAGAATTTAAAGAACATAATTAAAGAATGAGACACCATTAAACTGCGTGGGGTCTAGAATTCAGGTAGAGCAATGTTGGATTTGTAGGTAACTACGTTTGCAGCTTTCACTTTCTAAGCTCAATGGCAGCAACAATTCAAATACTTCCCACAACTCTTTTCAGAGTTTACATTTAGGGGATAAGGATCTCATCCTGTGATCATACTCTGTCCCAGGATGAAGCCACTGAGACAGTTAGTAGTTCTTCCCCTTCCAGTGTCTGCAGGGCCAACACCTGAGGAGATACCATATGGTAGCAGGAGGTGCCACCTATTTTGTTGGCTAAAGAGCACCCAGGGATTTATTTCATGTCCAGCAGCTAACAAGAATTCCTTTCCAGCTGTGCTCATCATGTAACAGTCTGTGCTAGTAGTGGTGGTGGATGGGACACTGTGGTGAGCTAACTCCTACACAGATCAATGCACATGGGAGGAATTTCTGGCAGAACACAACCCACAGCACAATGCAGAAATAGCAAACTGGGCTTTGGATTCTCCAAGTTTTGTGATTTCATGTCAGCAATTTTACACAGTATTATTTTTTGTTGAGTTTTCATTCTGTGCTATTTTGGGCTCAGATTTCTGAATTCCAGCAAGAGGTATTATTTATAAATGTTTTCCCAGACTATTGCTGTGCCCAGGTGGCCAAGAAAGACAATGGCATCGTGTCTTGGATCAAAACCAGAGTGGGCAGCAGGGACAGGAGGTGACCATCCCCCTGTGCTCAGCACTGGGGAGGCCACACCTTGAGTGCTGTGTTCAGCTCTGGGCCCTCACTGCAGGAAGGACATTGAGGGGCTGGAGCCTGTCCAGAGCAGGGCAGCAAGGCTGGAGAAGGGCCTGGAGCCCCTGGGCTATGAGGACAGGCTGAGGGAGCTGAAGGGAGGTTGGAGCAAGGAGGGGACAGCCTCTTCTCCTCTGTATCAAATGACAGGACCAGAGGCAATGGTTCCAAGCTGCACCAGGAGAGGTTCAGGCTGAATGTTAGGAAATATTTCTTCACAGGAAGGGCTCTCAGACATTGGAACAGGCTGCCCAGGGCAGTGCTGGAGTCACCATCCCTGGAGGTGTTCCAGCAGCTGTGGTCCTGGCACACAGGGACACGATTTAGTGCTGACCCTTCAGTGCTGCGCTGAGACTTGGTCTGGACAGGCTTGGAGGTCTCTTCCAACTGGATGTATTCTGTGATTCTGTGATTCAGGAGAATCATGAATCCAAATGATTGATCTGTAGGGAATGTATGAACACATATGATTTGTCCACATGCCCCACTGCTGTAGGAGCTTGGTCAGACAAGAAGTACTTAGTGACAAGAAACTCTGGCTACAGTGGGAATTGTGCCATTGCTTTTACCTAGTGCAAGATGTCAGTAATTCAGACGGAGATCTGTCACTCATGTGTCTGCAGCATGAAAGCAGGATGGATGTGCTACCTCAAGTGTACATGGCTTTTAAATGGAAAGCTTATGATGTTGAGTGGGTACCCTGAAATGTGTACAGTTCATGGTATTTTCAGGGCATATTAATTTACCACACAGCTATGAACACAGTCTCCAAAGATCTGACACAGTTGTGTTGCTTTTTCACTTACTGTTGGATATTAAATACCAAAGTAGAGCAGACAACCAAGCAATGATGTGCTCATTTAGCCAGATAGCTGGCTGTGCTTAGAAAGCTCTCCTGTAAATTTAATATATCATAGAGAGTGAAAACAATTTGTAGTGAATTTAAATTGGTGTAAATAATTCCCATTACAGCTCACAGATTGTACACAAGCATGCTTTCCTCCCTCTCTCATCTTTCCCTCCCATATTTCAATAGTTACCAGAACTAGTCTCATAATTAGTTGCTAATAAGATGCCCTTTTTTGTCCATGAGGCTGCAATGGTTGCTAATGGCATACTCTAGATAACAATCTTCACTGGAATGGCTCTTGTACACCTTCAAACACACTGTACATGTTTGCAGGTGCCCTCACACAGCTCTGCTGCCTGGGGAAACCCTCACCTGCAGAGCAGGAGCATCCTGCATGCTTTGGCCAGCTCAGTTCTCTGCTCTTCATATTCAGGAAGACATTTTTCTCCTTGTCTGTGTACTCTGCTACTCAGCCAGCTCAGGCTGACACTGACCCCTATAGCACAGTGTGCTTGGCCTGAACCCCCAGCATAGGAGAAGAAACAGCCAGTCATGCCTAATTTCACATCTTATTGATCCTTTTCCCTCTCTGTGGCCAAGGGATGGGGATGCTCCAGTCCATGAGCCTGGAGCAGTGTCATGCAACTGTCTACTTGGTAGCTGTGTGCTGTCCTTAACCCCCATGGAGCACTGGACTCACTTGTGCACTGGCACTTATTTCCATCATCACCAGTGCTGTCTGAAGTGTTTTCCCCTCCTTCCTTCTAATTCTGACATTTGGACAGAAGCAGCATCACTTCCTAACCATCTCAGAGCCTTGGGAGATGCCCAGCAGGAGTTAGCCATTCCTCCTGCCCAGCTGGTGGGACAGAATGGTCAGGCTGCCTCTTTTGGGGGAGAAAGTGCAGGAAATTACTTCAGGATTCATTTAATTACTGGATTTTCTTAACTTGCTTTTTGTGCATTATCCAATTCTGTTCATTTTTTTCTCTCTTGTGTGCTGCTGTCCTTCCAGTGTTTAGCTTGGAAGCATCTGAGATCCTGTGGGTGTCTGGCAGGGGGCTACAGTCAGGAAGACCACACCAGACAAACGTGTCTTTTGACACTGCTTCTCTTGAATCTCAAGAACAATTCCATGGAGGCTATGGGAAAGTTTTTCCAGAGACCTTTTTTATCTTTTAACATTTTGCTCATGCCTATGGTATCACTTGCAGATCCACTTTTTGTACTGCTCTGGTGTTGGCACATTCCCATTTGACTTTTGGGGTAGCAAGGATCCAATTCATCACCCATGATAAGGGTGTAAAAGAAACTGGCTGACTATGCACAAGGGTTCTTGTGGTGCTGCTAAACAAGTGCATAACTCGATTTTTCTAATGACAAAGAGGTTAGTTCTCCTGGCTGTGCCTCTGCACATTTATTTGAGACTAGAGCTGCTGGAGAGCTGTAGGCAAAAGCCCAGCAATTCACAACAAGCTCGAGTAAGCCATGGCATCACTTGTAGAATGAAATGGCTTCTGCAAACTGCACACCTGGCAGGCTTGGGTCAGAAGGACTGCTCCTCTGCTTGTCTTTGGTATTAGACCTAAGCTGTTTCTTGCTTGAATCGGATGGACTTGAAGCCCTCTTGCTTCATATAACTCAATACACAGGAAATTCTACCACCACCACACATCAGCACAGATTTCACTTCAGGTCAGACTTTTCAGCTGTAGTTCCTCTGTGCTGTTACAGGGCAGGGTCTAACAAATGTTTATTACAGAAAACTGCCTGTATTTGACACAAAGTCATGACCAGAGCCAGCAGATCCCCTTGGCTTTCTCTGGCCACCCACAAATGTGTGCCTTGCACCTTCTGGAGATACTGACCGTCAGGATTGTATTTTCTTCATTGCTGTACTCATTAAAAGTAAACACCAGGGGTTTAATGGAGATTCAGGGTAAAAGACTGAGTGGATAGAATGAAGTAAAAGATACTAATTATGGGAGAGAAATCAGCGGGGTTTGAAGTGCTGCCAGAACGCACAATGTGTTTTGGATACCTCTAACTGCAGGGGTTAGTTTGTGGTGGGAAATTAGAGTTAACATAAGTCACCTAATCATTACTTGTCTTGTCTGTAAAATCAGATTGACAAGTCCTGGGGGAGGGCAGCACTTCTTTTAAGGAGCCTTTGCAGAGGCCATGACTGCTGCACTTGTTCTTGCTCGTACAGATGGGAACTTTGGGGAGTACATCGTGTCTGTCCTGCTTACTTCTTGTTTTCAAGAGAAAAAAGAAACAAGACAGAATTGTGCAGGTTAAGTACAGTAAGTGCATTCAGGAACACATTTCATGCCTTTGCTCAGAATCCATCTTAGTGGGAAATGTGGTGCATAGGTAAGGTGCACAGGCTTGAATTCAGCTGCAGCCAGAACCCAAGAGCTGGCTGGCTTCACTGGTTTTTCACTAATGTGTAAAGGAATGACTTTGCTTGGGGCTGATTCAAAACTTTTCACCTGAACCCCCATTTCTTTTGTGAAGCTGTCAGGATTCCCCTCTTTATATGCTTTGCAACGGGTCATCTCACTACCACTGATGACATTATGAGCCTGGATAAATGCACTCAAATATGCTGTCAGGCTCCGTGAATTCTCCAGGGTAAGCTCTCCCTGTTTGTTTCCCTTATCTCAGCCCCTAGGCTGGAATTGCAGCTCTGAGGAAGAAGCTCCTGGGGATGGGGCAGGAAATGAAGCAGCCCAAGTTCAGTTCTGCATATGGATTACAAGGTGTCATTGAACACAGACTTCTTGATTTCTTCTGTCTCTTCTTTTTGGTAGTCTGCAAGGAGGGAAGGGACAACTTAATCCTCCCCCCCTGCGCCTCACAGGGTGAATTCTGCTACTTTGTTGATAATGCCAGGAGACAGAAAATTGCTACTGTCTAAAGCCCGCAGTGCTCTGATTTTCACAGCAGATCTGCTTCCCAAGAGCTCGAGGTCTTAAGCAGAGAGGAAATTTCTCCTACTCACTCACATTTTTATCCACCATACAATCCCTGTGTTTAATACCTCCCAGCATCTTGTCTTGGAAAGCGGCCTCTGCTTTTTGGAACTGTTTTCACATTCACATCTGAAGTATTAAGGGAGGGTGGGTGGAATGGGGAGGAAGAAGGAAGTCCTGTTTGCTAGAGAAAACCTCTCTGAGCACCAATATCTGAATGTGCTGTGTGTTGGGGTGTTCATATCAAGGACACTTCCTGTGAATTCAGCTCACTTCCAAATCCTGTGGGAATGCAGACAGTTTCCTGCTTTGAAATGTCCATCTTCCAAGGGATGGGGGTGAGGGAACCTGAAATGTGTCCTTTTCTTCTTCAGGTTGTCTCTGCCAGCCCCCCAGGTCTTGGGGGCCATAGGGGCTCCTATCTGTTCTCCAAGTGTTGCACCCCTTGGCTCTGCAGTTTGGTTCCTCCACAGATAAGAGCCATCAGCTCCCAGCAGATGGAACCCACTGCTTGTGAGCCTTCACGGTTTTCTTATGGCTCCTTCAGGCACCAGTTCATCCCCTGCAGCCTGCTGGCAGACACTTTTCCATGGACTGTTCTCTGGCTGTCCTGCTGGAAGCCTGGAAATGTCACACACAGAGACTTTTTACCTTTCTTTTTTTTTTTAATGCTTTCTGTCTGCATTCCGCTCACCATTCACATTATGTATTTCCCAATCCTTTATAGGTATTAATTCCAACACTGTGCTGTTTAAAGACATCCCTACCAGCTCAAGAGCTGGCATTTGAGCTTAGATGGGGGTTGTGAAAGCTCAGCAAACAGGATCTGCTCTGCTGCAGACTCACACACTTGCAGTGGGGCCTGGGGCTGTGCAGTGGGATGCAGAATGCACCTTTGTAGTTAGTGTAAGGATCTGCATGTTTTTACCATTTATTTTGTTGTCTTGTTCCCGTTGTTATTACTGTTTATTTTGTTTTCTTATTCCCACCAGCACAAGCAGTTTAAATGGGGAATTAGAATTGTTGTTTGCTTTCTATTACAGCGCTAGGGAATGCTGGAGAGGAACGTGTGCTATGTGACGACGAGCACAGGCACTGCATCCCAGACCAGCCCATGTCTGCTTAGCTGTGACCGTGCTGGTCAGCTCCGAGCCGGGCTGGAGGAGGCAGTCAGTGTGCCAGGGTGCACTGCAACGTTTGATCCTCTAGAGAAGACACAGACGGTTGTTCTCAAAATGTCTGCTTTCCTGAGCTACTGGCAACACGGTACAGATATCGATGCCACTTGGCCCGTCACGCTACATTTATTCTTTTCTGTTACAGAGAGAACAAAAATGTTTCCTTTTCACATTAGCTTAACGTTTGCAGAGGCTGGCAGGACAAACACAGCTGTGTTTCTCTGTGCTGTGGCACTGCCCTGCACGTCATGGTAGCATAAGAAAACGGCTCCTGAGCTATGGTCCCACGCTGAATCCACCACCCTGATGCCTGGCTACATCTCTTGGAGGAAATAGTGCAGGGTCAGCAGACAAAAGGTTCAGCAGCAGATGAGCAGGTCCCTGGTTATCAGCCACGAGCTGTCGCTGCATGAGCACAGCAGAGCTCTGTGCCGTTGAGAGCTGCTGGAGGAGCCTTTGGCATGTGCATGCAGCATGGCCCTTGCAGAAATTACTCTCCAGCTTCCTGTGTGCAGCGTTCCTCACTCCAAAACCACACTGGCTTCCCCCCTCCTCCCCCCTCCCCGAAGTTCCAAGCCCTTTTCCCCCCACTTTTAAACACAAGGTCCTTTCCTGCTGCACCATAGCTGTTTTGAGGTCCTCTGAGATTTTGCTGAAAGCCCTTTTAAGACAACCCATGTAGAAAATAAAAGCTCAGTTTTCCCTGTGTCTGGCCTACTGACTGCTTTAAACCTCTCTAGAGAGTTTGGAGGTAGGAGTTACTTCTGCTCACATCCCCCATGTTGGCTTTACCCCAGCATATTGGAGGTACTTCTGTGTTTGCTGATCTTATTTGCTAAAGCATTTTCTGCACTGGCTGGTACAGATTTCAGGCTTACCAAGCAGTAGTTTCTGAAGTCTCTTCTGAAATAAATCCTTTTAAAAAGCTGGTGTCACCTTTTCTCTCTTTCAGACCTTGGGGAATCAAGAAGATTCTAAGTGAGAGGCTATGTACCCTTGTTAAAAATTAATGTGTTTATTTCATCTTGAGTTTCTTCTGCGCTCTTGCTGAATGCCACCTGCCCTTGCTCTTTGTCAGCATGTTCCACAGCATCCTCTCCCAGCACACAGACTGCCTTGTGCAGTCCCTCTAAGAGAGGCTCTGGCTTTCCTCACTGATTTCCTCCAGGGTAAGTGAAGAATTAATTTAGCCTTTCTGCTATGACCTTACCTTCTGTGACTGCTTCTTCCAGCTCCTGATCAAGGACCCCACCAGTCCTCTGACAGACAGACTTCCTGCCTGTGGGGCATCTAAAGGCAAATTTATTATTTGTTTAGGTGCTTTTTGGAGATTGTTCTTCCACTCCACGGCCTGTTCTCATGCCTTTCCACTGTAACCTGCCAGCTTTCCTACTTTCTGCTTTTGGGCACATCTGCAGACTTTCCAAAGGATACCTACTTGCTTCTAACCACCTTTTCTCTCTGCTGCTGGGTCCTGCCAGATTTTGCTTTCTGATCCTTCTCAAGTCCTTGCTGACAAGCAGGTATGTCCTGCACCTCCAGCCCAGTGGCCACCAACACTCTCTGGTCTGTCTGGGAGGATCTAACCCTCCAGGGTTGTTTTCTAACAAGTTCCTTTTATCTGGTTCCACTTCCTGATGTCAGTACGATAGTGGTGAATTGTCTGGCTCCTGTTGTGCTTGCAAAGTGGTTTAGACCATGTTGTGGTTTGTGACACAGATGCTTAAAGGGGGGCAGTCTAGGGTAGATGGTGCTCTTTGGGTCAGTTCTTCTCTTGAAAGTTCCTTAAACAGCTGCTCCATGCAGCAGCCATCGATTGCATCTGGAAATACTCTCTACCACTCTCTGAAAGGAGGTTTTTGCCCTCTTCTCCCTAGCATCAAGTGACAGAATGAGGAAATGGCCTGAAATTGTGCCAGGGCAGGGTTAGGTTGGAGATCAGGAAAAAAATTCTTTGCTGCAAGAGTGGTCAGGGATTGGAACAGGCTGCTCAGGCAGGTGGTGGAGTCACCATCCCTGGAGGTGTTACAAAAACACCTGGCATGTGGGACATGGTTTAGTGGCCATGGTGTTGGATTGACAGTTGGACTCAAGGATCTTAAGGGTCTTTTACAGCCCAAGCAATTTTGTGATTCTGCCAAAGGCAGACCTTAAGCCACACAGGGGTGGCTGAAGCCATCAGTAACTGTGGTAGCTCAAAGAGGAGGCAAGGCCTTCAGTTTCCAGTTTCACAAAGCTTTGGTCAAGATTAAGATTCACAATGTCCCCAGTGCCAAGGTTGGGCTGGGTTGGCAGGTTTTGCTGTCCCACCTTGCTGTCAGAGCCAGCAAAAAGGCAGGAGTGAAACCTATAGCTAGGAGGAGGAGCTGGGGGCAGCAAAACCACCTTGGGTGGGCAGCAGCACACCACTGATTCAGGAGTACCCTGGAGGTAGGTTCTTACAACCCAAGAGATTCTTTCACTCTCACTTCTAAGGGTCTAGCCTTTCTTCCAGGAATCTAATTGCTGAGCCTGAGGAGGAGTTGCAGAGGGCCACATGTGTGTGTTATCTGATTGAGCAGAACCCTCTGCCTGAGAGCTGCCAGCCTGCTTTGCACCATGTATCAGGGGCTGCTCAAGGCGTTTGAGTGGTGTAGGCAAAACCAAGCTCTGTTGCCTGAGGGTTGAGAGGCTGATGCTCAGCTGGAGCCACACAGCTCCTGCAGCTCCAAAGAAGAAGAAAGCTAAGGAGGAAGTGGCAGTGGCTCTGGCTGCAGAGAGGTAGAGAGAGACAGAGATCAGCTTGGTGCTGCTGGAGGACTGGAAAGCAGCCACGGACATGCTGGAGAGTGTGTTCCTGCTTTGCAGCCAGCCAGGCTCTGCAGCCACCAGCCAAGCAGGTGGTGGAGATGGTTGCTTCAGCAGCCTGCTGCCCTTGGCATGCCTTGAGCCAGCCCTAATAACTGGGATTAGAAGAAAGGGAGTGCTTTAGGGCAGCTTAGCAAAATCCAGCAGTTAAACTCTCTCTGTGCAGAGGCAGCAAGTGTCTGGCTGGGGCTGCACAGCTTCCTCTAACACTGAAGGTGAAAGAAAGTGCCAGAGACAAAAAGTGAGAAGGAGCATGGAAACTTTTGTTGTTTGAGAGGCACTCTCTGTTCTTTTCCTTTACTCACCTTTTTTCTTGTGCTTGTTCCCATTATCCTTGTGATGATTTAACCCATGCACATCAACAAATCTGATGAGATTTTTTCCTAAATTCAACGTGTATTTCCATGGGGGGGAGAGGGGGAGGGCTGCAACAGTGATGATGGCAGATGACAGTACCCCACTTGGGCAAGTCGGATTGTAAGGGAGGATTGTAGGCACTGGCTCCATGAAGCTGGCTCCAGTGCATCAACAGCAAGAATTCCACTGCTGACAACCACTTAATCCCCACAGCTTCCCCACACAAGCAGGAAAGAAGCCAGAAAGATGAGTTACCTCCTGGGGGTTTCTAGGCAGAGCCAGGGCTGCTCTGTGTCTGTGATATTCCAGAGCATGCTAAACAAAATCACTTCTGTTGAGTTATGCTTTCCATCACCAAGAGAAACTAAACACTGGGGAGTGGGATTCAGATGCTGTCTCTGAACTTTCTTCTCTAAGTGCCTGCAAGAAAAGATTTGATGTGCAAGACAGTTGTGTTCAACTTTAATAGCATAGTTGCAGTAAAAATAGCTTAAGGAAAAATCACTTCCCTGCCTTTGATACTTCTCTGGCTTCACAGACATGAAGGCTTCATTGTAGAGTTCCTCATTGACTTAGATTAGGTTTATGAGCATTTGGCATTATTGGGACCACAGAGTGAATTTGTAAGCTGCAGCATTTTCAGCAATGCTGTTCTATTGGTACCATGTGATTAAACATCACTTGTTGAATACATTTGAGCAGTAAAGAAGGACATAAAAAGGACTAGCAGTCATAGAATCATAGAATCAATAATGCTGGAAAAGACCTCAAAGATCAAGTCCAACCTGTTACAGAACACCTCATGACTACTAAACCATGGCACCAAGTGCCACATCCAATCCCCTCTTGAACACCTCCAGGGACGGTGACTCCAACACCTCCCTGGGCAGCACATTCCAATGGCTAACAAATCTCTGTGAAGAACTTCCTCCTCACCTCCAGCCTAAACCTCCCCTGGTGCAGCTTGAGACTGTGTCCTCTTGTTCTGGTGCTGGTTGCCTGGGAGAAGAGACCAACCCCTTCCTGGCTACAACCACCTTTCAGGTAGTTGTAGAGGGCAATGAGGTCACCCCTGAGCCTCCTCTTCTCCAGGCTAAACAACCCCAGCTCCCTCAGCCTCTCCTGGTAGGGCTGTGCTCGAGACATCTCAGTCCTTTATATCTGCAGTATTTCTATGGACTGCCTGCCATAAGCTCCTGGGAAAGAGTGCTCTGTCCAGTGGCAGAGAGCAGCTGCATCACCACTACCCATGGGTACAATCCCTCCCTATTTGGTATTGCCAGAAGAGCCTTGGGAGATTTTTCTCAATCTGTTTGGCTTTGGTGCATCTCGGAATTTCATCTCTCCAGTCTGCTCCTGCAGGCATTTTTCCTTCTAATCCCATGTGGGGGGAGAAAATAGTAATGAGAGGGTAAACCAAGGGGAGAGCGCTAACAGCCACCATGCTTCCTGTGGGCCCCAGCCCATGCACTCAGCACCAACACACAGTTCCCGCAGAAGAGCCTGCCTGCTTCTCTTGCTTTCCTGGACACACAGAGCAAACCACTGAAGTGCTTTCCTGAACCTTCTGCCGGTGTCAGCAAATCAGTGATTTCAGCAGGCACTGCTGAGGCCCAGACTCGCTCCTTGGAGGCAGTGCTGCTAGGGTAGTAAGTTGGCTGTGGCAGATATGGCCAGGATGTGGTAGGTGCAATACTGCACACGCTATGAATGCAAGGTGCCTGGTTTTGCTGAACAGCCTGAGGTAACTAGGGTGTGCCATCCAGCTTCCAGGTAGGAAGACAGAGGACCGTGGCACTATCCAGTGAGTTTAGTTTCAGATTCCAGCAAAAATAAACACAGCTTTGAAGACTGTATGTGAGGGATGCAGCTCCTGGCATACAATGGCACAATGAGCACTAGGTAGTATGTTTGGAATGAGAAGACCGGACCCTTGAGACTAGCCTGCTCTGCCCCAGGGTCTCTGGGCCGTGAGCACTTGCCCACCTGCACTGGGGCTCGAAGGTAGGCAGTGTAGTGTGGGGGAGCAGTCAGGGCAGGGAGGAGGGAACAGGCAGCAGGAGGACAAGCAGAGCAGCAGCAAGACAGGCAGAGCAGGCAGCAGGGCAGACAGTGCAGCGGCAGGAGCACAGGCAGGGCAGGCAGCAGGACAGGCAGGGTGGCAAGACAGGACAAACAGGGTGACGGGCAGGGCAGGCAGTCCCCTATCTGGCGCCTTGGGTCGGTGCCGCGACCGTTCTGGGAGAACCCTGCTGGTTGGGAGACGAGGTCCCGGTGGGCGCTGCCCCGGCGCCGGGGGGAGGTCGCAGCACGGCGCTACCCGGTGCCACGGGGCCGCAACGGGCTGAGGTGGGAACGGCTCCGGCAGCGCCACGGCTCCCGCCAGCCCCGAGGACCCGCCGCCTCCCGCCTTCCTCCTCCCCGCCGCCTCCGCGGGTGCCGGCGGCGGGGCCGCGGGCGGGCGCCCGGTGCGGCCTGGCGGGGCGGCGGCAGCAGCTCCTGCGGGACGCGCCCCCCACGGCCCGGCCCCGGCGGAGGGCGGGCGGAGGCGGGCGCGGGCTGCACCTGCCGGGGAGGAGCGGGGCGGCGCGGCGGGGCTCGGCGGAGCCATGCCGGCAGCCACGGTGCCGGGGCTGGAGGTGCCGCGAACGGCCGCGCCCGGCCGGGATAGCGGCGGCCCGCGCGGATACACAGGTATGAGCCTGGCCCCGGAGGGTCCCGCACCGTTGCTCGCACAAGTCCCCTTCTGCGCCGCAGTGGGAGGCGGGGATGTCAGCGGGGGAAGCGAAAGACCTCGGTCAGGGTGCTGGACCCGCCCCCACCGGCGCAGGGATGCGGGGTACGCGGGACAGAATGCGGGACCTGGACAGAGATGTGTGCCCCTTGGGAAGGGGCGCGGAACTTCCTGGCCAGGGCTGCGTTGCACCTCCACCTTCACCCCCTCCCGAGGCAGGGCACCGTCCCCGTCACCTTCAGTGCCGACTCCGGGGCCGGTGTCTGCGGCGCATCTCCCTACCCCCGAAGTTCTTGGGGACACCACGCCTCGGGCCGACTGTCCCAGAGCCCGCACGGGACGGGGCTTGAGGGATCCCGGCGGCCCTGAAGCTGCTCTGCCAGGGCTGCGTTCCGGGTGCCGAGACGGAAACGACAGCTTCTGCGGACAGAGGCTGCGGTGGCAGCTGAGGGGTGCCGAAGGCTGAGGGCTGCTCCGGGAGCCACCAGGGCTGGGTGTCCGAGCGGGGCTTCATTCGGCAGCCCTCTCCTCAGCGGGTCCTCCCGGGTGTCTCCGGAGGTGGCTGTGGCGCCCCGTGGCAAGTTGAAGACGCAGCCCTCCGTGAGTAGCCTGCGAGGGGGGCCCTGCAGCTGCCTCAGCGTGGGGGCACGGGGGTAACCCCCGGGAGCATGGGGTGAGCGCGGGGGCTGCGGGGCGAGCGGCCGGCAGCTGTGAGGGCTGCGCAGCCCTGGCATCGGTGATACTTTAAAAGATGGAAGGGGCGCAGAACGGACCTTCTGGCAGCCTGTTGGAAACGGCTAGTCCTCAAGAGAAATGGTCTCTGGGCAAATGCAAATTGACTGGGTAGGAAATGGAAGATATCGGTGTTCTAATGGATTAGGATATTCCACTGAGGAGTGGAATGAAAAAACAGTTCCAGTTTTTTGGCTTCCTTGTCTCTCTCGCTCCCCTTAGTCTCTCACCCCCCTCAGCTTAGTTATCCGATTTGATTGCGCGCATCACAACATCCTTCCCAAACCCCTGGGACTCCAGCGGGTCCCATTAACTCGGGACGGGAGCTGACAGAGCGTCTGGCACACGGCCACCCCACACGGGCAGGGTGCGCACCCTGCGTGAGGGCTGCAGCCTCTGCGGGGTCCTGGCTTGGGGGAAGTATTGCGGCGGCCCCAGCGCACTGCCCCGGGGGCTGGCGGGGCGGAGGGAGCCTGCGGATCTGCCGCCCGCCGGGCCCTCCCTGCCGTACTGCGGGCCCCGGAGCCCGCCGGGTTTTTCCCGGGTCCATGCCAGCGGGGCTGAGAGCTCCTGACACGCAGGGAGCTCATTCCCCTCACCCCTTGTCCCCGGGCTGCCTGCGGGTTGATCTGCTGTCGCCGGTGGCGTGGCAGGGCTTGAAACTGCGCCCGCCGCTGCTTGGAATTGCACGCCCCCGATGCGTTTGATTTGCGTTTAATTGAGCAGCTCATTTAAAAATGCAAAACAAGTTCTGAGCAGCCTATTTCGAGAATTAACAGCTCGAACACAAGTGTAGACCCTGTTGCTCTAATGTTACTAACGGTTGACTTTTTCTTTCTTGTGTAAAACCATGTGTATTTGGCTGCTTTTATTTGTTGTGTCAGATTGTCGTCTGGGTTTGACCCCCGGTTAGTGTGAGGTCTGAAGGGACATGTCCATCGTGTGCTACACTCAGCCTTTCTCTCTCTGCCTAAGCTGATCTTGCTCGATGTAGATTTCTGGCAAAATTCCCTGAAATCAGGATCTACCAAAAAAATTTTAAAAATTGAAAAAGGTTTGTCATTTAGACTAGAAATCCAGAAATCCTCCCTCAGCTAATCCCCCAGATATCCACAAACCTGGCTTCTTTCAGGCATGTCTCCAACCAGAGCAACAAACACCATTTCCCCCCCAGGAGTTCACAGTGAAGTGCTAAATTGGAGCGAAAAGGGAGCACACAGGATCAAGGCACAGCTCTGGCTGCACATAGCTGCTGCATCTGCTGTAGGACCAGCAGAGCTGCTTGTGGCACATGGGGTTTGCCAGACCTTCGATGGGTGTCATGGTCCCTCATCCCCACTCCTCTCATTTCCTGCCCTGGCTTGTCTTGGCCTTCACCACCTGTGCAGATTTCACCTGTGCTGAGTATCCTTTTGTTGCTATGGACGTACTGAGCTGGGTGGACAGGTTAGATCTGAGAGGTTGAGCTGGAAGTATGACTGCTTGTGTAATTTGAAATTGAACTGCTGCTCAGGCTGCTGGATTTAAGTGCAGCCGTGGTACTTAGGCAGCAGTGTTTGCTGGGGCAGTGACCTCCAGGGAAGGCTGATGACAACTGTTGCAGAGGATCTTTCATTGTGACCACTGGTGACCATTTTTCAAGCAGCTCTGACTGAGTGCCCCCCTTACAAAATTCCAGGCTGCGAGCCATAGGGCAATAATAAGGATTTGCAGGGACAAACTCCTTCTCAAGTTCCTTTTGCAGAGGATGAAAAAAATAATTATGGCAAGAATTTTGAGTCAACACTTGAATGAGAAGTTAAACAAGCTCCTTGTGATGCCTGTGCTGCTTAGAGGGTCCTACAGCTCCCTGCAACACAGCTGTGCCATTCCAGCACCCTGCTTTTCTTGGGTTTGCCCACTTTTTGAAGGCTGCTGTCTCCCTCTTGACAGTCTCGCCTTGAGCAGGGGGTTCCATACCACCCTGTGCTTGAGCAGGTCCTGACTTACACTTTGGGAAGTTCAGTGGGTTGCTCATATATCCAATGTAGCAGAAGGGCAAATGTGCAGAGCATGGTGTGGGGGAAGAGTGCAGCAAATAATCTTGAAGCTGAGAAGCCTTCTTCAATTCAGCCCCTCACATTTTTAAATGATGCAGATGCTTTTATATGTTCCACATCCTACTGTGGCTGTTTTGCTGCCAGACCAGCATTTCAGTATTATTGTTCACTGTGAACAGAGAATCATCGACCATCTCTTTCCAGGCTCATTATGTTGTCTGGAAAAGCCTCTGAAATGTTCCTGTCAGTGGTGACCTGAGCTCTTTCCTGCCCTGCAGCAATTGCCATGAAGCCAGGTGCTGCCATCAGCCCTGCCACTGCACTGCCACTGAGTTGCTGCTGCCTCTGAAGCTGCTCAGAGTTTACTGGGTACTCTTCAGGTGAAGTAGGAAAAAGAGGAAGGAGTAACAAGGGTGTATCATTATTGTTAGTCTCCATGTTGCTGAAGCTGGGAGTTCTGGCTCCCTGTTTTCCCAGGGTGTGATTCCTCCCTGCTTCCTCAATGCAGTCCTGGACTGGACTCTTGGACTGGGCTAGTACACACTCCTACGAACCCACAGCTGCATCTACAAATACATTGGTGCAGCCACAGACAAAAACAGGATGGGAAAGAAATACAGAACATGACAGAAATAATTGTCATGACAGGTTATAAAGGGGCAGGTCTCTTGCAGCTGGCTTGCGGACTGCAGTTGCAGTTCTTCATCCCTCTGCCTTCCCAAACCAGGCAAAACGAGAGGCTGCCTGAGGTAAGGTGCAGTGTGCTGCAGGATGCTGTGAATGCTACCTCCAGACCAAGCTGTGGACAAAGTTGTCTAGCAGATCATTTAAAGGAAGAGACATGACCTCTGGTGTAGGACAGCCACAAGCTACACTTTTCTGGAGGGTGGAAGAAGTATCACCACGTATTTGCTTAGTTAAAGTCTGGGTGGCTGTGGGTGGCCGTGGTGGGATGCAGGCACCAGGCTGGATGTACCTTTGGTGTGAGTGGAGCTGCCTGTTCCTTTGTTTTGAGGAACTGCTTTTTTCTGGTCAGTTTCCTTGCCAGTGCAGAAACTGAAACTGTATCACTGAGCAGTCAAGAGCTGCTCTTCCAAGAAAGCAACACAAAAGTTGTTCTTCAAAGCCAAGAGCTCTGCTGCTGTGCAGAAGGGCTGCAAGAAGGTTGCTCACCTTGTTCCTGTGATCCTAAGATGCAGCTCAGTATTTAGGCTGGGGAAGAATATCCTGACCCTGAATTTCCACTTCCACAGGGCAGAACATGACACAACTTGGAATATATGGGCTTGTCATTTCTTCAAGGTTATTTCTCCTTCCTTTTTCTCTCATGTGAAACCTTTCTCAAAATGAAACCTTTGGTTAAATAGGGTAAAAGAAGTGACAGTTGCAGAATTTCAGCTAAGTGGTTTTATCTCCTGTACTGCAAGATGCTAATCTTAGTGGTTAGGTATTTGCACCTGGCATTGCTACTGCATTGAGGGAATGAATTCTGGGCTTGTCATAAAAACTCTTGAGTGATACAATATGGAGAAGGAAAAGACTTATTAGGTCTTCTGGCCCAGTCCTGCGTGGTGCTAGATTGTTCCCTCTGGTATTCTCCAGTAGTTTGTTCTAGCTACTCCTAAACCTAGTGAGACTTCAGAATTTCAGCTAGGGAATGAAGTGAGATGAATGTTTTGGACCCAAGCCATTGGTATTTCAAAAATCAGAAGTCAGTCCTACAATGCCACCCAAATGCTAGCAGGTAATCCAGCACTTCCTGGGTTAGTTCTGACCAGAAGCATGGATTGTTCTAGGAGACCAAAATCCTGCTGATTTGGCTGTTACCGTTGTGGCAGAGCCAGGAGATCTTTGACTCTTTCCTGTGAGAATGTGGAGCCTCCCAGCATGTCTGCAACTGTGTACCAGAGAACTTGAATTGTGCTGGAATTGGCACTTTTTAGTCACAATTGCCACTGCCTTTTTACATGGCTGGCACTGCAGAATCTTGCCTTCAGTCCTTTGACAGGGCCAAGCCAACATGTAGGACAGTTGCTCACATAGGCATTGTATTGACATGCTGTCTTCCAAAGGTAGTCAGAGGTAAGCAAGTGTGGTATTCTGAGGAGCAGTTCTGACTGGCTCAGTGGATCAAAACATTGGCAGAGAGATGATTTTGCAGCCTTGATGGAAGTCTGCCTCTCACATTTTGTTTGGTTTTAAGATGGCAGTGAGAAATGCAGAAGGTGCAGCAGGAGCAACTGCTCACTAAAATAATTTAATTCCTGTGTCTGCTGAGTGTTTCAGAGATGGGATTGATCTGGTGCAAGCTCTTGCCAGCAAAGCAGAGGCTCAGGGGCAGGCACAGAGGTGCTGGCCCAACAGCCCAGCCCCCAGGCTGTGCAGGGAGGCAGCACTGGCACCAGCACGTCTGCACCAGTGGAAACTGAAGCAGCATTGGCTGGTGGAGACACTTGTAGGGGAAGAGGAGAGGTTATCTGTTTGCCTTTCCTCTAACACAGGTAGAAGCAATTATTAAGGCATTCTTTCCGGGGTGAAATAAAGCCAATGCTGCTCATATGTGCAAGTCTCTTGAGCAAAGGGTTTTGATTTGAAATGATTTTGAAGAAGGGTGAAAATGGGGATAGAAGGTGGGTTAGGTGAAGGGAAGAGATGGGTGCAAAACCCAAGTGCATGTGTGGGCTGGGAAACAGTGTTTGGAAGGGTGTTCTGGACTGGGGTAGCTGAAGGAGGTGCAAGATGCAAGTTTTGTTGTTTGATTCCTGGTCAGGAGAGCAGAAATTTGTGCCTTGTGCAGAGTGATACTCAGGAGAGCTTCTGCTCAGAACTGCAGTAACCTCCCAAGACTGTGATCATTGCTGGTTGCTTGGGTTGGAAGAGGTATCTGGACTGGATGCAGAGGCTTCGCTTGGCTCTAAAAAGATGCACCCCGTGAAGCCAGTGGCACTTTTGCATAGCAAGAGAGGCCTCCATTGTTTGGCTTATTATTGTTAATTAATACAGACATGGAGATTGGAACTAAGTTTGTCACTCATTTAAAATATAAATCAGAGACTGTCCTTGCCCCATACTGTGCCCATCCAAAAGCTGCCAGTGATTTAGCTGAATTATCTGATGCAGTTCTTAGTTTCTTGGACGTGCAGTAGAGGGAAGTGATGGGCATGGGGCTGCTGCGCTTTGATCCAGTCACTCGAGCCAGCTGGCATTGTGTGTGCCACTCACCTGCAACCAGTGACTCTTAATGGGACTCTCCACTCTCCTTATCCTAGCATCCCTGGCAGTCTCCATGCCACCTTTCACTAATTCCTGTGGCCAATGAGGCTGGAAGCAGATGTGCTCATTGGCTCGTAGTGTTAATCATTGCTGTGCTTGAATGCCTCCTGGCAGCACACTGCATGACTTGCATGTGCAGTTCTGCAGGTTGCTTTTGGCATTGCCCTCTGCTATTGTGGGTGAAGCCCAGGAACACAAAAGCAAAATCCAGCAGAAAAAAAAAAAAAAAGAGAGAGAAACTAAAATAAAAGAAGAAAACTAAAAAGTTATAAAAGTGTAGAGAAGGTTTTTAAATCTGTCTGTTGGGTCCTCATTCTGTGAATACTTTCTGTCACCACAATAAATTGCATGCTACTGCTAACTCTCTCAGACTGGTGTCTAAAAAGATCAGTTATTCACAGAAATTCTTGCTGGCAGTTGAGAAGGCTGCATTCAGCAGCTTAACACAGCAAACCCAGAACAGGAACAGTTTCAGCTTGCTACTGGGAAGGGAAAAAAACTTGCAGAAGCCAAACCAGGCCAAGCTGAGTGAGCAAATGTAGGCAGGGTCTCTAGCACTCAGTCTAAGAGAATGGTTGGAAACTCCCCTAGAAAACTAGCAAAGCTGTATTCAACAGTCTGGTTTAAAAGAAGAAGGTAGTTTCAAAGAGAAAAGCTTAAGAGCTTCTATATTCTTTACAAATAGCTGCTCTGTGCAAATGCAGTTCCTGTGGTATGGGGCTTTGGGGCCAAAAGTGAGGATGTAACCACCAAGCAGCAAGCATTTCTGGTCCACCTGAAATGCCACGTTGGGAGTGAATTTTCTAATGCCTGAAGCAGTTTCCGGCCAGTTCTGGGCTCTTGCCTCCAGTGCAGTACTCTCCTTGCGTGCTCCTCTACTGGCAGGGATTTCGGCTGTCCATGGAGGTTGTGCCCAGTCTAGCAAGCGTCACACAGGAGCGAGACACCACCAGCTGCATCATCAGGGGACATCTGGACTTATCAGCAACATTCACTAACCCTGAGTGTCTGCACACTGCTGTGCACACACCAGCCCAAACAGTTGCTGCAGGCAGATAACCTGGGGCCCTCGAATGCACCGCTGGGCTCAGCTCCATTCCTCCATGGTGCCTGGCTCAGGGGTGTCCAGGGCATCCTTCATCCTTCCAGCTGTGGCTCCTGACAGACATGGGCTTCCCCTGTGGCAATAGGTGTGAGGCTTTCTTTTGGCTGCTCCAGTACCCAGCTTCCTAGTGCAGAGCTGAACTGCTGCTCTATCTGTTGCAAATTAAGCAGACTGTTAAAAACGCTGTCAAAAGAAAGAGCTGTCTGATGCTGCCAGGGCATCACATGCAGACTCATTTCTCCATCATGTGTGTCCAGATAATAATATTCTATTCTTTACCCTGTAGTTCCTGAGATTCTTTGTTTAGCTTTGCCCAGCTCTCCTGCTCAGCTGTGCAGCCCACTGGGGATCAACAGGAGCATCAGGGATTTAGGTGTTTGTATTGGGTTGAACTGAGCCAACTGAGGGTATCTGGCTTCCAGGCCAGAGCCAAACCACCACAGTGTTGAATCTGTAGGTCTGGAGCTTGAAGGGCAACATTACTGCTGGTTTCTTTCTCTTTTAGTTTCCTCACCTGCAAGAAGCAAAATCTTGCTCAGTTTACCAAAGATCTACTGCAGCGTTTCATTTCGGATACAAAACTTTGGTAACTACCAAGGGACTCCGGAAGGTGTTGGATTTGTTACTGGCTGACTTCAGGTTCAATATAAAATTGATCCACTTAGGTGTGTAAAAAATTGTCTGCTCTACAGGAGAAAATCTGAAGGGTTTTGCAGAGATCCTTGCTGGTGCTTGTTGTGGTTTGACACCACACAGAATGTGGAATTTGCCTCAAGAAATAAATTACCACACTGCACAGAATTTGGAAGTAAAATGAAGTTAGTATTTACAGAACCAAACTAAATATGAAAGCATAAAAGATAATAAACATACACAAAAATCTGTTTACATATGAAACTAGACAATAACCCACCAGTTAGAATAGAATAGAATAGAATAAACCAGGTTGGAAGAGACCCTCAAGATCATCGTGTCCAACCTATCATCCAACACCACCTAATCAACTCAACCATGCAACCAAGCATCCTGTCAAATCTCCTCCTGAACGCCCCCAGCGATGGCGACCCCACCACCTCCTCAGGCAGCCCATTCCAATGGGCAATCACTCTCTCTGTGCAAAACTTCCTCCTAACCTCCAGCCTAAACCTCCCCTGGCGCAGCCTGAGACTTTGTCCTCTTGTTCTGGTACTGGTTGCCTGGGAGAAGAGACCAACCTCTGGCTGACTACAACCTCCCTTCAGGTAGTTGTAGACAGCAATAAGGTCACCCCTGAGTCTCCTCTTCTCCAGGCTAAGCAACCCCAGCTCCCTCAGCCTCTCCTCACAGGGCTGTGCCCCAAACCCCTCACCACCTTTGTTGCCCTTCTCTGGACACACTCCAGCAAGTCAACCTCCTTCCTAAACTGAGGGGCCCGGAACTGGACACAGTACTCGAGGTGCAGCCTAACCAGTGCAGTGTACAGGGGCAGAATGACCTCCCTGCTCCTGCTGGCCACACTGTTCCTTATGCAGGCCAGGATGCCATTGGCCCTCCTGGCTGCCTGGGCACACTGCAGGCTCATGTTCAGCCTTCCATTGACCAGCACCCCCAGGTCCCTCTCTGCCTGGCTGCTCTCCAGCCACTCTGACCCCAGCCTGTAGCACTGCATGGGGTTGCTGTGGCCAATGTGCAGAACCTAGCACTTGGATGTGTTAAATCTCATGCTGTTGGATTCTAAGCCCCACTGGACACCAAGAGCCCAGAGGGCTGCTGCTAGCTAAGAAGTTATCTCCCTCTCATCCCAGCAAGTCTTCTTACTGGTAACTCAAACAAGAACCAGCAGGACAGGCAAGGCAAGGTCAGAAGTAGAAAAAACAGGGGGAAAGGTGCAAGAGAGAAGTGAGAGAACACGCTGTGCTCCAAACTATATAGAAGTTTGCAGACCAGTGAAATGGAATAAGTTTATGTCTTCTATTCTGTTCAGCCCCTTGAAGAGTCCATCCCACTGGGCTGGAATTCTCTGGAAAACTTTGTTTACATTTAGGACACTTGTCCCTTAACCTGCAGCAGTGCTAAACCCTGTGGAAAGGCCACAGAGCTGGAGCTTTTCTGATAGTGAGCCCTTCCCTTGGGCCCATTGGTAAGAGTAAGGTGTTTGTGTTAGAACTGGCTGGACAAGGGGGTTTTGACATTTGTCTTCCTTCTGCATTTTGAAGGCACCAAAAGCAAGAGAGAGGATTCTGGCTGAGTGTCCCTGCTCACACAAAAGGGTCAGCATTTCCAGCTCCAGTTTCTATGAGGCCCGCAGCCTTCTCCAGACCCTAGAACTGCCCATCATCGTCTCTGTGTGAAGGGAGAGGGCTGAAACAGTCCTGTTCTTGCAAGTGGCTGTTGGTTCAAGCAGAAACTTCTTTACTTTAAGGGTGTTGGAGCACTGGAAAAGGCTGTCCTGAGAGCTTGTGGAGTCTCCTCTGGAGACCTTCAAAAGTTACCTGGACATTGCAATTCTGGGCAGCCTGATCTAGGTGACCCTTATTTTGAGGGAGTTGGACTGGATGATCTCCAGATGTCCCTTCCAACCCCCTCTGTTCTACGATTCTCTCATCAGAGCAGGGAGAAGGGCTTGCCAAAGATAGGCTACTGGTGAAACTTCTCTGTTTTCTTCTTGATCTGTGTTAGCCAGGTGGTAAATCCTGAGTTGGATGCTGAAATCAGAGTTCCCCAAAGTCATTGTCCTTCTGTAGCAGATTTGTTTAACTTGTATTTTGTTTGTGGTGCTTGTTCTCTTGCAGTTACTGTGATGATGAAAAATGCTTTGAGCATTGGTCCAGGGTAATCTCTTATCTCAGTTATAGACACAGGAAATTGCGAACATGTCTGGGCATCACTGGGAGATACAGAGAATCTGCTTCATGGAGCCCTTGTGTAGCTTTGCACCAGCTGCAGAAAGGTTTCAGGCAGCTGCACAGGGCTAACCAATGAGAAGTTATTGATGAGCAACAGGGAGAAATACTGATAGAAGTAAAAAATGCATCTACAGCCTTTGTCAGCCTGATGCTTCATGAAGGACACTTTCACCAAGAAGGATGTGCCTCTCAAAACCTTTCTGAGGACAAAGAAGGACTTGGTAGTAGAGGGAGGGCATGGGGATGCTCATGATCCTTGTTATTCCCTGGAGACAAGGACCTGACCTGCAGATTTCAAATTCAGAGTTGAGCTGAGAGATTAGTTTGTCTTGGTTTGCGTTTGCCACATCCCTGGTTGGCTCTCCCTGCAGGTGAGGTGACAGATCCTGGGGTGACACTTGCATCTTGCTTTGCATTTGAACCTCTCTGGAAACTGCAGATGTGGAGATGCATGGGGAGGCTGGGGACCATCTCTAGAAGACTCTGGCATTGTGGAACCAGTTACTTCTGTTTGCCTTCTTGCAAATCCCAGTGCCTATTATGAAAGAAGCAGTGCTAGCAGACTCTGGAGGCAAGCAAGTCAAGGGCTGGCTCTCTCTGTGCCCCATGGGGCCCGGGCTCAGCTCTTTGCAGGGGTGGATTTTGGTTGCGTTCTGGTGACATATCCATCAGCACCTTCATCACTGACTTGGGCGAAGGGATGGAGTGGCACCTCAGCAAGCTTGCTGATGACACAAAACTGGGAGGAGTGGCTGGCACCCTGTCAGGCTGTGCTGCCATTCAGTGAGGCTGCAGTACTGGGCAAAGGGGAACCTCCTGAAGTTTGACAAGGGCAAGTGTAGAGTCTCGCATCTGAGGAGGAATAACCCCCTGCACCACTACGTGTTTCCTGCTGGAAAGCAGCTTCATAGAGAAGGATCTGGGAGTGCTGGTGCACAAGAAGTTCCCTGTGAGCCAGCAGTGTGCTCTTGTGTCCAAGAAGGCCAATGGTGTCCTGGGGCACATTAAGAAAAAAGGTTCTCCATGCCCACCTCTCACTATGCTCTGCCCTGGTGAGGCCACAGCTGGAGTCCTGGGTCCAGTTTTGGGCTCCCCAGTTGAAGAGAGATGAGGAACTACTGAAGACAGTCCAACAGAGGCTATGAAGATGAGGAAGGGCCTGGAGGATCTCTGTGAGGAGCAAAGGCTGAGAGCCCTGGGGCTATTGAGTCTGGAGAAGAGCAGCCCCAGAGGGGATCTGAGCAATGCTCAGCATGAGCTAAAGGGTGGGGGGCAAGAGGCTGGGGCCAGATCCTTTCTGTTCTCGAAATTTGCACTATGATTAACTTTTCATAAGGTAGAACTTACTTTTTTCCCCCAGTTCTTTTGGTAAGGAGACTAATAGAGCAGAGAAAACACAGCTGTTGATGCTTTGCTGGGGTCCTCATGAAGAAGAGAAATACTCAGTGTTGTTCTCATTGCTATATTCAAGAGTGAAACCAACAGATGAGACCCACCTGACTTTGAAGTAAATTGGTGGGGGGGAGGGAAATCAGTCATGGAACTGGCAGTAAGGTGACTGGAACAAATCCCTTTTTTAAGAGAGTAACATAAGAGACACAAATAAGGATAATTTTACACCAATCCTACACATTGTTTATGTCTGAAACAAGAGTGGGCTGCACATCTTGTCAGCAAACCTTAATCCAGCACTTGGGCAGCTTGGGTTTTACATGGATTAAATCTGCTTGCAGCCCTCTGCTATTTCAGAGTAGAGTTAGGGAGAGTTTAGTGCTGACTCCTAAATCTTGCTACATCTTGTTCACTACCTTGGGCATCTCAAGAGCCAGGTGAAAATACTGGGAGAAAGAAAAGGAAAAGGCTCAGTGTAGTAAGGAAAGATGGACCAGATCTGGGTGTGAGATTTTGCAGCAGCGCAGCACTATGGTTTCTCTGGGAGATGGAAGCCAAGCATTTGCTGCTCTCTGAGAAGTTTTGCTACCTTAGCAGGCATGAAAAGGTCATGAAGTCAGCTTTGCCATCCTTCATCCACTAAAGGGCACTCTGAGTTATCACTGAGTTCCCATCTGGATGTAGGAACTGCAGTTCTCTAAAGTGAGTGAGTGAAGTGGGTGCAAGCATTGTGCACAGGGGACAGCACCGCTGCCCATTCCACCTCTGCTGTGGTGGCAAGGTGACCAAATGCCTTGCCCACAGCTTCTCACTGGCTTCACAGCAGCTTTGTCCATCAGAGGAATAGGTCCAGGAGAATCAGCTTCTCACTTAGCATCCCCAGCATCCAGCAGCGGTTGGTGTGGGCTTTCCCTTGCCTGAAAAGGTCACCTTGGTGAGCCCTCCTGCACCCTCGTGTTTCAGAGCTGTTTGGCTTGTGACACTCTGCTGTTTCCGTCTCTCCTCTGGATGTGTTTGCTTCTGTGTTCTATATGTGCATCTTTCCCTGCACCAGGCCAGGAAGGATCCTGCTCCATTGATAGCAGTTGCTGCCCAGACTCTGCTGAGCCTGAACTGAAACTGCAGAAGCTCTCCTGGCAGAAACTAGCTGCACAAGAGAAAGGGTGCTGAGATATGCTCACTTGTCCTGGGGACTCCTGCCTAACCAGTGACCCTGAGCATCATGAGGAGGAAAGCAGTGCTGCCCAAACCATGACCAAACAGGCTCAGCCTGGTCCCAGCAGGGCTCCCAGCACCCTTCATGCTGCAGGGCGATTGCATGTTGTTAATTACATTGCAAAACATGTCCAAAAGTCAGGTTTGCTTACAAACCAGGTCACAGGAAGAAAACCAGGGAAGTTGATGGAAGCAACCCTAAGGTATCTGCTATGAGAGGTGTGAGGTAAGAGCTCCTGTGGATGGATGTGTAAGCACAGAAACAGCTCACTTCAAGCACCTTTTTCCTTTCCTTCACTCCGTCTCTCTAACTTCACACACAGAATGTTAAGGGCTGGAAGGGACCTTGAAAGATCCTCCAGTCCAATCCCCCTGCCAGCACAGCATCACCTCTACCAGATCTCACAGGAACACATCCAAGCAGGTTTTCAATATCTCCAGAGAAGGAGACTCCACAGCCCCCCTGGGCAGCTTGTTCCAGGGCTCTGTCACCCTCACAGGGAAGAAATCTTTCCTCCTGTTTCCATGGAGCTTCCTCTGCCTCAGCTTCCACTACTGCCCCTTGTGCTGGCATTGGGCATCACCCAACAGAGCCTGGCTCCAGCCTCTGGGCACTCACCCTGCACATCTTGATCAACAGCAATGAGGTTACCTCTCAGGGTCCTCCTCTCCAAGCTACAGAGCCCTCAGCTCCCTCAGGCTCTTCTCATGAGGAAGATGTTCCACAGCCTGCAGCATCTTTGTGGCTCTGTGCTGGACTCTCTCAAGCAGTTCCCTGAGGTCCTTCCTGAACTGAGGGGCCCAGAACTGGACACAATATTCCAGAAGCCTCACCAGGGCAGAGTAGTGGGGGAGGAGAACCTCTCTGACCTACTGACCACAGCCCTTCTGATCCACCCCAGGATGCCCTTGGCCTTCTTGGCCACAAGAGCACATTGCTGGCTCATGACCAACCTCCCATCCACTAGGACCCCCAGGTCCTTTACCCCTTCATTGCTCTCCAGCATGGAAATTCTTTGTCAATGGGAGAAAAAGCTTCTTCTCAAAAGCATTTCCATAAGTGTTTAACGGTAGTCTGTGAGAATGGTCAGAAATTGGGTTCCCTCTTTCCCAGTTTTCAAGCTGATTTTTCACTAGAAACACAGAGTGTTTGCCAGGGAGCATTTTCCTTTGGAAGTGCTGAAACCAGGCACAAGCCAAACCCACACTAACAAGTGGTGTCTCTTTTTATCTGCTACATGCTCTGACAGATGTCTTCTGTAGGTACTTTCAAATTTCACTGTATGCAGCTGTCCAGTTGAGTCCTCCACAGGACTGACCTGGAGCTGCTCGCGTGCTGCAGGTGTAGTCCTTGTGGGTTTCCATCAGACTGTGGAGAACAAAGCTTGCCTGGGCAGTGGTTCTGAGCCTGGCCCTGCCCTCCCCCAGGAGAATAACTTTGTAGGGCCACATGCATGGGCTGGAAGGTTCTGTAAGAGCTTTCCAGTGTCTTCACTCTTGACTCTTGGGAACTGATGCAACAAATCAGGCCATTGCTGATGTGCTTTTGTTAGAAAAGGTTGAGGCTGGTCATTACCTGATGTCATCAAGCAGCAGGAAGTCTCCATACATGCTTCCTGCTGGCTGCAGCACAGCTGGGGACCTTGCTCAGGCTCTGCAGCTTCAAGAGCTCAGACTTCCCCCCTCTCTTTTACTGCTGGGTTGGTGTAATGTTTAATTTCTTACAAAGCTGTGCCAGTGTCTGAATTCTCCGTTGGGAGAAAAAGCTCCTGCTGGCAGCCGCCTGTTGCTGCAGCACTTGGTGCAATGAGGAGCCCAGCCCTGGCCGGATGCAGGGCCAGCTCTGGGAGGGGGTGAAGGCAGAGTTGCAAGGGGACTGGTGCCAGGGCCAGGCAGTGCTGCCCACACAAGCTGCTTTACCACATCTCCTTTATTTCAGATTTCTCTTCTAGCTGTTTTGCTTTTGGATGTAGTGAGCTCTTTGAAGAGCTCTTCTGTGAAGCTGCAGTGGATGTTCAGCGTTAACGGCTGGGACTTCAGGGACACTAATTTCTAAGGCGTGCTTCTGCAGGAAAAGAGTCTTGCAGAAATAACATCAGCATGTTTGTTTTCTGCAGGGTTTGTAGAGCCTAATGTTCTGTCTCTTGCTGGCATCTGGTCATTCCAGCCTGCTTTAGGTGCATTAAATAGTCAACACTAGGCAAGGCAAAGCCTTGAGTTGAGTGTGTCCGGGAGTAATGAGGCAGAGTCATGGATTGCTCCCTTTCTGCACAAGCAGCAAGGGGTTTCCAGGTAATGGCTGCTGTGGGTTAGATCATTTTGGTGTGCACTTACCAGCTGGATTTGCTTTTTAGTCTCTGTGTTTCACGGTGGAAGGAGCACGCCTAGGTTGCTCTCTTATTTCTGTGTGCTTATCTCCTGAGCACATCCACAGCTTACTGACAATGGAGCTTGTAGTGACAAATTGATTTTGCAATACAGGTACTCCTGGCTCTGTGTGAGAGGAGATATTTTGGATTGTTTTGTCTTAGTTTTTGCATTACTCTTTATTTTTCAGTGTCTGGAAATTATGTGTGTGGCTATTTCTGAACCCAGAGGTTTGAGTGCATTAAGAATTTATGGAGTATACTGCACTTCAGGGTTTTCACTTTGAGGACAGTTGTTTGTCATATGGAAGAATTGCCTTATCTGTTATAGCTAATGCCCTTCTCTGCTGGCAGACGGTAGCTCAAGATACTTTTTTGAGCACTGGATATCCTCTTAGTGTGAAGCCAAGCAAAGAAAAGCATTGGTATAAATCAGCTCTTGCTTTACAGGAGGTAGCTGCGGGAACTTGAAGGTGTTTGGCCCTTCGTGCCCTGAAAGGAATTGGCCAGCTGATCACAGAATGGGTTGGGTTGGAAGGGACCTTAAAGATCATCCAGTTCCAATCCCCTGCATGGCCAGGGACACCTTCCACAGGACCAGGTTGTTCAAGGCTCTGTCCAGTCTGGCTCTGAACACTTCTAGGCTTGCAGCCTCCACAACTTCTCTGGGCAACCTGTTCCAGTGCCTCACCACCCTCCTGGAGCAGACTTTCTTCCTAATGTCTCATCTAAATCCAGCTTCTTCCAGCTCAAAGCCATTGTCTCTCATACTGTCACCCCACACTTTTGTTAAAAGTCCCTCCCCAGCTCTTCTGTAGCCCCTTCAGGAACCAGAAGGCTGTTCTAAGGTCTCCTCAGAGCCTTCTTTTCTCCAGGCTGTCTCAGCCTGTCCCCCATAGGGGAGGTGCTCACCCCTTCCTGTCTTGGGTGCTCTAGAGCTGGAAGCAGTACTCCAGGCAGGGTCTCACAAGAGCAGAGTAGAGGGATCTGAGATCATCTGCTCTGTAGCCTGTGGTCATCTCAGTTCACCAGAGCTGGTGCTGTACACTGGCATATATGTGTGGCACAGAGGGAACAAGGCAGTTTGTTAATCCTGTCCAGCGAGGAAAATGAAAAGCTGAAGTCCTCACAACTTCTGCTGCATTTAAAAATATGTATTTCCAGCCAAGTGAGGTTTCTGCTTGAGCTTGAAAGTAGTCACCTGGAAGTGTGAGCAGAGCACAAGCCTGGGAGTAGAGAACCAAAGGAAGGAGTAATGGGAACTGGGAACTGGAGATGTGTATCAAGTCTAGGATCAGTGCCATGAAGCTAATCAAAACTAAGCAGTACACCATGAATTTTCATGTTCATTATAAACTGCTCTGAAGTGTCTGATGGGCTGTGAATTCCTCAAGCCTTCCTTCTAGCTTTAGGTGCTAGCTGCCAGGGCCCAACCTGCAGGGTTCCTGAGGCAGCTATTGCAAAAGCTATGTGAGCAATAACGACTCAGTGTTACACTTGTGGCTTCTAGCAGTTGCTGCAAACCAGCACCTGAGTGTGACATTTCCTAGGTGAGAGATACAAATCAAGATGTCAATCTGATCAGCACAGGTGTGCATAAACACAGGAGTTGTTGTTTTACTTCAGGAGGCAGCGCAGCCTCAAACAGCACCCTCAGGTGAAAGCAGAAATGTCAATGTCTTGTATTTTAAAGTACAACAATAAAATTTGTGATTACAGCAGATTTAGTCAGATAAATGTGCCTGAAGAGTAGTCAGAAGAAAAGGCTCTGTGGAACATCTGAGGACAGACTCTTACCTAGGCATGGAAGGGTAAACCTTAGCCCAGCAGAAAAGTGAATGGAACCAGTCCCTGCAGGGACTTTATAGACAGTTAACAGCAAAGGTTGCCAGAGCTTACAGGAGGGATGGGCCAAACGAGTTATTAGAAGACTATTGCTGGTGAAAATCAGGGCAAATTTTACCCAGAGATATCCAATCCAAGCTGGGATGAGATTCACAAAGCCATACCAACAGACCCCCCTCTGTGCATTTCAGTAACAGCCTTTCTAAAAAGCAAAGAGCAGTGACACAGTTAATGGTTTGACTTCTGTGGGCAGGGATCATGTTGAAAAGCTCTTAAGAAGAAGAAGAAAGGCTATTTCTACTCTGGCCAAATGCAGTTACATGGAAGGCAGCTCAGCAGCTGCAGAAAGTGTTCAGAAGCTTAGCTCTCCTCAGTGGCCATTAAGATGGGTTCCTGCCCCAATTGCATCCATACAGGAGTGATGCTCTGGCCATGCCATGGCCTGTTATGGGCCCAGCCAACATGAGGAGATATCCCTGGCTGTCATGGGATGTGGGCTATGCTTAGGTGAAGAGAAATGTTTTAAAATCCATGGCTGAGGAATGATTCTAATGAGGTCACTGAGGTTAAGAGGCTTTAATCACTCAGCATACACCGGGCAAGGGCAGTGCAGGAAAGGGTCAAGAGTGCCTGAAACAGCAACAGGTGCCCATATTGCTCGGGATGCTCAATGCTGGGTTAAATAAAACATGTCCTGAAAGAAAGGATCCAGTGCCAAACAATCTGTCTGGAGAGTGGAGGCTGGATAATGAGCTCAGGTAAACTGGCAAGTCTGCTGAAAGCATCCAATGAGTGGTTAGAGTGGCTGAGCAGATGTACTTTGAATGAAATCTGGCTCAGAATTGCTTTCTGCATCTCACGCAGCTAGAAGTGCCTCTGACATGAACTCTTAAGCATGTCTTCTGGTATCTAAAAATAGCCTTGCAAGTATAAGATGCAAAAAGGTAGATATTTTGTGGGGCAGTGGTTTCCCATGGGAAGTCTCTGAGTGATTAAGGTAAAAAATATCAACAAACTTGAACCGTTCCTCTGGAATGAGGCAGAAGGTTGTCTGCGTGTCCACACTCATCCCATATGTTCCAGCAGTGGGGTGTTGGAGGGAAGGACAAGAAAAGAAGAGAAGTGACCCAGGGAAGGACAAGAAAAGAAGAGAAGTGACCCTGTAGGAAATACTTGCTCTTGTTGAGGCAAATTGGTGCCACAGTAAGAGACTGGGAGAAGTGGCAGAAGCAACAGGAATGCTGTGCATGGGACTGCAAGAGGCTTGTCTTCCAAAGCCAGCCCTTGGTACGTAGTTACTTAGTAGATGAGGGCAGTAATTGTCAGCGGCTTTTGCTTGCCTTTTGCTGAGGTTTCTTTGGGTTTGTTCTCCAGGGGTTTTTAGGAGCATAAAGTGGAGATGGGCAGTAAGCCTGTCTGCTGCGGTGTAATTGCAGCAGCTTAGTGTTAATTAATGACCAGGGAGCAGTTTTAGCATTAAAAATAAAACAGATTTGCTATCAACTTGTAATCCTGTCAAGATATTTTTAAGGAGGCTATTAAACTTCATGTTTCTTCCTGCCTCTGAGTGTGGGAAGCATGTTTTCCTCCTTTTAATTCTTCTTTTTGTCTCATCAAAATGTTTGCAACTCTGATCTTGCAACTGCAGGGCAGCTGCCTCTGAGCCTGCTGAAGCCCTTTGGGAACCCAGTGAAAGCTCAGGAGCTTGGGTGCTGATGGAGAAGCAGTGCTGGCATTTAGTCAGTGCTATTAATAATTATGGCAAACAGTTTGCAGAGTCTGCCAGCACACATCTACAAACCCAGGGAATGCATTTGTTGTTGTTGTCCTCTTCGAAGTATCTCTGGGTATTATTTGCTGTTTAATGACTGACCATTGAAATTTATGTTTAAACTGAGCGTGAAACAAGGAATGTTGTGGCATTAAAAGATGTTGCATAAAGTCCTTGGACAAGAGAACAGCTCCACCACCCAAAGAGCAGCAGTGTGAACAAGAAAGAAATGGAAAGAGGAAAGCTGAACGAGCAAAAGTGTACTAAAAATGACTGATGTACTATAATGCAGAGCCTGGAGATCAAGAGGAGTTGTGCTGAATGTGTTTCTCTCTGTCCCCTCCCAGGGGCTTTGGAACCCAGGGGCTCCTTTCAGCCAAGACTAGCAGAGGCAGTGCTCTTGAAAGGTAGGAAGCCTCTCAGGTTGTGAAAAGATGCTGCCAAGCAGACTGAAATGCTGAAATACGTGATCGGTCCACGAGACTTTGGAAAGTTTGCATGTTGTGAATCCTCCCAGCATGGAAGATGCCAGCCTGAGTGGTTAATGAAACACACAGAGTCCAGCCAGCCAGGAATCCACATGGGGCCACACCACTCAGTTTTACATGTACCAGTCTTGCAACACAAGGCCTGCTCTGAGCCAAGGGTCAGCGCAGTGGAGCTGTTGAATGGCACCACAGGGGCTTTGGCCTTGGGCTGGCACTCGGCAGAGCAGCCAGCATCGCCCACCCTGAGGTCTGTTGTCTGTTTTGACCATGGCCATGGACTGATTTACAATCTGATGGCAGTGAGACTTCAGCAAGCGTTTGCTTTTGGCTCTGACTCTGCATTGTCTGGCTTTGTCTCTGCTGCAGGGCAGTGCCACCATGTCTTCCCTCCCCAGCTCGGCACACTACAGATCATTCACGGCAACGGCACGGCCGTGGGGACAGTGATAACGTTCCAGTGCCCTGCTGAGCACCAGCTGGAGGGATCAGGGGTCATCACCTGCATCTGGAAAGAGAACAGCACGCAGTGGACAGCCGGAGTGCCCTCCTGCAAGCGTAAGGGTCTCTCTCAATCTGCTCTCACTGCCTCTGAGCTGTGTTGTGCTCATTTTGCCTTGCCGGTCTCCTGCAATGTTAGGATTAATTTAGACATCTGTGCAAGGGGAAAAAAGACACAATTGACTTCTTTCAAAGTTGTCCCCACTGACTGTAATCATGCTCCATATGTGTTCTGACATCATTCATTATCCTGACATGGAAAGGACCTGGTCAGCTTTATGGCTGATCTCACATCACCAGCTCTGGCAGTGCTGCACCAGGAGTAATTGTGGTTCTGTAGCTACAAGCTGTACCCTTCTCTGGCAAATGCATAGATACCACCAGCTAATGGGAAAGCAAAGCCTCTAATCCCCTGTCATTCTTTTCTGAAGGTATTTTTGCAGTAAGAGAAACACCAAACACCATGACATTTCCTGAACAATCCTGGGTGGCTGCCTGTGGGCAGGTGCCTGGGAGAGTTAGCACACTGACAAACAGTGTTTGAATGGCAGAACACTCACTGGGCCTCAGTTATTACAAGGTTCTGAGCAATTTGACTAGAAGTAGGCCCACGCAAAACATAGTACCTCTGAGCTTTGAGAACCTCAATCTGTGTCTCAGGCCTTCCATAAGGTTAAATCACCAGCAGATGGATGGCTCTTTAGACATTTCCTGCCCTCTCACAAATTCAGCTCTCCATTGCAGAAAAAGGAGGGTAAACCTTCCCTCCAGAAGGTGCATCATCACTTTGTGTGATGTTGGTCATCACGGTGCTGGAGAGCCAGGTGAGTTCTGCAGCAGGACACATTTAGTGCTCCAGATTAGCTGGCAGAGATCTGTGTCAGCAGAGCCACACCACATTCCCACTCCTCTTTTTGTCTGGATAATTCGCTTCTAGTGCCAGATGACTGTGAGCAGTCAGCCTTACAGATGCTGCCCCTTGTCCCATCCTGCATCCTTCTGCAAACCGAGGAAGGCTTCTTGTTCACTGCCTGCCAGCTCGGCTGTAACTGCACGGCAATGCCCCTGCTGCAAAGAGCTTCTGTAAGTCATTTATCCCCGGCAGTATTTGATTTGGAAGCTCCAGTCCTTGTTAACAATTGCTTGTGAGGCTCTGCTAGCTCATCTGCATTCGACGTGCTGACAAAGTTGTGCTTTTTAACTACCACAGTGCTAAGGGCGTTTTTGTTTAATTAACTGCAAATACTTGTGAACAATTCATTAGCAGCTTATAAACGGGAGATTGTTAAACAGCCCCATTTGAGGTTTGCCTGGCTCTCAGCTGGAGCCAAGCCACTACCAAGGGGAGAATCCTCACTGAGCAGCTGGGTGAAGCAGGTAGGTTTCAGCAGTGTTTAATGGAAATGTGGAAGAGCAATTCACGGCCTGACCTTGGGAACGTGCTTCTGCCTTTGTTTGCTGCAGCCATCTCGAAATACGAGACTTTTGGCTTCAAGGTGGCAGTGATCGCTTCCATCGTGAGCTGTGCTGTCATCCTGCTGATGTCCATGGCTTTTCTAACCTGCTGCCTCATCAAGTGTGTGAAGAAAAGTGAAAGGAGGAGGACTCAAAGGTATGTCAAGAAAAGGCTTTTAAAACTGCTGTAAGACTCTGCATCGTATGGTGGCCATTGCTGTGAGAGCAGAGAGCTTCAAAGGGCTTGATGCTCACAACACGGCAATGTTGTTAATTACCTAAAATCATTAATTTGTAGGTCAGGCTTTAGGCACAGAAAGACTTGGAATTCGAGAGTATTTAGGCACCTAATGTCTGTCAATATCAGATGGCCTCAGTGGGCCTGGGCAGATCTGGATTTACACAGGATTATACAGAAGTCTTATTCTCTGGGACACCTTTCTCTCCAGGAATGATTTTGCTGCATTTCCCCTTCTCTCTCCTTCCTTTTTTCCTTTGCTTTTCTTGAATACTGCTGGGAAAATTCATCTGCCCCTGTCAAAACCAGCAAAGCCCCCACCACCGGCAAAGCACAGGGAAAGCTGCCACAGTGCTGGAGTGGGAGGTGGAGGGTTGTCGGCTGTCTGGAAGCACCAGGTGGTGGGCAGGGCTATAAATAGGCTTGGGAAGAGCTACAATTCACCACTCAGTGAAGGGTGGCTGCATGAGCATGCATGGCTGTGCCCTGAAGCCAAGCCACTCTTGTTCCTGAGAGCATCCATCCAAAAGCACCTGTGCAGGCAGCTTTCCACAGGCACCTCTTCTTCAGATCCTTCTTGCTCCTCCTGCTCATTGTTCCTACCGCTGCACATAGCTTCATGGGGTGGCTGTGTCACATCCCACTCTGCCTGCTGTGCAAACAAGAACCTGCCCTGCTGGCTCATTTTAAGTCTCTTGCTTCAGAGAAGTGTTTGAAGTGAGGCAGGATAGCAGTGGACTAGAGGGACGCCTGGGAGGACACGAGTGAAGGTCTCTCTACTCCAAGCCATGTTCCATCTGGAGTTTTGTCATTTCAAAATTCACTCCTAACCAAAATACAGATTTTTCTATTTCCTTTGTGTTGTGGTTTGAGCCCTAACTGGAATTTAAGAGCTCAGATGGCAGCAAGACTGAGAACTCCTCCCCCGCTCCCCTTCCTCTTTCCTGATAGACAAAACAAGGGAAGGGGAAAGAATAAGGAAAGATAAGGGAAGGAAAAAAGGGAAAGAAGTGGGAGGTAAGGAAAAAGGGGAGGAGGTAAATCTACTGAGAAATAATCTGGAGTCAGTTTGGAAGTAGAGAAGTTAATTTCTTCCTTTAAATTATATATATATATATACACAAAAACCCCAATAACAGGAAGAGTCCACAAGGGTAAGGAACAAGGATGGATAGGGAGATACACAAAACCAACAGTCCTTTGGAGAAACGTGGATGCAGCAGGGAGAAAGACCAGGCCTGACCATGTGGCAGAGAGCCAGGAAGCCAGCAGTGACTTCTGCCAGGTGAGGCAGGAGCAACAGAGAGGGAAAGGGTTGCCATAGCCTCCCCTTCATAGTTTTGCTAGGCAGGAAGGGGGAGTGGAACAGACTAACTCAGTTTCCTGGGGGAGAACCCCCTTGGGGTGGGGGTAGGCAGGAACCAAGTACACCTGGATCAGGTTTCCTTAATCCCCAGGGCTCTCACAATCCTCCCCCTCCCAGGATGGCTGCAACCCCAGCACACTTGCAAAGGTTTTGTGAGACTAAAAAGAAAGCTTTTGGTGTCATTCATAATACCAGGTTCTCACTGACAGCACAAAATGTTTTGAAATGAAAGAGCTGATTGGCATTTTAGGAATCGCTGCTTGTCTTCTGATAGGACTCTTCCTGCCCTTGGTTTTCATTTATTTTAAATGAGGTTCTGTCAAAATTAGCCATTCACATAACTTTGAAGGCTTGATATCTTTCTCTTACAAAAGACAAGCTCTTCACACCAGATGCTTTGCCCTGGTTCTGTCATGGAGACATAAAATCACAAAATCATTTTGGATGGAAGAGACCTCTCAAGATGATGGAGTCCAACTGTTAACCCTGTGCTGCTGGGTCACCACCAAACCATGTCCCTCAGCACCCTATCTCCACAGCCTTTCAATCCCTCCAGGGATGGGGACTCCACCACTGCCACAGGAGCAGCCTGTTCCAGGCTTGACAACCCTTTTGGGGAAGACATTGTTCCTCACATCCAACCTAAACCCCCGTGACACAACTTAAACCTGAATCCTCTTGTACTGTCTCTTGCTCTTTGGGAGAAGAGACCAACCTCCACCTTGCTACAATCTCCTTTCAGGGAGCTGTAGAGAGCCAGAAGGGCTCCCTGCCACTAACCCACATCCCTCAGCATCACATCTGTGTGGCTTTTAAACACCTCCAGGAATGGGGACTCCACCACTATCCTGGGCAGCCTAAAATGTAAGGTACTTAAGCAAGTATTGAAGTCTCTGGACATTTGGCTTACACTTGAGCATGTGTTTAAGTGCTGCCCTCAGCAGCCCTGGGTCTGGATGTAAAGTGCTGTGAGCCAGAGCTGTGGGCAGATGAAGCTCAGGCATGCAGGCCTTTACCACGGTGATGGATTTACCCCTTGCTTTGCTCACAGAAACATGCAACTATGGTACCAGCTCAGAGCTGAAGAACTGGAGCACATGCAAGCTGCTTACTTTGGGTTTAAGGGAAGAAACAATAACAACAACAAGAAACTCAGGAATAAAGCCACGTGTGGTGATGTGACCGACATGGCATACGATAACCAAGGCTTCCACAGGTAAGGCTGCTCCGCTACAGGGTGCTTGAATAAGGTTGGTGGACAAGTTCCAGGAAGGGGATTCCTCAAAAATGCATTTCAAAGGGATGCTCCTGGAGTGATGGCAGTGCATTGTCAGGGCTTGTCCTTGACCTTGCCCATCCATGGGGAATTAATGTTGCTAACAGGTGAGCCAGCAGAGAAGCTGAGCGTGAGCTCCCTCCTTGCTTCATTCCTCTGTCCCCAGCAGTGCCTGGTTAAGCCTGGGCTGCAGAGGTGGTTGGCACCTGATTAACTGGAGAGAGATTTGTAATTGGCTTTATTAAACTGATGCTAACTGCAGCAGAGGACAGGAAAGTCTCTCCTCTGTGGTGGGTAGCGGTTTCAAGGTGCCAGCTTGCCTAAGAGTCTTAGAAGAGGGGGCAGGCAGGGACACCTGGGATTCAAGGTGAGCCCTGGTTGTTACTGCTGATCCTCCAGTGACTCTGAAAGCTCTCTTGCAAAATACCAGTTCCTTACCAGGGTGTGAAGGGCAAAAACCTGCAAAGCAGCCTGAATGCCCACAGGGTGGGAGCCCTGGCTCTGGGTACTGCAGAGAAATGCCTGTGCTGAAATCAAGTGCACTGTGTGCTGTGGATGCATGGAGGCTGGGCACAGGCACTTCCTGTGTTCACTCAGGATCCCCTCTGGAAGTGCCCAGATGTGTAGGGCTGGCTGTGTTGTTGCCAACAAAAAGACAAACACAGAACTGAGTGTGTGCTACCTTCTGATGCTGGTTTGCTTTTTCCTCACAGAGACACAGCACTGTGGGTTTACCTCCTGTGGCTCTGCTTTGGTGCAGTGTATAATATATGTCACAATCCTTCTTTGCTTCTAATCCCCTGCTCCCTTGCCCAACTTTTCTGTGCAGCAGCATCTGTGATTTGTGCTGCTTACCTGCAGAGAGCAACTTTATGCATAGACCAAACCTGCTTCCATGTCACAGTACAGCTGGAAATTATGTTCAGTTGGAACACTTGCACAAAAGCCTGATGGCTGCTTAATCAATTCCTGGCTCTGGGTGATTTCAGGAAGATGTATAAACCTCATTAAATGCTGATTATAACCTAAATGGTTTTTAGAAGACTTAAGATGCCATTTTTAATTTTGGGCAACTTCCATCTGCTGCAACATTAATGTTTTGTCTGAGTGTAATCTGCTTTTCACATAAGCTCCACCAGGGCTGCAAAACAGAGGTTAGTGCTCTAAGGGAGCCTCCAGCTCCAGCTCCTCCTGCACCACTCCACAGAGCAGGGGCTGCTGTGTTATCTTTGCCAAATTCCATAGACCTTTTCAGCACTGCAAGCACAGGGAATGTGCAGCCCCTCTGGGGCCAAACATCAACAGGTTCATTATTTCTTCAGAAAACTGGAGAATGTGTTAAAAAATATGTTAGAAAATATGGAAGATGTTGGGATCAAGAGCACCCTGATGAAGTGTGCAGATGACACCAAAATGAGTGGAGAGGTTGACACTCTAGAAGGGAGAGGCCACATTCCAGGATGACCTGGACAGGCTGCAGCAGTGTGTTAGCAAGAACCTTATGAGGAGAGACAAGCTGGGGGTCTGGCCCCTGGGAATACAGAACCCAGGGGTGCAGCTCAGACTGGGATCCACCTGGCTGCAACACAGCCCTCTGGAAAGGAGGGACCTGGAGGGCTTGGTGGACGGCAAGCTCAGCATGAGTGCACAGTGTGATGCAGCAGCAAAGAAAGCCAACAGGATGCTGCATCACCAAGGGCATCCCCAGCAGGGATAACAAAGTCATTGTCCCACTCTGCTCAGTGCTGCTCAGGCCACACCTGGAGCACCATCTGCAGTTTTGGTCCCTGCTGTACAGAAAAGATGCAGACAGGCTGGGAAGTGTTCAGAGAAGGGCCAGGGGAATGATCAGAGGCCTGGCAGCCCTGCCATGGGAAGAAAGGCTGAGAGAGCTGGGGCTGATCAGCCTGGAGAAGGCTGAGGGGAGACCTTTTCATCATGGACCAGGATGTAAAGGGCAGCTCCCTTTGCACAAGGAGTCCCATGGCAAAGACAAGGGGTGATGGGGACAAGGTACTGCTGGGGACATTCCCATTGGACTCCAGAGGAAAATGTTCCAGATGAGTGCAGTTGGACACTGGAATCATCTCTGAGGGGAAGCTGTGGAGTTCCCTACTTTGGACAGGGCTCAGCTTGACAGGGTGCTGGGAGAGCTCATTCCAACTCCACCGTCACCCAGAAGGGTTGGACCATTTGATCCTTGTGGTCCCTTCCAGCCTGGCACTCTGGGATATACAAACCTCAGTGAGGAATTGCAGAGGGCAGGAGGAGGAAGCCTGTGAGCTCTTTTCCCAGAACAACACACATGCTGTGTTCAGTCCTGGCAAGCAAGGTCTGCTTCATTTCCACCACGCAGAGGTGATGTGATCCTAGCTAATTACTAGCCAGGGCAAAAATCAGCTAGGAGAGCAGCTGTATTACTCTGTGCGCCCCAGAGAGAAGAGGCTACCTGCTCCACACAGAGAGAGTGGTGCTGCTTCTAATCAGAGATGGAAATGGCACTGAGACTGTGACAGACTCTGACTGAAGCTGTCTTGGAATTGCTCTTAGAGCAGGTGTGAGCCTCCACCAGTGTGTACCTTGTTCCCTTTCTTCACTCCAGTAAGGTCTGTTTAATCAGGGTTAATGACTGATGATCATTTCCACAGCTGAATTGTTAAATGGATAACTGTGCAGGATTAGAGGTGGGAATTCAGCTGATATCTCCGACCTTGTGGCTGCTGCTGGTGTGGTGGAGCTGAGAGCAGTGATTGTCCAAGGAAGTAAGTAAAGGCCCATGGTGTGCTTGGAAAAAAGCAGCAAACCTGAGGGCAAGCAAACCCAGAGGAGAGTCTGTGTATTGCTGTGTGCACACCAACCAGAGTGTGTGCCCATGGTCATGAGCAAGCCAAAAGGTAATCTAACCAAGGCTCTGTAAGGCAGCTTCAGACCTGGCACTACCAAAAGGGTGGGCAAAGCCTGGCACAGGCTTCCTGGGGAGGTGGTCAATGCCCCAAGCCTGGCAGCGTTCAAGAGGCATTTGGTCAGCCCTAAAGTGGTCAGGTAGTTGGACTTTATGATAGCTGTAGATGACTTCCAGCTGAAAAATTCTATTCTAGTCTAATTATTTTCTAAGGCCTATTCTATTCCAATTCTAATTCTATTCTGTTCTTGTATAATGTTTCAGACATTTAGAGAAATGTGTACCCTGCACCACTGGGCCTCTGAGCAAATCAGAGCTCCTACTTGTTTCTTCTAACAAGGGCCAAAGTAGCAGGGGAGTCTGATGGCTTTCCGAGGGCTGCAGTACAAGGAGCTTTCTGTGGCACAGCCATAGGAAGTGGCTCTGTAGCTGTCGTAGAAGGGGAAGGCTGAGAGATGAGCGGTGACCTTGAGAAAGGAGTGGGTGGAGGAGAATGGAGTGGGTGGAGGCTGGGTAATTTAAGTTGTTTTTCTGACAGCATTTCCTTTCCTCAAAGAAATCTGTTCTGCTTCTTCTTCATGTAACATCTGAAGTACCTCCAAGAGTAAGAACTCCTCCACCCTTGAAGACAACCTCTCTGGAGGGTACCTGAGCTATTGCTGACTAGAAAAGGATGCAGGTCATGCTGTTTTTCAGGCTTCATTGAAATAGGTTTAGAGATTAACTACAGATTAATATAATGGTTCACCACTTTAAGAATCAAACACACTGTAAGAACCAAAAAAAGCCAGTTTGTTCAGCCAGGTAAGATATTGTGATGGCTTGCAGACTGATTTAGGGTTAAAAAACTATCACCTGCTCAAGTGGTACTGATGAAATCATCGTGGCTGGTAGGTGGTGACATAATGGGGATGCAAAAAAGCTGATGTATAGAAGTATAAATGATGTAGAAGCTGTTGGACAGTTGAGGCTTCAGTATGCTGTTGTGGCTCTGCCTACCACAAAATGAGATCTTCCCCTCATGATCCGCACATGGAACCAAGGTGATGAAGACATAACTCTTACAGGGAAATGGTGAACTGCAGTTGCAAATACTCTGATTATAGTGAGCCCCATTCTGGCTGCTTGGCTGCAGGAACAGTTTGCTTTAAAATGCCGAGAAATGTGTCTGCAAACACGTGGGATCATTAACTGCAAAGTGTAGACGGTGCCACCCCCTCCCTTTGGGTGTGAGGAATCCTAAGGAGAGCAAACACAGTTATTTTTAGCAGAAAGCATTAGCAGCAGATTTGGGGTTTTTAGAATATTTGAAGAGCTAACTAATGTTGAGCAGAGACAGACAAGTTGTGACCCATGGGGCTGCTGGGAGGGACGTGTTTTCCCCAGCATAGCTTCTCAGAAGTTTAGAGCAGAGAGCAGAGATAGCAGGTTGCTGATGATGCAGAGCTTTGAGACAGATTAGCTGAAGAAAAGCAGCTGCCCTCTATGGCAGGGAGATTAGCTGTAGCTCTGGGCCATGTAGTTAGAGGAGAACAATGTGCATGGACCCCCAGAACAGCCCCTGGGGAGGATTGCTAGGCAGGGGCAGGGCTTGCCAACACAGGGTTGTGTTGGGAACAGCTCTCACAGCCTGGCTGCAGTATGTATGGGAAGAAAAGCCTCAAATCGATTAAGTATATTCTGCTCTCTTCAACATTTTAAGAATTTAAAGTCTTCCTAATTCTGTGTGAGAATAAAACCAGGACTGCTGGCATCAGGCCTTCCTCAGGCTTGCTTGGGGTCAGACAGGCAAAGTGGGTCCTGCTGAGGAGAGCCCCAGGCAGCATTTGGTGCTGCAGAGGAACTAGCACTTGAAACGCTGTGCTGAGTTTGAAATGGGTGTGTTCCTGGGCAGGATATGTTCTTTTGGAGTCAGTTATCTTCTGGTGAAGAATGATATCTGACCCTGCAGCAATCCTTCTTTGGAATAATTGTTTAGGCAACTACCACTGAAGGTGAAGACTCTGCTTCCATCCCCAGCAAACAGCCATGTGGGAGAGGCTGGACTTAGTCAGCTGTTTGAGCAGGCAGCTTGTCCTCTGCCCTGTGACAGCAGAGTGTAAAATATCAGCAAAGAGAAGCTTAATGACAGCTGCCCCTCCTCTGTGCCAGCTACTGCTAATGTTTGAGAGGTGGAGGTGAATGCCAGGATGAGACAGTGTTAAAGAAACTGGTGCCAAAAAGAAGAGCGAGGTCGCCCTGACCCAGGCATGGGGGTACCCCCACCACTGCTGGGGGGCAGCTGCAGCTGTTCCCCAGCTGAATGGATCCCAACAAGTGAGTTGCCTGGAGTAAGGCAGGCAAGCTTCATCAGCTTGCTTGTGAATCCCCAGCTGAACTAGAAGCCTCCTCATTCCCTTAAGCTGTCCTGGCCATGCCTCTGGGAGAAATTAAAACATTCACAACCTAGCATAGCCTTTTGGGGCTTGTGAAGACACCAGAGAACCAAGCACTCCTCTGCACCAGCCACGGCATATTTACACATCAACACGTGCTGGCCCAGGAGAAATACAGACGGGGAGTAAAGAGAGCTCCTTTCAGTTTGCATCAGCTTCCTCATTGTGCTGAGGAATAGCCACCCCTAGAGAAGCCTGTCTGCTTTGCTTTTTCAGCTTAACAGTCCTGTAACCTTCCCCTCTACTCTGCCCTGCTGAGGCCAAACCTGGAGTATTGTGTCCAGCTCTGGGCTTCCCGGTTCAAGAGAAATAGGGAACTACTGCAGAGTCCAACAGAGGGCCACAAGTATCCCTTCTACAAAGAGAGGCTGAGAGACCTGGAGCTGTTTAGCCTGGAAAAGAGCAGACTGAGAGGGGAATCTTACAAATACATATAAGTATCTAAAGGGTGGAGGTCATGAGGATGGGGCTGGGATCTTCTCAGTGGTGGCCACTGATAGGTCAAGGGGCAGCAGGTACAACCTGAACACAGGAGGCTTCGCTTGAACTGCTTTGCTGTGAGAGTGCCGGAGCCCTGGAGCAGGCTGCCCAGAGAGGTTGTGGAGTCTCCTTCTCTGGAGACTTTCAAACCCTGCCTGGACACATTCTTGTGCAACCTGACCTAGGCAAACCTTCATCAGCAGGGGTTTGGACAAGATGATCTGCAGAGGTCTCTTCCAACCCCTACCAGATGCTCCTTTGCCTCAGACATGCTGTTATTTTGCAAGGGAGAAATGCTGCTCCAGTGTTTTCCCCACCCAGGGAGGTGTGAAGTTAGCCATAAACTACTGCCTTTTGAACCTCTGCCAGCTACGACAACATGTCCAGGTCAAAAATCCAGCTAAAGGGCAGCAAGACACTTGGCATGGAAGCAGTTGTGCATTCCACATTCAGACTCTTTGGAGGTGAACTCTTTCACACACGTCTAGGTCAAGTATAAAACATCCCTTATGGAACAGCTTACCTGACTGCAAGAGTGACTCAGATGGCAAAGCCCATGGCTCAGGAGGTTCAAGTCCTCCTTTCAGATGGCCACTAAAGCTGGAGCATATTACCTAGAACAAAAATCTCTTCCGCAGAGAAGCAGGCTGGGAGGTTGCCTTGGTGTAAGGGGCTTGACAGGCTTACAACTACTCTTAAATTAGTTAAAGAAAAACTCCACATGAGGATTGGGCAGAAATACAGAATATTGCTGGGAGTGCAGGTGGAAGTGCTGTTAATAAACTACATGCTGTGGTGCAAAGAATATCAAATACAAAGCAATCCATAGGCCACAGTTCTACAAAACCTCCTTAGGCCAAAGCTTCTAAAAATCTCCACCAAAACCAGGGCAAAAATTCCAGGCCCAAATACCACCCCCACCCCCCCCATACCTCTCTGCATCCCTCCCCACCCTCATCCCCCAATTACCCAAGCTGAAAATGATGCAGCTAGCAATTCTCTTGGCAGCTCCAGGCCCCAGCCAGGCTGCTCCAAGCCCAGATCCCAGACAAAGCAAGATAAGGGAGCCAGCTAGGAAGGAAGAGAGTAAGGGAAAAGAAGAAGGCAGAAGCAGGCTGTGCTGTCCCCTTATAAAGGCTAGCTGCAGGCATTCTGGGAATGACAAAACAACAATCACACTTTCTGGTCCACCTGCTAGACCTATCTGGACCTCCTGGAGGTCCTCTCTATGGTTTCTTTAAAGGCATCCAGTCTCAAACCATGACATGTTCTCCCACAGTAAAACAGTAGCTGAAATTTTTGTACCAGGGCCCTTTCTGACTACAAGATGCATTAGCAGGGTACCTGGCAAAAGAGTGCAGAAGGACAATGCAGCAACCAAGGTGTCCAACGGAAAGGGTTTTGCAGAAAACCCCATCAGAGCAGCATGCTGCTGGGGGAGGCGGCACGGTGTTCTCAGCAAGGTGTATGCAAGGCTGGTGAAATCAGCTCATTGCTTTGGCCTCCAGAGTGAAATCAAATGTGGGTTTTTTCCCTCTTTGATTCAATAAATATAATGCTTGACGTTTTCTGCCACCCTGTGTAAGGGGCTGCAAGGAAGGCAGAAATCAGAAAGTCATGTTGCTCTAAAACAGGCTGATGTCTGCCCAGGCCTGCTGAGGAGCATGGCTGTAAGCCAGAGGACCTTCCAGAAGCATGGACACTTGGCCACATTATTTCCTTGTCCTCTGCCCCCTTGAAGGCATTTTCCCAGCTGCTTTTGCCCTCTGAACACCCAAATAGAAGAGATGAAAAAGCTGAAGAATCTGCAGGAAGCAGGATAGTGTGGTGTAGATTTACCACAGTGAAAGTGGAGAGCACTTGAAAGAGCCCTGCTGAGAGACAGGCTGCTCAGAGCTCAGCAGAAAACCTGAGCAGGAGCAGCAAACCTCACCAGGATGTGGAGAATGACTGTCAGGAGATGCATCAGGGGGAGAGGTAAGGGGGCAAAATAGCTTCTACAACAGTGACTTAGTGACTGTGAGAGGTCCTGGGGAAGACGACTTACCTGGGTGCTTTTAAAGGTCATCAGTCTCACCAGAGAGCTTGGACCCTTGACTCCCTGGACAGATCCATGCATTTGCCTTTATGCTTGGCCTGCCTGTCAGGACTCGCTCCTTTGTGCCTGAAGGCTTGGGCAATGCGGAGCTCAGCCCCGCAGCTGCTGCCGCCGCAGGCTGCGGTCCCTGCACCGAGTCACCTGCACAGCACAACCCAGTGCCTCGGCGGGGCTGAATGTGTCCCCGCCCCAGCCACAGGCTTCAATTGTAGAGGGCCGCCGGTGGGCTGCTCCCGGGGCTGCAGGAGGAGGTGGCAGGACCTCTCAGGACCCATCAGGAGCCGTCAGGACCTGTCATCACTGCGGTGTTGAGTCCTCAGCAGTGTGAAAGGGCTGCAAATGCCCTGTTTGAGCCAGCCTATTTAATGAGTAGTTTCCTACACAGGCAGTGTTTGCGTGGCGCTTAGGACAGAAGGGGAGGAGACCCAGCACAGCAGAGGGGCACACTGCCTTGGCAAGCGTTTGCAGACATTGTCCCACCCTGCAGCTGTCCCACCTTGAGCTTCTCCCCCCATGAAGAGTTTATTCCCCTCTAGTTTGTTACTGCTGTGCTCTGTGTTCTCCTCCACCACTACTCAGAGACCAAAAGCTTCCAGTACCTTCTGACACAGATGTCACAAGGGAAGACAAGGCAGGGGAAGTGAGCTGTGGTTTCATCTTGGGGCCCTGTCACAAAGGTAGGACAGCTGGCTTCTGCACCATGCTGATAACAGTGTCCCACAGAACTCTCCTGGACAAAGTGGCTGCTCATGGCTTGGCTGAGCAATGCTCTGCTGCATACAGCACTGGCTGGATAGGCCCAGAGAGTGGTGGTCAAAGGAGTTAAATCCAGCTGGGGTCACCAGTGGTGTTCCTCAGGGCTCAGTGTGGAGACCACTTCTGTTCAACATCTTTGTTGCTTTGTTGATCTTGATCAGGACACAGAGTGGATCAGCACTAAGTCCTCAGATGGCACCAAGTCAGGTGGCAGTGTTGATCTGCAGGAGGGGAGGGAGGCTCTGCAGAGGGACTTGGAGAGACTGGATCCATGGCCAGCATTACCAGGATGAGCTCCAACAAGGCCAAGGGCCAGGTCCTGCACCTGGGGCACCACAACCCCAAGCAAGGCTGCAGGCTTGGGGCAGTGTGGCTGGAAAGCTGCTGGCAGAAAGGGACCTGGGGGTGCTGATGGACAAGCAGCTGAACAGGAGCCAGCAGTGTGCCCAGGCAGCCAAGAAAGCCAAAGGCATCCTGGCTGGGATCAGCAATGCTGTGTCCAGAATAAATCTGGTGAGGAGTGACTGAAGGAGCAGGGGATGGTTGGTTTGAAACAGAGGAGGATGAGGAGAGACCTCATGCACCTGAGGCTTTTTAGTCTGGAGAGAAGACTGAGAGGGGATCTGATAAATGTCTGTCAATATCTGAGGGCTGGGGGTCAGGAAGGAAGGGACAGGGACAGCCTCTGCTCACTGTGCCCTGGGATAGGACAAGGGGCAAGGAATAGAAACTATAGCACAGTTCCACCTCAACATGAGGAGGAACTTCTTGACGGTGAGGGTCCCAGAGCACTGGAACAGGCTGCCCAGAGTGGGAAGGAGTCACCAACCCTGGATGGTGTTTGGATGTGGTGCTTGGGCATATGTAGAGCTATGTAGAGTTAGGTGAATGGTTGGACTTGGTGATCCCAAGGGTCTCTTCCAACATGAATGATTCTGTGATTCTGTGATGTCTGAATTCCCATCCTAGTGCCATGGCAGTGGTGTGGAGGGTGTGTGCAGCAACATGTGCTTCCAATAGAGCTGCTATTATTGTTCTCATAATGCTTCCATGATTACCCCAGGGTCTTGTACAAAGCCCCCAGACATACAGCAACAACAACAAAAAAATCCCCTCCCATCCTCTAGTATAAAGCTCTCTTTTCAGAGCCAGTGCCAGCAGTGTGGCAGCCCCACTGCTCTCAGTTCTCACACTTCTCAGATGTCCTGTTAGCAGCAGCTTCCCCTCCAGCTAGGAATAGCTCTCAAGACACACAAAGCAAAATTCTTCTGAATCCTCTAAAATCCACTGACAATCGCTGTGGTGGCCGCTCCGCTCCCCGGACAGGAGCTCTGACTTGGGCTGGCAAATAAAGCCTGTCCTTGTCAAATGCATTGTGCATCTAGCTAGGCTATTCTGCACCTCACATCCTCGGGTGGGTTTGCATTTCCAGATAAGAGTGCAGGGAGGTCTCTAATCCTCTTACTGTGATGGTTTGAAGTAGCCCTGCTGGAAACTCGAGTTACAGAAAGTTGAAGCACTTGGAAAAAAGTCTTATTTGTTGGGGACAGAGCTGAGAGCTCCAAGGATGGAAGAGGAGACTGAAGGCTGTGTCTGACTGATAGCCATGTGTGCAGAGGAGAGCCCACTGCCTGTATTTATCTGTCCCTGGTTGACACTGCAGCCCTCTTAAACTTCTCAGACTCTGTTCAGGTGGCACTCCACGGATGTCGCTGTCCATCTGATGTCCATGGGGCTCAGGTACTGCAGTGAAGGGAGGGTACCCTGCCCACTGTCACCTCATCCCAGACTCACTTCAGTGTGTGGAAGTTTAGTGGTTCCCAGAAAGGGAGGCAGAGATTGTTCAGCCAGGGGTGCAGCTGTCCTCCAAGTACGGTTTTAGCCAGTCGGACTTTCTGAGGTGTTGGTGGGCTCTGTGCAGTTGCAGTTACCAGGGCAGAGCTTCACAGGAGAAACCTCCAGATGGGATGAATTCCCCCAGGTGAGCTGTGTTTATTGCACAGCAGCCAGAATGCCTGGGCTTGAACTATGATTCTGCCAGGGCTATTTGCAAGGGCTGTGCCTACCCTGTGCAAAACTTTATCCCAAACCTTCTCCCCATACACACTCTTCTGGTTTTTACTTGGCAACTGTTGTCTGCCATCTCCAGAAGATGGAGCTGAGTTTCTTGTTCTATGGAAGGTTAAAAAACAAAGGCACAGAAGCAAATACCTCAGAAGATTTTCTGCAGCATTACTCCCCTGTCCCTGGAGGTGTTCAAAAGGGGACTGGACGTGGCACTTGGAGCCATGGTTTAGTTGTCAGGAGGTGTTAGGTATTAGGTAATAGGTTGGACTTGATGATCTCTGAGGTCTCCAACCTGGCTGATTCTGTGATTCTATTCTATGATTCTACTCCACGTACCCTCAGTTCCCTGATGGCAAGCCACAGGGGCACTCAGGTGCTTGAGGGCTTGTTGACACACCAAGATGAAAGGCACAGCTGAGACAGTGCAGGTCAATAAAAATTGGGTAAAGGTTCCAGGCTGCTTTCTGGAGAGACAGAGGAGATTGTGGTGGTTGTGGGTAAACTCTGCTCCTCTGAGCACCCCCTTGCTGGGTGTATTCTGACTGTGCTGATGCAGAGCCTTCTTGCATCAAATGCTGAGGTATTTTAAGATGCCTTTACACTATCAGCTGTAGCTCATGACCCAGACAGTTTTGTAATGCAGCTTACCAGTGAAGAGCAAAATTTATTCTCCTGTACAGGAAAGATATATCTGCAGCACCTGCTGTGTGCCAGCACAGCAAACCTTTGGTGGTGTTTCCTGTCATTCCCCTGCAGTTCCTCTATGCACACACTCATCTCTGAGCATTCTTGCTGGCTTTCTGCAGCTGAGAACTGCAGAATGCTGCTTCTGGCTCCTGCCAGCTTTTCATATGCAAAAGGGTAAGACCACATTGTCCTGGATGCGGGTGTGCAAGCTGCTGTGTTCAGTCCATTTACACATTATGATGGTTCAGAGGAAGCTAGAGGAGCTACATGAACAAGCTCACCTGCAGGGAATGTGGGACAAGCAACTTTGGCATCTGCCTGCACACCAGCAGCTGCTGCGGCGTGACTGATGCTTTACAAAAGCACACCTTCTCAGTCTGCACCCAGCTGGCACAGAGCAGAGGGGCTCTGGTTCACCTGCCATGTGCTTAGAGCTGGCTGCATCCATCACACCTCCTGCAGCAGAGTTCAAGAATAAGCTGAATTCCTGAATGATTGTATGGAGTTTACTGAGCATCGTTTCAGCAGCTTTGCCGCCTCCATCTGCTGCTGCTGCTGCTCTGCCACACCAGCTCTGCTGGGTGGTCTGCTGTCTGGGCCAGTGGGCTGTGCTGGCTTACCCCACAGCTGGGCAAACCCTCCTTTCCTGGTGCGGAAAGGTGAGGTGCAGGATGGTTTGGTGACCACCAGTGTTGCATGCACAAGTAGCTGGAGAGCACAGCCCCTTCAGGCTCCTCTGGGTGAGCCAGGCAGTAGCCAGGTCAGGCAGTCAAGGGCTAGCACAAGGCACAATGCAACTGCACTGCATTGGCAGCACTGGCAGCTCTGCAAAGAACACCTCAGATCCCACTGAGCACAGCTGGCACTTGTGCTCCCAGCAGTGCTCTACTAACCAAGCAAGGATTTCCCTTCTGCACAACTCTCAGCACTCAAGTGTTCTTAGCAATATTCTCTAGATAGCATAACATTAAACTGAAGCTGGAGACTCATTTGATGGAACACAAACAAATAACATCTGTCCCAACCACCTTCACAAGTCTTTTTTCAAGGTCTCCACCAGCTTTCACAGAGGCACAGTTATTTGCCCCACTGCTGCCAGCTGGTTGTAGTGCTAAGTGAGCCCATATGTTACAGCAGGAGCTGCTGATAAAATAAAATGGATTGGACAGTTCTGTAGAGCAGATGAAACAGAAATAACTTCTTCTTTCGTGCCTACAGGTTCCAGGAGGAGTGGCCTCGGGACATCACAGCTCGTGGCTGCTGCAAAGACAACACTCATCTGCCTAGCTTAGCCAAGAGCATGGGTGCAGCAGCGACACAGCCTGTGCCAGGACACACCACTGCAGGACACACAGGGAGCTCAGTACATGTCGTGGAAGTCCATGGACATCAGGAGAGCCACAGCAAAGCAGGCTGCCAGATACCTGGGTAGCTGGTGCCTGAGAGACAATTGTTCCTCTGGACCAAATGAATTTAGATAGAAACATGTGCCTTAAGGACAACTTAGGAAGTGAATTATTCCTATGAATTTGAAAGTTTTCTATACTCCAAGATTCATTAAGAGAAATGCTTCATGGTTTGGTAGAAATAACAGAATGCATGTGGAGGCTGGCAGCTCATAGCCATTCTCTGCAGAGGTGTTGTGACCATGCAAAGGCATAGTTATCCTTCTGTACATCTAGAGAAATCGTAGCCACTTTGTAGGTTTGCCTCATACAGAGTCACTTATGATAACTACACATTCATAAGGCTCAAACCTGCTCTTAAGCAGAGCTTTTGGTAAGCATTTCAGGATGAACACCTACCCCCCACCCGCCAACCCCCCCCCCCCCCCCCCCCCCATATTTTTACACGGTAGTATGATAGAGCTACAATAAAGTTCTGGTTTTAATTAAAAGCCCTCCTGCCGTTTTGTACCAGGAAGGGCTTTTGGGTCTCATTCCTCTGTGCCACATTTAGAGACTGTGTGGGACTGGCTGCAGCAGAAGCACACCTCCAAATCACCAGCCTGTCAGGGAGGGGAGAGCACCCAGAGGGATGCGCTGCCTGGCTGTGGCATCCTTGACCTCAAGAGGCAGCACATCAGCGGCACCTGCGGCTGGGGTCTGTGTTAGAGCATGGTGGATGCAGCCCTCCTGGAGCAGCGTGGCACAGCTGGCTGCTGCAGCTGCCCTGGGAGAGCACTCCAAGCAAAGGGGTAATGCAGCTTTTTGGAAGCCTGCCTCGTTTACCTGTTCTTGACTTTCTCACTCTGTGAAGGAATGAGGTTGTGGGATTTTCCTGTCCATTTTGAACAGTGAAGGAACTGCTCCAGCTCTCACCCTGCTGTTGTGTGCATACACGTGAATATCTTATGGTTACAGTACAGGTTGAAGCCTTATTCATTCTCCTGTCATCAGCTGCCCATTGTCTGTTACCACATTCCTGCCATGATGGACATGTGCTCTTACAGCAAACTCCAGTAACTGTTTTATTGTATACCCTGATGGTTAGGAATCCAAATAGCCTCTTAAGGCCTTCAGTTCTGAAGTTTTGGGTTTGAAATTCAAACTATTGTAGCTTGCTGGAGGCCTTAAAATGCCCTGTTCCATCCTGGCTGTACTCAGCAGAGCTCTCAAATGTGCTTGAACTTCAGCTATATGGAAATGGCAGCAAAGAGGCTGTTTTGTTGTTCCTAATAAACTCAGTTCTACACATTATGGCAGGCTGCACCCCTACAATGCACTGCTTCACCTGTGCTGCAAAGAGGAGAAAGGACATGCTTCTCAGCTCTCACTGCAATTCAGTTCTCCATTCATTAAATTCATGCTAGCCAGTGTTTATCAGAGCATATTTGTGCTGTGAACCATTTTGCCTGCAGTTTTTGTGGTACCCTGCCAGACCCAGGCAGCTTTGGTACCTAGATGTGCTCCTGCATCCCATATGCAGCATTTGCCTCTGGCTGTGTGCAGGGCTGGCACCAGTTCTGTTGCCTGTCCCACACTGCCAGCCCAGCTCCGTTGCCTGTCCCACACCAGCAGCCCAGCCGGGTTGCCAGTCCCAAGCTACCAGCCTGTGTCCATTGCCTGTCCCACACACCACCAGCCTGGCTGCAGCTACACCAGGCAGCTCGCAGGGTTGATGGTAATGATTGTAAGGATGCAAAGGGGTCAAAAAGTTTTGGAGAAGATGCATCATAAAGACTCAGTGCAAGGCAGTGCCTAAGGAGGGCTGTCTGGAGCCCTGTGCAGGGTGACCTCAAGTGGCAAATGAGAAGCAATGATGTGAAATTTCTGCACAAAGCTATGATCCCAACCATTACAGCAGCAGCTCTTCGCCACTGCTGGCATGGGGCTTTCTGGCAGGACAGCTCAGATGGCTGTGCTCCATCCTCCAGAGGAAAGCTCTCCCAGGTCCTGTTAGAGAGCAAAGGCTTGGACAGCATCAGTGGTGAAGTCCACAGATGGAGGAAAACAAACCCAAAATGTGTGAAAGGAGCAGAGAAGGGAAGAAAGGCTGGGAAAGGAGGCTCCTGCACGTATGGCTGGTACAGGAGCATTAAATGCAAAGCTAAGGACTTCCCACACCATAAAAGGTACAACTTGCTAGTGCTTTGGGCACAGATGATAGCACTGAGGTCTTGGCATGGTACACAACAGTTTGTCCCTGGTAGGACCCGTGGGGAGAAAGGTTTGTGCACTCGTGGAGGTCTCAGCACCCGGTGAAATGCTCCTTAACTAAGGTCTGTGGCCGGATCAGGCAGGGTGGTGTGAAGCATGGGCTGCTGGGTGCTCATCACTCACTCTGCAGCCAGGAGGAGCAGCTAGCAGGAGCTTACTCGGGGAAACAAGAGAGTCCTCTTTACCGCTGGGTGACTTCATAACGGGCTCTGTTAGACAAATGTACAACTGTCAGGAGTTTGAACAAATGCCTTGGTAACTGCTTTGTTTCTGCAGGGGATGGGAAGTGGGGTGGCAGTTTGCTTCTGGCTATAGCAGGGAAAACTTGTTAAATCAAAAGGGGCACCTGGGTGAATGTGAAAACAAGCAACATCACGTTTTCTGAAAAGGAGAAAGAGCAGCAGAATAAGGAAAAGGGCCAAGTTCTGCCCCACTGAAAGAGCAAGTACAAAGGATCTGAGAGGTGCAGAGGAGGAGAGCTGGCAGTCACTGTTTAAAGGCATGCCTGACAAACAGGGTGCAGAGCACAGCAAAAATCTGATACAGCTGCCTTAAGAACTCTGAGAACATGAACATTCCAGCCTAGAAAACACCAAAACAAGGGAGACTGAGGAGAAACACAGAAAGGGATGAGTGGAGCTGTGCAGAAAGGGAAGAGGAAATTAAGTTAAAGCCAGCTAACAAAATGAAAGAAGAGAAAAACACAGTGGGAGAAAGACTAAAACTACAGGTAAGGCATGTCTTGGCAAAAGGAAAAACAGCCCCAGAGATGACAACCACTGAATGTCTGCTTTGGATCAGGCTCCACTGAAAAGCTCACTGGCAAATGCAATGGGTTTTAGCATGCAGCTGTGTTTGCAGCCTGGTATAAAGCAAGAACAAGATCACAACTATGGAGGTAAATTTGATTCCATGTTGAATCAAACACAGCCAGAGATGGAGAGAGGTGATTCTGCCCCTCAGCTCTGAGGCCTTCAACACAAGAGGGCTGGGAGAGTTGGGGCTGTTCAGCCTGGAGATGAGAAGGCTCCAGGGAGACCATGGAGCAGCCCTCCAGTACCTGAAGGGGCTACAAGAAAGCTGGGGAGGAACCACTTACAAAGGCGATAGAACAAGGGGCAATGGTTTGAAAATAGAGCAGAGGTGATCTAGATTGGACATTAGGAAGAAGTTCTTTACTATGAGGGTGGTGGAACACTGGCACAGCTTGAACAGTAGTTGGTGGAGGCCTCATCCCTGGAGACGTTCAAGGTCAGGCTTGATGGGGCTCTGAGCAACCTGATAAAGTTTGGGATATCCTTGCTTACTGCAGGGCAGCTGGACAAGGTGACCTCTAGAGGTCCCTTCCAACCCAGCACATTCTGTGATTCCATGAAAATAAGCCTAAATCGCTAAGGAATTAGCTAAGCAATATTTGACCCATCATTAGCACAGCTTCATGAAACTGTGAAGGGACAAAGCAGGTCTCAGAAGTTGAGACAGGGCAAGTTTGACTAATAAGGGGAGAGCAGAGAACCTCAAGAACTAACAGAATGAATGATGGTGGTGGAGTTACCATCACTGGAAGTGTTTAAGAGGAGACTGGATAAGGCACTTGGTGCCATGGTTTAGTTGATTAGATGGTGTTGGGTGATGGGTTGGACTTGATGATCTAGAGGGTCTTTCCAACCTGATTAACTCCTAGTCTAGTCTAGTCTAGTCTATTCTTCTCTGACCCCCAGCAAGAGTGTAGGACAATGATTAAGCAGTCAGTTTGCAAATGTAGGTTTAAACAGAGCTGGAAGCACAGAAGGGAGCTGCCCTGCCTGCCCTCTTTAAACCATGTGGAGGGTGGCCCAATTATGCTCCGTCCTGCCTCCCTGCAGTGCTTTTGAATTTCCTTCCTCTTCCACTCCCCTGTGATGATGCTAACAGGTCTTCAGGACTGAGCCCCCTGGCATTTTCATTTTACCATGTGACTGTAAAATGCACTAATACCACTGCATGTCACTGAGTGAAATCAATTCATTTGCTGGAGCATCCAGGTCAACGTGCTGCATGAGAAGGGAGAGCAGCTACCCTGCTCTTCAGATGAGGCCAGGCTGAGTAGTGTTTGATGGGGGAAAGCAAAACCTTGAGCTGACAAGAGCGTTGATAGCCATGTGCAGAAGCAGAGAAGGCAGCAGATTTACTGCCTGTGCCAAAGCATTGGGCTGCTGTCATTTATTTGTCTAACACAAGAGACAGCAAAGTTACAAGCCAAGGGAACAGCACTCGTGCTGGGTCTGTAAGATTTGCCGCTCAGTTCCCTCTGGGACTGTGCTTAGTTTATGACAGCTGCACCCCCTGGAGTTAGCTTTATTGCTCATGTAAACATTATTTATTGTCAGAAGGAAAATAAGTGCTGTGCAGGAAGGAGATGAAAGCAGAGGAGAATCTAAAATAGACGTTTCAAACCTCTTATTTATTACATTAACCCTTAAAAGTTTGCCATGCAGCGGTTTCAAGTGGATTGAGGCTGCATTTATGCTACAGAAGTTCCTTGTGTATTTTTCTGGAGCTGCTGGCTGGAGCCTCAAGGACAAGTTAAAATGCTAGAAAGTGCAGAAGCAAGCACAAGGCAGCCCTCTCCCTGCACGGGTGCTTAGGGTTTCTTTGATGTGTGCTGCAGCAGGACAGGACAGGACAGGACACTTCTTCACAGATTTAAAACCTGCACCAGTGTTTATCAGAGCAGTTCCTTACTTACATTCCTTCACCCTGCATTTTAAAGCTGCTTTCCTACAGCAGGTGACTCTGCTGAGGGTGTTGACTGGTCTGATGCTAAGCCCTGTGCCTGCAGCAGCACATCTTTACAGACACATTTCACCTGCATTTGTGCTACCTCACTGCTGCTGTCTGTTGGCCCACAGGGACACCTACTTGTACGTGTGAGCTGTCACACGGGGCAGGGTTGCCTGATCCTGTGATCTCGGTCACAGATCTCGTGGCATTTCTTATCTTCTTAAGCTTCAAATGATATAGCAGGATGAATATGTGAAACCCACAGCCTCTGGTTTAAAATGAAGAAGTGTCTTTGCACGTGTGTTTGATGGAAGGACATTCAGTGTCAAACAACAGAGCAAAACCCCAGCAGTCTGTGAAGTTTCTTTGGTGGTAATGACATGAATGGAGGCCTGACTCATGATTCAGTAGCTGAAGCTGTCAAATGTCCAGATGACCCTGACACACTGCTGCTTGAAAGAAAGGGAAACAGAATCACAAAAACACTCAGGTTGGAAGAGACCCTCAGGATCACCAACTCCAACCATTAACCCTACTCTACAAGAGTCACCCCTAAACCATAGCCCCAAGCACCACATCCAAACCACCTTTAAACACATCCAGGGGTGGTGACTCCACCACTTCCCTGGGCAGCCTCTGCCAGTGCCTGACCAATCCTACTGGGAAAAAATGCTTCCTACTGTCCAGTCTCACCCTGCCCTGCTGCAGCTTGAGGCCATTCCCTCTTGTTCTATCACTAATTACCTGTGAGAAGAGACCAGCACCAATCTTTCCACAACCTCCTTTCAGGGAGCTGTAGACAGCCAGGAGGTCTTCCCTCAGCCTGCTCTGTTTCACACTAACCATCCCCAGCTCCTTCAGTCACTCCTCACCAGGTTTATTCTCCAGGCCCTTCCCAGCTTCCTTGCCCTCCTCTGCCCTGGCTCCAGCACCTCCACAGCTCTCCTGGACTGAGCTGCCCCAAACTGGACACAGCACTTGAGGTGTGGCCTCCCCAGAGCTGAGTGCCAGGGGACAATCCCTGCCCTGCTCCTGCTGGACACAGCATTGCTGATCCCAGCCAGGATGCCTTTGGCTTTCTTGGCCACCTGGGCACACTGCTGTCTCCTGTTCAGCTGCTTGTCCATGAGCACCCCAGGTCCCTTTCTGCCAGCAGCTTTCCAGCCACACTGCCCCAAGCCTGCAGCCTTGCTTGGGGTTGTGGTGCCCCAGGTGCAGGACCTGGCCCTTGGCCTTGTTGGAGCTCATCCTGGTAATGCTGGCCATGGATCCAATCTCTCCAAGTCCCTCTGCAGAGCCTCCCTCCCCTCCTGCAGATCAACACTGCCACCTGACTTGGTGCCATCTGAGAACTTAGTGCTGATCCACTCTGTGTCCTGATCAAGATCAACAAAGCAACGAAGATGTTGAACAGAAGTGGTCTCCACACTGAGCCCTGAGGAACAACACTGGTGACCCCAGCTGGATTTAACTCCTTTGACCACCACTTTCTGGGCTTATCCAGCCAGTGCTGTATGCAGCAGAGCATTGCTCAGCCAAGCCACGAGCTGCCAGTTTGTCCAGGAGAATTCTGTGGAGACAATGAGCAGAGCAAGTGCTGAAAGGCCCTCATACAATTCCACAACCAACATCCATCTCTTGTTTTCACTGCATCCAGAACACATCAGCGGGTGGGAACACTGCATAGTCCCCAGCACCCTGCTCAGGAGGGTGTTTCACAGCCAGTCTCCAACCCTGGTAGCTAATGCTAAATGCAGTGATGGAAACGTGAAACTCCTCTGGCAGAGCAGCAAGCACGGCAGTGTAAGTTCTGTGCACAGCAGCTTCTTCCCTGCATGCCTGGCGCTGTACTTCAGTGTGTCTCTGTGTGTGTGTGTGCTCAGACTGCCTGTGTGTTTCCAGGTCCAGGTCACATAACAATGCTCACAGCCGTGCTTCCCACTTGCAGTAGGTTGTATCTGTGACCTGGTGCCTGCAGTGGCTTCTAATCCATGCCCAGATGCTGGCCCTTCACTCATGAAGCCCGTGGGTGGTATGCTAGCAGCACACCATCCTTTCATAGATTCACAATGTCGGAAGGGATCCCCTAGCCCAACCTTTCTGTCCTTCCCAGCCCGTGGTGGTCAGGTGAGGCCCTGAGCTGGCAGGGTGATCACTGCCATGTGAGGACACTAGAGACAAAGAGGCTTTGTTCTCCCCTAGAGCTCTGATAACTGTCAGTATGCCAAATCTGTCACCTATTTAGTTACACACCCACTTCCACACCCATGAGGATGCTCTAAAGCTCCAAAGGCAGTATTTTCCTCCTGCCCCCAAAGAATTACAATGTTTTAATTCTTTTAGGACAAAAAAAAAAAAAAAAAAGCAAAACAAAACCAAAACATTTTCTCATGTGTGATTTGCACTTTGCAGCTCAGAGAGTGAACCAAGTGTGGGCTTGAACCTATACGTGAAGCTGACTGCTCCTTATGCCACGTGCAACTTAACAGCCAACACAGTCATTTTACCAGGAAGATTTATGATCCACCTACAAGGTCTATTCTATCTGCTGACTCCTCCATTGTGCCAGGAACAAGAAGCACAGAACTTTCATGCTATCTGCATCATCCTCTTGTTTTACTAATCCCACCACCATTCCCAAGGATAGGGTAGAGCAGAGCAGAATCAGGGTGTATGCCATTCATTCGTGCAATGAATACAAGAAGTTAAAACTGCCCAGGGATTTCCAGACCTGTGCATGCCCCAGGCTATGATTTCACCCAGGTTGGCTCTGTTGGTATCTAACAGTTTGGCTTAGCTGGTCAGGAACACAGAGCTGAGAACCTGCAGCACAGCTTTCTGCCTTTGTAGTTGGAGTCAGAGAATTGTTTTGCTTCATCTCCTTCTAACCAAGGAAGAAAGAAAAAGTGATTATCCCAACAGCATCGGTATGAATATACAAATCAGACTGAAAATTACCCATTCCATATCAAAGCCAACATAGGAATTATTAGCAGAAAAGGAAAGAAAAAGATCCATAACAAACATCTTGGTTTTCAGAGCTGATGACACAGGGTGCCACACCAGCGGGACGTGGCTGGCCCTGGAGCTCAGGCAGCCCTTCATTGGCACTGCTGGCTCTGAGCTCGGGCAGCCCTTTATTGGCACTGCTGGCTCTGTGCTCAGGCAGCCCTACATTGGCACTGCTGGCTCTGTGCTTGGGCAGCCCTTCATTGGCAGTGCTGGCTGTGAGCTTGGGCAGCCCTTCATTGGCATTGCTGGCTGTGAGCTTGGGCAGCCCTTCATTGGCAGTGGCAGCTCTGTGCTCGGGCAGCCCTTCATTGGCAGTGGCAGCTCTGTGCTCGGGCAGCCCTTCATTGGCACTGCCAGCTGTGAGCTAGGGCAGCCCTTCACTGGCAATGGCAGCTCTGTGCTCAGGCAGCCCTTCATTGGCACTGCTGGCTCTGTGCTCGGGCAGCCCTTTATTGGCACTGCTGGCTGTGAGCTTGGACAGCCCTTTATTGGCACTGGCATCTGTGCTTGGGCAGCCCTTCATTGGCACTGCCAGCTGTGAGCTTGGACAGCACTTCGTTGCCACTGCCAGCTGTGTGCCCTGCCAGCCCCGCGTTGGCGCTGCCAGCTGTGAGCTCGGATGGCACTTCATTGGCACTGCCAGCTGTGAGCTCGGACAGCACTTTGTTGGCACTGCCAGCTGTGTGCCCTGCCAGCCCCGCGTTGGCACTGCCAGCTGTGAGCTCGGACGGCACTTCGTTGGCACTGCCAGCTGTGAGCTCGGACAGCACTTTGTTGGCACTGCCAGCTGTGTGCCCTGCCAGCCCCGCGTTGGCAGTGCCAGCTGTGAGCTCAGGCAGCCCCGCGTTGGCACTGCCAGCTGTGAGCTCGGACGGCACTTCGTTGGCACTGCCAGCTGTGAGCTCGGACGGCACTTCGTTGGCACTGCCAGCTGTGTGCCCTGCCAGCCCCGCGTTGGCGCTGCCAGCTGTGAGCTCGGATGGCACTTCATTGGCACTGCCAGCTGTGAGCTCGGACAGCACTTTGTTGGCACTGCCAGCTGTGTGCCCTGCCAGCCCCGCGTTGGCACTGCCAGCTGTGAGCTCGGACGGCACTTCGTTGGCACTGCCAGCTGTGAGCTCGGACAGCACTTTGTTGGCACTGCCAGCTGTGTGCCCTGCCAGCCCCGCGTTGGCAGTGCCAGCTGTGAGCTCAGGCAGCCCCGCGTTGGCACTGCCAGCTGTGAGCTCGGACGGCACTTCGTTGGCACTGCCAGCTGTGAGCTCGGACGGCACTTCGTTGGCACTGCCAGCTGTGTGCCCTGCCAGCCCCGCGTTGGCACTGCCAGCTGTGAGCTCGGGCAGCCGTGACTCGCACGCCCGGCAGGCCTCTGCTGGCTGCGCACAGCCGGACTCGCACCTCCCAGGGTGCTTTCGCTTCTCCAAGTTGGGAGTGACCTCTGCTCCGGCAGGCAAGGAGGACAGCAGCGCAGCTGCCCGCACGGTGCGCAGCACGGCCCCGTGAAGCCTATGGATGATGCTGTACCGGACATGTAAGTGTTTGGGACGGGACGCTCGGGGAGGTGACTGCTCAGGAAACCCGCAGGGACGCAAGGCTGGAGCCGGCCCGGGCAGCGGCTCTGACGGGAGTGGCCGGCCGCTCGCTGCCTGCCCTCTGTGCCTGTCCTTTTTACAGTCTGTTGTTATAAATGATTAGCTAAAAGTTGCTGAAGGGCGCTTAGTGTCCAAGCTGAGCTTTGAAGTATCTCATTGTATTGTCTTAAACACAAAGAGAGACTTTGTTAACGGGACTGCCTGCACCGTCTGGATTTAATTTGTTCTTAAAGAGATCCAGCCCTCTTCAAGCGGTGGGAAAATCAACCCGTATTGTGTTTTAACAATTAACGAGAAAACACTGCATGCCGATGCTGCCAGGACAAGGCTAACATTTAGTAAATCAAATAATACACGCAAATAAACAAATCGGTCGGGTTAGCAGCGGGGAACGGCAATGGCTTTTGAGATTAGCTAACCAGGAAATGCAGCTGCTGCCCTTCAGGCGCTGGGAAAGAAACCACAGCTGGGCAGGGCACTCCGCTCAGGAGGCAGCAACCCGACATGAATCACAGAGTTTCGGAAACGAGCTGGGTTCTGCCGATGCCCCCGGCCGCCGCCAGCAGCAAGCGAGGGCTTCTCCCAGTGCTGCCCAGCCTGCGAGCAGTCTGCGAGCAGCGTTACTGGCCGCGGGGGTTCCACAGCGCCGTCTCACAGAGCTCATCGCCCTTACCGGGACTGAGCATGTGTGCTCCCTGTCTGGCTGTGCTCTTTGAATGTCACGGATCGTACCGTGGGAGAGGATCTGGTGGCCCAGCTCCAAGCCGTGTGTGTGCCTCCCCAGGGACGTGCCCCATGCATGCAGAGGACTCCCCAAGGACCTGTCTTTCCAGGGCAAAGCTGACAGCCATACGGCTGTAGAAGTCCTACGTGCCATGGGCATGAGTAGGAGATCTATTTAACTCTTCAATCCTGTATCGTTATCTGAGTCTGTAGGACAAAAATACCCCCAGGCTGTGTGGCTCTGCACACCACTGCACTCCTGAATGATTGACTTCCACTTCCACTTCACTCCAGTGCTGGGAAACAGGCTGCTGATAAACATGTGAGATTTGTATCAAAGACTTCAGTCTGGGTCACATTAAGACAACCAGGCTGTCAGTGTTGTGGTTTAGATTCGGGCAAGGATTCCAGGAACGCTTATTAGCAGAGCACAAAATGCAGTGAAGTCACACGGGTACCCAACGGCCATAAACCCAAATCCTCACCATGCTGCTTCTGAGTACCAGGCAACAGCTCTGCTGTCATATTTTAATATACATATGAAATAAAAATATATGACGAAAGGAGTTGTAAACGGACAATTTCCTTTCCACAAGGTGCCCGTTTCTGTTACTACCATACGGTGCCAAAAATCACTCAGATGCAGGCATGGTCAGGGTCTCTCTGTGCAGTAAGTTTAAAATCTCTGTTCATGCTGTTCATAAAATCTGGGTTCCAGAGGGTAAATGGAGGAAACTCAGGATGTTTGCACTCTATTCATCTTCCCAAGGACATGCACCATGAATGTGACAGCGTTCGGTAGTACTAAAGATATTTCAATTAGGGATTTTTTTTCCTCGCGTTCTTACACTTCCTGGAGATTAAAGAAGCTGCTTTTGTCTCCAGCATGGAGGTACAGACCGACATTTTCCAGAGTAAATATCGAGATGGAGGTATCTCATTTGTTAATGGAAGTGAAAATAATCTTAGAGCAGTTCTGACTTCACTGAAAGGGCTCTCAGACACTGGAACAGGCTGCCCAGGGCAGTGCTGGAGTCACCATCCCCGGGGGTGTTCAAGTGCCCTGTGGACCTGGTGCTTAGGGACCTGGTTTGGTGTTGACCCTTCGGTGCTGGGTCAAATGTTGGAGTGGATGAGCTTGAAGGTCTCTTCCAACCAGACATACTCTGTGGTTCTGGATGTGCTCACCAGAAAGGTCTCTGCCATGAGTTCCTCAGAGCCGTGGCAATGGGGTGTGCGATGTGGCACTGGGATGGAATGCTGCTCTCTTTGGAGAGCATTGCTGGGCTAGAAACTCCATCCTCACACAGGGAAGGTCAGGCACTAAAACCAGGGGTGAGAGTATTCACTTATCCAGGAGAAAGCTTCAGGACTGTGTGGCTAGCCCTGCTAGCCCAGGTGCTGCCCCAGGACATGCTGGAAATGCCCTGTATGCCCCAAGCAACATCTCTGGGGTTGTGCTGGTTATGACACTTCCCCTGTGGTACCAGGAAGTGCAAACTTCCAGCAAATTTTCCTCTCATTTTGTTTTAAACTCCTAGGCTCCTGGCTGGAGCCCGGTCTTACAAGAGGGTGTACAGTGTGTATCCAAGACCAAACTCCTCACTAAATCCTTTCCTGCCTCCTGTTTGGGAACTTGTGCTTCAGAAGTCCTGGCCTGTCAGTGGGGTTCAGTTCCCAAGACACCACACTAACCCACAGCAAGGGCCTGGGTGTTTTAACCAGGATGGTTACCCAGTCCCTGTTTAACCAGTCACGGTATATTGGTATAGCTTTTCCGTGTGCTTGAGTGAAGATGGCACAGAGGCAAATCGGAGCAAACCATTCAGGATCTTGTGCACTAGTGCTCGTCCATGCAGTGGTTGTGGTTCCTGAGTGAGGACGTATTGCAGTGCTCAGGGCTTGTTACTTAAGCACACTTCTAATAGGAGGTGTCTGTGCAAGGACAGTTGGGTTGTAGAAGCCTTTAACCTACCAGACTGGAGGTCACTCTTCTTGCTGTGATTTTAATTCCTCTTCAATATGATCACTTTCTTCCTGATGTCAGCACCTTGTGTCTTTGCTATACTAGAGATCTGCCTTTTCCAAAACATTCTAAAACCACCAGATTTTGCACTAAGGACCCCCCAGCCCTGGACTAATCACAATTGGCAAAGCCAAGGTTCAGCCTTGCTCCTCCGCAGCGTTTACACCTAAGAGGGGACATTGTCCTCCACACATCACTGAGTAATTTCATGTTGATCAAATTTTGTGCAAATGGGAGATTTTAAGTGTAGATTCCCTTGTACTTCTTTCCTTGTGGAGTTACTATGTCTGAGGAGACTTTATTGTGGCCTTGCAGTATCTGAAGGGGACTACAAGAAAGCTGGGGAGGGACTTTTGAGGGTGTCAGGGAGTGATAGGACTGGGGGGAATCGATCCAAGCTAGAGGAGGGGAGGTTTAGATTAGATGTTAGGAAGCTCTTCCCCATGAGGGCGGTGAGAGACTGGCACAGGTTGCCCAGGGAGGTGGTGGAAGCCTCATCCCTGGAGGTGTTTGCAGCCAGGCTGGATGTGGCTGTGAGCAACCTGCTGTAGTGTGAGGTGTCCCTGGCCATGGCAGGGGGGTTGAAACTGAATGATCCTTGAGGTTCCTTCCAACCCTGACAATTCTGTGATTCTATCTCAATGAATCAAATGCTTCACTGCAAGCGTGGCTGATGGAGAGGAGCTATGCTTGTTTCTTGGACTTGAGAGCCTTGCCGTGCACCTTGCAAGTGCCTTTGAGCAAACGTGTGCAGTGCTGTGGCAGGAGGAAGAAAGCAAGCATTGCATCGGGACGTGATGAAAATACAGCCGGGGGACTCTGAAAAGTTGAATAACTTGTGGCAAAGTAGACTGTGGCATTACTGATGGAAGCGTGGCACGGCAGTGACCTGTTTCACACCCACGGCCGTCCCGTTCCAGGCTGCAGGGGGCCCTGAAGGGCCGGGCGAATGCCATGGCTGTACATGCGGGTGTTCGCCCCTCCAAAGCCGTCAAGACAAGAGCAGAGCCGCCAGCCGCGGGGCGGAAGCAGCCGGAGCGGCCCCGGCCGTGCCGCTTCCCTCCGCCGCCTGCGGCAGCGCTTCCTCCGCGCCCGGGAGGCGGTGCTCGGCGGCCCGCACCGCCCCTGCCCCGGCCCTGGCCCGGCTGCCGTCCCCAGCAGGAAGGGCCGCAGCCAGCCGGCGGCCGGGCAGGGCCGCCATGGCCGGTGAGTGCAGAGCGCGGAGAGCCGCAGGGCGGCAGGGAGAGCCCTGGGGCGCCGCCAGCGGGGCCGTCTCAGGCAGGAGCAGGCAGCGCTTGGCGTTGGGCTGCGTGGCGGCAGCGGCGTGGCGGGCGCGCTGCCGCGCGTTACGCGGGGGCGGGTGTTTTGGTGCCTCCAGCGCCCCGTACTCGGGCCGCGGCCGGCGCGGCTGCCGGCAGGGCATTTAACTGCGGCAGCCGCGGCCGGCCGCCGAGTCGCGGAGTGGGGTGGCTGTCCCCTGGGTCCCAGGGAGCGGGCAGTGCCCGGCCGTGCCGCCTCCAGCTTCAGCGTCGGCTCTGGGCATCGCCGCAGTGTCAGCCTGCGGGCTGGGCCTTGCGGTCCGGGGCGCGGCGGCGGGTTCGGGGGCGGGCACAGTCGGTTTGGCGGTTGTGTGACCCTTCTGAAGGCAGGAGTGTGATGTGAGTGCGTCGAGGTGCTGCGCCAGACCTTGTCACACTGCCCGCGTGTTATGTGGTAGCGAAAACAAGTCGGCTGCTTCTGCCCAGTCTCCATCTTCTGCTCCTTGAGGTGCTGCCTCCCGCAGCAGTGGTGCGCAGTGTGCCTGACCACCGACGGGCCCTGATGTCTTAGCCAGCCTAGGAAACTTGCACAACTCGGAATGTCTCTAAACAAGTGTTCCACCCAAGTGGCAAAAACCTTTTAGTAGCCGAGCACTGTTTTATTATTTGCTAGGTTCTGTTTTTCAAAGCTATTTCAGCTAGAGATGAGACACTAACCTCTTACAGCTTCCTGGAAGGAGGATGTAGTGAGGTGGGGATCAGCCTCATTGCCCAAGTAACAGGAAACAGCCTCAAGTTGCACCAGGGAAGGTTTAGGTTGGATATTAGGAAAAAAAAAACCCTCTCCAAAAGGGTTGTCAAGCCCTGAAGGAGGCTGCTCAGGGCACTGGTGGAGGCATCATCTCTGAAGGGAGTTAAAAGTGTGTAGATGTGCTGAGTGACATGGTTTAGTGGTGACTTGGCAGTGCTGGCTTAACATTTGGGCTTGATGATTTTAAAGATTTCTTCCAACTGTAATGGTTCTGTGATTGTATGACTTGCTTTCAAGGACTCTTGACTTCTGGTAACTGACTTGCCAGTAGCACCAACATGTGGCAGTAGGTGAGTGTGGCTAGAGGGGGTGGCACAGTGTGTTTCACCTCTGTATTGCCACGTCCATCCCAGAGGAGCAAACCAGTTGCTCACCATCAGGAGTGCCTCTGGTAACCTGTGCAATCTGATCATTTCAGACCAGTTCTCTGCAGCCAGATTTTTTCTTGAATCCCTGTCTTAGGCTCTTCAAAGGGAAAAGCCAAAACTTCTGTGTTACACTAAGGGGTTTTTTTTTGACAGAGACTCCTTCATCTGTTTCCTGAGGTTTGCATGGACTTACACAGGTGTCAGTTCGGATGCCTTTGGGGGTTTGCTTGTCAGCTGGCCTTTGAGTTTTACAGGAAGCTGAGGCTTGTGTTTGTGTTGCACAGCAGATCCCATTGAGGTTTCTGGAATGGGTGTTTGCAAATGATGTGTGTTGTCATGGAGCATGCCAGAGAGATGTGTTGGGGTTTGTGTCTGCGGTATTTAAACTCATCTGTTTGTGATGATCCTGCCTGTTTGCTTGGTAAATTGAGGGAGGCTGTAAGGAGAAGACAAAGATGAAACCGTAATAAAGATGGGGTACTGTCAGAGACGGTCTCAAGAGTCCTTACATAAAGATAGGTGGAGTTACTAATTGGCAGGTCTGCCTGCCTGACTTAAGGTGTTGGCAGTATCGATGCTCCCAGGGCCCAAGTGTGGATGAGGGAGTTGCAGTGTGGTGAGGAGGGGCTGATCACGGCCCACGAAATCGACGTGCAGCAAATGTTGTTAATTTGCTGTGATGAACGTGAGGTGGCAGTGCCAAGCCCAGCCTAAGGTGGCAGCTGTCTAGGGCCATGTGGTTTTATTCCAGAAGGGCAGCGAAAGCAGATCGCGGAGAGGCGTATGCAGAAACAAAACCCTGCTGGATACTCCTGGTACAGAAAAAGACATGGGGGCTTTTCTGCTGAGAAAATTAAGTAATTACAAAGGGGTTTCTGACAGCCACTGTAACCTGCCAGTTGTGCCTTGTAGTATCAGTACATAGTGCTGGTGACACTGTCCAGGGACCAGGTGCCCTAGCACAGGTGTTTGAAGCAGAGTGCAAGCAGCCCAGCACTCACCTGATGTCCTGGCTGCTGCCAAGGTCTGGCATGCCAGTGCCTAGGTGAGGAGTTATCTCTGACAAACTCTCTGAACACACTCTGCTGGTGAGTTAGGAAGGGCTTTGGAAGGGTGGCTCTGTCACCCTTGATGGTTTCCTGCAGGTGCTGTGGAAGGCAGCCTGGCACCTTAGGCCTGCATGCAATCAGGTTTTTTATGAGCCTTGTTACTTCCAAAAGCAGAATACATTTCAGCAGCCTTAAAATCCCAGCACTTAGTATAATGGCTGGGTCATTGTGCAGCTATTGCCAGCAACTGGAAGGAGGAACAGCATTTTATGGAGGTGATGTTCATCTCCAGCAAAAATGATGAATTACTTTGCTTTGTTATTGTCATTTGCTGCTCGGGCACTGGTCAGCAATCATTTCATGTGTTTTATTCTCTATTTGAGGAGCTGCTGGCTACAAATAACCACTCATCTCTTGCCTTTCTCTGATACCTCTTAATTCCACCTGCCCTTCCTTCCCTTCTGTGTGCCTGGCCAGGGCAGGCTCTGTGTGTTGCTGTGGTGTGCTTTATGCCAGAGGCTTTTTGTGCTCTGGAGGAGAGAAGGAAGTGGTTTGTGTGTGGTGTGTTGAGGGCTTAGGGCAGTGCTAAGCCAATGCCATGAAATCATGAGTCATGTTTTCCTCTCAGCCATGTTTTCAAAGACAGTTGTGGAGCTTCCTGTCAGGCTCTTTGACAAGTTTGCATTTCTCATGAGTAAGGAAACACTGACCTTTGTTTAAGCATCCCTTAGGTTGGCTTCAGTGAGTGGTGGCCAGTCTCAGCTGTCCTTGCTGCCTCTCTTCGTGTGGCTGAGCTCAGTCCGCTGCCAGCCTTCCATCCATGTCGCAGCCTGCAGACTCCTCCATTGCAGCTCCATGCCTGAGCAAACCTGAGGCTGGGTCCAAAGCCTATGCACATGATTAAGCCCAGTGAGATGAATGTTCTGGTGGAAGAGAAGGTGTAACTGCAGGAACATCAACTTACACACTCAGAGCTAGGTGCAATGGGGTGTTAAAATGCCTGTCAGTGCACCTCTGTGCTGGTAGTTCTGGTGAACTGACCCAGTCTCCCAGTTTTGCTGCTCTGAGCTTTCTAGGCCAAGCACTGGCTAACAGCAGGACAGTCCTTTTACAGCTGGGGTGACTCCTGCTTAAAAGCAAAATCCTCTTGGCATAAAGGTGTTCTGCTTTCCATGCCATAACTGCCATCTCTTTGAGGCAGTCAGATAAAAGGTGGATAAGCAAAATACCCCAACCCACACTCCCCACATTCTCAAGGCCTGGCAGCACCTCAGCAGCCTTGCTGCAGCTGTGAAGTTAACCTGCTGTGGGGTTTCTGTTGTTTCACAAGGTAAGCAACCAGAGTGTTCAGTATTACGAAGCTGATGCTCCTGAGCAATGATTATAAAACCTCATAGCAAGGATGTGTTTGCCTCCCTGTAACTGGGCCATGACTGGCAGTGTGTGCAAGCAAGCATATTCTGTGAGCAAGCTGCCAGAGCCCCTGTGGCAGGCTGGGCACAGGAGCATTGTGTGGTGGCTTCACACACACGTGTGCTTGCCAGATAGCCTTATCACTCCAGGGCAGGGTGCCACCTTCAGCTGCTAGGATTGGTGAGGCTTTGTTTGTTGGTTTGCTTTGCATTTAGTACTTGGAGCACAATTCTGCACTGGGGGTGGTGCTGTGGGGAAGTTTCACTTCTGAGGTCTATCAGAAGTGTGAAAGCAGTTCCTTGTGTGGTTTGGGCAAAGACTTCTCCGAGTTAGAGGCAAACCAAAAGGTTTTGGGAGAGAGGTGAGATAATGAGAGTTACACCTGCTCTGCTGTTACTCGAGGCAGTGTTAAGCTTGATAGTTGCTCTTCAGGACATTGTAAACCTTGCACTTCATCCTAAATACTGACCTGGAGCCATTTGGAGGTGGTGACAGAGCAGGCAAGTGACAGTCTGTGTGAGAATGGGGGGGAAGCAGGCTGCACCCTGGGTGATTCTGAAAAGTGGAGATGATGGGTGAAGCATCCTGCAGGTGCCTGAGCCCTGGCACAGTCCAGCAGCAGCCAGAGAGGGCAGGAGTCTCATGTCCGTCTCTTGTCCTGCCCTTTTGCTTGGATGGAAGCAAAAGAGCACCCCTGAAATGTCACAGAGGCTGACACCCTGTGACATGGTGTGCCAGCAGAGAGCCTGTGCTCAGAGTGGTGATGGTAAGGGACGAGTGCCCTGAGGAGGTGGAGTCCTCCTGACTGCTCAGAAAGTGATCTTGGCTTTAATGGGATCAGCTGGTCACAGTTAACTTCACTGGTGTAAGTGCTGCTGATACACCTCTACCTGCTTGTCTGTGCAGGGATCAGCAGTGACAGGCAGCAGCAGAGCAGGGCAGGAGGGGACGCTCACAGCCTTGTATTTCCCTTCGCGTGCTGTTGGCTCTTTGTCGTGCTGTTGGCACTTGCTGTGGTTCATTGTTTGAATGTCACAGTGGTATTTGAGGTTTAATTGCTCTGCTAGCTGTAACACCCAGTTTAATGCATGTTTTGTGTAAGTTTGCAGAAGGTACAGAGGAGTTGGTGACATTGAAGAGTCACTACAGCTCATGGAGCTGAGGCAGAAGGCGGAGCAGGATGCTGCGGGGAGCGTGACATTTGATTCCCCCAAAGTATTTGCACGAACAACTTCATAGTCTGGTCCTTGCCTCAGCCTTTTGTGCATGCTGATAGGTTCCTCTGAAGAGAGGTTTGGTCTCAGATCTGAATCAGAGCGTGTGGAAATCCCTGCAACAAGAGGGAGTTGCACGGTGAGTATGGCAGGGCCCTGTGTTTGTGGCAGTGCCCTGAAGAGCTGCCCTGACAGCAAGCTGTGGAAAAGGGAGGCAGTACAAACACGTGGGAGTCAGATGGTGTAAGAATGTAACTGAAACCCTCTTGTGCCTCTAGGCTCGCAGTTCTCAGTGCAGGCTCTCAGGTTGGAAAGGACCTCGTAGCTCATCTGCTCCAACCCCTCTGCCATGGGCAGGGACACCTCTCAACTGTCCTGGGCAGCCTGGGTGTTTGAGTTGGAACACCCCCAGGAAGGAGGCAGCCACAGCCTCCCTGGGCAGCCTATTCGAGAGTCTCACCACCCTCATGCTGAAGAACTTCTTCCTCAGCTCCAGTCTAACCCTGCTCTCCCTCAGCTCCAAACCATTCCCCCTTGCCCTGTCTCTAGACACCCTCAGGAAAAGTCTCTCTGCAGCCTTCCTCAGGCACTAGAAGGCAGCTCTGAGGTCCCCCTGGAGCCATCTCTTCTCCAGGCTGAACACCCCCAGCTCCCTCAGCCTGTGCTCACAGCAGAGCTGCTCCAGCCCTTGAAGCATCTTTGTGGCCTCCTCTGGACTCACTCCAGCAGTTGCATGTCCTTATGCTGGGGACAGCAGAAGTGTACACACATCAGTAGATGTGTGACCCAAGTCATGAACTGGAAGGAACAAGGGCTGTGCATAGGGGCTGTGCATCACACCAAGGTTTTCCAGCTCTTTTCCTTCATCCTTTTCTCTTCTCTGAATTGCAGGGCATAAAGGGCTGATGGCTCTGTACTTCGAGTAGCCAAAGCATCATCACACCTATGCATTTCCTTTGAATGGGGAATATGATGCTGCTGTCCTGTGTTTGTTTTCAGTGCTCCTAGGCTATAAAGTACTGGCCCATGAACACTTACTTGAGATGTGGCCATAGACATTCTCTTCTCTAGATCTGAGAAGAGCACACCCTGCAGCCAGCCTGTGCCCAGATTTTCATCCAGGGACTCAAAAAGCATCTCTAGGGAAGGCTGTGCATTGCTGTCAGGTTGGAAGTGGTGCCTAAAACAGCAGCAGCTCTGCATTTGTCTGTTTGCAGAGGTTTAACTGTAGAGAATGTTATTTGTTTGTGTGTGCTTTGGAGTGTACCTCCATGGTGAAAATGTGCTGCTTCTGAAATGCCCCTGCTCCCTGCCCCTGCTCCCTGCCCCTCTGTGAAGGCAAAAGACCTTCCCCAATAAACTTGATGGCTCTTTGGCAGAGATGCTGTTGCTAATACTCCACTTCTGTCTCAGTCTGGGCAGTCTCTGCTGGGCAAGTCAGACAGAAGGCAGCAATGGACTCTTGGATTGTTGGGTGATGTTAGGGCCAAGTCACTCCAGCTCAATCAGCCCCTGGCTCTGCCTGCCTGTGTGAGATTCTCTGTGTCCTTCCCATCCCACCCCACACTGAGCTGCAGTTGTGGGCAGGGAAGACCAACCCTGTGCTGCTGTGTGCCACTATCAGTAATGTGCAGGCTTAGAAGCCAAATTCATGTCCTGCTACCATTTCACATCAGAGACCTGCACCTATGAAGTACATAGTTACATCTGAGCATTTATAGAACCATAGAATTGTCAGGGTTGGAAGGGACCTCAAGGATCATCCAGTTCCAAACCCCCTGCCATGGCCAGGGACACCTCACACTACAGCAGGTTGCTCACAGCCACATCCAGCCTGGCCTTCAACACCTCCAGGGATGAGGCTTCCACCACCTCCCTGGGCAACCTGTGCCAGTCTCTCACCACCCTCATGGGGAAGAACTTCTTCCTGACATCCAATCTGAATCTCCCCATTTCTAGTTTTGCTCCATCCCCCCCAGTCCTGTCACTCCCTGACACCCTCAAAAGTCCCTCCCCAGCTTTCTTGTAGTCCCCTTCAGATACTGCAAGGCCACAAAAGGTCTCCTGGGAGCCTTCTCTCCTCCAAACTGCACAACCCCAACTCTCTCAGTCTGTCCTCAGAGCAGAGCAGCTCCAGCCCTCTGCTCATCCTCGTGGCCTTAATCTGGACACCTTCCAGCACCTCCAGATCTTTCCTGTGCTAGGGACTTCAGAACTGGACACAGAGCTCCAGCTGTGTTCTCAGCAGAGGGGGAGAATCCCCTCCCTGGCCCTGCTGGCCACACTTCTCTTGCTGCAGCCCAGGCTCTGCTTGGCTCTCTGGGCTGCAAGTGCTCACTGCTGGCTCCTGTTGAGCTTCTCCTCCCCCACCACCCCAAGGCCTTTTCTTCAGGGCTGCTCTCAAGCCTGTATCAGTTCCTAGGATTGCCCTGACCCAGCTGCAGGACCCTGCACTTGGTCTTGTTGAACCTCATGAGGTTGGCTTGGGCCCAGCTCTGCAGCCTGTGCAGGTCCCTCTGGATGGGTCCTTCCCTCCAGCATGTCTAATGTCATTTATGTAATGTATTAGTGTTAAGCTCCATCATCTGACTTGATGAATGATACAAAATTCATCTTCAGTAGTTGATTAAATGCCCATCAGTGCTTGACATCTAAAGAGAGCCTGGGAGGAGACAGGCAGCAGAGTTCAGATGTCTGTAAGTTCAAGTGATGGTCTGTGACGACGTCTGTGTTGTGTTTCCCTGTCAGCTTTGTGAGGTGAGGTGGTGGCAGTGGTGATTGTGTTTGAGTGCTTTCACCCCTGCTAGGAGGATGAGCATGCAGCTGAAGGAGTGGTTTGCTACCTGCTGGCTGAGGTTGGTTGTGTCTCTGCAGATCAGTCATACTGGCAGCGGCTGCAGCACGACAAGGACTTCCTCACAACCAGCAGCCGACTGAATGAGCAAGTGGTGGACAAAATTATTCTGCAGCTCAACAGAGTCTACCCTCAAATCCTTACCAATGCAGAAGCAGAAAAGGTAACTTGAATTTTTGCTCTTATCTCTGAGTGTTGCAGTGCTGTTGTGGGGCAGTAGCTCAGCTGGCCTCTTCCCTGCTTGACTCCTGGTGCCACATGCAGCCAGTCTTCCTTCCTCACCTCAGACTTGCTGAGCAGTTGTATCTGGGATCTCGCATCAGAGGGGAGGTCACAGGGCTGGCAGCTTCTCTGCCAAGTGGTCATGGGAGAGGGCACTTGCTTCAGCACCAGCAGCAGCAGCTTAATGCCAGGCCCCTGCCGTGACGTCAGATGCCACTTGGTGCGGAGCTCACTATCTTGTAACCGGCGTCACAGGGCTGCCCTCAGCGCCTGACCAGACGCCCTGCACGCCAGCCTGGTGCTGCAGTGTCGTGTCAGATGCATCTGGCTGTGCCACAGAACCACCTACATTAGCTTCATCAGGGTTAGTTGCTGCTTGATGTGATTGCTAACTGTGAGTATTGGTAGAGGAGGGAGGCGCTGGTCCCACCTCTAAGTGTGGAGCTGTGGGAAATGGATGGAATGAGTAACATCTGCCAGTGGTGCTGCTGTGTCTGGAGCCAGGCTGCCCTCCCTGGCACAAAGCTGGTTTTAGGGGGAAAGCTCTTTTAAATTTGTGTAAAGTTAAAAGCTTCTCAGGTCCTACTTCTAACAGCTGGAGCTTGCCCTCTGCTGACTTCATTGTCTGCACAAGTCTCAGGCCTTTGGCATAGCAGTATTTGAACATTAGGAAAAATAGGGCTACATCTGTCATAATCCAACTCCATGGGGATAGAGAGTGTTTTGGTGTTGTAGAGCAGTGCTAGATCATCAGCTGAGCCAGTCTAGTCAGTGCCTGGCTGGTGTTACACAGACACTCACAGTTCAAGACCATCTCATTCTCTCAAGAGCTTCAAAATAAATGCAGAAGGAATCCATGAAATGTAGCTTGTGACTTCTGCACTTAGCAGACAGAAATCTATTGCTTCTGCAGAGGTCCAGGCAAGTTCCTGTCAGCACTGTTGGTTAGGAAGCTTGCAGTCTCAGCTATGTCCCGTAGACCTCATGGGAATCGGTCTGAGCAAGGAGTGCTGGATAAGGTGTGCTGCATTCCTGTCCCCTTGGAGCAAGAATTGATCCTAAGTAGGTGCAGTACAAAGGTTATCTGCTTTGGATGTTTTCCAGAGCAGCTGAGATGACTTTGATGTGCCAGGCTAGCTACACCTTTCCTTTCCTTGATAGGGTTTCCTAATACTCCTTACATCTTTGACCGCAGAGGGGTCCTTTCTTCTGCAGCTGCTTGCTCTGCTCCCCCAGTGATGGGAATCTGCACCTGTTGCACTGGTGTGCAGCAGCTCACTATGCTGGAAACAACAAAATGCTAACCTTGGGGTGAAGAGCACTGCAGTGCTGCAGCCAAGGCCAGCAGTATAAACTACTTTTTGGGGTGATCATTACCAGGCAACTAATGGACAACTTGGAAACACAAAACTCTGTTGTAAGGTGGAGCTCAGCATCTTGAAGGCTGCTGTGTAATGCATGTGTGTCCTTTTCAGGTTCCCCTGTGGTTTGTTTGGTTTGGGGTTTTTTGGCCCTCTCTTTTACCAAAGGCTTCTGTCTTCACTCCCTGATGTACTGTAAAGTGATGCTTAAAGCTGACCTCCAGCTGTTGTGAGCTCTCTTCTGATGTGTGCTTTTCTCTTACAGTTCAGGAACCCAAAGGCATCACTCCATACCAGACTTTCAGATCTGATAAAGCACCTTCAAAAGAAGGGGGATAGGCACTGTCAAGAGTTTTACAGGGCTCTGCAGATCAATGCTGAAGAGCTGTATAATGACCTGCCAAGCAGGAAGATCTTGAGTAAGTGGATTTGTAAGCTGAGTTTGAATTTCTGCCCAGGGTGTATTACAGAGCCTCATTCTGAATGACATTTAGGTTGTTTTAATTAGTTTTTGGGGCATCCCTTAATTCCTTCTGACTGGGATTTCCCCAAAGCCATCAGGAGCTTTAAGTTGAGGTTTAAGTGTAACATGTAAGACAGCGATGTAACTGCTATGAAGTAAAGTTTCTCTTTCCATAACCACTGCTTCTTACTGGCTTGCTTATTTCCTCTCTGCTTGTCCTGACTTGAAGCACCTAAGGACATTACAAACCTCCAACTGGTGAAGTTTACCTCCAACTGGTGAAGTTTAAGACTCTAGTGGCCCAGAATCTTGGCTTTCCCTCAGCCCATAAATCTCCTTGTGTCTAGTTAAATGTGAAGCAAGCATTGCTAGGCCCTTGCAATGATGAGCTGCTATATTAATCCCACAGGACTTACTCTGTACAGCTGACAGACCTGCTCAGTGTCCTCGAAGCTGCCCCCAGACAATACATGTCTGTACTTCAGAGGGACTGAGGCTCAGACAGATTGGATTCTATATTGCAAAGGAGCTGATTTCTGTAGGGAGAGGTACCAAGCCTGGCTTGTCAGCCTGGGATGATGCTTACTATGTGTTGGAGTTCAAGGGGGTTTTGTTGTTCTGGGTTTTTTTCCTATCTCATGAAGTGGAGTAAAGAACAACAGGGCCAGAAGGGTGGGAAATACACTTGGGCATCCTGCATACTGAAGGGACTTGAGGAGCTTGAGGGAAAGCTGCCACATTTAGGTTAATGAAGCTGCAAAGGGAGTGCAGTTTAAGGAATCCTTATGAAGTATCTGGCATCACTAATGCTTCACCTGTCAATTGATTTCTAGTTGTAAGAAACTCCACAGTTAGATGCCAGGGAAATCCTGAATGTGTCCATTAAGTCCAGTGGGGTTCAAACCATAGGTGCATGGGTTTAAAAGAATCAAACAGCCCCTTTTGACCTCTGGAATGAAAATGGTGTGTCAGGTGGTGATTACCTTTGAAGGTACTGCACTTTATCGCTCTGTTTCATCTTTGCATTTGAAGGTTTGTGTCTGCCCAGTACTTACTTAAGTCTTAGTGTGGTCACTAAGAATAAAATGTCAAGAATCTATGATGTTTTCAGAGTTTCAGCTCTGTAAATGCTCAGCAACATCTTGTACAGGCCATTTCTGAAAAGGTATTTCAACATTCACAGTAGCCAAGGCCTGACTGCATCCCACACAGACAGTGTCTGCACAGTGGATAGGTCCAAGTTCAGCAACATACTTGGACAAGCATAGCTGTGACCAAGCTCTTCCACAGCCATCAAGCTTCCCTTGGAAGGTGTGCAGATACTGCCCAGACGAGCTCTCAGGCTGTCTTGTGCCGTTGTCATGCCTGGGTAGATCAGCTGAAAGGAAACTGGTGCAGGGCTTCACTTTTAGCTGGAGCATAAACATGCACCTGATTTATGTGAGAGCTTTTACTCAGGCAGCCACATGAGTAATCAAGGTTAGTGCTTCTCATGGTCAGACTGTGCATGACAAGCACATGCACTGGGAGTGCTTCCCAGACAAAAAAAAATAGAAGCTCTTTGTGGTGGCCCAAAACTAGTTTGCTGCTCTTGCATTATGTGAAGGGACTCTTAAAGTCATTAAATTCTCGCTGTTACCATCCTCAGAATGATAATGATTTGAGTAACTGAGTTCAAATACTGTGACATGGTGAGATTCTGCACCTTCCCTATGGCTGCTGCTTGTGAATTCTGTAAGTAAAGCAGTTGCCTGCGTTCTGGATTGAATACAGACCTGTACAGCATTGGAAGCAAGAACCACAAGCAATTCCATCCTTCAGGAAAAGCTCCCTTTTCAATGCCAACATTTTGCATGTTATCCTTCTTGCCTCTCACCTGTGCTGTGCAGCAGCAGCCGTTAAATTTGTCAGGTTTAGCAGAGAGTATTTTCAGAACTGACTGTAGAGTTTGTAGGTGTGAGGAGGAATGAGACTCCTGAGGTGAAGCCTTTGCTCCAAGTGCAGGTGGAACTGAAACAAGCAATGCTGTAAACACCTGGAGAGATTGTTGGGGAGGACACTTAAGGAACTGTGGCCGGCGCAGAGTTCTGTAATAGATGACATGCTGCTGTACATAGGAAAAATGTTTCAGGGTTTATGTTTCAAAGAAACAACCAACTTAAACATTTGTGCTAGACCAAAATGTCTTTGCCTCAAGTGTAATATTGCAAGTGAAATGTTCAGCAGTATCCAGAATTCCCACTAGAGGGTGGGTAAGGCACATGGCGCACGCAGCTTCAGAGCTGTTAAAGCTGAGCAGGATCTTCCAGGTGACTGAATGTTCTTACTTCTCTCAGCACTGACCTAGAATCACAGAATGGTCTGGGTTGGAAGAGACCTCCAAAGGCCATCCAGTCCAACCCCTTCTGCAGTGAGAAGGGGCATCCTCAACTAGAACAGGCTGGCCAGACCCAGACAAGAAGGGTAAAGGATCAGCTCAGTCCCACATAGTCTGACACAAGTGCAGAGATTTTGCTGTGCTCTCATGCAGTGTGAGGATTGCTTGGCTGGAACACATCCCTCAAAGCAGGCAGGAGCTGTAAATTTGCCACTGATGCAGGGCACAACATAGGGGCTTTGCAGCAGCCCTTTCTGCTTCAGTGACTCTCCAGCTTTGCAGCAAAGCGCCTCAGATGTTTCTGTTCAGCTTGAAGGCCATGCCCTGTCCCCATGTGGAGAGGACATGTTGAGCATGGGACAGGGACATTCATCCTGACAGCAGGTGCCCATTGCTGACCTGGTGTACAGGGGAGTTTGCCAAGGCACCTCACCTAGCTCCAGATTGTCTTCTACAAGAAGGAAATCAGTTGAAACTAGTCTCAAAATCTCCCCTATTGACAGCCAAACTTGAAGCTCTCAATTCTTAATCAGTTTTTGAATCCTTTTGAGCACAAAGAGGTTTGGCTAAAGAGGCGGCTTGCAAGTTCAAGATGCCTTGAGGGAAAGGCATTTCTGGGGACATGCTCTGCACCCATGCTCTGCAGTGTTATCCCCATGGCTGTATGAGACCAGACCTGAGCTAAATAACCTGTGCCAAGCAGTTTGTCCCAAGTGCTCTGTTTGCCAGGAGCACTCAGGCACAGAGATGTGCTCAAGAATGGGACTCCTGGGGCGAGTGCTTCGCGTGGTCAGCTAGCTAGAGCTGTGTGCCCAGGTGTTTGGATCAGCACATATCCAGCTGTGACTGGAGTGGAGGGGGTCAGACTGGATATTTTCCTGAAATGAGTTGTTCTGCAGTGTGTTGCAGGTGCTGGTTGTGTTTGATTGCTTGAGCTGAGCACTAACTCTCTGTGTGTTGCTTTTGTTTCTAGAAGCCGCAGACTCTGCAGAGATAGCCACTGACAAGGAGCAATATATGCTAAATGGCAGGGGTAAATAAATGCACTCAGTCTCACTGGATGGAATGGCTTTGCAGATGATGATGCAATTTATTTTATCATGTAATTTGCATTTCATGTAACCAATTGTTTTATGATGTCTTTACTGTCACAAGTTAAGTAGAATTGATGGAGGGAAGCATACTGGGCTGGTGTGGAGGAGTGCCAGGAGAGGCAGGAGGCTGTAGAGTTTAATCAGCACTTACAGTGGGGGTTCTGACTTGCACTGTTGCAGCTAAACTCTTCATTTCCTATTGATATCTTCAACACTTAGAATCACAGAATGCTCTGGGCTGGAAGGGACCTCCAAAGCTCATCCAGTCCAACCCCCCTGCACTCAGCAGGGACATCTTCAACTAGATCAGGTTGCCCAGAGCCCTGTCCAGCCTCACCTTGAATAGCTCCAGGCATGGAGCCTCAACCACCTCCCTGGGCAACCTGTGCCAGCATTCCACCACCCTCCTGGTGCAGAGCTTGTTCCTCACATCCAGTCTCAATCTGCTCTGCTCTAGTTTGAAGCCCTTGCACTGTCACTGCAGGCCTTTCTTAACAGCCTCTCTCCATCCTTCTTGTAGCCCCTCGGTACTGGGAGGCTGCTGCTGTCATTTTGCATAAGGCCATCAATGATTTTTTTTATAGAGCTTTCAATTTTTTACCCTTTTTTGCAAGCTTTCAATTGAATACAGATCATTTGAAAACAAGGACAGAAAGGAAGATGAGCAAGGGGGAGCTTCAGTACATTTTCCTTAGGAAAACATGTTAATTTTTCCCCCTTCCTCTGCTCAGTGCCCAGATTAGAGGCAAAAGTTGTCTTCACTGGAATATCTTTTGAAAAGGAGTTGTGGACCTGAAGGGAAGCTGAGGGATTTTCAGAGTTCCTAATGAGCAGTTCTATCATTTAAGTTTATTTGATATTTTATTTAGAACTTTGGATGTAATGATGAAAGAATAAAGCACTTTCCATGGACCCATGACCCTTTGCCAGTTTTCCCCTGAGAGAAGACTGAAACAAGGAGTAGAAACACAGCTGAACTCAGTCTGTGCTTTTGCCTCTTTGGAATATTGACCCAGATTGTTGTCTGGATTTTTCACATCCCCCTTGTGACAGCAGCATAGTAGTACAGGAAGAACAGAGAAAGCATTGGGAAGTAAAGGAAAGGAAATAATTTCTGTCCTTACTGATGGTGAGGAAAGAGCTGGTCTGAGACTGCAGATTGTCTGGCTGCTGGCCACCCTTGTTGGGAGATTACAGCTGAAGGGGCACCCAAGTCCTTGCTCCCTCCTTTGCTGCACTCATTTGTTAGCCTGCAGCACATATGCCCTTAAATTAACAGGGACAGTTTAATTGTAGCTATAGCCCTACTGAAGTAGTAAACAGAAATGGAATATAAGAGAATAAAGAAGCAGATATAAATCTTGATGAGGTTTTGTGGCTCAGTATGAACCAGAAGGGCTTTACTGACCATCAGTACCGAGCAGCAGCATTACGCTGCCTGTGATTCCAGGCAGGCACCAGAGGGAAAGGTTTCCAGTGGGAGATGGATTCTAGGAATGCATAGAGCTCTGCACTTCAACTTCCAGCAGAACTGCAAACAGGAGTGCTGGCTTTTGTCATCAAAGTGGAATTTCTGGAGCCCTCTGTAGGGAAAAACCTAGAACCCTAAAAATCTGCTTCTAAAGTGCTGCAGCCTCACGTGGTGCACTGCTAGCCACAGGCAGTGCACTGACCCAGTGGGGGCTGCTCATGGAGCTCATGCTACACTGTGTGGTGAGGTCCCAGGGCTCTGGTTGCTCTTTTTTTGTAGTGTTTAAAGGGGGTTTTGCAGAAAGTTACAGAATGAGGAAGAAACACCAGAGGGACCTTTTGCTTTTCATAAGGTACAGCTAGGTGAGAAGAGGTGGACAGGTGGCAAAGCAACTGCAGTAAGAGTTAATTACAGTATAGTAAATGTGCTTCATAGCACATAATTGTCAATATTAGCTTCATCTGAATACACTTCATGTGGGGAGGCCTGTTGATGTAGTCTACCTGGACCTCAGCACGGCTTTGACACCGTTCCCCATAGCAAACTCCTGGCCAAGCTGTCAGCCCATGGCTTGGATGGGAGCACACTGCATTGGGTTAGGAACTGGCTGGAGGCTGAGCCCAGAGAGTGGTGGTGAATGGTGCCACAGCCAGCTGGCAGCCAGGCACCAGTGGTGTCCCCCAGGGATCAGTGCTGGGCCCTGTGCTCTTTAACATCTTTATTGATGATCTGGATGAGGGCATTGAGGCCATTATCAGTAAATTTGCAGATGACACCAAGCTGGGGGCAGGAGTTGATCTGCTGGAGGGTAGAGAGGCTCTGCAGAGGGACCTGGACAGGCTGGGCAGATGGGCAGAGTCCAAGGGCAGGAGATTGAACACATCCAAGTGCCAGGTTCTGCACATTGGCCACAGCAACCCCATGCAGAGCTACAGGCTGGGGTCAGAGTGGCTGGAGAGTGGCCAGGTAAAGAGGGACCTGGGGGTACTGGTTGGTAGTAGGCTGAACATGAGCCTGCAGTGTGCCCAGGCAGCCAGGAGGGCCAATGGCATCCTGGCCTGCATCAGGAACAGTGTGGCCAGCAGGAGCAGGGAGGTCATTCTGCCCCTGTACACTGCACTGGTTAGGCCGCACCTCGAGTACTGTGTCCAGTTCTGGGCCCCTCAGTTTAGGAAGGAGGTTGACTTGCTGAAACGAGTCCAGAGAAGAGCAACAAAGTTGGTGAGGGGCTTGGAACACAGCCCTGTGAGGAGAGACTGAGGGAGCTGGGGTTGCTTAGCCTGGAGAAGAGGAGACTCAGGGGTGACCTTATTGCTCTCTACAACTACCTGAAGGGAGGTTGTAGACAGGCAGAGGTTGGTCTCTTCTCCCAGACAGCCAGCACCAGAACAAGAGGACACAGTCTCAGACTGTGCCAAGGGAGGTTTAGGTTGGATGTTAGGAAGAAGTTCTATACAGAGAGTGATTGCCCATTGGGATGGGCTGCCTGGGGAGGTGGTGGAGTCATTGGAGGTGTTCAGGAGGAGACTTGATGGGGGGTGCTTGGTGCCATGGGTTAGTTGTTTAGGTGGTGTTGGATTGGTTGATGGGTTGGACATGATGATCTTGAAGGTCTCTTCCAACCTGGTTTATTCTGTGTATTCTATGTATTCTATGATGCATATTAATAGCAGTTGGTGATTGATGAGCTGAGCTGGACTGCTGCTGCTCTGCTGTGTCTTCATGGCTCTCTTTCTTTTCTGGTTTTCCTCAGGCCCAGTGTTTTTCCTGGCATGTTTCAGCGTGGCTGCAGGATTTGCCTTGCTCTGGTACTGCTGTCACTCAGGTAATCTGCACCCAGCTTGCCCTCCTGGTTGCCTCACTGGAGCCCCTGGGCCTGCCGTGGTCAGCGAGTGGAGCTGGCCCAGGTGCCAGCCTTCCTCACGGCGGGTGGGCAGGGAGCGGCAGACACACCGAGGGCGAACGATGGCTGTGTGCTGCACAGGGTGCCACACATGGAGCCTGGGAAGGCAGCGGTCGTCTGAGCTCCTGTTGCTATAGCAATGGCTCAGGATTCCCAGCAGCCACGAGACAGAGCCAGACCTGACTTCCACAGCCCCTGGGAGCTGGTTGAAGTATGGCCACAGCCAGGGCTGGAGGATGCTGGCTCCGCTTGCTGAGGCTGGGCAGTCACAGCTGCCGCCCCTGCTGCTGGCCCTGGGTGTTGGCTCTCCCTGGCAGCTGAAAGGCTCAGCAGCCAGCAGAGCAGAGCTCCTGCTCCTCTTCACTGTCCTGCCTTGCACTTGCCCAGCACTGCAGAAAATGTGTTGATGTGTCCACATGGATCAGCTTCAGTGAAGCAGTGAGTCAGTGCTAGTGGGAAAGGTCCAGGGGGAGAGAGGAGCTGATTCAGAGCTGTCACTTTCTCTCAGGTCTTTGCATGGTGCTGTGGGCAGTGCCAGTCTTCATGTCATAGAGGGGGAGCAGGATCCAAACTCCAGTTTGGTTTGGTGTCTTCCACTCCTCATTCCCCAGTCACAGTTGGATGTTGTTCTTTACTTGTTTTTCCCCAGAGCTGTAGGCTACAGCAGCACCAGTTCCTGGCCATTTCAGGTGATGTGGGGTCTGGGCTGTGTTACCTCTCACTCTCAGATCAAAGACCCTCAAGTGCACTGTCCATGAGCTTAAGCTTTAAGGCTAGAAGGGAACCGCTAGGTCTGCAAGGGTGAGGGGTGTGTGCCCTTAGCTGCCATCACTTCCCTTCATCAGGTTCAGTCACCAGCAGTTAACAGAAGCATTTTCAGAAAAGCACTCAGGGACTGAGAGCAAACCCCACAGAGAATCCATCACTTCCCAGGCCCCAGCCAGCTGTCCCCCGTGTTAGAAATGTGTGTCCTATTCTCTGCTGGGAATGGTTTCACCTCCAGCCTATCATTTCTGTCAGGCCTTTCTCTACCAGACTGCAGAGCCCCTTAGCCCCTTGTTTCTGTGCCAGTTTTCTCCCCATGGAAGTCCTTGTGCCTCAGGTCAGCTCTAGTTTTATTCCTGCTGAAAATACCAACTAATCTCTTCAAGTTTGGGGGTTTTTCCAAGTGTCTTTTTTACCGGTCTTTGAGGCTCTTTCCTGTGCCTCTGCAGTATCTCCATGCCCTGTGTCTAATAGGACCACCAGACCTGGATGCAGGGGTCTGGGTTTGCATCACCTGGCACTGTGCTCTGTGTGCAGCTGTCCCCTGGCCTGACTCAGTCATCTCCTCTTCACGTGCCTGCCCTCGGAGCGGCGAGCGATGGCTATCCTGTCTTGGCAGCTGGGATGCACAGTGCTGAAGGAAATGGGCTTCCCTCTGGGGGCTTTTTCTAAACCCATCTTTATGTCTTGCAGATGCCTCTCACTAGCCAGAGTGAAACCTAACCACGTTCACTTGCTCTTTTTCCTCCACCTTCGTTCTGCTCTAGATACCAAAGTCCCAGGACGAGCGCGGAGAATCTTCGGCTTTGCTCCCATTATCCTGGGGAGACACGTGAGAAGTATTTGCATGTTGTACTTGGAGGACCTGGCAGGAGACTAAGGAGGAGCTGCCTGTTGGCCTGGCTGTGCTGCCAGGGGAGACAGCAGGGCGTGAGCAGCAGCCTGCCACACTCGTACCAAAGATGTTCTTACCTGGCTCCATCAGGAACTGTGCTGCCTTAAGCTGCTTGCAGAGCTCCAGCTGTGTGAGTCCTGCCCAGGGCAAAGGGCCCTCTGGTTTTGTACATGCTGATTTTAAAGTATTTATCATGTGGGTAGAATGTGTTTTTAAGACAGACTTTAAAAGGATGCCAGGATCATGGGTCTAAGCCATGTTTGCCTGTCTGTTTCATACTGGAATGAAGGAGCTGAGCTGTGTAAGGAACGCTAGCCTGCCTTTTGTCACAATGCCTTTAAGAAAAGCACTTAAGTTCCCCTTCCCCCCACTCAAAGCCTTACTAAGAAATGGATCTCTATCTCAGGGCTGTTTGCTCAGGTGGGCACTGGCACCTATGACGTTTATCAGTGCCAGCTGCCTTTGTGTATGCCTTGTGCTTGCCATGGTTTCTGATTGTCCTGTTTGTGCCTCATCCCCACCTGCCTTCGTCGTGTTCACGCTCAGCTGCTGGCCGTGCTTTGCACGTGCTGGAGCTGGTTCCCAGCCCACAGAAGGTCCTATGGACTGGAATGTCTGATCTGAAGCACTTGAAACTACTAAGAAGGTTTTTCAGATTGCCTTAGCTTTTCCTTTTCCACTGAAGTGTTTTGCAGTCTTTATATGTAAGAAACTGAAGTCATCCAAAATGTTTTTCTGGCCAAATATGTATCTGTGTAGTTGAAGAGCTTTGGGCTGTTGGTGATGCTTTGATTCTGTGAGTTGAAACGTGAAGAACTTGCAGGAACCATTGCCAGACTAATTCTTGAGGGAGTCAGGGCTGCAGGTGATGCAGCTTGGGGTTTCTTAGCTTTATGAACCTAACCATAGTCCTGCCTAGTTCAGTAGAAATGGCGTTCCTCTTCCAGAGGGTGGGGGCAGTAGCTCTGAACTTCATGGGAGGAATTGCATTTTCAGTAGTGAGTTCTTCAGTTGCCTGCTCAAGAACCTGAGGAATTTGGGGAGACCACATCCCTGTACTTGAGGAGAATGATGCTTTGTGGCTCTGTGTTCCCTGACCGAATGAAGAGATGTCCAGATCAAGTCATCTGGCACCTGCATGAGACTTGCAGCTACATCATGAGGATCCCATGTGAGCATCTAAGTCATTTGCAGTGGGTTTCTCAAAGTGGTCAGACTGAACATTGTCTTCCAGCTTTAAATGTTATTCATGTTATAAAAATGTCATTGTCTTGCCCAAGGCAGATCATCTTGTGATAACTGTATGGCCTTTCACTCACTTGGTCATAGAATCATAGAACTGTTTTGGTTGGAAAAGATCTTTAAGATCATTGAGACCAACCCTTATTCAACTCTGCCAAGTCTGGTGCCAAGCCATGTGCTGCAGAATCACAGCTCTGCCACTTTGAAACACCTCCAGGCATGGGGATTCCACCAGCTTCCTGGGCAGCCTGTGCCAGTCTTTGAGAACCCTTTCAGGGAAGGAGTTTCTTCTGATGTTCAACCTAAACCTCCCCTGGTGCAGCTTGAGGCCATTTCCTCTCATCCTGTCAGTTGTTGCTTGGGAGAAGAGCCCAACCCCCACCTGGCACCAGCCTCCTTGCAGGGAGTGGTAGAGAGTGAGGCCTAGCAAGCATATGGTGCAGAGGAGTTGAGTACAGGGCCAGAATTTCACATAGAAGATCTAAGGAGTATTTGAGGGAAACATCTTGAGAGAGAAGACCCTGATTTTACTCTCCTGATGAAGTATTTCTCCCATGGCGCAGGAGGGACATGAGCTAAGGCCAGGTAGAGGTAGCCATGGTCTTGGTTAGGTCAGATCTGAAGAACAGAAAGGAGGCTGCTCCCCTGCCCGAGTCAGGCTGCCCAGGTCACTCACAGCCAGGCTGTACTCAGTAGAGAGCTGATTTAGACTGTTCCCTGCCCCTGCAGCTCTTGTGTCTCTTGGATCTCAGCTCAGGGATTCTTATCAGGGAGAAGATGGTGACAGAGCCCAGAGTGGCTCCTGCAGCTGGCTAACCATGAGGCTCTGCTGCCCTTGTTACACAGTGATCTGCTGCTGGTGTTGCCTTCCACCTTGGGAAGTGCTTTAATGATGTGCTGTTGTTTTCACTCTCCCTTGCCTGGTGTTTAAGCTGACCACAGGTTGGGTTTTACCTCTAGCAAACCAGCTCTGATTTACAGCGCTGGAAGGGAAGTGTTTCTTTCCTCACTGCTGTTTACCTGCTATGGCATCCTCTTTTTATGGGACTAGAAAAAATACCTCTGGAATCTTACATCTGTGCCTTGGAGCCAACTCTGAAACCTCATTAGAGGACCAGTATTCCACCTTACACAGAAACATACAGCCAAGTAATCAGGACAGCCATCTCCCAGTCTGAAGCAGAAACAGAGGCCTGGCTGCTGCTGGCAGGTTGTGCTCTGACTGTCCAGGGTGCTGCCTTTGGAAGGACAGACTGCAGATTGAACTGACACTGCAACCTACACAAGTCACTGGTGCCTTCTTTAACCTGAAGGTGGGATTCTGCAGTACCTGTGGGTTGAAGGAGGCCTTGCAGTGCCGGCACCCCTCTCAGGCCCATAAAATTGCCCCAGGAGCACGCTGGCTGTGCAGCAGGACACAGTCCTCCCAGTTCCTTAAGCACAGTGGCTTGCTTGAGCCTTGAAACCCATGTGGAATGGGGAGGTTTACTAAAGGCTGTGGCTATCTCTCTTCCCTTTCTGAGGTTGCTTCAGGTGAGGATGCTTCTCAGGAGTGAAGAAATAAACAATAGGATGAGCTATCTGCAGGCTTAGTACTGGGAGGAAAGAAGAAAAATGAGTGAGTTAGTTAAAGGACCTGGCAGCAAAGTATGGAAAATACTCTGTTCCTGTATCTGTGTTAGTTTTCAATCTAAGAAGTGAAGCCAGCTGTAGAACTGGCATGTGCAGAGGTTGGGAGACATCCTTTCCTTGGAGGACTTTTCTTTCAGGAGCAAACACCAAGGCTGCATACACCTCTCCACAAGCACATCTGTGCAGCACAGCCCTGTGTGAGTCAGGTCCTTTGAGGCAAGTAGTGTTACCTACTGTAATGGGTTGGGGCAGATCCCCTTCCCACCACAGGCAGAAATAACGACTCAGACAAACAGATTGCAAAAGTGATGAAAGTTTAAATAGAAAGCAGTGAATGTTACAGAAAACCCAAAGCGCAGTGGCAAAGAAAGATCCCATCCCCACCTGAGGGTGCATCCAAAACCCCCAGGGCTCCTTCTTCCCCCTCCCTCTGCTGGGCTAGTCTCAGCTGGCCAGGCCTGAGACTGCCCATCCCCCTGTGGCCTTGGGCCCAATCAGGCCCATGGCCGGGAGATCTCTCCCCCAGTTACCAAGTCTCGGAGAGGGAAGGAAAGAGGAAGTGCCAGACTCCGCACTGGATCTTATAGTGGTGCAAAGAATTATGGTAGGAAATACACAATTTCCTGTGTCCATCACTCTGGGCTGGACTTCTGGACACAGGAAGTGAATGCACCAGGGGGGCACCCAGCTCAAACTACAACACCTACTTGGAAAGAGGTCAAGCAGGGTCCCGGATGAGTCTGTCTGGCAGCAGAGTTCCAGCTTCCCTGTCAAATCAAGAATAGTTTGCTGTTTGCTGCTGAAACTGTGCTGGTGTTTAGGAATGTGCTTTACTTTGTGTGCAGGGAAGTTGTCCTGGCTGTGTAAAGTTCAGTAGGTAGTTAGGTGTGTAGAGGGTAGAGGCTGTTCTTGTGGATGCTGTGGTTCTGGTGCTGCAGACAGTGACCGCATTGGAGCTCCTGTGGGAGAGGTCAAATGTTTTGCTTTCCTCTAGCGTGTAAGCAGCGTTGTGCCTTCAGCAGGGTTTTGGTCTAAGGAGCCAAATGGCTGCTGCCCGAGCGATGCTGTCCTGGAGGGCTGACCCTGGTTCCCGGGAAGGCGATGAGGCAGGAGAAGCTGTGGTCTCTGTGGCTATCCATCAGGTTCCCCTGATAGCTTAGGCTGCGCTCTGCAGCTTTGCGCGGAGCTGCTGCTGCTCCCCGCAGGCACTGGCCTGCGCTCAGCGCTGCGCAGCTCCTGCCGGAGCCCCTGCGGGGCAGGAGAGGGAGCAGCTCCGCGCTGCGGGACACCTCCTGCCTAGCCAGCAGCCAGCAGCCTTCCCCTTTGCTTTCCTGAGGAGTGGGCTCTTCGCTTTAAAGTCAAGCTGGCCTGCCCCTGGCTTGGCTGTGGCTGCAGGGAGGGGAGCCGGCCCCTGTGCCGGCCCCTGTGCCGATCCCTGTGCCGGCCCCTGTGCCGATTCCTGTGCCAGCCCCTGTGCCAGCCCCTGTGCCGATCCCTGTGCCAGCCCCTGTGCCGGCCCCTGTGCCAGCCCCTGTGCCGATCCCTGTGCCGGCCCCTGTGCCGATCCCTGTGCCAGCCCCTGTGCCAGCCCCTGTGCCGATCCCTGTGCCGGCCCCTGTGCCGATCCCTGTGCCAGCCCCTGTGCCAGCCCCTGTGCCGATTCCTGTGCCAGCCCCTGTGCCGATCCCTGTGCCAGCCCCTGTGCCGATCCCTGTGCCGGCCCCTGTGCCGATCCCTGTGCCGGCCCCTGTGCCGATCCCTGTGCCAGGCCTTGTGCCGATCCCTGTGCCAGCCCCTGTGCCAGCCCCTGTGCCGATTCCTGTGCCAGCCCCTGTGCCAGCCCCTGTGCCGATCCCTGTGCCAGCCCCTGTGCCAGCCCCTGTGCCAGCCCCTGTGCCGATCCCTGTGCCAGCCCCTGTGCCGATCCCTGTGCCAGCCCCTGTGCCGATCCCTGTGCCGGCCCCTGTGCCGATCCCTGTGCCGGCCCCTGTGCCGATCCCTGTGCCAGGCCTTGTGCCGATTCCTGTGCCAGCCCCTGTGCCAGCCCCTGTGCCGATTCCTGTGCCAGCCCCTGTGCCAGCCCCTGTGCCGATCCCTGTGCCAGCCCCTGTGCCGGCCCCTGTGCCAGCCCCTGTGCCGATCCCTGTGCCGGCCCCTGTGCCGATCCCTGTGCCAGCCCCTGTGCCAGCCCCTGTGCCGATCCCTGTGCCGGCCCCTGTGCCGATCCCTGTGCCAGCCCCTGTGCCAGCCCCTGTGCCGATTCCTGTGCCAGCCCCTGTGCCGATCCCTGTGCCAGCCCCTGTGCCGATCCCTGTGCCGGCCCCTGTGCCGATCCCTGTGCCGGCCCCTGTGCCGATCCCTGTGCCGGCCCCTGTGCCGATCCCTGTGCCAGGCCTTGTGCCGATCCCTGTGCCGGCCCCTGTGCCGATCCCTGTGCCGGCCCCTGTGCCGATCCCTGTGCCAGGCCTTGTGCCGATCCCTGTGCCGGCCCCTGTGCCGATCCCTGTGCCGGCCCCTGTGCCGATCCCTGTGCCAGCCCCTGTGCCGATTCCTGTGCCAGCCCCTGTGCCGATCCCTGTGCCAGCCCCTGTGCCGATCCCTGTGCCAGCCCCTGTGCCAGCCCCTGTGCCGATCCCTGTGCCAGCCCCTGTGCAGCGACAGCTCCGGCCATCAACCGCAGGACCCCACCCCCGGCGGGGGTGAAGCGCTTGGCGCTGCGGGCCGCTGGCGATTGGTCCCGGGGCACGCTGGGCTGCTTCCCAGCTGCGGGCAGGAGCGTGCGGCGCTGCCGAGCCTGAGCTTCTCTTCTTGTTTCTCTCATGTGCTGTTTTTCCCCCACATACTGTAATAAACGGGAAAGATCCCAGTTGTGGCTGCCTGCCACTGCTGTGTGTGCACAGGGACTGCTCCAGAGGTGTTGCCCTGCCCCAGCCCTGCATTCAACGCTGCTCTGATGCTAAGCAGCGCAAACATTTTGCTGTGCTTCCCAGGCCTTGTGTTTTGTAGTCGTTTCTCCAAAGGTCTGTTGTCTGGAGTTCTGTAGGAATTAATGGACTGTTCTTTTTTTAAATGGAGTGAAGCAGACAATTGCATTGAAATAAACATCTGTACTGAGAAACAATGCCACTGTTCTCCTTGTAGTTACTGCTTTGCACTTCCTTCCAGAACTGCTGCTCAGCATGTCTGCCAGCAGACTCCCTCCTGGGCTCTGCTCCCTGCTGGCAGTATTTTTGGTTTGGGTGTTTGTGGCACCATTTTAAACATTTTCATCTGCTTTTATAGACCCACAGGATGGCTCAGCTTGGAAGGGACCCCAGAGATCATCTGCTCCAACCTCCCCACCATGGGCAGGGACTCCTCTCAGCTAGACTCAGCTGCTCAAGGCCTCATCCAGCCTGGCCTTGAACACCTCCAGGAAGGAGGCAGCCACAGCCTCCCTGGGCAGCCTGTGCCAGAGTCTCACCAGCCTCACAATGAACAACTTCCTAAGATCCAGTCTAACCCTGCTCTTCCTCAGCTTCAGCCTGGCCTTGAACACCTCCAGGGAGGGTTGTGGGGTTTTTTGCCATAGTGTTTTTGCTTTACTTCTTTAGTGATCTGAAGTTCAACAGGACACAGTGGGGCAAGGTCTGAGTGTCTGTTGGCTAAGCCTTGACTCAGTGTCATTTGGGGAGTCCCCTGTGTCATTGCCATCAGGACATGCGTGGCAGGCTTACCCCTGCTTGGTGTGAGGTGACTTGGACACAAGATTGATGAGGGATTATTTTGATCATCCAAAAACAGACTCCAGGTAAGAAAAACATAGAGACAAAGGAGGATTTGCTGGCCCAGGTGCTGCTGTGGGCAGTGTTGAGGATCCTTTCAAAGCAATCTTGCTGGAGTAGGAGAGGCACAGCCTGGGTTGCATCCCTTGCTGCAATGCCTTCTGTGGGGGTCAAGAGGAACCCCAGAGCTTACCTTCCTGTAGCACATGGAATGCTGTTACAGAGGAGCTGGGCTGTCAGTGCCAATGGAGGATGATCTGTTCAGGTAGCTGTTGATCAGCCAGAAGGATCTTTTGCCCTCTCCTAGAGTGTCTTTGCCTGGTGAGTTGGAATGAGAGTTGCCCCTGCCCCTTCCTATTGCTGCTGTGTGGCTCCTTGCAGAGAGAGGGAAGGAACAGTTTTATTACCCTGAGGACATGCTTGCATCTGTGCTGAGCACGAGTGCCCAGACACTGCCACTGCAGCAGTCTTGTGCCAGGAGAAGGGAGTGGTGCAGAGCTTTTCTCCATGGACATCACCCAGTTGTTGATGTGAGTGAAAAACAACACCAGAACCACAGAAAACATCTGGTTGGAAGAGCCCTCCAAGCTCATCCAGCCCAACCCTCCACCCAGCACTGCAGGGTCAGCACTCAACCCTGTCCCTAAGCACCAGCTCCACACTGCTTGAACACCCCCAGGGATGGGGACTCCAGCACTGCCCTGGGCAGATCATTCCAATGTCTGAGAACCCTTCCAGAGCAGAAATATTTCCTAGCATCCAGCCTGAACCTCCCCTGGGGCAGCTTGGAGCCATTGCCTCTGCTGCTGTCCCTTGCCACCAAGGAGCAGAGGCTGTCCCCTCCTCACTGCAACCTCCCTCCAGGGAGCTGGAGAGAGCAAGGAGGTCTCCCTTCAAGCTACAAAACCAGTTTGGGGAGGGATTATTTTTATTGTAGCTTCAACTCATCCACTTCACAGGAACCTGCTTGGTGCAAATACAAAAGCAATGGGTGGCTGGAGATGAGTGACAGGCAGCAGCATTGCTCAACTCAGTGTAGCTGCTTTGGCATCAGAGAGCATCTCAGGTGAATCCTGACCTGCCCTTTCTATTTTGGAACACAGGCCACTGTGGGCACAGGAAAAAGCTTTCTGCCATGCTGCTGTTGGTAAATCTTTAATAGCCCTGTGCCTGTAAAACACAAACCTTGCAGCTTCGCTCTGCTTTGTGAGCTGCTTGCCTGGCAAAGTGACTGCAAGATGTGCCCTCATGGCACGACTCACAGCTGATCCTCTTCTCACTAGCAGAATATTTCATCACATTCAGGTGGGGTTTGTTTCCTGTTCTCTCAAGCCTCAGTTTTGGCTCCCTGGGGGTTTCACGTGCCCAAGCCCCACAGCCCCTGTCCAAGGCTGCCCCATGCCGGCTGCAGGAACTCCCTCGGGGGCAGCGCTGCCCTGCCCCTGCAGCCACCACAGCTCTGCGGTGACTGGTGGGGGGACACCTGGGATTATTTTCCACTGCCCTCACTGGCCAAGGCATCTTCAGTTTTCTAGCAGAGGCTGGGAACAGGATGCCTCTGCCTCTCAAACATTCCCAGCCTGTAGGGGTTGTGCACAGCTGCGGAACACTTCTCACCTCTCTGTGGAGAGCAGAAACTCACCCACTGAGACTGAGATTCCCAAATCTGCTCTGGCCTGAGACACAGCCTGGAAGTTTCTGGAAGAGATGTAGCTCCTTGCCTGCATGGCTGCCTGGGAGAGCTCAGCCCCCTGTCCCTCTCCCACCCCTCCCTTGTCCTGGGGTCACCTTTCCACTTGCCTGGTGTTTCAGAGAGGGAGAAGGGGCAAGAACTCTGCACTCTCCATCCTACCTATTCCAGCCTGGGGCTTGTCCTGGCTTGGCAAAATCCACAGATATGAAAACCAAAGGGCTGCTCCTGCAGAGCTGCTGCTTCCCACCCTTTGTCCTGGCAGACAAGCAGCAGGAGGGCACAGCACTGCCTGCTGCACTGCGGTGCAGGCACCCCAGGCTGGGGCTTGGGATGCTGGCACAGGGGAGCAAGGAGTGGCACAAGAGCCATGGTGCCAGGCTGTGATAACCAGGAGTGACAGGCTCTACTCTCACGCATGTTCTGCACACCAGGAGTGCAAAATCCAGAACTCATCACTGCCTTCAAAAGCAAAATTGATCTCATTACACACAGACTCATCAAAGGCTCCGCTGGGTGCTTCTAGACTCCAAATGGGCATCTTCAGACCCACTTGGTAGCTTTTGCTCTCTGCCCCATGCCTTACAGAAGCTGGATGAGTTCTGGTGGACTAAGGGCCTGCAGAGGTCTTGTCCCAGCACTGTGCACGTGGGGCTGCACCAGCTTCTGACTCTCTCACCTGGAGGGTTTATAAGTACAGGAGCTTGTTCTCCCACCCTTAATTCATGCCCTCCCCATGCTTGCTTCGCTTCAGGTTCATGCCATCCTGTGGTGACTCAGCACGGTGCAGTTAGAGCCTCCAGAGACGAGAAGAGGCTCATGCTTCACACTGAGGTTTCCACATGTGCTCCTTGGGGCTGGCTCAGTCACCCTGATTTATCACTGCAGCTCTTTGCAGCTCTGGAAGCACTCAGTGCTGCCAGCAGGTGGGAAGATAGTTCACAGCAGGCAGGAACCAAATGCAAAGTCCAGGTATTGCAGGTTAAATGACAGCAGAAAGAAGCATCATTAATCCCAATAACTGGGACAGCAGTGTTCTATGGAAGAGTTGCCAGGGTGTCTCCAGGGTATTCCCAAGCCTGGAGCTCTGTGGGGCACAGGTGAAACTTGACTAGCAAGGAGTTGCTGAGCAAAACAAGTAGGAAGGGAATTCCTCATTGAGAGCTGGAGGACATTGTTGCCCTGGGTGAGTCTAGGATGAACAGGAAGCCTCACTCCACCCCACCCTGTCTGTGAGGTGAGGGGACACCCCAGCTGAACAACTAACAGTGATAGCAAGATACTGCCTTTGATGTGTGATGGCAAGTGCCGTGGTGGCTGTGGGGCTTTCAAACCTGGCAGCACAAAGAGCTCTTACAGAGCGCTGCCCCAGCCCATGGCACTGCCCCACTTGGTGCACTTCACAGTTTGGTTCTGTTGGGTCATGTTTCCAGGATCTGACTCTCCACGCGAGAGCCATGGGGAGGCCTGAGGGAAGCAGTCATTCCTTCCTGCCCACTGCTCTCCCTGGCATGCCCGATGAATCACATCTTCTGACGCAGGGGAAGACAAATCCCATTTCATGCTCAGGATCTGCAGCTTCCACAAGTCCGGCACTAATGTGGACTGAACTCATTTCCAACTGCTCGATGCCTGAAATCTGTGGTAATGTGGGGTGGTGATAAACCAGAGCTAGTGGTTCCCAAAGGTGTTTGGCAATGTTTCAGCAGTCCAGCACTTTTTACCACAGCACCAGCCGGACCGCTCGCTTCCCAACGCATTGGAACCTCTACTCGTCAGCGGGGGCTGGCAGCCGCCTCTGAGCTGGGCTGCTGGGAAATGGGGAGGAGCAGCAGTGGATAGCAGTGCAGGAGGCTGGGAGCTTTTGTGTCGGCATTGTGACAAAGCCAAACTAGTCTGACGAGCAGGCGCCGGCAAGTGTCTGCTCCTGCTGGGCAGCTGTGGCACTCTCCTTGGGAAGGCAGCCAGGGTGCCACAGAGTTCTAATACTGCAATAATCCAAGGAGCGGTCGGGGGGAGTGTGTGCGCGTGTGTGCATGAGTGTGTGTGCGCATGGGTATGTGTGTGGGTGAGTATGTGTGTGTGCCTGGGTGAGTGTGAGTGTGTGCATGCATGGGTGAGTGTCTGTGCGTGTGTCTGTGTGCATGCGTGTTTGTGTGCCTGTGTGAGTGTGTGTGCATGTGTGTGTGTGTGCCTGTGTGTGTGCATGTGTGAGTGTGTGTATGTGTGTGTGCATGTGTGAGTGTGCATGTGTGTGTGCATGTGTTTGTGTGTGAGTGTATGTGTGCGTGTGCATGTGTGCACACGTGTGAGTGTATGTGAGTGTGCGCGAGTGTGTGCGAGTGTGCGTGTAAGTGTATGCATGCGTGTGAGTGCATGTGTGAGTGTGTATGTGTGTGTGCATGTGTGTGTGTGTGCCTGTGTGTGTGCATGTGTGAGTGTGTGTGAGTGTGTGTGTGCATGTGTGTGTGTGTGTGTGCATGTGCATGTGTGCACACGTGTGAATGTATGTGAGTGTGTGCGAGTGTGTGTGTAAGTGTATGCATGCGTGTGAGTGCATGTGTGAGTGTGTGTATGTGTGCGTGCATGTGTGTGTGTGCCTGTGTGTGCATGTGTGTGTGTATGTGTGTGTGTGCATGTGTGTGTGTGCATGTGTGAGTGTGTGTATGTGTGTGTGTGCATGTGTGTGTGCATGTGTGTGCATGTGTGTGTGCATGTGTGTGCATGTGCATGTGCATGTGTTTGTGTGCACGTGTGTGTGCATGTGTGTATGTGTGTGTGCGTGCATGTGTGTGTGCATGTGTTTGTGTGTGAGTGTATGTGTGCGCGTGCATGTGTGCACACGTGTGAGTGTATGTGAGTGTGTGTGAGTGTGTGCGAGTGTGCGTGTAAGTGTATGCATGCGTGTGAGTGCATGTGTGAGTGTGTGTATGTGTGTGTGCATGTGTGTGAGTGTATGTGTGCATGTGCATGTGTGCACACGTGAGTGTGAGTGTGTGCGAGTGAGTGTGCGTGTAAGTGTATGCATGCATGTGTGTGTGTGCATGTGTGAGTGTGTGTTTGTGCATGTGTGTGAGTGTATGTGTGCATGTGCATGTGTGCACACGTGTGAGTGCAAGTGTGTGCGAGTGTATGAGTGTATGTGTGTAAGTGTATGCATGCATGTGAGTGCATGTGTGAGTGTGTGTGTGTGCGCATGTGTGTGTGCACGTGTGAGTGTGTGTATGTGTGTGCGTGTGTGAGTGTGTGCATCTGTGTGCATGTGTGTGTGCGCGCGCATGTGTGTGTGCACGTGTGAGTGTGTGCGAGTGTATGAGTGTATGTGTGTGAGTGTGTAAGTGTATGCATGCATGTGTGTGAGTGCATGCGTGCGTGTGCGCGCAACAACGCCAAGAACAGCACTTCAGGTGGCTGCGAAGGAGCAGAGTGCCCTGTTAGGGTCATAGTTTCCATCCAAGTCTCGGTGCTGTTGTTAGCAGTGGTCTCAAGGACCCTCGCTGCACCCTCCAGTGTCTGCTCCGCGTAACACAAAATCCTGACACAGGGTCACAGAATGCTCTGGGCTGGAAGGCACCTCCAAAGCTCACCCAGTCCAACCTCCTGCACTCAGCAGGGACATCCTCCACTGGATCAGGTAGCCCAGAGCCCTGTCCAGCCTCACCGTCAATATCTCCAGGCATGGAGCCTCAAACACATCCCTGGACAACCTGTTCCAGTGTTCCACCACCCTCCTGGTGCAGAACTTGTTCCTCACATCCAAGCTCAATCTGCTCTGCTCTAGTTTGAAGCCATTGCCCCTGGTCCTGTCCCTGTAGGCCTTTGCAAACAGTCTCTCTGCTGCCTTCTTGTAGCCCCCTTCAGGCACTGGCAGGCTGCTATTAGGTCTCCCTGGAGCCTTCTCTTCTCCAGGCTGAACACCGCAAGCTCTCTCAGCCTGTC